>NC_089858.1:42019136-42689136 GCF_036373705.1 Amia ocellicauda
GCTTGATCTCATCTTATCTACAGGCTGTTCCCCTTCGTCGCTCTCCGTGACACCCCTGGACATCTCAGACCACCACTTCATCTCTTTCTCCTTTTCTCTCCCCTCCCTCCCTCCCCACCGCACCCAATCCCTCCATAATCTCCACTCCGTCTCCGTCTCCACCCTGGCCTACACTGCTCTCACTCTCTTACCTTCCATTGACTGTTTTTCCCATCTGTCTGTTAACTGTGCTAACCTCTTTGTTCTCCTCCCTCACCTCCTCTCTTGATTCTCTCTGTCCTCTCACATCTCGTCTTGTCCGTCCCTCCCCTCCTTAGCCTTGGATCTCTTCTGTTCTCTGCTCAACCTGATCCAATCTGTGCACCACTGAACAGAAGTGGAAGAGGTCCAAACTCCCAGCTGCCCTTGAACTCTACCGCTCTCTACTTTCCACATTCTCCTCCTCACTCACCTCAGCCAAGAAGTCTTACTTCCAATCACTCTTTGAATGCTCTGTCAACAACCCCTGCAAACTCTACTCCACCTTCTCCTCCCTCTTCACCCCCCCTCCCCCTCCTCCTCCTTCCTTTCTCTCTGCAGATGATTTTGCCTCCTTCTTCTCCTCCAAGATCACAGACATCTGTAAGCTCTTCAACAGTCCCCTCTCCTGTCTCATCCCACCCAAGTCTCCCACCGATCAAGCTTCCTTTTCTTCATTCTCACCTCTTTTAGACTCTGAACTTTCGTCTTTCCTCCTAGGTCACAAACCCACAACATGTGCCCTGGACCCTCTCCCCACTTGCTTCCTCCAGGCGACTGCTCCTGATCTACTCCCCTTCATCTCCTCCCTCCTCAACTCCTCCTACATCACTCACTTCTTGATCCTCTGCAATCTGGCTTCCACACAGCTCACTCCACTGAGACTGCCCTCCTGGCAGTCACTGACTCCCTCAGCTGTGCTCAGGCTGCCTCCCTCTCCTCAGTCCTCATCCTCCTCGATCTCTCTGCAGCATTTGACACTGTCAATCATTCCATCCACCTCCCCTGCCTCGCTGGCCGTGGAATTTCTGGGACTGCTCTCACCTGGTTCTCCTCCTACCTCAGCAACTGGACCTACCAAGTGACATGGTGAGGTTCCTCATCCACTCCCCAACCTCTCCTCATAGGCGTACCCCAAGGCTCTGTCCTGGGCCCCCTCCTGTTCTCTCTCTACACTTGCTCCCTGGGCCCCCTCATCACATCCCATGGTTTCTCTTACCATTTTTACACAGATGATGCCCAGATCTTCCTGTCTTTTCCCTCATCCGACACCCTCATCCTCTCTCGCATCTCTTCCTGCTTGTCTGCTATCTCTGCCTGGATGCACTCACACCACCTCAAGCTTAACCTCTCCAAATCGGGTCTCCTCTTTTTTCCCCCCTCTTCCTCACCTTCTGCTCTCTATATCAATCCCCTTAGAATCTACAACACTCTTTCCCTCTTCTTCCGCTAAGAACCTAGGAGTCACCCTTGATCCTGCGCTCTCCTACACTCAGCCCATCACCACACTGACACGCACCTGCAGATTCTTCCTGAGCAACATACGCCAAATCTGACCCTTCCTCACCAACTAATCGACTGCCCGTCCAGTCACTGATCCTCTCCCACCTGGACTACTGCAACTCCCTGCTGGCCAGCCTGCCTGCAACTACTGCCCGCCCGCTCCAGCTCTTCCAGAACTGTGCAGCTCGTCTGGTATTCTCTCTGCCCCGATTCGCACACACTACTCCACTGCTCCGCTCCCTCCACTGGCTCCCAATACCAGCACACATTCAGTTCAAGACACTGACCCTCACCTACCACTGTCTCGAACAGACTGCACCGAGTTACCTGCGGACCCTCGTCTCTTCATACATCCCCTCCAGACCACTGCGCTCTTCCGGTGCCAGAAGACTAACTCTGCCTCTTCTCCACTCCCCTTCCTCCAGAGCCCGCTCCTTTTCATCGCTGGCCCTTAAGTGGTGGAACGACCTTCCCACTGAAGTCAAAACAGCAGAGTCTCTGACCTCCTTCCAGCGATTACTTAAGACACATCTTTTCAGACTCTACTTGTAATTTAGTAATTTATTCTCCTGTAAGATTGCACTTATACAACATTTTGTCATACTTCTGCCTTTGCATTACTTGCACTTGTATTGTTTATTTTGATATCCCCTACGTTCCCTTTCCCTTAGCTCTTTAATTTGACTGAATATCTTGTCTGCAATTATCAGTTTTTCTTTGATACAAGACCTTATATATTGTTTACTGTATATCTCATATATGCTTGTGTAAATTGTGAATTTGTAAAATGTATTATTATGCCTTGAATTGATTTGTATTATTGCATTTTGTATTGCGCTTATATTTTGTAAGTCGCCCTGGACAAGGGCATCTGCTAATAAATAAATAATAATAATAAAATAATGCGCCAAAATAGCCTATGCATTTTACAGCACAAACCAGCACAAATGTAGCACATGACACCACTTTGGATGGATTTGGAGTTTGATGGGGTGTTAGGTGACGTCATCATTGATAATTAAAAAATGAATATCTAAAAACCTATAACTGCACTGAAGAAAACAAATACGGCACAAACCGGCACAAACATAGCACAAACGAAAGAGACTATTTTGTTGTGATTTGGATGTTGATGGGATGCTGAGTGATGTCACTAATTAAAAAAGTATTGCTTAATAACTTAATAAAATAGCACACATGTTTATTTTAACTGCACAAACCAGCACAGACGTAGCACAAATGAAAGAGACTATTTTGGTGCAATTTGGACATTATTGACCCCGTTCACATTTATTAGGCTGGCCCTGGTCTACCTCAAATTTAGTCCGGCTTTTATTCTGACCCTGTTCTCAGTTGAGGTTTTAAGAGGACTAAGTGCGTTCACATATGCAGCTGAAAAGGAGGCCTAAACTAAATGCATGCCCGGAATTAAACAAATCTGCTCAAACAAACCAGTTACACATGATATTAGGTCTGCTTACAGGTGTATGCAATGTATTTATAATCACAACTTATTAATATTGATGTATATGTATATAGGCTATTCGGTTCTATATTTTCATTTAAAGTAATCTTAACCCTTTGCATCCAAAGCTTTCTAATATAATTAAAAAAAAAATGCTGGTTCAATGGGGAATCGAATTCATATATTTCCGTTTTCAAATGTCTATCTTCGGTTTTGTAAGTCTAAAAGTGTTGTTATACAATTCACCCGAAAGTGAAGCACATTTAGTAGGACATCTACATCAAATCACAAGAAATCGTATGCATTAGTTATCAATAGCCTATTGAGATTTATAATCTGAAAATGTGTATTACATACACACACACAGATACAGTGCATATATTACAGTAGTAGTACTTCAAACGTATGGCAAGCCGTTGTGACATTTAATCCTTAACCGGATGTTAATTAGTATGCATTTTTGATATGAATTATACAATTGTTGATATGAAGAATTCTTGATATCAAAAATGCACTCTAAACAGCATCCGGTTCTATTTTTAATATCAAAAATGCATACTAATTAGCATCCGGTTTCGGCTGCTTTCCGTGTTATAGTTACTCAATTTTTGGGGGAAAGCCCCCAGTAGATGTGAATAACTCAGATCTCAGACCGTCCATCCTCTCATTGTTAATGTCTGACATTGCCCTGTTCACTGTTGAACAACCTCGGTGGTATTGCCATTCTCTACTGGCATTTTTCCTGTTTATTTGTGTGTTTCTCCTTGATAGTTTGTACCATATGCATTTATCGTATATCAAATGAAATAACAAGTTGTGGCCTTTCCTATTATAAGGGCAAATCGGCTGACAGAGTACAAACAAAAACTGGAGCAGATACAAATTAGTTCCATATTGTAACAACTCTGTGAAGAAGTGTCTCCTGTTTCAATGTATGTACTGGATGCTTAAATTAGGTATGCCCTTACCCAGTTGTGCATGTTTATTTCTCTCAACAATCATGGACACTTTCCCTTCTGACATAAGTCATAAACGAAAGCTGCAAGGCTAAGGTTAAGCGGAAAGATAAGGCTAACATTGTTAGCCAATCAGAAGCACTTCTCGTTCAAACAAACAGCAGCTTTGTGTTTCCTAACGTCACGGACAGTACACGCCTCCATTCTTCTACGGCATCTGCTCTCCAGGAAGAGACAAGCGAGGTGACAGTAATTTCAGACAACGTGTACATTTTCAGCTTCCATGCATTTCCTCCTAAATATGCGGCTGGTACTTATAATGCTGGTGGTTGTATGGCTGTGCTATACACAGGGTAAGTACGAATGTGCTTTACTGCAGTAAACTATAAAGACAGCTCGTTGGCGTTAGGTACGATTAAGGCGATTGAACGTAGCTAAAAGCTAAGTGGCTTTGTCAACACATTTGTCATAAGTGGTCGTGAGAAAAAACAATGTATTGAACACAACCTTTCATAGTTCGACAAATTATATATTATTTACTGTGTGTGGATAGTATATGTAGTTTAAGGAAGTGGCCTGTTTTGGGAACATATTAACAAATCAGTGGACAAGTAAACCAAATCAGATTTCGTGGCATGTAACCTAAGTTCGTGGTTGATTGTCCTTTTCGTGCTTTTTCGTTTGAGAAGCTGCGGTGGTAAATCGACCATTCAAATCCGTTGTAAGCCGGGTGAAATGAAAGGGATGATTATAAGACATCGGTTTATTTATTCAGGTGGCACAGTAATACAAAAATGAGAATAATACGTACAAAAATCTAGATTCCTGAGAAAAAGGCAAAACAAAACGATCCATTGAGTAAACTTAATTGTCATTCATCTTTTTTATTATTCCTTTTCCACTGAATTCCTACTACTAACTATTGAATTAATATTTTATAGCCTTTTGCCATATATCATACTGTGTACCAAATACTAAAATGTAATGTTTATTAAATTAGGTAATCTATGTTAGGGTCGCCACCTGGGGCCATACGTCCAGCACAGGTTTTTAACGTTGTGCCTGAATTGAGAGCAATGAACATATGGCATGATATTGTCTCTTTTATGAAAAAAATAATAAAATAAAAGATTAATCTGCATGTGCAGTGACATAGGTTTCGTTTCAGAATTGGGGGGGGGACGTGTCCCCTACGCCTATGGAGCCAGACATACATTATTGGGGGGACAATGTAACATTCTCTCAACATTTTGGGGGAAATGCCCCCCCCTGTCCCTTCCTAAACCTACGCCTATGTGTGTGTGTGCTTCATTATTATAGACCAGTGGTGGGCAGACTATGGTAGTGAGTGGACCGCATGATTGTCACTCCTTCATCTCTAAGGTAGTAAGTGCGCCACATGATTGTCACTCCTTCGTCTCTAAGGTAGTAAGTGCGCCGCATGAGTGTCACTCCTTCATCTCAAAGGTAGTGAGTGGGCCATATTCCATATCAAGTGATAGAAAATTGATAATTATTAGTCTTTTTGGCTGCATTTTCAATGTACACCTTTTGATTTGATTCACTTTCTTCACTATCACGCAACTTGAATACAAAGAATTCCAGGACAAAATTAATGGCAAATTACCAGCAACAGTATTGTAGTAAAGTTTAATCTGCCACAGTAATCGGTGTTATATCAAAGATGTTCTCTTCATATTAAACATTTTGTACACTGCACATGTGCCACAAAGTGTGTTTATTTTCATGCATTTCTTGATAGTTTTTTTCATACATCTACATCTAAACAGTGTATTAAAGAGGTGTTTAAATGTTGTAAAACACTGCAGTAATCACAGGAAGCTCATTACAACACTGTGGGAAGAGAGGAGAGTGAGAGTGATGTATAAATATTCAGACAATCAGGTAGCACTCTAGATGCTTGTTCTGCCCTATACATCTTGCCCATAATAATATAAATTGTTTATGCTTAAAAAATACTATTGGGAATATAGATAGGATTTGCTAGTTTTGAGTTCATCCCACAATCTCTCTATAATTGTTTGGTTAAGTAAGTCTTTTAAATGACTAATTAGGTGGCTTAGCATTGAGGGTCCTGGACACCTATTGTTTTTGTTAGGATTATTATTATTTAATTACCTAGCACTGAAAGTGCTGGACATGTGTTGTTTGTGTTCTGATTATACCACCCAAACTTTCAAAGCCTCTAAAACCCCACACCACCTCTCCAAACTTGATGAAACTTGCCACACTTGTTAACATAAGAACATAAGAAAGTTTACAAACAAGAGGAGGCCATTCGACCCATCATGCTCCTTTGGTGTCCATTAATAACTAAGTGATCCAAGGATCCTATCCAGTCTATTTTTAAATGTTCCCAAACTTTCAGCTTCAACCACATCAATGGGGAGTTTGTTCCAGATTGTGACAACTCTCTGTGTGAAGAAGTGTCTCCTGTTTTCTGTCTTGAATGTCTTGAAGACCAATTTCCATTTGTGCCCCCAGGTCCGTGTGTCTCTGCTGATCTGGAAAAGCTCCACTGATTTGATGTGGTCGATGCCTTTCATGATTTTGAAGACTTGAATCAAGTCCTCTAATAGTCTCCTGTGTTCCAAGGAGAAAAGGCTCAGTTCCCTCAGTCTTTCCGAGTAGGACATTCCCTTCAAACCTGGAATAAGTCTGGTTGCTCGCCTCTGAACTGCCTCTAGAGCAGCGATATCTTTCTTGAAGTGTGGAGCCCAGAACTGTACACAGTATTCCAGATGATGTCTAACTAGTGCATTGCACAGTCTTAACATTACTTCCCTTGTTTTAAATTCTACATTTTTGACAATATACCCTAACATTCTGTTTGCCTTTTTTATTGCTTCCCCACATTGTTTCAATGTCCACATTGAATTTCATCTGCCAGGTGTCAGCCCACAACTGAACATTATAATAATAAGTCCCTTTGAATAACCTGTGCTGCCGAGATTGTATCTGCTGAGCCACCTATTTTTGTGTCATCTGCAGATTTGATAAGTTTGCTAACTATACCTGCTAACTATCATTTAGAACATTTGCCACATCTTGTTCATTTTCCAAGATACTTCCATTTTTGCCCTTTATTTGTTTCACTTCCTCCTTTATTCATCTCTTGCTGTTGTAGTATTGAAAAAACTCTTTGCATTAGTTTTAGCTCCAAGAACTGTTTCTTTCTGTCCCCCTCTTTGCTTTCCTGATCCCTTTCTTAAGATCTCTGCAGTTCAACATATTCTTAGTATTTTGTTTTGCCTCTATCCCTTTTGTGTGCACTATACAATTTCTTTCTCTTGATATTTTTTTGCATACTTCTATTAAACCACTTTGACCAATGTGTTTTGGTCCTCAGCTTGCTAAGTTTTGGTGCAAATGTCTAACAACTACAGGATATCTTGCTATGTTGAAAATGATAGACATAGGTCACTTGGTACGTCATTTGTACACTACATGTGACACTTAGCACACAAGCTTCCCTTATGGCTTAGACTTAAATTTCTTCAAGTGAAATGGATTGGTCACATGGTTTGCAGGCAATGTTGTGTCACTAAAATCTTCCTGCAAAATCTTCTCCAGAACAAAAACTACTATACATCTTAGTGTATAGTATCTGCTAAAGGCCTGTTCATCACAAGTGAAAAGGATGCGTGGCTTTATTCACCACTGCAAATGTATTGGTGAGGCAGAAGTATATTAACCAGTGAGGGTATTAGAATCAGTTTGGTGAGTTCCAGTTAAAATTAAACATAATACACTCCACTCTTTGACAACATGCTTTATTTCAATTGTCCTTAAAATTACTCATTATCTTCTGCAATTTAACAATTTAACTGTTTTTAACATTCACTTTCTACTACCTTTTCCTGATTTTATGTTGTCAACAATGTTTATGTTGAGTCTCACCAGCTTTTTTTTTCAGTGAGGCTGGTGGCTCACCAAGTTGTTTAAGTACAGTTCGCTGAAAGCCAACTGTTGACTCTGACTACAGTTTGGTAATCATAGAGGCTCACCAGTGGCACATCCAGTGAATATAACCATGTGCCCACAGTCACGTGGTATGACAGCCATATTGTGCCATATGATGACATTTCAGCATCAGCTTCCCCAGAACAGTGTGCCGATATTTTGCATGTGTGACACTAGTGTGATGATTTATTAAGTATGTTCAAAACAAGTTGCTACAATCCTAAACATGGCTGGTGTGCCAATCAAATTTCCATATGTTGCTCTATATCTCAGTGTAGCGATTTACACTCATAAAACTTAATATATTAACTAATATAACTAATGCAGCTAAGATCTGTTTTGATTTGGTCACATCTTGAGGTAATACATTTTCATGTTCACCATATAAGATTACATATTGTTGCCTCATGACCTACTTTTAGATTTGGTCACATGTTTTGTCTGCCTGTGTTTTACAAAATATCTCCCAACCATGCCTTCTCTGAAACTGTTTGTTGGATTGAATTTAAATTTAGTATACATACATATGGTAATGTCCCCTCTGATATTTGTTAAAATCAAATGGCTGCATTCAAAAACACAATACAGAGTAGTTAGTCAAATGTAATAGTGTTAATGTAGACTTTGTGTAATATATGATTTTGTTTTCCCTAAACTGCAGGTAAACCTGTTACTAGTAATAAAGTAAATACACAACAGCTTGAAGATCCAACTCCTGACACACAAAACGACTTCAGAAATGGCCAGATAACACAAGTACATAGCAAAAGTCAGCAAAGTCAAGATTTGGAAAACTATGATAAAACACAAAATAGCTCACTGAAAACACAAGTCAAGAAAATGACTGGAGAAGATGAGGATGGCAAAAACAAACCTTTGTCAAAACAGCAGGAAAGTTCAAATGCTGGGCAGGATAAAACCACAACTGTAAAGAAGCCAACCATGACCGATAATCAGGACCGTGGGAATCCCCAACAAGGGAAATTGCCTATGAATGAACCTGTAAAATCAAACTCAGCAAATCAGCAAGATGAATATAGTACAGTACATTTCCAGCAAATTGCAAACCACAGGGATGAATATAAATCTACATTAGGCAGGAATGAAACGGGAAGAGAAAATGCTCATGTGTCTGAACCCTCAGATGACGTGAAATCTATAGCAATTTTCAGTACAACAGAGCAACACAACCAACACCCCAACCCAAGTGCAGATGCTGCTGAGGCCACTGCAACTACCAATGTCCAGGGAAGTCCAGGAAGTGGGCAGTTGGTAGGCAAGATGAAGGACAAGGAACATGAACCAGAGACTTCCAAGGACAAGACTGAGGAAGACCAGGAAAACCAGGACCAGCAATTTCAGGATAATGGGGAAGAGAAAGAGGAAGAAAAAAAGGTTGGGCTTCCAGAGACTAAGGATGGTGACAATGATGATGATGATGATGATGATGATGATGATGACAACTCTGATCCTGATAATAAGGATACAAAACAAATACAATTAGACATTCCCCAGCAACCTCAACTACCCAAGCAGGACCTGCCCAAAGATGACCCTGAGAGCAGCCACTTCTTTGCCTACCTGGTTTCAGCTGCTGTACTGGTAGCAGTACTGTACATAGGCAACCATAACAAGAGGAAGGTAAATGGGTTTGCTGAACAATAATCTATATACAGGCTTGCTTACTTTTAATGTTTATTTCTACTATCCCTACACCTTTCAGGCTGTAAATAGTCTGACACCCTTTTTTCTTAATTCAGTTATGTCAAATAATAAAAACGGGATTTGACATATCCTAATAATTACTTAACTTTAGCAAATTAAGACTTAGAATGAAATCCAAAAACACTGTGGTTATTGAGGACTGAAATTGCCTACCCCTGCCTTACAGTTTTCTCTACCCCAATATTCCTACTCACAATGAACACAATTTCCATCTGTGATTCTAATCAGTACTATAACTGTGAACAGGCACCAGACACCTAAAACAGAGGTCTTCAGTGCTGGTACTGATGATTCCCTGCCCAGGAGGTTCTAGGTCACCCTAATCTCAATAATATATATATATATATATATATATATATATTAGACAATACAATAAATGCTTATTAAAAATTAAGCAAGTATTTTGATAAATTAAATAGTCTATAGATCAGTTGGTACACCTGAATAGCCTTCTACTCTCAAGAACCCAAGTCAACTTCCTTGACAACTTCAACATTTTGACTTGCTTAAGTGATCAATTGATTATAGGTGTTCTATGAATCAGACTGGATTGGAGCTCTACAGGACCAGGGTTGGAGACCCTTACACTAAAATAAATTAACCACAGGCAGTATTCCACTAGAAGTACCACATAACAATCTAGGAGATTGTGATGTTCCCCATTGTCAAAAACAGATTATCAAGGAATATACCTAGTTGTATTAAATAAAAAGCATATGCATTGTGCTGCAATACCTCCTTATGTATTATGTGCCTTTATTTTTACTTATTGCAAGTTGTATTTATATAATGTACTCTGCTCTTTAAAAAATACATGCTTTTTGAAATGTATACCTGCCATGGGCATCTGCTAAGAAATGCATTAGCCTACAATTTAAAAAATATTTGTCTGAAAATAATATTACATTGAGTGATTTATATGCCATGGGAGGAAGCTGTGCCATATAGGAAATATTCTTGTCTATTTCTATTATTTCATTTTTTTTTTCTACTGTCCCAGATTATTGCCTATGTTCTGGAGGGGAGGAGATCAAGATTGTCACGTCGGCCCAAATCCACAGAGTATCAGCGGCTTGAACAGAAGGTTTGAACTATAATGTGATAGCATAACCTTTTAAGCGTGCATGTTATGAATGCACATTATATTTGCATGTATACAAAAAATGTGCTCTTCTTTTAATGAAATACATTTATATTTTTTTCCCTTAATATAGACATTGTTGTAATCTGAGTGTTGTATGTATGATACATGGACACCTCTCATGCTTATTTTTTCTTTCTTTCAGCACTGAAATTTGCCAAGAAAAGATATCTCCGAATACAATGTGAAGGCATTAATGAATTAATAAATTAATATATTAATTAAAAGAAGGCAAGGATAGGGTCATAGGGAAGTATTTCATTGTAATTAGTTTGATGGACTCTGAAGATCATTAATTGTTTAAGGTTTCCTATTTTAATATATGATTATGGTACATTTGATACTTCAAAAATGTTTTATCAAAATAAGACGAATTTATAGATTTTTGTTTCTATATACTTATTGCATGCCTTGCAGAGGACATGATTCCCTTTCACAAGGAGTTTGTAAAGAGACAAAACAACATTTTCTACATGCTTGTAACATGTTTCACTATTACCACTCTGAGGAATCCATAGCTCTCGCTGTTGTGTAATGGCGTGAGGTCTTGGTATCTCAACGTATATTTTAAAATGGATACAAGAGACTTCACAACTGCTCAGCAACCTTGGACCTTACCATTTAAGTGGCAGTTTAATGCCAGTACAATTGTACCCTAATAATCCAGTGACTGCAAGGAGAGGTTAACTGTTTGGCCTAGAGCATGTCCAGGCCACAATCTAGCAGGTTTTAGAGGTCACTCTTCAGTAACAATTGGACATAGGAAAGCTGTTCAACTGGTTCACTTCACTCAATAATTAGTTATCCAATGCAGAGCTCAGGTGGAATGAAAACCAGAAGACACGGTGACCCTTGGGGGTTGGCTTTGAAGTACACTGGTTTAGATCTGAGGGCTTAGGGATGATAATGTAAAGTAGCCTAGTGATTGGAGAAGAGATCATACAATTTCTCTTGCATTACAGATGTTATAAATTCTTAGTATGAGTGAAAGGGTTGTGCTTTAATGTATTTTTTCAAGAATATGAAAAACTATGTTCTATCTAAACTGAGTGTACAAAACATTAGGAACACCTTCCTAATATTAAATTGCACCCCCTTTTGCCCTCAGTACAGCCTCAGTTCGTCAGGGCATGGACTCTACAAGAGGTTGAAAGTATTCCACAGGGATTCTAGCCCATATTGACTACAATGCTTCCCACAGATGTGTCAGGTTGGCTGGTAGTGTATACGGCGTCCCATCTCATCCCACAGATGCTCAGTTGGATTGAGATCTGGTGACTGGGCAAGGCACTGCAGTAAGCTGGATTCACTGTCATGTTCATGGAACCATTCCTGGACAATCCTAGCCTTGTGGCATGGGGCATTATCTTCCCATTAACAGATGGATAGCAGATCAGGCAATATTTTTCAAATCCTCCAGTATCGATTGTTTTCATTCCTTAGCCCACTGCAACCACATTTGCATTTTTGCTGAAAGAAATGGAACTTAGGTTGTCGGCAGCTATACCCCATTTGTATCAAGGTATGATGAGTTGTGCATCATTTTATGGGTCTGTTATTCTACAATGTCAGTTGACTAAATGTAGCCCATCTGTTGCTCTGCCCAGTTTATGTCAGCCTCCTTTGGCCTCTTTCATCAATGAGGTGTTTTAGACTACTGGCCTGCTGTTGGCTGGATGTCCTTTGTGTGGATGAAAAACTCAGCTGCAGTTCCTGATACACTCAAAGCCTGGAACCTACTACCTTTCAAAGGCACTTAAATATTTTGTCTTGCCCCATTAACCCTTTGAATGACACATGTACACAATCCATGTCTCACTTGTGTAAAGAAATCCATCTTTAACCTGCACCTCCTTCATCTACACTGATTGAAGTGGTTTTAACAGGTTACATCAATAAGGGATCATAGCTTTCACCTGTATTGAACTTGTCAGTCTATTTCATGGAAAGTTATTCCTAATGTTTTGTTCAATCAGTGTACTTTATGGTTTAGGGCACAAATTGTACTCGTTCTTTGGGGAAAAAAAGTGCTAAAAGGGTCATGAGTCATGAATTACTGGAGACCTCAGGTTCAATACCTATTACACATGAAGCAGATCTGGTGGTCTTATAGGGTCTGCCTGCATTTGCTTGTTATTTATTGTCATTGCCTGTAATATCTATGATTCTGTGTTATGTTTTTGGCTCAGATTGTTTTTAATTTAATTTGTAATTTAATTTTAATTGTTTGAAGCAACATTATTATGCCAGCAGTAATAACTCAATAAGATCAGTAGAATATAAAACGGTGTTAGAAAGAATATTAATGTTGCACAATTACACTTCCAGTAAAGTTCCTCGTGAACCTTTTTCATCCAGATCAGTTAGTCCGGGAACCAAATTCACAATCTAAATGCAGAACATCAGGCTTTGTACTGGACATATACAGTAGGAAATGAGTAAATAAATAAATAAAATAATAATAGGTAAATGAAGGTTCCTTAAATTAGGAACTTAGAAAGTAAGTGCCACTGATCCACAAATACAGCACTAACCTTTGTCCCAGTGTCACCACTTGTAAGGTGATTTGTGTTGTCCTTTTGGGACAACAACATTAAGTGCCCTTTGTTCTTTATACATTGCCTTGACAAAATAAAATGAGGAGCCATGATATCTATAACACTGGCCATGTATTGAGTCTGTTGGTGCAAGTATGATAGGGCATTTAAATGTTCACGCTTTACTTGATTTTGCAGGTTAAACTAATATCTTGAAAGTAGAAGGCAGATCTATCTTAATGACAATTGTTTATGATTTAAAGACAAGAAGCGAAAAGGAAAATAAACACCAAAAAGTTCAAGCTCTAACTGAATTGTAACTATTTAATGGATGAACTGGTTTTGGATGCAGCCTGAACCTTGAGAGACAACTGTGACATATTAGAATCACTAAACTCACTTAACCCTGTTAGCAAACAAAATGCAGTCTTTCAAAACAGTCTTGGGGGGTGTTTTCTACACTTTGAATCAAAGGTGAATGGTTTTGTACTGTTCAGAAACTGCCATAGTTTTGCCTTTAAATGTAAATGCTAGTGCAACAATACTGTTATTTATTCATTATAAAAAGTTAACCACGTTTTTGTTGATGAACAATAACATTGAAAGATTGGAGCATGTTTATGATTTAACTACATATTTAGCTCTTGAAATGTATAGGGCATTAAAGTGTGTATCATTTAGATGAATCTATATACTATAGGCCAAAAGCCTGTAAATAAAATGTACTGTACAGACTAACAGGGAGAGAACAGAATAGTAGGCTCTTCCTCCTTTTTTTAAAGTATATAACTGACACTGCATGAAATGGATGGTTTACAGAATTCATAAACACTGTGTAAACCAATGTAAAATTGTTGTCTACAAAGGTTTACTCCTGTTGTAAACTGGAGTATGTACTTGATACTAATGGTTTACAAATGGTTGTGAACCCTGTAGTTAGTCATGTCCATTTGGACTTGATGTTTACAAATTTGTAAAATGACACAATGGAAACTTTTTCAGCAATTTGAGCAACAGTAGCTTGTCTGTTGGATCGGACCACAACGGGCCAGCCTTCGCTCCCCACGTGCATCAATGAGCCTTGGCTGCCCATGACCCTGTCGTCGGTTTACCGCTTTCCTTCCTTTGACCACTTTTGATAGGTACTGACCACTGCAGACCGGGAACACCCCACAAGAGCTGCAGTTTTGGAGATGCTCTGACCCAGTCGTCTAGCCATCACAATTTGGCCCTTGTCAAAGTCACTCAGATCCCTACGCTTGCCAATTTTTCCTGCTTCCAACACATCAACTTTGAGGACAAAATGTTCACTTGCTGCCTAATATATCCCACCCACTGACTGGTGCCATGATAACAAGATTATCAGTGTTATTCACTTGTCAGTGGTCATAATGTTATGTGTATCGGTGATCGGTGTATATATACAGTACTGTGCAAAAGTTTTAGGCAGGTGTGAAAAAATGCTGTAAAGTAAGAATGCTTTCAAACATAGACATGTTAATAGATTATCAATTAACTAAATGCAAAGTGAGTGAGTGAGAAGAAAAATCTAAATTGAATCCTTATTTGGTTTGACCACCCTTTGCCTTCAAAACAGCATCAATTCTTCTAGGTACACTTGCACAAAGTCAGGGATTTTGTAGGCATATAGTCAGGTGTATGATTAAACAATTATACCAGACAGGTGCTAATAATCATCAATTCAATATGTAGGTTGAAACAATCATTCACTGAAACAGAAACAGCTGTGTACAAGGAATAAAACTGGGTGGGGAACAGACAAACCCAGCTCACAAGGTGAGGCTGCTGAAGACAGTTTACTGTCAAAAGTCATACACCATGGCAAGACTGTGCACAACAACAAGACACAAGGTAGTTATACTGCATCAGCAAGGTCTCTCCCAGGCAGAAATTTCAATGCAGACAGAGGTTTCCAGATGTGCTGTCTAAGCTCTTTTGAAGAAGCACAAAGAAACGGGCAACATTGAGGACTGTAGATGCAGTGGTTGGCCAAGCAAACTTACTGCAGCAGATGAAAGACACATGCTTACTTCCCTTCGCAATCAGAAGATGTCCAGCAGTGCATCAGCTCAGAGTTGGCAGAAAACAGTGGGACCCTTGTACACCCATCTACTGTCCAGCGAAGTCTAGACAGAAGTGGCCTTTGTGGAAGACTTGCAGCCAAAAAGCCATACCTCTGACGTGGCAACAAGGCCAAGCGACTCAACTATGCACGAAAACACAGGAACTGGCTAGGAAGACAAATAGCAGGTGCTCTGGAGTGATGAGTCAAAATCTGAAATAGCTAGCTGTAGCAGAAGGCAGTTTGTTCACTGAAGGGCTGAAGAGTGGTACACGAATAAGTGCCTGCAGGCAACTGTGAAGCATGGTGGAGGTTCCTTTCAAGTTTGGGGCTGTATTTCTGCAAATGGAGTTGGAGATTTGGACAGAATTAATGGTCACCTCAATGCCAAGAAGTACAGGCAGATACTTATCCATCATGCAATACCATCAGGGAGGCATCTGATTGGCCACAAATTTATTCTGCAGCATGACAATGACCACAAACATTAAGAACTATCTTCAGCATAAAGAAGAACAAGGAGTCCTGGAAGTGATGGTATGGCCCCCACAGAGCCCTGATCTCAACATCATCAAGTCTGTCTGGGATTACATGAAGAGAGAGAAGCAACTGACGCTGCCTAAATCCATAGAACTGTGGTTAGTTCTCCAAGATGTTTGGGCCTACCTACCTGCCGAGTTCCTTCAAAAACTGTTTGCAAGTGTACCTAGAAAAATGTATGCTGTTTTGAAGGCAAAGGGTGGTCACACCAAATATTGATTTTATGTAGGTTTTTCTTCTGTTCACTCACTTTGCATTTAGTTAACATGTCTTTTTGAAAGAATTCTTACTTTACAGCATTTTTTCACACCTGCCTTAAACTTTTGCACAGTACTGTATAATAGATCAGATTTGTAGTACTCGAGTCCAGGACTCAGTCACAGATTTGGTGACTCGTATTCGAGTCATAAAGGCAAAGACTCAGACTCTCATTCCCTCATGGCTCGGGCTTGGTCTTGATCATTACTACTCAATTTAGCATAAGCTGTTAATACTTTCCAAAAGGAATAAGGAATAAATAAATAACAAATACTACCAAGTTCGGAATCTTGTCGTGGGGGGACACACTCTACACTTCGCTTCTAACATGTGCACAAGCAGTAAAACTCGCCCCAGCTCAATCTGAAACAGAACTACAGTTAAACAGGCAGATATGAAAGAGATGGATTGGTGGCAAAACACGACGCAAGTCAATCAGACACATGCTTTTTTACATAATGGATTGTATTTTTCAAAGTTTTCAAAGCTTTAAATAAGAACAACTAGAACAACAAAAAACTTGGACAATACATATTACTAAATTATTATGGGATATCCCTTTAAAAGTATAAAGGATTCAAATATTAAGACCATTAAAAGAAACTAAAACTCACACACATGGGATACACTTAGGCTCTGAAGCACCCTATCAATCAGGCTTGCCACTGTAAAAGTAGCTAAGAAACACACTGCCCAAACCCACTTACTCATGTCTAGGTGCCTCTTGTGCTCTATGCTTTCAGCCTACTTTCAGATCCAATCATATTGATTTTGGCTGCAGTACCACAACTCCCCACTACAGGCAGGGGTGTTAAAGATCACTGGAATTGTTTTTAATGATTAAGAACAGAAGAAAGTTTACAAACGAGAGGAGGCCATTCAACCCATCATGCTAGTTTGTTGTCCATTAATAACTTAGTGATCCAAGGATCCTATCCAGTCTATTTTTAAATGTTACCAAATTTTCAGCATCTACCACATTGCTGGGGAGTTTGTTCCAGATTGTGACTACTCTCTGTGTAAAGAAGTGTCTCCTGTTTTCCGTTTTGAATGCCTTGAAGCCCAATTTCCATTTGTGTCCCTGCTCATCTTGTAAAGCTCCTCTGGTTTGACGTGGTCGATGCTCTTCATGATTTTGAAGACTTGGATCAAGTCCCCACATAGTCTCCTCTGTTCCAGGGTGAAAAGGTTCAGTTCCCTCAGTCTCTCTGAGTAGGACATTCCCTTCAGACCTGGAATAAGTCTGGTTGCTCACCTTTGAACTGCCTCTAGAGCAGCGATATCTTTCTTGAAGTGTGGTGCCCAGAACTGTACACAGTATTCCAGACGATGTCTAACTAGTGCATTGTACAGTCTTAACATTACTTCCCTTGTTTTAAATTCTACACTTTTGACAATATACCCTAACATCCTGTTTGCCTTTTTGTTGGATAGAGATTCCCTTAATAAAAACCATAACATCTACACCATAAAATACAATAAAAGCTGCTTAAAAAAATGCTGCCCACTTCAGAATTGCTGATGCCCACAACAACAGTACTGTTCTCTCTTTTGAATGTGCATTGAGTCACGATGCAGCAGGCTCAGAGCAGGTGAAGTACAGCAAGTTCCAGCAAAAGTGTGCTGAAAGTAAATAGATAATGTGATTAATTAAACAAACAAGGTTGAAAAATATCAAAACGTGCACAAAACAACAGTTACATACTACTAGACTAGGACATTAAAATACATACTGAATAAATTATATGGTGTGTGCAAAAAAACAAATGGCTACATAGAACTGATTTAAGGATACAGTAGTTCATTGTGCCAACATCTCAATATGGTCTCGAGGAAGAGCACTCGAGCGCTTATAAATTATGAAGATGTGACACTTTTTTTAGAGTATCAAATGTATTTATTATTATTTATTATACGAAGTATGATATTTTAAAGTTATATAGGTCAATTTATTTAAAAAGTTGTACAGATATAGCATCTATTGGCATTTAATCAGACATGATCCATTTCCCCGACCGTAACTGCTGTATGACCAAGCCAACGATATGTAGGCCTTGGTTATCCTCAACCTCACTGACTATACTGACTGTACTGTCCAACCATGCCAACCATGATCCAACGTCGGCCATACTTCACCTCCCCGAACAAACTACTGTCCAACCATGCCAACTATATGACGACATTGACCATACATCATCCACCCCCAACCACGAATGTTGTCTAACCATTCCAACCACATGCCAACGTCGGCCCAACTTCGAGTGCTATCAGGGTTACAATGGCTACAGCATTTCCTCCAATTATTGTTTATAATTTTACCAAAAATGCAGTGTTGTTCATATCAGGTGCTGAATGCAAATTTTGCCGGAGAAAGACCGAAGAAAAACTGGGAACAACTGGCATCTTTCACATGTACATCTATGATGTGCATCATTGAGTAAGCCTACAATACTAACACTGCTAACATAAATCAGCACTGAGACAGCAAATTCACTCTGAACAGAACATAGCTCACAGAATTTTTAATTTAAAGAACAAATAAAAATTGTTGCTCTATGTTTCTGTCATTGATATTGTTTGATGTCCATGATTGTCTGTTGTGGGGAAGAGCTTGTGATAGCTTGTGAAAGCACAGATCATCAAGCTCAACCTTAATATGATGGACTCTGATCTCTAGGACCTCAAGATGCTGACAACATTGACAGATTAAATTTTCCTGGGTGAGTTCATCCAGGAAGGCAATCATTCTGCAAACTTTACACAGCCACATGCTTCTGATTTTGGCTAGTTTTTTGTCCCCAATTCAACAGATTGACTGTTACAGAGAAACAGTACCTTTTTTTCTGCCACCAATTGACACCTAACTGACCCCACCTCCAAATTCCTTGACTAGATCACCTTTCCTTCAATTTATTTACTTTAACCAACACAGCAGCTGTACTGAATGAAAAACTAGAAACAAGATTAGAAATGTTAAGGTGTTCTGCCCTCACAATGTGTCTTAAGTACAAGGTTTGGCAGACAGTGAACAGCTGCTCAATAAAGAATCAGGAGGCAGGAGTAGCGTTTGGACTCTTTACTGAAAATCATATTTTTTGGTTGTAAAACTGCAAAATACAGACTTAAAGAAAATCTGTGTTAGAAAATGATCTGTACACATTCACAAATACAAATGTAGACAAATTGATTTCAATCAGGAGCTAACAGAAAAAAAAGTCCTAGCTAGCCTGGCTCATACCACTTTTACTGACAGGAAAATAGTATTAAAATAACTAACTGAATACACAACTTTTTGCATATACAAAGCAATTACAATGCGTTGAATGTGGTAAAACACAAATATATACACTTTACAAATAAACGGCAGCTAATTTGCATGACAAAGAGGCTACCACGCTAACACGAAATTTCTATATGCAATTTCTATAACAGTCGTTAGCATAGATTAGTTTACCATCATTGTAACCATACACACTAAATACATATACTAACATGTAAAACTAACGTGAAACAGTACTTGAATCAGTGAAAACATGCTATAATGATTTAAAAAACAACTATAGTCTACTTACAGACTTATCTTTCCAAGGCCTGTTATATTATTATAATTTTTTTATTATTTCTTGGCAGACGCCCTTATCCAGGTATATACACTAAACGAGCACGATGGGTCGAAAGGCCTCCTCTCGTTTGTAAACTTTCTTATGTTCTTGTAAGAAAAGCTGGAGCTCATTCGCGCTGCTTCTCTTCAGATTTGTTTATAGCCGAAGGAGTCATGAACCGGACGTTAGTGGAAAAAGAATGCAGTACCCAAGTTCGTCACTAGATGGTAGTGTAAAGCAACAAAACAAAATAATACTATGTACAGACATATACACAGCTATCAAATCACTAAGACTGAAAGTTAAAACAACTATCTCTCTCTCTCTCTCTCTCTCTCTCTCTCTCTCTCTCTCTCTCTCTCTCTCTCTCTCTCTCTCTCTCTCTCTCTCTCAAGTCTTCAGGCGATGCTCAGTGCATAGCAGTTAAACAAATGTCACCACATTCACCCAGAAAAAAGGCTCACCTTAAACATTATGGACAGCATCTTCAAATTTTGAGTCAGAGGACTGCGGGGGACACCAACTTTAATATGCAAATCGTGTGAGAAATGTTAAGCATAAGTCCAACCGATCATTTTATGGTAAAAAAATAAAGTATAATACATAAACAATTAATTAAATTAAATTAATTAAAACTAATTAAAAAATACACAATATATTTTACAATCAGGCAAAGTCTGCAAATGTTGGTGTTAAAAAAACGAATTAAATCTTATAAAGTTAAGAAATTGTTATCAGCAGAAAAGTGTTTCGAAGGTGTATTAAAATAAAGCATGTATTCAAAGTGTATTTACTGTATTTTAACTGTATTTTAAAATGTAAATACTGTTCATGCCAGGAACCATATATACAAGTTTTGATCCCCTATATGAATGTCCTTGCCTTGAGTGTCAACAGTTTCTTCTTCGACCTGGTTGCCATATTTATTCAAATGATTTTAATCCCACCACTGGTTGATGTACTTTCCTTGCAGGAGTTATTAAAACAATGCACCCTATATTTCACAAAAAGACGTGACTTTCAACCGATTATTACGATTTACTGATAATTGCGAGATTGTATCTGTGTTATTTAAAAATTCTGCATTATGAAAAAGTGCATTTCCAGCCTTCAACACATGGTGGCTGCAAAATTCAGTTATTCAGAAGACTCACAGAAGCAGCAGAGATGTGTGAATCACAATGAGCTGTAACTATGCTATATATTTTATTTTATTTTATTGTCTTCAATGGCAGCTAATTTAAAATGAATACATTAATCAATAGAGCAGGTTGTCTTGTCTGGTTGGTCTATCAGTTGGTCTCTCTATCTATACACTACATACTGAGAGTGTGGGACTGCATCAAATTTATAAAACAAATACATAGATCAAGATATATGCCATTTTAACACTCCTATAGGGTACTAGGCATTTTTTTTTAACTGAGTGTGGTTGGAGTCTTTCAAAGGCAGATATTAACTTTAATGAAATATCACAAATATTCTATATTCCATTCACAAATGTCTTCTGGATTATAGTATTATAGTATAGTGTTTCTGGTTTAACTTTACACAAGAGCAGAATACATTTATTTTCTATATTACAACTGGCTACCCTTATATTCACTTCCTTTTTATTTAGTAGTTTGTTTTTTTGTTGCTATAAATAGAAGTGTGAGGGTATGGGATAATTAACCAAATGTTAATTAGGGTATTTTTAGCTCAGCTGGAAAGGAAAACCTGTGGCGATCTTATAATAATGAGTCTTAATTATTAAATTTGACATTTAAGAGGCCAAAAGAGTCCTATTTGCATTCCTTTCTTTAAGGTCAAATGGTTATAAATAATACATTAAAAAGTGTGTTTCTTTTTTCACAGTAAGAATTACCTATCTCCATCACATTGCCTGCTGAGTGCTGTCAAACTCAATGAGAACAAGGGGACAACAATCAATTAATCTTCTCAGTGAGAGGAAAATAATAGTTAGTTAGTTAGATGTCAGTTTAAAATCCAGATGTAAATCAGATTTAATGCACTAATTGCTTCCAGGTGATATTAACCACATAGAAATATTATGGAATTAGCTTGTCCAGAAAGTGAAAACTAAAAGTACAATGAGTAGGAGGTAATACACACAAATAAGTAGTTGACTAAACACCCAGACTAAATTCTGGTATAATAGTGAGTAGGGGCTAATATTTTGCATTTTGTATTTTGAGAAGGTTACATGGCATTTTCATATGAATCAATGGTTTGTGGATACAAAAGTGGATCAGTGGATACATCCTTTCTTCTACATATACATCTATATATAACATGGCCAGGCACTGGCAGACTACACCAAACTGTTGATTTGTACGTACACAGTTTTTTTTGTATAAGTTAAATGGGCACAGAGATGTAATAAGTATCAAGTAAAACTAAATACATTTAACCGTTTGAGCAGTACATTCTAAAATGCTCTGCCGTGACTCAGCAAGTGACTTTTTTTGAACGAGCTTAAAATTCGATTCCTGCATCTTACAAGCATCTCTTTTAATCCCAGAGGAAAACAGGGGTGTATATATATATATATATATAAGAAACATAAGAAAGTTTACAAATGAGACCCATCGTGCTTGTTTGGTGTCCATTAATAACTAAGGATCCAAAGATCACGTCCAGTCTATTTTCGAATGTTCCCAAATTGTCAGCTTCAACCACATCGCGGTGGAGTTTGTTCCAGATTGAACAACTCCCTGTTTGAAGAAGTGTCTCCTGTTTTCTGTCTTGAATGCCTTTAAGCCTAATTTCCATTTGTGTCCCCGGGTCCATGTGTCCCTGCAGATCTGGAAAAGCTCCTCTGGTTTGATGTGGTCGATGCCTTTCATGATTTTGAAGACTTGAAGTCCCCATGTAGTGTTCTCTGTTCCAGGGTGAAAAGATTCAGTTCCCTCAATCTCTTTGAGTAAGACATTCCCTTCAAAAGTCTGTTTGTTTGCCTCTCAACTGCCTCTAAGAGCAGCAATATTCCGGATGAGGTACTAGTACATTATACAGTCTACAGTACTCTTGGATGAGTCTAATCATGTAAGGAATCTGTTATTTAGCTGCCAGTGTTGTAGAAATAGAAGAAAAAAAACTTGACTTCTGTGCAAAGAAAATAGCCACAAATTCAACATTGTATGTTTTAAATCCTACATTTTTGACAATATACCCTAGCAGTATCTCCGAGTACGACATTCCCTTCAGACCTGGAATAAGTCTGGTTGCTCACCATTGAACTGCCTCTAGAGCAGCGATATCTTTTTTGAAGTGTGGAGCCCAGAACTGTACACAGTATTCCAGATGAGCTCTAACTAGTGCATTGTACAGTCTTAACATTACTTCCCTTGTTTTAAATTCTACACTTTTGACAATATACCCTAACACTTGGTTTCCCTTTTTTTATTGCTTCCCCACATTGTTTAGATGGAGAAAGTGAGGAGTGCATGTAGACTCCTAGGTCTTTCTCGTGCATTACTTCATCTAGTTCTATTCCTCCCATAGTGTAATTATAGTGGACATTTATGTTACCTGCATATGTCAGCTGTGGGACATTGAAATAATGCGGTAGCCTATTTTTGTATATATATTTGCTTTGTATTTTTTTTTCACTTTCTTATATTATCACAATTATTCTTATTAAAATCATGTTTGTTTACTTTGCTTTTCCCTCCTCACTTCTCAGATATGCATGAGTTTTATTTATTTATGATTGATTTAAATAGGCACATGGCTAATCACACATTTACGAGAGCACCCGCTTATTCGCCAAGTTATACGAGAGTCAATAATTGACAATGAATGACACCTGAAAGGCTGGAGGTAAAAAGCTCCCAGGGTTTGAGCTGGAGAGGGGAATTGCAGAACGAGAGCGATTGTAGAGTGAAATCAAGAGACGACCACAGAGCGAGTTCCAGGAAGGGATCTCGGAACCAGAGGTGATTCTAGGGTATGTGGGGGCCTCAGACAAGATACATCCTGATGGTGAAGCCGCGGGGGGGGTGTGCGTCGGAGTTTTCTCCTGTGAGAGCAGGGGGGTTTCCCATGAGGGGGGGCCCCTTCCTCAGCCCGGGGCCCCAGGCAATTGCCTAGGATGCCTACCCCCTTGCGACGCCCCTGCTCGGAACTAAAAGTGAAAGAGGACTTGATAGAGGAGCAAAATAAAGGGTTAAGAGAGACCCAGAGTACAAGCGAGAGGACCGCTGTAATGCTAAAGAGAGTATCCTGGGAAAGGACCCCATACAGGTTTTTAGAATGACAGTAGTGTTTTACCGGATAAGAGCAAACAGAACCTGTGGACATTGCTACTTTTATATTTTTATGTTTCCACTTGCATCCCTTGTTTTTAGTATTTTTGTATTTTAATAATCATTTTAGATTTTTTTTTCTAATTTGCCTTTGTGGATTGGTGGATCTATTTTGTGGACTAGAAAGGAAGATTTATTGAGGACTTGCTAGTATTTTTAGCCACAGATGGACTATTAAAGTAAAGGTATTGGGTTTTTATTAATCTTTTTAACCTAAAAGCTTTTGATTTCATTTTAATTTGGCCATTTATTTCCCTGGGACTGTATATGGACATTGTGGTTTCTTTGGATCATCAACCCTGGAGGAGAGCAGAAACTGGATTTTTGTCCCAGTCTTTTTACTTTGTGTTAGGACATGTGGACTATTGCCTGCCCCATTCCAGCTCCTGGTGCTGCCTGAAGAGACCAACAGTCCCTGGAAGAACTTAATTAGATTTTTTGGCTTTAACCTTTTATTTGTCTTTTAGCTTAAAATGAAGTCTGCCTGATTTTTATATATTATAGAGATCTTTGTAATTTAGTTGTACAACTGTCCTGTGTGCTCCTGGCGTGTGAACCCCCAATTTAAAGAACCTAAATCAAAGGGAGAACTAAGAGTTAGACTATGTAAACTAGACATATTTGGGGAACTGACAACCTCTCAGCGGGTCCTAGCGCCTGTGGATAATCACTAGGTGGTGTAGTCGTGCTTGCATACTAGTTTTATGTCCATATCGAAATTCTCTTACACCCAATTGTTTGGAAAATCGCCTGCCTACCTTTTATTATTTTTAATAATCACCTCCATCCCCTGGGGTCATTATATTTGGTGTCAGAAATAGGGATACAAAATCACACGCATGAGGGAAAGGAAAGATGGCTGCGCCGGGAGAGATCAGCTGCTCGGAGCCATGCACTGATACAACCGTTGTTAGAGACCAAGCCTGTGAATATCGAGACTGTACAGCAATGCTTATGTGTGTTAGTGGGAGGTAGATTAGCCTTGACATCGGCACTGATCCGATAGTGGCAGGGAAATAAGTCACGAAACTGCCTAGGCCCAGGTTCCACGTGACACTGCACAGATCCCGGCACCATGGCCTACAATGCAGGCCCCACCTGTGTTGTGACACACCTACAGCAAGCTGGAAAGAGCTAAAAGTGGGGCGCTACGATGGAAAAGCCTGGAAGGCCTACAAGGCAAAGTTTGAAATGGTGGCTTGGGCCAATGCCTGGAACAAAAAGCCATCCAGCTTTCAACGGCATTGGAAGGGGAGACACTCCAGATATTGTTGGACATTGGTGACTATGAGCATCTAGATTATGAGGCTGTCAGCCAGGCCTTAATTTACCGCCTTGGGGGTGCTGAACCTGCTCTTTTTCTGTGTCAGCAGCTGTCTACATGCCTATTCAGCCCTAGAAAACCATTAGGCCAGTACACCGCCAGCATTCACTACTTAACCCGCCGGGTACATAGCGAGTTCCCCCCAGCTGTTCAAGACGGCCTAGCCACAGACACCTTCCTCTGTGGCCGCTGATTGAGGGCACAGCACCGGCGCTGAGGAATCCCAATACACCCATCTGTGGACGATGAGGGCACCTCCGTCTACCTGCTCTGCTGCACCCCCTACTGAGAAACGGGCAGAGTGATGACCTAACCCTGCAATGCCATGCCATGCTCCCCTTCTTTCCCCGCAGCCATGTCCCCCTCGCCCCCGGCATCCCTTCCAACTACGCTGGCTGCACCAGGCCCAGTTGCACCCCAGGTCAATAGCTTTCTTCCACAGGGTGACCACGCTCATTTGTCTGGTGAGTCCCTTGGACGTAATGACTGTTATGTCGTGCTTCGAGTAGACAGTACCCCCTGCTGCACCCTGCTGGATACTAGCTCTACCATATGGAGTAAAAATAAATCCTCTTATGCCTCTGTCCTTTGTGTGCTCTGACCCTGGAATTCTATAGCAGTAACTATTAATTGCCTGCATTCTTTTAAAGGAACTAGTTTTTAACTTTTCAGTTACTCCCTTCTTTATTATCAGCAACCTACATTCCTTTCTTGCAACTTATTAAACTTTAATTACTTACATCCTATCTTTGCTATCAGTAAATGACCTTCCAATACAGTATTAAAACAGTATTATATTTGCTTGTATTCCTAGTTTCAGATTAGCATTCCTGATTTTGTTTTAACTGCCTTAATTGAAGTTAATCTTATCTGTAGTTTGCGTTAATTTAAGTCAATTCAGTACAGCTGCTGAGTTGGTGAAAGTAAATAGGTTGAAGGAAAAAGGTGATGGGCAGCACGGTGGTTAGCGCTGCTACCTCACAGCTCCAGGGAGAGATTAGAAAGTTTAACACAAGGTTGAAATCTTGGTGTAGGGAAGAGGGTTTTAGATTTATGGAGCATTGGTCTTTCTTCTGGGATAGATGGGACCTGTACAAACCGGACAGTCTACATCTAAGCAGAAGGGGGCCTAATGCATTGGGACAGTGTATGTGCAGAGTAATTGAGAATCTTTTAAACTAGGGACCAGGGGTCAGGGAACTCTGACAATGGAAGATGTTCCACTAAGGAAAGAAAACAAAGGGAAACTGCTAGTAGGAAAGTCCTGAAATGTTTGTACCAGGAGTATAAGGAACAAGATATTAGACCTAGAAGCCACAGTGCTGGCGTGTGACTATGATGTTGTTGAAAGTGACAGAAACATGGTTTACAGAAAATGATGGGGATTAAGTTGAAAGGATACACACAGTTTAGGAGAGACAGGCAAAATCAAAGAGGTGGTGGGATAGCATTATATGTCAGAAATGACATTGAGGCAGAACAACTCAAATTAGATCCTAGTAACAGAATCTTTGTGGGTTAAACTTTTGAATAAAAGATCCTGAGGATTAGTGGTAGGAGTGTGTTACAGACCACCCAATTCAGATATTCAGTAAGATGTTCCATCGTACAATGTGATCAGGACTGCATGTAGCAAGGATGTGGCTGTTATAATGGGGGTTTTCAATTTCCCAAACATAGGCTGGGAAAGCCCAGTTGGGACTACACAACAGAAATAGAAATGGATGAGATGTTAAATGACTGCTTTCTAACTCAATTTGTCAGGGAACCAACCAGAGATCTTTTCAATGACTAAGATCGAATCAGAGGGACACTAGTTAGAGAACCAATGGCAAACTGTGATCACAATATGGCTAGCATTGAGGCATACTTTCAAAAAACAAGGAACAAGTCTAAAACAATGATCTACAATTTTAGAAAAGCAAACCTTGAAGGTATGAGGCGGTACTTAGAAGAGTTAGACTGGAGCACACTAGATACAGATACAGAAAATGGATGGTTATATTTTAAGAATATACTACTTGAGGCTCAGGAGAAATGTCTATCAAAACAAAGCAACGAGGGAAATAGAAAGAAACATAGTTCTTGGAGCTAAAACTAATACAAACAGTTATTTTCAATACTACAATAGCAAGAGGTCAATAAAGGAGGCATGGAAGTATGGAAATGGAAGTATCTTGGAAAATGAACAAGATGTGGCAAATGTACTAAATTATTATTAAATTAGGCCCGGATGCACCTAGACATTGGGGGCTGCAATTTTCTCCACGAGGTCTGGGTCACTGCAATCCAAGAGCCCTTCATATTGGGGTTTGGCTTTTTGCAGCTAGCTGGAGGCTTTATTAATCTTCGGGCCTGCACAATGTGTTTCCGTGTGGGAGCAATCCTTCCCCTCCAGGCTGGGGGCCCACACCTCAAGAATGCTGGGGTGCAAGCCCAGATCTCCAGAACCCCCACTGCCATCGTGAGACAGGTGTGGGCAGCTAACCAGGAAGGCAAGGTGAGCAGCTGTGGGCCCTGCTTCACAAGTTTCACCACAGTTTTGCCACGACCCCTACTAACGCAGACAGGACCCATGTCGTCCAGCACCACATTGACACAGGGGACGCCCGTCCCATAAAGCAACGGCTCCACTGGCTTCCCATAGCCCACCCAGCTGCCGCAGACAGACCCTAGAGGAGATGGAAGTCGCCGACATCATTGAACCCTCCGATGGTCCTTGCACCTCCCCAGTTGTCCGGGTGCCAAAGAAGGATGGAGCCTGGAGGTTCTATGTCGACTGCCGTCAGCTGAACAAGGTGACTGTCAAAGACTCATACCCACTGCCCTGGATTGATGAGTCACTGGACCTGTTTGCCGGCTCCACCTGGTTCTCCTCCCGAGACCTACGGAGCGGCTATTGGCAGGTGGCCCTGGTCCCAGACGCACGGACCAAGACAGCTTTCTCCGCTGGGCAAGACCTCTGCAACGGAGAAGATGCTGTCTGGGGTGCCCTCGACTGAGTGCCTCGTCTACCTGGACAGTCTCCTGGTCCACAGGAGAAGCTTCAGCACTGCGGGTAGTTCTAGACCGGCTGTGCCAGGCTGGTCTAAAGCTGCACCTGGTCTTAAACCTGAAGCGGTGGTCTACCTGCAGGGCAAGGCGGTGGTCCTGCATCAAGACCGGCATGTAAAAACTGCAAAAACAGCACCAGAGCTGTACGTAGAGCTAATTTAGTGTAAAGTTAAAACAAAGTGAACTCCATCATAGATGCCTCCAACAACACCAAAAATACATACAGGGTGGTGCAGAAAGGTACACTTCAGCCAATCTTGCAAGGACAGGTATTCGATACTGGTTAATTCATTGATATTTTCAAATGACCAAGATAGAATCAGAGGGACACTAGTTAGAGAACCAATGGTGGACTCTGATCACAGTATGGTTAACTTTGAGAATTACATATTCACGTGATCTACAGCTGCAGTTGCATGTTCAAAATACTTAGTAATAAATTAAAAAGACATGATCTGCCTCATCTAAACTCATGTTCCAAACATTTACAAGTAATGCAGGTGAGACTGATTGGTCTGTAATTTCCTGGCTTATTTTTGTCCCCTTTCTTATGGATAGGTATGACATTTGCAAGTTTTCCAATCAGTTGGCAGATCAATTGGATCATTTTCATTGATCATTGTCAATTGGAATATTTTAGTTAGTGGCCTATACTTAATTTCCCTCATTTCTGTTGGAAATATACCTATATACTTATAGGAGCACTATTAGACTTTTGTCTTAAAACAAGGAAAAAAAAGGGTTCTTTAATATCTGAATGAGTGCCTGTTTTTCTTCTTAAATGGTCAATTCAATGTCAGGTTGAAGAATCTCCCATAAATGTGACACTGAGAAGGAGCTTTCTTTGGGAAATCCAGAGATTCCCTCAGATAATATCTTATTGTTTGCTCATCCCACACAGACCCACTGTCCTCAGGGCCTGTCTGTAATTGGATTCAGCTGGACTACAGATAGCAAATTGGGCCTACAGCAAGGGACTTGGGTGCCTGACCCTGCCTGGTTAGGAAGATCCTCTATCAGCAGCAGCTTCAGCACCTCCCCCTTCTTGGGCCTCACCCTCTCTGCACAAAAGGCTCTGTTAAGTGACTCAACTACTGTTTAATTTAAATCATAGCCCTCTCAATTCCATTAAATAGAGATGCTTTTTTGTTGAGGTTTCACATGTGAAGAGTGGATCAGGATAAATTATGAGTTACAACCATTCTTTCATAGAATTTGTTTTTAAAAATTCTAGGCAATAAGGTTTCTTTACAAACATAGATAAAATGTTCATTAATTATGATCAATGGCAGGAAATATTAAACATCTGATCAGAGTACTGATCAGACATCAGTATTGGAAAATGTGCAATAATGTACATGTTAATTTATTTCCATGTAGGGCAAAATTAAAACCCAGTTCGGTCTCAAAGTGTTCTGGGTATACTGTCTGCTATGTTCTTTGTTTTAAAACGATGTAACATTAAAAAGATAAAATAGATGACTGTCAGTCTGACACAGGTGAAAGTGACATTGGTTAATGATTATGTGTTCATTCTAATGATCACTGACTGATAATTGTGCCCTACAAAAGTGTTAAATCCTGTGCCCTGTACACTTAAAAACCTGTAAACACTATTTGTATTTATTAATATAATTAAATCAATTGATAACTCTTTGAATTATTTGTATTGTAAGTTGGACTTGTTTTCAGCAAGTTCTGCTGTACACATATATTGCATTACATCACAGAAGTCTAAATCAAAATTGTATTAAACTAATGATTAAGATAATTTATAGTTTGGATGTCTAAAGGTAGTTAGAATGATTAAGAGATTAGCAGGCAATTTATTAAGCTTTAAACAAATATAGGTAGAAGACGGTAAATATGATTAAGTTTCAATCATGCCTTTGAGATATTGCACAAAGTGTACTTTTACATTTTGATTTACATTGTGTGTATAAGATAAGTCTCCTTGGCATTTGAAAGAAAGTACTAAGGTCTATAGGACCTTCAAAAATCAGCTTGTTAACTTAAGAGATAGTAATGTTATGGGGTCAAGAAAAGCGATTAAAACATTTTTTTTTACCAAAAATACGAAGTTTGATGTTGTATTACTGAAATACTGACAAGTTTCACATGGAAAACTTGTATTTCTAGCTTAAGTACATATATGACATCAAGAAACCATTGAGAGAAAGTAGTCTCCATATTGGTGGAACAGAACCATATTTCTAGCCACATTTTGAATTACTGCTTATGGCCTACATACGATGCTCTTTTGAAAGTGAATTATAAAATCACACAAATTATTTACTTGTTTCATGCAAAGTGTTTAAAAACAAACAAATACAGTGTTGGAAAAAGCCATTGGAAGTTCTTGAATTCCATTTCATAATCTCTGTCTGCCCCCACATTGTATCTGTAAACATAATTTTGCAGTATGTTAAAAAAAATAAGCATGGAAATAAGCATGTAGCCGGTGAAGTCAGAGCTCCACGCTAGGCACCGCAGTGACTCTACCCAACAGAGTGTCTGCTACACCAAAAAACTGAGTCTCCTAACTAGGAAGGCTTAACACCATACTGAGTTTTCTGAGGGATTACCTCACTTTGTAATGTACTCATATACCTAATGAGCCCCGTTACATGTGCAGTGCGCCCACATGCATTTGTGGGTGGGGGCCGGCACAGGGAGGAGGGGGGCTTTGTAAATTAACCTTATGCTCACTATGTCATACTAGACTACATCACTTGTTTCACCTTAACTTTAAAAGTTTAACGCTAAATATATATAATTAAACAACTTTTCCTGGTTGTGAGCAGATGGGAATGTAAGGAGACCCACTAAATCTGCAGGATTGCAACACTCCAGGACCAGGATTCCCCACCATTGGTCTAAATGGTGATGCCTTAATGTAACCTTTTGCCACAAAAGCTGATGCACTTTCTGCATGTTTTATGACTTTACATTAAACAAAGCAATTCAAGATATAATACATTTTACGACTTCCAATTTATACAGTTAAGTACAGTAAGTGAGGTCCTACATCCTGGACGGTAAAAGTGCTGTCAAGATGTAGGGTCACAGTCAGGGGCTACGGGAAAGGGAGCAAGGAGGAAACAAATTAAAAACGCAAGAAGCATAATAACAATCTATGAAGTGCTATCTAACGGGGATTAAAAGGACTAATACTACAAGTACTGTCTGAAAAGATGTGTCTTGAGCAAGCGCCGGAAGGAGGACAAGGACTCTGCTGTTTTGACTTCAGTGGGAAGGTCGTTCCACCATTTAGGGGCCAGGGATGAGAAGGAGCGGGCTCTGGAGGAATGAGAGTGGAGAGGAGGCAGAGTTAGTCTTCTGGCACCGGAAGAGCGCAGTGGTCTGGAGGGGATGTATGGAGAGACGAGGGACTGAAGGTAGCTTGGTGCAGTGTGCTTGAGACAGCGGTAGGTGAGAGTCAATGTCTTGAATTGAATGCGTGCCGGTATCGGGAGCCAGTGGAGGGAGCGGAGCAGTGGAGTAGCGTGTGCGAATCGGGGCAGAGAGAATATCAGACGAGCCGCAGAGTTCTGGATGAGCTGGAGCAGGCAGATAGTAGTTGCAGGCATGCTGGCAAGGAGGGAGTTGCAGTAGTCCAGGCGGGAGAGGACCAGTGACTGGACGAGCAGCTGAGTCGAGTAGTCGGTGAGGAAGGGACGGATTCGGTTTATGTTGCTCAGGAAGAATCTACAGGTGCGTGTCAGTGTGGTGATGTGCTGGGTGTAGGAGAGTGCACGATTGAGGGTGACTCCTAGATTTTTAGTGGAAGAAGAAGGAGACAGTGTGTTGGATTCCAAGGGGATTGAGATGGAGATATCAGCAGAAGGTGAGGAAGAGTGGGGGAAAAACAGGAGATCCGATTTGGAGAGGTTGAGCTTGAGGTGGTGCGAGTGCATCCAGGCGGAGATAGCAGACAAACAGGAAGAAATGCGAGAGGGGATGAGACGGTCAGAAGAGGGAATAGACATCGTCAGCATAGAAGTGGTAGGAGAAACCATGGGATGCGATGAGGGGGCCCAGGGAGTGAGTGTAGAGAGAGAACAGGAGGGGGCCTAGTGATTGGAAGTAAGATTTCTTGGCTGAGGTGAGTGAGGAGGAGAATGTAGACAGTAGAGAGCAGTAGAGTTCGAGGGCAGCTGGGAGTTTGGTCCTTTTCCACTTCTGTTTGGTGGCACGCAGACTAGTTCGGGTTGAGCGGAGGTCAGCAGAGATCCACAGTTTGACAGATAGATGGGAAAAACAGTCAATGGAAGGTAAGAGAGTGAGGGCAGTGGAAGCAAACATGGAGGGGGAGACAGAGCGGAGATTACGGCAGAAGGTGACAGAGGGAGTGGGTGGAGTGGGGAGGGAGGGGAGGGAAAGGGAGAAGGAGATGAAGTGGTGGTCTGAGATGTCCATGGGTGTCACAGAGAGTGTCAAAGGTGAGCAGCCTCTAGAGAAGATGAGGTCTAGCTGGCAGACTGCCCTATGAGTGGGGGGAGATGGGGAAAGAGAGAAATCCGGCACAGTGGGAAGGATTGGAGAGGTGGATGTTGAAGTCTCCCAGGAGGATGGTAGGTGAGGACAGTGAGGGGAGGGAGGACAGAAGAAAGTCAAGTTCATCCAGGAAGGAGGCGAGTGGACCAGGGGGACGGTAGAGAACTAGAAGGAAGAGGTGAGAGGGAGAGGTTATTTCCACTGCGTGGAATTCAAAGCAGTGGGTCATTATAGAGGAGAGAGAGGGGGGGACAGAGAAGAGGAGAGAAGGGGAGAGCAGGAGCCCTGTTCCACCTCCCCACCCGGTAACACGAGGGGAGTGGGACAGGACAAAGAGAGAGGATAAGGCAACAGGGGTGGTTGAGTTGTCCGGGGAGATCCATGTCTCGATGAAAGCGAGGAAATACAGGGAGTGGTGGGAGGCAAAGGCGGAGATGAAATTGGCCTTGTTGGAAGCTGAGTGGCAGTTCCACAGGCCCCCAGAGAGTGGAGTAGAGGGGAGGGAGGAGGAGGGGAGACGCAGAGAGATGAGGTTAGAGGAATTAGGGAAATTATGGCGTGCAGGTGTACACCGAGAAGACGCAGAGAGAAGGACGGGAATCTGAGAGATCGTCATGGCTTCTTGCTGTTGCTGTTGTTCTTGCTGTTGCTGTGTCTCCTCATAGTCTTCTCCTCGCTGGAGTCCCACAGCTAGAGTCCCACAGCTAGAGTCCCACAGCTAGAGTCCCTGCCCCTTGGAGATGGGGCCCTTTTGAGTCCCACAGCTAGAGTCCTGCCCTTTGGGGATGGGGCCCTTCGGAAGGGGGGCACTGAAGGCTGCTGGCACTGACTGCTGGCACAGGAGTCCAGGGGGCTGTTAAATACTTCACCTGTAACTAATTAGGACAGTGCACACCTGTGTTGCGTTGAATGACACAAGGCTGTCAGGATGGCCCTCCCTCCCACACAGGACTGCTAATAGCACAATTAATGGCCGCTTTATATCTGAATACAGACAAAGACTGAGCCGGACACATGCAGTTACACTAAACAATAGCTTGTAGTAATACTAAATAAATGCCAAATAATAACAGCCTACAATGTAACGCTTCTGATTTACAGAAAGGGCATGTCGAGTGTGCTACGTAAGTTTCTAAATTAACTAACAAACAGTCGCTGCTCTTACTACAATACAGGTGCAAGATATACAATTCCAGCTAAACAAGTAACCACATAAACAATCAATGTAACTCTTAACTAAACTAAGAAACACAAGACAAAAGCGATACCTAACTACAACGAGTCAGGTGACTCTTCAGCTGGCTTACCCGAGTGTCCAGTGTCATGGACGGTGTTAATTAGCTCCTTAATCACCATTTGTTATTATGTTTATATTTCACTTCACTTTATGTAATATGGTTGTGTGTATTTTGTTAATTCAATTGCCTTTATTTTGTGTTTTGATTTATCCTTCACTTTGTTAAACTTTTGATTCACTATTTTGATGGTTTGCACGTGCGTTTCTTTTGAGCAAATCACTGCTGCACAACTCACCTGGATCCACCTGCAGTCCATCACCACGCATCCTCTCTGAAATAACACACATACTTCTCTGAAATACTTCCAGTACCACATGCATGGCCAGGGAGACAGGCTGAAATTAGAAAGTGGTTGAAATCTTGATGTAGGGAAGAGGGTTTTAGGTTTATGGAGCATTGGTCTTTCTTCTGGGATAGATGGGACCTGTACAAACCGGACAGTCTACATCTAAACAAAAGGGGGGCTAATGCATTGTGAGAGCGTATGTGCAGAGTAATTGAGAATCTTTTAAACTAGGGACCAGGGAGGCAGGGAGCCCTGACAATGGGAGATGTTCCACTAAGGAAAGAAAACAAAGGGAAACTGCTAGTAGGAAAGTCCTGAAATGTTTGTACCTCAATGCCAGGAGTATAAGGAACAAGATGTTAGACCTAGAAGCCACAGTGCTGGAATGTGACTATGATGTTGTAGGAGTGACGGAAACATGGCTTACAGAAAATGATTTGGATGAATACAAGTTGAAAGGATATACACAGTTTAGGAGATAAAGGCAATATCGAAGAGGTGGTGGGGTAGCATTATATGTGAAAAATGACATTGAGGCAGAACAACTCAAATTTGACGCCAGTAACGAAACAGAATCTTTGTGGGTCAAACTTTTGAATAAAAAATCTGGAGGATTAGTGGTAGAAGTGTGTTATAGACCACCCAACTCAGATATTCAGCAAGATGTTGCATTATACAATGTAATCAGAACTGCATGTAGCAATGATGTGGCTGTTATAATGGGGGATTTCAATTTCCCAAACATAGACTGGGAAAGCCCAGTTGGGACTACAGAAGCAGAAATAGAAATGGTTGAGAATGACTGCCTTCTAACTCAATTTGTCAGGGAACCAACCAGGGAGAGTGCATGCATTGACTTGATCTTTTCAAATGACTAAGATAGAGTCAGAGGGACACTAGTTAGACAACCAATGGCAAATTGTGATCACAATATGGTTAGCTTTGAGGCATTCTTTCAAAAAATAATGGTCTACAATTTTAGAAAAGCAAACCTTGAAGGTATGAGGCGGCACTTAGAAGAGGTAGACCGGAGCACACTGGATACAAATTCAGTTGAAAATGGATGGTTATATTTTAAGAATATACTACTTGAGGCTCAGGAGAAATTTGTACCAAAACTTAGCAAATTGAGCACCAACAAACATTGGCCAGAATGGTTTAATAGAAGTATGCAAAAAAATATCAAGTGAAAGAAAATGTTGTATAGCACATACAAAAGGGATGGAGCCAAAACAAAATACATAGAATGTTGAGCTGCAAAGAGACCTTAAGAAAGGTATGAGGAAAGCAAAGCGGGAAATAGAAAGAAACATAGCTCTTGGAGCTAAAGCTAATACAAAGAGCTTTTTTCAATACTACAACAGCAAGAGGGCAATAAAGGAGGAAGTGAAACAGATAAAGGGCAATAATGGAAGTATCTTGGAAAACGAACAAGATGTGCCAAATGTTCTAAATTTGTATTTAACAGAGGTTTATACAAAAGAAAAAACAGATAACATGCCACAGGTTAACAATCAGTCCAGTCAAACCCTAAGAGAGATCAGGATAAATGAGGAGGAGGTACTTAAGGGACTAGCAGAATTAAAAACAAACAAATCACCTGGGCCAGATGGTATTGTAGAGTAAGGTACACTTATACATTTCAGTTCAAATAAGTGAATTTAAGCATTACCTTATCAAGAATCCTAGAATCTTGTAGAACTCAATTTCTGCAATAATTGGACGCAGACACCAATTCCAAAGATATAAATTCTCAAATTTATTAAAAACAAAGATAAAATGTAGCACTACACTAGTTATACAAAAAGGGAAAAACTAATTTTAGTTAGTAAGGTGAGTCTCTGATTAGTATTGTTAGTCAGACATTAAATAACTAATGTTGGTTAGTATTTAAGTCAAATAACTTCTCGTTATATATATCAGTCTCATTTACGTTTAGGTGCCGAAAAAGATCCTATCATTTCTTGTTACCACAATTCTCCCTAATTGATTACTGTTCAATGATTAAGGATAGGCAGGGCCACCTATAATCTAGTGTCTATTAACATGTGTCAATTTCAGACTAAACAGTTAAACAGGAATGAGAAGATATTTCTCGGCGTTGACAGATCTTATTTGTAAAATTGTCAAACAAAACAGTTTAATGCAGCACTCATTTATATTTAAGAAAATACTAAATGATATTACACATTCTAAAATTTATGACTCACAGAATAACATTTCTAAATGATTTCTCAAATGTTATGAATAATAAACTCCAAACTGTTAAACTTATCTGAACTTCATCGCAGAGAGGCCTCTCTGTCTTTGGGCTCAATTAAAACACACGGCACGAGGTCCGTGTGGTTTGGAACAAAGGCAGTCCGGTTCGGCTTTGTCGAATAACTTCCACTCAGTTGATGCACCTAGAAGTTGGGGTTTCGCAAAAGTAGAGTCTTTTCCAAACAGATTTTCCACTGGTTTGAAGGCTCCAAGGTTGTGCACAAAATCTTCTTTGCAAGCAGGGCTTCCACCGTAGTTACTTGAAGACAAAGTCTTTGAGGAAAGTAGGGCCCTGTTCATTTCCAAGGGTCAAGTTTCTTAAGACTCAATAGCTATTTAAATGACTGAACACTTTTGTATTGCAGTCGACTTAGTCAATTGTCCAGCTGTAAAACTCCACTGATCAGATGGGTACAGCCGGGCATGCGCAGTTTCTATAGTTCTTTACATAATAAAGTTCTTTAAAGAATTCTTCGTACGGCTCAATCTCCTTCTCCCAGTTTAACTCTTCTGTTGCCGGCAAAGACTTAGTTGGTTTCTGGTTCCGGTTCTGGCAACAGAGCTACAGGTTGAGCTGTGACAGCGAGTTACTGGTTCAGGTGAGAGAGAGTGAGATAGATGCCGTGCGCTTCCCTTTATACACCTGTCAGATCAATAGGTGATTGGTTCTTGAATTTGTGAGATTGTATTTCGGTTTCAGCCCCCAGTGTCCTATTGGAGGAGGCTTGATTTATGACTGATGTCAATCCATGCCATCTTTTGGAAATGCCGGTTGACCCGGGTTTGTAGCTCTGTGTCGGGATTTCGGCTCTCGTCCACTTACCTACAGGCCCTATTCCCCAGACATTTCACAGCAGGGATTCCAAGCCATTTGGCCCATTCTCGGTGCCATCCTCCCAAGACTGCCACTTTGATATAGAACAGTTCACGTGCCGATTAAGTATATTTACAACAGTACTTAAAGGAATGCAGGAAATTATTTTCTAATAATTAACTAAACTATTCCAAATGACACTTAGAACAGGGAATTTGCCAAATGTTTGAAAACTGCTAATGTCATACCAATCCACAAGAATAGGGACAAAACTGAACCAGGAAATTACAGACCAATCAGTCTCACCTGCATTAAAATATTAGACAGAAAATAGAGGAGCATCTTAATGAAAACCATATTCTTGGAGATAGTCAGCATGGGTTTAGACGAGGCAGATCATGCCTTACTAATTTATTAGATTTTTTTTAACATGCAACTGCAGCTGTAGATCACAGGAAAGAATATGATATGATATACTTAGATTTTCAATAAGCTTTTGATAAGGTTCCACATCAAAGACTGATCCTCAGATTGGAAGCTGTAGGCATTCAGGGTAATATAAGTAGATGGATTATCAACTGGTTGATGTATAGGAAACAGAGGGTGTTGATAACAGAAGTTGCCTCTAACTGCAGTGAGGTTGTTAGTGGAGTTCCAGAGGGATCAGTATTAGGGCCTTTGCTTTTTCACACGGACCCGGGGACACAAATGGAAATTGGGCTTCACTTAGTTATTAATGGACACCAAACAAGCATGATGGGTTGAATGGCCTTATTTTCTTATATTACATTACATATTTACATAATTTTTTTAAATATACAGATTGTTCACACTCCAGCACTACAACATTATTTTAAAATAGTTATGGACATTATTTAAAAGCTTTAAACCTTAAGTTCCTAATTTCAAACCAAGTCAAAGAGTAAATATGTTACTTCCCACACTACTACTGTATCTTCATTGTTGCATCCATAGTTTGTCTTGGCTTTCCCCTTTTTTGTCAGTCTTGCCTGGAGCAGCTTTTACACATGAAAGGCCAACAAACACAACTGCAGCAGGTACACTTAGCTGAGCTTAAATTGAACCTTAAGTGATATAATGCAGTTCATAAGATGAACACTCACTAACAAATTAACAGATCTAGTCAATTCTGTGAAAAGTTCAATAATTTAATAACATTTGCAATGAGCTACTATTGGAGTTCATTCTTTTCAGCCAAGGTATTTCATACAAATTAATCATACATATTAATCATATAATCTTTTGCAAAATAACTCAAAAAATGGGTTTGTTAAAAAAGAGGCAACAATCTTCAATTACATACTGGATAGGTTGTTCCAGACCACCAAAACAATTTGTACCACCATATTTTAATCTTGAATCCTACTAAACTATTTTTTTCTTTGTGATATCTGGTCCCTCTTTTTGAGTATAATGTAATCTGAAGTAGCCTTGTTCACATTCTGAGTGACCCCACTGTAATGCAGGCATTATCTGCTGTGGATTCTGTTAAATCTGTCAGCATGCTGTCAGATGCTGTTCACTATTACATTTTGATCAATCATTTAGAATCATATGCTTCTGTAACTGGTACAATCTTAAATTAGTTTTGGTCTTATAGGCCATTACTATCATGTTTCTATCGGGTTTCACACATCTTACACTTCTAAACTGATATCCCCAGTGTTCATAAGAATATAATAACATAAGAAAGTTTACAAATGAGAGGAGGCATTAATAACTAAGTGATCCAAAGATATTATCCAGTCTATTTTTAAATGTTCCCAAATTTTCAACTTCAACCACATCGATGAGTAGTTTGTTCCAGATTGTGACAACTCTGTGTGAAGAAGTGTCTCCTGTTTTCTGTCTTGAATGCCTTGAAGCCCAATTGCCATTTCTGTCCCCGGGTCTGTGTGTCCCGGCTGATCTGGAAAAGCTCCTCTGGTTTGATGTGGTCGATACCTTTTTGAAGACTTGAATCAAGTCCCCACGTAGTCTCCTCTGTTCCAGGGTGAAAAGGTTCAGTTCCCTCAGTCTCTCTGAGTAGGACATTCCCTTCAAACCTGGAATAAGTCTAGTTGCTCGCCTCTGAACTGCCTCTAGAGTAGTGATATGTTTCTTGAACTGTGGAGCCCAAAACTGTCCAGGTGATTCCAGATGATGTCTAACTAGTGCATTGTACAGTCTTAACATTACTTCCCTTGTTCTAAATTCTACACTTTTGACAATATACCCTAACATTCTGTTTGCCTTTTTTATTGCTTGCCCACATTGGATGGAGAAAGTGAGGAGTCCACATAGATTCCTAGGTCTTTCTCATGCATTACTTCATCTAGTTCTATTCCTCCCATAGTGTAATTATAGTGGACATTTTTTTTACCTGCATGTAATACCTTGCACTTGTCCTCATTTAATTTCATTTGCCAGGTGTTGGACCACAACTGAATATTATCTAAGTCCCTTTGAATAACCTGTGCTGCCAAGATTGTATCTGCTGAGCCACCTATTTTAGTATCATCTGCAAATTTGATAAATTTGCTAACTATCGCAGAGGCAAAGGCCCTAATACTGATCCCTGTGGAACTCTACTAACAACCTCACTCCAGTAGTATATTCTTAAAATATAACCATCTATTTTCATCTGAATCTGTATCCAGTGTGCTCCAGTTTAACATCTTTCTGAATACCACCAAAGATTCTGTTTCGTTACTAGGATCGAATTTGAGTTCTTCAGCCTCAATGCCATTTCTGACATAAAATGCTACCCCACCACCTCTTCGATTTTGCCTGTCTCTCCTAAACTTTGTGTGCTTTCAACTTGTATTCATCCCCATCATTTTCTGTAAGCCATGTTTCTGTAACTCCTACAACAGCATAGTCACCCACCAGCACTGTGGCTTCTAGGTCTAACATCTTGTTCCTTATACTCCTGGCATTGAGGTAAAAACATTTCAAGACTTTCCTACTAGCAGTTTCATATTGTTTCCATTAGTTTGTTAATCCTATCCTATTTTTATTTCAATGTTGAAAAGTTGAAAAGTATCACAGCTATCTGGAGCTATTTCTGTGGTCTCAGAATGCTTGTCTGAAATTCAAAACTGCATGAAACATTATTTCCGTCATTTACATTTTAGCATAAAGGAGGATTAGTTTTTGGGGACCAAAAAATCCTTAAAACTCTATTACTCTTGTGGGATTCATACATTCATAATTAATTACAAATTTGCAACCATTGTTAAAAATTAGCACTTTTTGGCCGACTCAAATGGCTTGTTAGCTTGTTTTGTTAACAGCTGCAGCTAATCCAGGGGCTGTATGATGAGAGGTGGGCAGAGTTCTTTGAAAGGTCCTTCAGGCAGCATGGGGATTACACACCATTTGTTTTCCGGCGAGGGTTACCGGCTTTTTTGAAATCGTACGCAGGGGCAAACTCGGTTTCTTACTTCGTTCTTGGGAGGGTTTGATTTGGCCACGGCATTAAACTGAACAAACCTGGTCTCATCAGTTCGGATGCCGGTAGGCCTCAGCGGATGCACTTCCCTTGTTCCCTGAGTAAGTGTCTTCCTTGTTTGTATTTTATTCATTGTGTGGTGGTGTATTGTTAATGATATGCGTGATAAGCTTGTAACTGTGATCACCTAATTACTGTGTTTTACTGTAGTTTATCCACCTATCAAGATGGGGGCCAGATTGATTTTTAATCTAACGGTTATTGATATATTTAATTTGTTTTAAACCTTTTAACCCATTATTTTTTTGTATTTCAATAAACTTTAATTTTATACTTGATCTCTGCCTGGTTGATTGTGGGGGCATAAGCACAGATACCTGTTTTAAGCCTGCCAAAACAAACCTGCATGTGGAAATAAATGGTAATTAACTGAGGTATTCCTCCTCAATAAACTGGAATTGGTGTGGTTGGCAACAAGGTAAATTACACCTCCTAGTGGAGGCTTGTGTGATCCTGTGAGTACAGGTGTTGCACTAATATACAAAACAATGAGGACAAATCTGTTTACAAGATTAAAAGAGAACCAGGTTGTCAAAGTAGAATACCTTCTCATCTCTCTGATTTCCATTTTTGATCTGAACACCATCAGAGACAGGCTATTCCCTGTCCCCCAACAGGAAAGTAGGAGAAGGAGTGTCAGTCCATCCTGTCACACAATAAACAGTTTGCTTCCCAGGAGCACTCCACATGCTCCTGTTGTTCACTGAGACTGCACACACTGGGGAACAGCAAGGCCTTTTCTGTCCCTAGGGTGAAAGGTTACATGGATACTCCACTGGGACTAAAATTGAGGTGAAAGGTCACATGAGAGTCATGATGAAGCTACAGCACAGACTTTTTGTTTCTTTCTCTTTTCTCCCCATTTCTTTCTCTTTTGCTCTTCAACTCCTCTTTATTCAAGGACTTGAGGAGCGAAGGGGTTTTTAGCCACAAAAGAAATACAGACCATTTCATATTAAACTTCCTGATTGCCTTTAGTCAATTTGTCATTGGTATAGAGCTCTTTTTTTGCCTCACTTTCTTTGCCAGCCAGAAGACTGCACATCTTTATTATGTCTCACATCCTGGCAATTTCCTAAGAACAGGCAAGTAAAGGTTTTCCCACACACTTTGTTATTGAAGGTTCAGGTGAATACATTGTACCAATGTCCTCCTTCGGTTTAAAAATAATAATTTATTATGAAAAAGTTGTTTATTATTATTATGATTTGTTTTTTTCAGCAGATGCCCTTATCCAGGGCGACTAACAAAACATAAGAGCATTATTAAAGTGCAATACAGTCAAGAATTGCAAATCAAGACATAGTGCAAATTACAAGTTCAAAATTACAAAAGTGACAAAGAAAATATACAGTTAATACAAGTCCTACATCCTAATAATTGCAGACAAGATGTGAAGTCATAGTTAATAGCTCAGGGGAAAGGGACATAGGGGCAAGTGATATAAACAACATGAGTACTAGCAATGTAAAAGCAAGTTGTACAACGAAAACTAGATATAAAGTGCAAATTAACAGGAGAGCTGAGCCCCGCAGGGGAATAGCAGCTAAGTAATCACCAGAAGGTGGCCAGGGATGAAAAGCAGCGGGCTCTGGAGGAAGGGGAGCGGAGAGGAGACAAAGTTAGTCTTCTGGAAGACCAGAGAGGTCTGGAGGGGATGTACGGAGAGGTCAGGATCTGAAGGTAACTCGGTGTAGTCTGGTCAAGACAGCGGTAGGTGAGGGTCTGTGTCTTGAAATGGATACATGCTGGGATCGGGAGCTAGTGGAGGGAGCGTAGCAGTGGAATAGCGTGTGCGAATCGGGGCAGAGAGAATTCCAGACGAGTTCTGGATGAGCTGGAGTGGGTGGGTAGTAGTTGCAGGCAGACCAGCCATGAGGGAGTTGCAGTAGTCCAGGCGGGAGAGGACCAGAGACTGGACAAGCTGCTGAATTGAGTAGTTGACGAGGAAGGGTCGGATTCGGCGTATGTTGCTCAGGAAGAATATAAGCAGTTCAGCATGTTAAACACATTTTAAGGAAGTGTAGCTTGAAAGCAGTTTGATAGCTTTTCTATGTAAGGATTTAAGTGAGGGTTTTGCATTTGACGTTGCAGGAAGGTCAAAGGTAATTTGAAAGGACATTTTAAGATAGATCATACATGGGTTCCTAAATGTGTTCCATAGCAAGTATGAGCCTAACTGCACTCTGTAAGACGTTATGAGCTAGTTCTCACTTTGACCCAAACATGTAATTGATATTTGAACCCTAAAGGAAGGGTCAAAGTTAAAAAAAAAAAAAGTTTTTTTCAAAAGAACACATTTGGCCGGCTTTATATGCAGCATGATGCTCGTTGTGGCATTTACATTATTTTCACACTGATATCCTACAATTTCATGTTTGACCTGGAAAGAGAGGTCATAGGTCTAGTTCAAGGACGTCCATGGAAAGGGGCCACATGGTTTCTTATGATGATAGTGTCTATAGAACATGTATATCTGGCACCTGTAATGAGATATAAGCCGTCACAATGTTTAGTAATTTAAAGTTTTACAGTGCAGACAATAATAATAATAATAATAATAATAATAATAATAATAACTAGATTTAGAAGATTCTGGAAACTTCATCTGCATTGTAAAATTGCTGTTTTATAATATAAACAATTCAGCACGTTAAATATATACCAGCTTAATACCTGATTTGTGGAAGGTTTTATGAGAACATATTTAATTTGACCGTACAGGAAGGTCAAAGGTCATCATATAGGGTATTTTCAGATAGATCATATATTGTTTCCTATATGTGTTCTATAATAAGAGTGAGCCTTACTGCACTCATAAGGAGTTATGAGCCAGTTCTCAGTTTGACCTTAAGGAGAGGTCAAAGATCACAATGGAAGATATTTTCGAACAGACAACATATGAGTTCCTATCTGAGTTCTGTAGCAAACATTAGCCTATCTACATTCTTTAGGGGAATATAAGCAGTTTTAGGCATTGACCACTAAGGGAAGGTCAAAGGTCAAAATGAAGGTGCTCGGAATATTTTAGATGTAAACATATGATGTTCTTTACAAATTTTAATCAGATATCACTTTTGAGCCTGGCGTCTATGAGAAAATATTTTTTTAATACTCATAGTGAATTTGACCTTGAAGGAAAGGTCAAAGGTCAAATCCAGGGGCATATCTTGAAAGCCCATATTTGTTTTCCTATATGTATTCCATATAGACCAAAGGTCTATTTCCTCTCTGTGAGGCGTTATATAGGTAAAAGTAAACAAATCTTGCTTTTTACCTGAAACAAAACTTCAAAGGTCAAAATATTGAACACTTTTAAATGGACCACTTATGTTTTCCTATACATGTCCAATACTAAATGTGACTCTATCGTCAATCTGAAAGCAGTTATTAGGCAAAATAACTTATAATTGACCTTTGAACCCTGAAGGACATTATTTTTTTTCAAAAGAACACATTTGGGCCCCTATGACATGATTCATGTTGACTTTGGTGGATTTTGCAAGCTGTAACCCTGAAATGCATGAAAATATTATTTGACCTTGAAGGAGAGGTCAGAGGTCAAATTGAAGGTCATGCATGGATACAGCCCATATGGTTTCCTATACAAGTTATATAGTGACCATCATTGCTTCTGCCACCCATAAGGAGTTATAAGCCATTCAAAAGTCAAGATGTTTTTTTGCGATATCCCATGATCCATAGCTCCGATTGGTTAGTAGTTTTGGAAACTTCATACACAGTTTCCTATCTATGCTCCATAGTAACATTACTCATAACAGCTTCCTTGAAGGAGTAATGACATGTTTAATATCTGAGGACACTTTCTTACGTTGCCAAGCTCCCGTATTTGGCCCAGAGAAGGTCAGAAGTAATGACATGATCAGAAAGGAAATGTATGATTTGCTAATAGTGTTCAATTGTAATTGTTGTGCTAAACCTAATCTATCAATAGTTATTAGCTGTTGAATAACCTTCAGGAGAATCTGGAAGAGCAATCAATACCAAACGTAATAGCAACCATTTTCAGAAATAGTGCAAAAAGTGTACACAGTGTCATGTAGATTGCTGAAGAACTGTAGGAGGAGATGCATTTACTTTAAGTGGTTGGAAACAAGAATAATAATAATAAGAAGAAGACAGAAAAAAAGAAACCGAGTAACAACAAGATCTGTGTTTTACAATGCAGATAATAAGCACAAAAATAAAGAATCAGAGAAAGAACAAGTTCTGCATTTTACAACACAGACAATAAAGTAGCTTTCTCCAAGCGCATAATAAATTAGGAAAGGAGTACCATCTTTTAATTAACTAAATAACTATATGGAACATCCTCCACCATGGGGCACTTCAAAAAATTACACTACTTGTGATGTACACAAAAATGAAATGACCTGTATATATGCATTATATTAAAAAAGCAGAACATTTTAATATTTAAAGCACAATTTCCCCTTTACTTAACAATAATGGGCTAATAAAATATGAATTCAACTTACTTCCAACAGTGTTTTTTAATTTACTTTACTACCAGGGATGGGCAGTATTTATGATACATGTATTTAAAATACGTATTTCAAATATAAAATAGGATTTTGTAATTTGTATTTGATAGGGTTGATGGAAATGGCTTCATATTTTGTATCAAAATACTTTAGTGTTTTGTATTTTGTAGTTTAAAAATACTGTAAAATACTTTGTGAGAAGTCTACATGATGACATCATAAAAATGCTGCCTCTGATTGGTGCCTACTTGCCCAGACTTGTTGAGATCAGAACAGAAAATTGATCCATACCTGAAGAAGAAGGTCAAGGTGAGAAACGTGTAGGTTGCCAGCTTTTTCATCGGTTTTTAGCATAAATTGCTAACATTTTTAACAGTTAATGTTAAGTTTTGGTGTTAGTTTTAGTAGCCTAGGCTAAATTGTTTACCAATTTACGTTATGTTCTAGCTAACTATTTGACCCGAGTAGCAGCCCTCACAGTTAAGGTTGCTACTTTCAGCCTATTTTAAGTTTTCATTGGTTGTGCACGAAAAAGTGGTCCCCAAACTGTGGGGCGCATGATTGGATAATCTTATTTCTTTTGCATCTACCTATCTCTATAAAACAACTTTTTCCACACTTACACACATTAAAAACAAACTGTACTGTCCTGAATAATAAGAGTGTAAATCACTTCTCGGTTATTGGACTCTTCCATATCCAGTCAATGAGATTCAGTCCAATGACAATAGTGGATTGTCAGATAGCAGCGTCTGTTAAAGCCACTAATTGGTAGTTTCAGACCAAAATACACACCATGTGAGGTGATAATTACGTTAAAATAAATACATAAGAATAACTTTGAATAACGATTGATCTGAATCTGCTACAATATTTTGGAAACACATTAACATAGAAATATATATATATATATATATATATATATATATATATATATATATATATATATAATTAGGGATGAGACTGAATAGTTGAAAATATAAATAAAATGGGTAAAATCGTATGAAATGGAAAGAGGGCGTTAATGTATCTTCAGGCTCACCCATCTCATTAATTTGAGTGAGCAGCACTAGATGGAGTAAGAATAGGTTCATGCAGAGAGATTCCAATGTAAATGGCCAAATAAAATAGTGAAAAGTGAAAGTATTAAAGTTTATTCATCCTTGTTAAGCATTAGGGCTTTCAAAAAAATAAATGTTAATATAAATATGACCGTGTGAGACATGGGGTGGGGGAGTGAGCTGTGACTCAAATGTTTTTGGGGGGGCGCCACCCAGAAAGTTTGGTAACTGCTGATCTATGCCATTATCTCAGCTGGCACATACTTGTAAAAGTACTCATATGGGTTCAGGGGAGGAGTTTTTTCAAATGATGGGATCTCAGTGTTGACTTTTGCAAATGTCGCCATTTGATTTAAGTCGGCCTGGAGCTAGAACTGAGACTCTGGAGCCACTCCGATGTCGGAGCCAGCAAACCTGGAGCATTGCCTACCCTACTGTACAGGACAACATAATTAGTGCTACGTTAACTGAGATGTTTACTACAAAATGGAACCTCGCAACAAGTTACAAGAATCGGGGCAGGATGCGCTAGGAAGGCATAAAAAGCATATCTGAGATTTTTGTAAATACAGGCTTGTTCAGTTCCATCCCCACCCTCTCCCCCAACACACAAATAAAATGCAAGGTGTGTAATGAACTGTAAAAAAAATAAAAAAAATACAAAATACAAAACTTTTGAAATTCCCCTTTAAAAATCAGGTTGTGGACACATAGTTGGATGCATTTGTAATCAAACCAGTTCAAGAAAATGGAATAACAAAGATGGAAAACAAGAACCACAATATATATATATTTACTCTTTTATTAGAGATTTGATTTTCCATTTGTTTTTTCTATTTATTGCCCCAAACAGGCACTCCACTTCTGCTGCAGGAAACCCCGCAGCACGGGCCCCATGCACACGTCTAGTGCCTGGATCTGAGAGGTGCAGCCCACCGAATGGTGGCCATCAGGGTGTTAGGCAGTGCAGAGGCCATCACCAGGAAGCCTTCGCCCCCTCTGTCACTCTTGGGGATCACGATTGACAGGAGAGAAGGGGATCGAATTGCAGGTAGTGGGAATATGTCAGAAAACTGACTGAGGGTCAGGAATCCGGTGCGTGGTACAATAGGGCTAGGCAAGAGGCGTAGTGGAGTCATAGTCGGCAGGTCAGGCGATCGAACAAACAAGACAATCAAGGAAATCCAAAAGGAGTCATCAAAAGAGAAAGCATGGGTCGATTACACTTGGACTTGGAAAAAGGCAGGAGGCTGCTGTCTGCCTCCACAGTGAGGTCCAGATCTTCATCTCCTCCTCCTCTGTGAAGCCCTCCGGCTGAGCCTCCAGCAGCACAGCCTCGGGGACGGTGGAGAGAGACCAGCAGATAGGCCTGGCCTTGAAGGAGAGGAGCATGAACAGGAGGTTGCTGTCTGCCTCCACAGTGAGGTTGAGATCTTCATCTCTTCCTCCTCTGTGAAGCCCTCCGGCTGAGCCTCCAGCAGCACAGCCTCGGGGACGGAGGAGAGAGACCAGCAGATGAGCCTGGCCTTGAAGGAGAGGAGCATGAACAGGAGGTTGCTGTCTGCCTCCACAGTGAGGTTGAGATCTTAATCTCTTCCTCCTCCATGAAGCCCTCCGGCTGAGCCTCCAGCAGCACAGCCTCGGGGACGGAGGAGGGAGGCCAGCAGATGGACCTGGCCTTGAAGGAGAGGACCATGCCCAGTTAACGATGTCAGTATGGGCGCATTCTGTGGCTCCATCTTCTCCTGGACTTGTACTTGAGTGGAATAGCCAGGGGAACCACAGTCAACATTTCCACATCTACAGGAAATTGAAAATCAATCTCCATGGGTTCTTCCTCCATTTCATCGATCTCCATGGGTACTTCTAAAGCCATCTGGGCCTGTTTTTTTTGGAATTGGCCAAAAAAATCTTTAACTTTCTGTGTTACAAAAACTCTACACATCTTGGCGCTCTTTTTAGGTTCTCTGTATGGTCTGGTTAACAATGAGAAGGTGTGACTCTCTCTGTATGGACTGGTTGACCATTAGAATACATGTGAAGCATTCTAAAGTTGTTGTCATGGATACCGCATGTGTCACAATGCGCCATGTTACAGTAAGGCAGTGATGTCACTATTTCGCTCTGGCCAATCATAATGCAGGATTTGGACCTTTCCTATCTTCATCTATATGGCATATTAAAACTAAACTGATTTTAACTGGTTGGGCAATATTCATCATTTTCAATGTTCCCTTTTTTATTGTGATTTTTTTCTTAAAACTCCACATTTTCAGTTGATGCTGATACGGGAATGAATCAGCTTAAGTTCCAAGTCATGTTCAATCGTTAGAGAAGAGAGACTATTCACTATAACCCACTGTAATACAACAACAGGGTACTGGCCTCATTTTAGACCCAAATACCAGTCTGAACCCCAGCCCTAGCCTGTGCCAAAATGTCAAACTGAGCCCATATAAATCTACACGCAATTCAGTTAAACCAGCACAAAGTTTAATGGGGACTCTAACCCTAAATAAATAAAAGCGTTTCAGTGTTGTACAATATTACATTATAATACCATGATATGGTGTAACTTGTTAAATGCACACATGTGTGCCTTATTGTCATTAACAATGTTGTGCTGCAACGCCATTAAAGAGCAGGTTGGCAAGCTCTGTTGCTATTTACTGATTATGTTTCTGGCTACATTTAAAATCAAAACATGTTGATAATTTAATAATTGTTGACAAAGTACTAAAATGTTTGTTTTCAACCTCCAAATAGGTGTCCAATGATTGATAAATAAATAATTGAATGCTAAATAATTGTACCCTAATTGAAGTAGCTGTTTAGTAGGATCATGATTTTGCATACCATTGCATGAATGACTGCCTGACACATAATTTATTATATTTATGATTAACAATCAAATGATTCATTATTAAGAAACTAGTTGCTATGTATAAAGGTGCCATCAGTTGTCTTCTTTTGAATGACTTGTTTGTCATTGAGTCAGTGTTGCTGATGAAAAGTAGGCCCTTCATTACCAAACACCAAGTAACTAAATTAGGATACAATTATGAGTCATTACCAAACTGTTAGTTAAACATTAAACTGTTGGTTACTTTAAAACTAACCTTCATCTGGGATATGTGAATATTTTTTCCTGGAGGAGTCAATCACCATTTGTTTTTTTTACTTCAAGATCCTACTGTTGGGAATCGACCTTTTGGTTTTTTGTTGCTGACTTTTTTGGCATTTGGGATTTAAAGACTTTACTTTGGATGGACAATTGAACATCTGGGGATAGTGGTAAGATCCAGGTATCACTGGAAGATTTCTGGGACTTTTTGTTACTATTATTTTTTTATTTAGCATGTTGCCTATGTTGCTGTTATCAGTAATATGTGTTTATACTAGTGGTGAGGCCAATCTGATATTATGTTGGAAGGACCCATTGTTTTATTTGTACTCAATATGCTGTGTAATGTACGTCTCTCTAGCTCCTGGACCCCCTTCTTTATTTCTGAGTGTTAGTTGATATAGTTTAACGCACTGTTACAGAATACCTACAGTTTCCAATTTGAGGATCAGTCTTTGGTGCGGAACCTTGTCGAAAGCTTTCTGAAAATCTAAGTATATCATAACATATGCTTTCACGTGATCTACAACTGCAGTAACAAATAGTAAGACATGATCTGCCTCATCTAAACCCATGTTGAATATAACCAAGAATATGGTTTTCATTAAGATGCTCCTCTATTTTCTGTCTAATCATTGTTTCAAAAATGTTGCAAGTAATACAGGTGAGACTGATTAGTCCTGGCTCAGTTTTGTCCCCTTTCTTGTGGATTGGTATGACATTTACAGTTTTCCAATTGGTTGGGACATCACCTGTTCAAAGTGTCAATTGGAATATTTAATTTCCCTCATTTCTTTAAGTACTGTGGGAAATATACCATCTGGCCCAGGTGATTTGTTTGTTTTTAATTCTGCTAGTCCCTTTAGTACCTCCTCCTCATTTATCATATCTGTCTTAGAGTTTGGCTGGACTAACTGTTAACCTGTGGCATGTTATCTGTTTTTTCTTTTGTAGAAACCTCTGTAAAATACTAATTTAGAACATTTGCCAATTCTTGTTTGTTTTCCCACATTCTAACATTTTTAGCTTTTACCTGTTTCACTTCCTCCTTTGACTTCTTGCTGTTATAGTATTGAAAAAATCTCTTTGCATTAATTTTAGCTCCAAGAGACATGTTTCTCTCATTATTTCCCCCTTTGCTTTTCTGATCCATCTCTTAACATGCTTTTGCAGCAGTTATTGCAGTTTTGCAGTTATTAGTTAGTGGGTAGGAGGGACGACACGCTACACAACCTTTTGTTTCATGAGAGAGGACCCCGTTACACCCACTCTCTCTCCCCGGGCAGGCTCGACGGGACCCCAAGATACCACCACATGCATGGGTAAGTTTCAACAATGTATTTAGGTATCTATTAGATTAAATAGATTCAGATTACTTCCTTATTTAGATATTTATCTTGCAGGAGGAAACACAATCCCTGCATATTGCAACCAGGAAGCTTCATGACTCATGGTCTTGTTTTAGTTTTAAGCATGTACATCTGTGAGGAGGATATTTTGTTTTATTTCTCTGTTATTGCTCTTTTGCTGAAAAGCCAAAATTAAATGACAGAAAGTACCTGTCACGTTTGCCTCGGGGGCTTGGGAACAGGGGACCCAAATGCAGTGCTGGATCACGGGATGGTCGGACAGGTGTGGGTCGGGTACCGGCGGAACAGGGCAATCAAGGCTAAGCAGAGACGTGGTCGTGGTCACGGGCGATGGTCGGAGGAAGTGAGGGGATTATAAAGGGAACAGAAACCAGGTAGGGAGGTGCAGGGCGAATGGGAACCGAGGGTGGAAGCAGCAGTGCACATGGGTGACCGGAATGTTAATTGACAGAGTGAAGAAAGCAGGGAGAAGGCAGGGAAATGGCAGCCCCTAGTGGGGATAGAGGGGGAGCGCTAGGGGACCATGACAGTATCTTTAGCTCTGTACTTTCAAAAACTAGCCTGTCCCAATGTGAATGAATTCACTGCACTGAATATGGTATCTACTGCAGTAACTCATCTCATTTTTAACAGGGCACAAATTGTTTACTTTATAATAAACAAAATAACACTTTGACCACTAATCAAAAATTAGAAATCAGACCAGGGTGTGTGTTTTATCAGCACGAAGCTTGTAACAGTATGTGGGTTTTTATCCGATTTGACTTTTACTGTTGTTTAGATGTTTTGTTAGTCAAAATAACACTGAAAGTGTCCAAAATAACAAGACAGAGACCAAATTAAATTAATTACAGTATAATTACAGTAACATATGGTTGTGAAATTATTAGAAAAACATAATTGTAGCTAGTTTTATATAGTTTGATATGCGCTGTATTACCTTTCTATTGTAGAACGTCCGGTACATCAATACTCTCTGAGACATAGCTTACTGAGGACGTACCGGTATGTTCTTATTTCTCAAAGGGTTAATTGATTAATATTAGTATAGGGACAAAATTGGTTTTAGCTTATAGCTTTTAGAACTTTTATATTAGTTTTAGATGCCCTGAATAATTAAAGGCATTTTAGATAGCTACTGTATGCTGTGACCATCATAGACCAATTTTAGTTTTGGGGGCCCCTGGACTCCCATGTGGGCCGGTCGTCCAATTCGCCTGCATCCCCTCCCCCCAGGGCCGCACATCACCAGCAGCTGCCCCCCGCGAGTACAGGGTCGTTTTCTGGTCCCAGTCCGCCCCAGGTGACCATTATAAACAGTGTGGGATATTACTTAATTTGAGTTTACCGTTGATTCTGTCCATGGTGGTTCTCTGAGAGACTGTTGGGGTTGGGACCTGTGTGGGGGATATTAAGGGGGTGACATGAGGTTCTCCCCCACTCACCATAATCCACAGGCTCTTCAACTGTCCCCACCCCTCTCCTATCACACCCAAACCTCCCACTGATCAAGTTTCCTTTTCTTCATTCTCACCTCTCTCAGATGCTGAAGTTTCCGCTCTCCTCCTACGTCACAAACCTACAATGTGTGCCCTGGACCCTATCCCTTCTCACCTCCTCCAAGTGACCGCTCCTGATCTTCTCCACTTCATCTCCTCCCTCCTCAACTCCTCACTCCTCTCTGGCTGTTTCCCTCAGCATTCAAACAAGCCCCACTCCTCAAGAAACCAACCCTTGATGCCACCTCTCCTCAGAACTACCGCCCTGTCTCCCTACTCCCCTTCCTCTCAAAGACTCTCGAGCGGGCAGTCCACCGTCAGCTCTCTGACTTTCTGTCCCAACACTCAATCCTTGATCCTCTGCAATCCGGCTTCCGCACAGCTCACTCCACTGAGACGTCTCTCCTGGCAGTCACTGACTCCCTCAGCTGTGCTCGGGCGGCCTTCCTCTCCTCAGTCCTCATCGTCCTCGAACTCTCTGCAGCATTTGACACCGTCGATCACTCCATCCTCCTCTCCTGCCTCGCTGACCTTGGAATCTCTGGGACTGCTCTCACCTGGTTCTCCTCCTACCTCAGTGACCGGTCCTACCAAGTGACATGGTGAGGTTCCTCATCCACCCCCCAACCTCTCCTCACAGGCGTACCCCAAGGCTCTGTCCTGGGCCCCCTCCTGTTCTCTCTCTACACTCGCTTCCTGGGCCCCCTCATCACATCCCATGGATTCTCCTACCACTTCTATGCTGATGATGCCCAGATCTTCTTGTCTTTTCCCTCTTCTGACCCTCTCATCCCCTCTCGCATCTCTTCCTGCTTGTCTGCTATCTCCGCCTGGATGCACTCGCACCACCTCAAGCTCAACCTTTCCAAATTGAATCTCCTGTTTTTCCCCCACTCTTCCTCACCTTCCGCTGACCTCCCCATCTCGATCCCCTTGGAATCCACCACACTCTCTCCTTCTTCTTCCGCTAAAAATCTAGGAGTCACCCTCAATCCTGCACTCTCCTACACCCAGCACATCACCACACTGACACGCACCTGTAGATTCTTCCTGAGCAACATATGCTGAATCCGTCCCTTCCTCACTGACTACTCAATGCAGCTGCTCGTCCAGTCACTGGTCCTCTCCCGCCTGGACTACTGCAACTCCCTCCTGGCCGACCTACCCTACTACTACCCACCTGCTCCAGCTCATCCAGAACTCTGCAGCTCGTCTGGTATTCTCTATGCCCCGATTCGCACACGCTACTCCACTGCTCCACTCCCTCCACTGGCTCCCGATACCGGCACGCATTCAGTTCAAGACATTGACACTCACCTACCGCTGTCTCAACCACACTGCACCAAGCTACCTTCAGTCCCTCGGCTCTCCATACATCCCCTCCAGACCACTGCGCTCTTCCGGTGCCAGAAGACTAACTCTGCCTCCTCTCCACTCTCATTCCTCCTGAGCCCGCTCCTTCTCATCCCTGGCCCCTAAATGGTGGAACGACCTTCCCACCGAAGTCAAAACAGCAGAGTCCTTGACCTCATTCCGGCGCTTACTCAAGACACATCTTTTCAGACAGTACTTATAATATTAGTCCTTTTAACCCTCATCAGATAGCACTTCACAGATTGTTATTATGCTTCTTGCGTTTTTAATTTGTTTCCTCCTTGCTCCCTTTCCCGTAGCCCCTGACTGTGACCCTACATCTTGACAGCACTTTTACCGTCCAGGATGTAGGACCTCACTTACTGTACTTGCCTGTGTAAATTGTAAATTAGAAGTTGTAAAATGTATTATATTTTGAATTACTATGTTTTATGTAAATTGAATTTGTAATGATTGATGCCTTTATTGAACTGTATTTTTGCACTTTGTTTTGCACTTATGTTGTAAGTCGCCCTGGATAAGGGCATCTGCCAAGAAATAAAAATAATAATAATAAAATACAGGGGGTGGCATAGTCTTCGGGATAATAGGTCTCCTTTTGTGAAGGGGGTCTTGCATGTTCCATGGGGACCCATGCCCCATATTAAACATGTCAACGGTGATCTGTGACACAATGAAACCTCAAAATAGGCCACCCCAAATAATGTATTTAAGCTATAAATCCCTTCACTAGAATAAGTGGAAATGAATGACAAAATGGAAAAGAAAACCTATACTCAATAAAAGTATTGCTTCCTTATTCCCTGATGCAGATACCATTTCAGGAAAGCAACCACAGCACCACAACAGATGTCTCTTTGCAGAAACTCGGCCGTCTCTACCCAGCTGGAGTAGAAGGATCCTGACCTGAACAGCCACCACTTGCTCCACATCACAGCAGGGATGGGAGTTGCAAGTAAGTGCAGTAATTACTTTTCTATGTTTGGCAATTATAGCAATTTACTAATGGTTCTTTGTACTTTCTTTCAGGTGGCAGCGAGCAAACACAGTTACAGGAAAATTACAGAGGGGGCAACACAGCCAGAGAGTATAATAAATCAACCGTTCAAGTTCAATGTGTCTTCCTTCATGCTCCTTTGAACTTATCACATGTGTGGGGGGGTGGATCAAACCATATTTGCAAATATACTATGTTAACAGTTGTAGGACTCCCTATTGCCTCGCTTACCTATATTTGTCCTGAGGCAGACGCACTCCCTGACCCTGACGCAGTTGCATTCACTCTGAACTCCTTTGTCTGCTGCTGTCCTTTTCTACATTAAATACAGATATTTTACTTTAATGTGTACACATATACTGTCTAATTATAATCTATTATAAAATCTAATCATCTGTACAAAGGTATACTCCCTTTAGCAATGAAAACATGATTAGATGTATTATAATAGATTATAAACAACTTTTTAACTTAATGAATTTGGGCAACCCAACACTGAAATTTCTCACCTCTTTTTCCATGTGTATTTCTCAGCCCTTTTTGCTGCCTGCAGAAGTCCCTGCTGTCCTTCAATGAATGCTTTAAACTCTAAGCATGATAATTGAAAGTTTAATCTAACTTGAAGGTCTGCTTTGACCAACCCCACTGACATCCTGTTCCTTTTGTCTGACCAGACATCCTCCATATGGCTAAATACACGCTCAGCATAGCGTTACTGGCGGGGACAGACAAAACAAAGGATACCACTTTGAGCAATTAATTCGCTGCTTTCTCCTTCTTGAAAAAAAATGCCCATTTCTTGTCTGGTGCCAGTTCTTCTGGGATGCTTTCAAATACATTGTTCAGTACAGTGTAGTCCTGATACAGTTTGTCTTCGTCAATGCCCAGAGCTAATTTGTTGACCAATCGCTCGAGTGTATCCCATTCCATGGGATCACTCAGTCGCAGACAGCTAGCGTTAGACATAACTGGATCATCAAAATCAAAGTTAGCCTCTAGGTATAGAACAGCCTTTTCAAAGAAGCTGTCAGCCAGTGTTGCGAACTCCGTTTGTTCTACTGCACTTAGTTTTCGGAATGCCTGCTTCGTTTTACTGCCATAAAATATGTCTGCACGACGTGAAATTAATTGGCTGCGCAATTAATTAATTACTCCGTGAACATCAAGTAGAGTAGCACTCTCATTTTCCAACTTCCAAATTGCGTTGTCAAATTCCTGCATGACGTTGTGCATGAGCAAGAGGAAACATTCAGACACTGTCGCATCATCCTCATCACTGCTGTCGGCAGCATCAGCACCACTTCTGCACATAACCTTCCAGATAATGTCAGGACAATCCTTCTTTCCCAATTACAGTTAATAACACTTCAGAGCAGGCCAACACTCCAAGATCCACTGAACTGCAGGCAATAGAGATAACCAATGGGTTGGTACATGCCTCAGTATCTCTTTGTACTGTATTGAAGTGAACTCGCAAAACTTTTTCACAGATTCTGCTTTTTCGGCTGAGCATGAAAATTCACTGTAGATTTTTAGGACAATGGATTCAACATCAAAACCTGCAGCGCTGAGAATTCTGTTTGCGTTTTTCAGGGTGTTGTGGATCAAGTGGCATTTGCAGTTGCCCTTTACGATGTGTGGACTGACTTCTTTCAGTTTTTGAAAAACAGAATTATGTTTGCCAAAATTTACAGATGCATTGTCAGCACCATATGCACTAATCTGGCTGACACACAGGCCACTTGTTTCTGTGATATCCACAATTTGTTCATAGATAGCTCTGCTGGTTTCATGGGGGTCTTCGTAAAATTCCAACAGCCCATATTTAACACCCTCGTCTTCGTGGAAATATTGGACTGTGAATGGATATAGTTTGGCATTGCCTGAGTTTGATGCCTCAGAACAGACAGAAAAATATGGGGTATGTTTCAGTTCTGTAGTTAAACGCTCCTGGCTGTAAGGCGCTAGGACATTTTGAACTGAAGCTTCGCTTTTTGTTTTTCCACATGACATGTTTGTGGCAATACTCGAATCATGAAAGATTTTTGCACTTTATTGCCACAATCCGTAGATAAGTAGCTGTGGCCGTGAAGCACTCCATGGTATACACTGGTAAGCTCCGCTACTGCTATCCTGTCTTCCTCTGGTGAAAATGTTTTTGTCATAAACATTGCAATGGCTAGATTTTTGTGTTTGCTTAATACAAAACTCTGGTGCTTCTTTGTTTTTGCATGATTTTCCAGCGCTGTTTTCCCTTCATATTTAACTGAAATTTTGTCGGGACACAAAACACAGGTGGCGGAGAACAGGTCTCCTCAGGTGGGCCTTACCCATTCAGAAAAGTTTTCTCTTTTCGCCCAGGGTTGTACGTTGTAAATCGTTTTTTCTTTGACGCTGGTGGCTCATCCGAATTTGTTATGTCGTCTTCCTTGTCCGTCTCGCCCCCCCATTTCATAAAACCGACAATCTTCACTGTGTTTTACCCGTTTACAGACACAAGATTGGATGTATGAACATATCCAGGAAGACAAACAGAATAGCAGTATAAGGAAACGAAACGATATTAATTTATTATTTCTTTGAAATTATGAAATTCTAATTTCGATGTACATTTTCACAAAAAATAATATTAATTTTCAGGGACAGTCGCTCAAAAAAGAGAACAATCCCGGGAAAAACGGGACCAGGACCAAACACTCTAAAAGAGTTTTATACTTTCACCCACCCTGCAGTAATTTTACAAAATAAAAAAATATATACAGTGTGCACCCTGTGCGATGGCTTATATCTCTTCATAAAACTGGTAAGAACATGTACATGTCTTTTCTTTTGCATACATTGTATTTTCTTAAATCACACACATATGCCATGTAGTATTAGTAGCGAGCAGTTACTGGAAATATGTATGCAGTATTCATTTAGTGAACTTAGTGAATAAATCTTTGTTTAAAGTGAAGGATGGGTGATTTCAGCTCTTTCACAGGCACGCATATTGCTTACCTGTGGTGGTTTGTAGTGTTGCTGCTCCACCTGACGAGACAAGTAATAATTTATCATTCCCTGCTGCTATTGTTCTTATTGGGAGAAGTGGGATTATAAAGAGCAGCTAAGTGATGTACGTTTTACCACTACATCTCCGAGTGTTACTCCCTGTATGTTATTATTGCCTTGTTCCCTGGATTCCTTACCTGACCTATCGACTACGACTTCGGACTTTCCTCATTACCCTGTTTGCCTGATTGCCCGACCTTTGCCCGTGACCACGACCACGTCTTTGCCTTGCCCTTGATTGCCCTGTCCTGCCGGTACCCGACCCACGCCTGTCTGACCATCCCTCTACCAGGCACCGCCATTTCAGAATGCGGAGGGGTGGGATAAATGCATGGGGGTATCAAAACCAAATTTTTCACATCAGAGAATGCTTTACATCGTTAGAAAGCTGAGAGTCTCAGCTTACATGGATTTGGTGCCCTTTTAAGGGTACCAGAGGGGTTTGTCAGCTTAAGGGGTTACATTTTTTTAAACAAAACTATGATTTCTTTTTTATCTCCAATTGTTTATTTGTTCATTGAGACATTAAACTGTTAAATTTCAATACAAACTGGAAAAATGTAGGTGTTCTAAAACTTTTGACCAGTAGTGTATATACTTATTTATTTATTCATGTAGGGCTATGTATTTCATTATTTGTGGCACAAATTACCCTGCATATTTACTGAATTGAATATGTACTTTGAAAAACTGATGGTAGAAAAGTCTGTTGTGGAATCGTAGGATATTAAGGAATATTTGATCTAAATCAAATGAGACAGACTGTGTGTAATTTGCAGAGGTAATCGGAAGTCATACTTGAGTAAAAGTAAAAATATTCTATGATAAACTTACTCCAGTAAAAGTAAAAAGTCTCCCATTCAAACAGTAAAAAAAGTAGCTACTTTCAAGAGTACTCAAGTACCAAAAGTAAAAGTAAATTGTGATTTTAGTAATAAAGTGAATGTGCATGTGTTTGTGTGTGAGCCTTATGAAGAGGGCACGCAAGAGATTCATTTGATGCTTTAATCCAACATTTTATTTTCCATAAATTATCAAGGTATTTTATTTTTATGGTTCCTCAATTTTATCTTTAAAAAAAACACATCCAACAAAAAATAATATTATTTAGGTACATACCTGGAAATTACTTTCATTTGTATTCAATATCAACAAAGGGTAAGATTGGGGGATTTATATAATAGCCTATTTTGAGTTTTCTTAGCAAACTCACTGTTCACACACACACACACACACACACACACACATCCCAAAGAGTTGTATAACAAAACACAAAACAAAATAAACAATATAAAATATTATTATTATATATATTATAATAATAACAATATAAAATATGTACCCCTGTAGTGATCACATTTCTTATAATATAATCTATTACACTGTGATGCAGGAGACTGGGTTTGAATCTCAAAACTCCTCAGGATGTTACTATATATATATATATATATACACACACACACACATACAGTGGGCTCCAAAATTACTGGCACCCCTGACTGGCAATGCACAAACAATACTTTAAAAAATATAAACAATATAATTATAGAGATAAACTCAAAATACCAACATGTGAGAGATACGGTACTATATTAATGTTAAAATGGTACCCACCAAAATCATGTATTGATTTAATTAAAAATCAATGTCCTCCAAATCAAGGTTTCACAATTAAATCTGACGCAGGACGAGCACTTCAGAAGGATGCAATTCTTACCAATTTTATGAAACTGTTAAGAGCGGAGACATGAGCCAAATTAGGGAAAGTGTAGCTAATCTCTTTCCAGGCCCAGCAGCAGGATTAACTTTCAAGGGGACATCAGAAATGACTGAGGAGGCACAACTATTTTCGGTCGATGATAACACAGGAAGCATAATAATGGATATTACAATTACACAAAATGTTTTTGCATAGCTTTCAATTTTTCAAAATGACAATGCATGAGATTTGTCACATTAAAAAAATTCGGTGACAGATACCATTGCCAAAAGCAGGAGCCAGAGGGGGGTGGGCACAAAAATGTTTGGGGCAAATGCTTAAGATTTTAGGGGCAATGCATGTCACTTGAGAGCTATACCTGCCACAATTATACAGGTTACGGCACCACTTTACAACATGGACAATTCATAATCGGCTTGAAGAAAACATTATGACAACACTACACAGCTACATGCACAATACCCATCAATCTGTAGCGTAAGGTACACTTATAAATTTCAATTAAAGAAGTGAATTTACAGTATCACCTTATCACGAATCCTGGAATCTTGTAGAACTCAATTTCCGTAATAATTGGACGCAGACACAAATTCCAAAGATATAAATTGTCAAATTTATTAAAAACAAAGACTAAATGTAGCACTACACTAATTATACAAAAGGGAAAAACTCTAGATCAACAAATCAAAGACAAATCACTTCCGTGACCAAATCAAAGACCATGGGATTGCATATGATAACACACAAATCGTTAAACAAAAAAGGTTATAAACACATTGACTGCAATACTGGTTAGTAAGACGAAGGTGAGTCTCTCATTAGTATTGTTAGTCGGACATCAAATAACTACGCAGGTTAGTATTTATGTCAGGTAACTTCTCGTTATATATATATCAGTCTCATTTACGTTTAGGTGCCGAGAAAGATCCTATCATTACTTGTTACCACAATTTCCTTTAACTGATTATTATTCAATGATTAAGGATAGGCAGGGCCACCAATAATCTAATGTCTATTAACGTGTGTCAATTTCAGACTAAACAGTTAAACAGGGATGAGAAGATATTTCTCGGCATTGACAGGTTTTGACACAAAATAGCTGCTAATTACCAAAATAACACTTCCCCATGCCAATACAATACATTTCCAAGTGCGGAAAGCAAACAATACTGTACACTACACTACCACGACTTATCGGTGCACTGCAGCTTGGATGCAGGTAGACATGCACTTTCAGATCAGTACTCACTTCTCGGCCGTATGCTTGGAGCTTAAGTACAAGTATTTGTACTTCGTTACTTCACACCACTGGTAATTTGTAACTGAAAATGCAAATTGGTGTTGAACTGACACTGGCAATGAAATGTTTGTGTTGAAAAGTGCCATCCACAGCACAGCCTTTGTGCTCTGCGTTGGAAATTTTAACCCTGTGAAAATAAGCTATTATTATTAATTACCCGTTAGTGTTGTTGTATCTTGGGGTTCCATAGATCCAGCCTGGGGAGAGAAAGTAAAGGGGTGTACGGAGTTCCTCTCTCGCCTATCAATTGAAGTGGCATAGTCAGATTATGTATCATTAACGAGCCCCCTTAGGTGTGACACTGTGTTCTTCTGTATTTCTATGCTGGTCCAGCTGTTTTCCCAAGTGGGATTTCCAGAGGAAATATTCACAGATCAAGGTATCAATTTCACTTCCCATCTCATGACCCAGCTCCACCAACAGCTTGGCATCACAGGTATCCGCACCATGCCCTATCACCCCCAGAGAGATGGACTTGTTGAACAGGTCAATCAAACTCTTAAGTCCATGTTAAACAAGTTTGTGCCTGACACCGGAAAGGACTGGGATAACTGGCTCCCTTTCCTCCTGTTTGCCAATGGAGAAGTGCCACAAGCCTTAACTGTGTTCTCTCAGTTTGAACTCCTCTATGGGTGGTCTGTCCAGGGACTTCTTGACCTCCTCCACAGCCAGTGGGAAGAGAGGCCTCAAGGCAAGGCAGGTGAGGGCATTATCTCATGTCTTGCAGAAGAGGGACTGTCTGGACACCTACAGGGAAGAGGCTCGACAAAACCTGGAGAAGGCCCAGAAGAGCTGGAAAGTTCAAGCCTGGTCAAAAGGTTTTGTTGCTGCTAGAGCTGGGCAATATATAGAGTTTTTGCGATATACTCAATGTATTATCACAAGTATCGAGTTTTTGTCATTTTTATGCAAATGTGTAATAGCTGCACACCTGAAAACCATGGAATGTGGGAGGAGAAACTATTTTTTATGCAGGCAATCACTTTGCAAAAATAATAATAATACAGTGAAATAATGAAATAATACAATAAAATGTTTGAATTACACAATAAAAGCAGAAGTGAATGCGGATATATATATATATATATATATATATATATATATATATATATATATATATATATACACATATATACGCATATACAGATATACACACACACAGGGTTTCCCGCGGCACTATTATTATTATAACTATGTTGTAATAATACGTGCTGTGCTGTGCCGGTAAGCAGAATCGAAACATCTAACAGATGTTAAATGCGCCATTATAAACCTGGATGTGGTAAATCTACCTGAATCTATCCACTTTTACAGCACATGTGTTGCGTGATGACTATTACTTTAGGTTATTATATTATGTTATTGTTCTTATGTGACAGTAGATAATACTCTATATGTATATATATCCCATAACAACAACACCACAAGTAATAGTAATCACGCAACACATGCACTGTAATGTGTTGCATTCTGCAGGCTTCACGAAGTCTATTCTGCAGGCTTGAGTATATTCTGTGCTTTTTTGTCAAAATGTAGTTTGACAGCCAGTATTTGTTTTTTTTCGCATTGTTTATACAGGCATAATAGGAATTTTTGTATTGTTATTTGTTATTTACTTAATATAGACCTACTCAAGTATTCAGGTAAACAAAAATCATATTTACTATGACAGCCTGCGTGTGGTATTTGTTAGTTTTGCATATGATTAAAGAAAGAATTTTGTTTGAATGTCTTTGGTCTCATTTTTTTAGGTTGATTAGAGAAAAACAAGAAATATCCGGATATATATATCATGTAGGCCTATCAAACTTCTAAAAATATTGAGATATTATTTCAAGTCATATCGTCCAGCTCTAGTTGCTGCTATCTACATCCACCAACAAACTTTTGGGCAAATGGCAGGGGCCATTTGAAGTAGTAAGGAGGCTGGAGCCAGTAACCGATGAGGTACTCCACACCAACAAAGGTAAGACCTCACAGGTGTACCACATTAACCACCTGTGAGAACAGAAGGAGAGAAGTGGCCTGAAATACTTTTTGGTGGCTTGTAGGATTGAGGAAAAGCATGGAGATGAGACTTAAGATCAGCCTTGGAATTCCTAGCCCCAACCTAAACTGGTCCGAGGACCTTCTCACTACTGAGTGGCATGCCAAAAGCATAGAAGACAGACACCATGGTGGCGATGGAATGAGTGGGGGGGGGGGGAGGTGGGATCAATCTAAAGAAAGTTGTTGAGCAGATGCAAGACAGAATTATCAATTATCAATTATCATTGATCTTAATCCAGCAGAGAGCCTCTGAGAGAGTATCGAAAATCTTAGGGCTGTGACAGAGTCATGCATTGATATATAGCCTACTTGGCATCTACTGAAAGGCTACAGTGCCTCCACAATAGGCACTGTCCATGCTTATAGTCGTCAAATTGGTTACAGTACAAATCTGACTTTCTATATGCCGATGTATCTCCTTTAATCCGCACCTTTGTGTGTTTCTAAATTACCATTTTATAGTCACTCATTTCATACAGTAGTTGCTATGAGTTAAAGTGTATACTGTTGCATATGTCACTGGACACAGTGACCACTGAACCCACTCATTAAATTAATACACCACCCAAGTTTATTATGGTGAATAGGGGGATCATGCCTGCTCAGCTAGATCTCAGTACATACAACACTGAATCAGGAAGGTATATTCACAAAACATTTATTACGCACACAAAACACTTCAGTAGTTGGACTGAAACAGCAGGATGGACCAAACCTGCGCTCTCCTGGCCGCGCAGGCAGCGCAGACAGCGCAACAGGTGTGAACCCCCCCTCATTATGTCGCTGCACCACTGGCTCACACCTTGCTGCTGGAGTCTGACGGGAGTCTATCTGCTCCATCTACGGAGAGCAGCAGTAGACAAGCCACCTGGGATGAGGACCGCCTGTCTCTGGGTCCGCACCCGGACTCAGTGCTTGAGGCGGAGCTCATGGAGGAGGAGCTGGTCTCACCCACCCCTACTCCAGCGTTGAGCGAGGACATCCCTCCTGCTCCTGCGGGACAGGACCGGGAGTTCTGGGTGGTGATTCAGAGGGCCGTGGAGTGTCTCCAGCTCCCCTGGCCCTCTGATCCTGCCCCGGTGCGCTCCAGGTTCGAGAGAGGTCAGTGCTTGCAGTGGCCCACACGGGCCCTCCTGCTGCTTCCTGACCTCCTCGATGAACTGAGGGCCACCTGGGACCATCTTTCACCAGTCCCCACCCCAGCCAGGAGAAGGGAGGTGGAGGCGGGGGCTGGTGGAGGAGCCTTCACAATTTGACCCTCAGTGTGCCCCTGGGGCCAGTCTACCACCGAGCACTCATGACGACAGACGCCTCCAAGCAAGGTTGGGGAGCAGTCTGCGACGAACATGGAGTCTGAGGCTGGCGGACGGCGCACACACGGGCCCTCCATATTAACGTCCTGGAGTTACAAGCAGTACTCCTTGGACTGTCTCATTTCCTGCCAGTCCTACGGGACAGACATGTGCTTGTTTGGACCGACCACACAGCGGTGGTTGCCTATATCAACAGGCAAGGAGGTCGCGCAGACTGTACTGTCTAGCATGCCAGCTGCTTCTGTTGGTGCAGCCACAGTTCCACTCCATCAGAGCAGTTCACCTCCCAGGCCTGTCCAACACGGCGGCAGAACTCCTCAGGGTGGCCCCCTGGTCTCAGATTGGCGCCTCCTCCCCTTGTGATACAGCAACTGTGGAGCAGGTTCGGCAGGGCGGACGTGGATCTCTTTGCCTCAGCAGAGTCCACACACTGCCCACTATGGTTCTCCATCCGAGACCTAGGGATCGCTGCGCTAGCCCACACATGGCTGCACTTTACGCACTTTACTCCTTTACTGGTTCCCACCATTCCCCCTTCTCCTGGTGGTCCTGGAGAAGGTCAGGAGAGATGAGCAACAGTTCTGCTGGTAGCCCCACGGTGGCCTCGCTTATTCTGGTTTGCAGATCTGATTGCCCTCCTCCATGGAGAGCCTTGGCAGCTCCCAGTGAGAGTGGACTTCTTGTCCCAGGTGCAGGGCACGCTTTGGCACCTCAGTCCGGGCCTCCTCTAGGTCTGGGCCTGACCACCGAGCAGGAGCGATTGATTGCCTGGGGTCTGTCAGATGCGGTAGTCTGACACTATTCAGTCGGCAAGAGCTCCTTCTACAAGGTCGCAGTATTCCTACCACTGGCGGACGTTTAGCACTTAGTGCCAAGACGGCGGTCAAGACTCAGTTAATTACCCCATTGAGGTCATATTGCAAATTCTACAGGTGCTGTTGGACCAGGGCAAGTCCCCGTCCACGCTCAAAGTGTATCTGGCAGCCATCTCCGTATGTCATGTCCTGATTGATGGCGAGCCCCCTGGGTCTCGTTTCTTGGCTGTGCAGTTTCTAAAGGGAGCTCGACAGCTGCGGCCTCCTCGCATCCCTTCACTGCCCGCATAGCGCCTTGATGTATTGCTGGACACACTTTTCCAAGCCCCATTTGAGCCACTGAACTCAGCTGAACTGAAGCTAGTGTCACTTAAGACTGCATTTTTGCTGGCAATCACCTCTGCAAAACGCGTGAGCAAGTTACACGCCCTGTCCGTACACCCATCGTGTGTCCGTATTGTGATGGTTCCAGGGTCACGCTACGGCCTAACCCTGCATTCCTCCCGAAAGTGCTGTCTCCGTTTCATGTCAACAGGCCTATTGAGTTGATGGCTTTTCATCCTCCTCCCTTCGCTTCAGAGCAAGAAAGTCGGCTTCACCTGCACTGCCTTCAGATGCTATTTGGAATGCACTAAGGACAATTGCCTCTCAGACCAATTGTTTGTGTCTTATGCAGTGCGGACACAGGGCCAGGCGCTTTCAAAGCAGCACCTCCCGCATTGGATTATAGACACCATTACCATGGCCTACGAGTCCACTGGGACCCTGGTGCCTGAATACCTGGTGGCCCACTCGACTCGAGACATTGCCACATCGTGGGCCCATTTTCAAGGTGCCCCCTTGGCAGACATTTGTGCGGCTGCAGCTGGGGCCTCACCGCTTACATCTGCCTGGTTCTACAGGTAGAACATGATGGGACCTGTCCCTTCGATTGGGAACCCAGTGTTGGCTGCAGTCAAGCCCCAGTAGCCTACATGCTCTGACTCCTGCCTCTTCTCTCCCAGTCTGCCCTTGTTAAGTGCATCCTGATGGAGCTATTTGAACCGTGTCTTCCATTCCACCGGACTATTCCTTTCCAGGCGAGCACTCCCGCGAGCTGCTCCTGGACTTGCTGACAGCCCTGTTGTGTGTTCCCAGGGTCTGTCATGCGGCCTCCAGGTACATTGCCTTACGGGGCCGCCCTGTATATAGTTTGTTAATTATTGCATTGTGTTGCGGTGGTGCATGCGTCTGGCCTGTACCCTGCTATGTGTATATAATATGTGTTAAACAGCAGGACTGTGGCTCCGTTCTGAAAAGGTGTAGAATGGAGCTCACTGCCGCTGTTCCCAGCTGATGGCACTCAAATTTTGCTGCTTCGCTGTGTACATTGTTCCTTGGTCAGCAGGTCTGTGGCCCGCTTTGGCTGTGTGCCATAGAGCAAGAGTCTGCTACCCTCAGTGGTAAGCAGGCTCTTGTGTTCCTCTGTGTATATAGTAAATTTTTCAGCACAGTAGAGCTAATGTTGACCTGCGTTAGCCAGTCTAACCAGCAGGCAGCAACTGCTCCTGTGTTCCATGGGTGGTGCATTAGTGGGTTCCTGCATTAAATAATTATTTCACTCATTAACATGCAAATCAATTTATAACTTTTTTGAAATGCGTTTTTCTGGATTTTTTTGTTGTTATTCTGTCTCTCACTGTTAAAATACACCTACCATTAAAATTATAGACTGATCATTTCTTTGTCAGTGGGCAAACGTACAAAATCAGCAGGGGATCAAATACTTTTTTCCCTCACTGTAGTTTGTTTGTACGAAATCTAAGTTGTCACATTAGGTGCCAGTGCTAAGCCTTTACATCTCACTATCATTATTTTGTTGTCGGAATTATTAGTGTAACACCCTATAAAATTTGCATCTGTTGCAAAAAGAATTGCCTGTTACCCATTGGCCTGGCAACGCCTTTAGCGTCTATTTTGCCCCACCCCCATTTGAACTGCAATTCGTGGTAGTTTTAAAATGAGGCTGGTTAGCTCTGACCAATTACATCTTGTAGATTTATAACTTATGTACATCGTCCAATCACTCTGGTTCCCTATGCCTCAACAACCGTTGCCAACGGGTAGCTAATAAAACTTTATGCCCCAATCACCAGGCCAGTTCAGAGTGTAGTCGGTGTAGAGAGGTCTGTCGGTGTGTTGCAGTGCAGGGTGTACGGAGACTCTAACAAGCCTGTAAAGTAAATCTGTTTTTCTGTTTCTCTTTCTGGACATCGTTCCCAGTTTATTTTTTTGTACTGTGTTTATTTTGGTTTCATTCATCAAATTTTTTTTATTATTGTAATTCAAAGTGTAAACAGTGTAGAGTGTAGGTGGTAACCAGTGCTTTCTAAAAAAATCTAAATAAATCTAAATGGAAGGACCGACAACCAGCGAAGGTTACACGATCCATTGTCAGGCCTGCTCACGCTGATCAGCATGGGAGTCTGGACGAGTGGCTTGGAATAACTTGGACCCATCGGCTGTGTTGTGAGGAGGTGGCGTGAGTTCCCTTTCAAATCGAAAGACAGCCATTACCTAATGGGTAGAGCCTTCTGACCTGACAATCATTGAAAGTTTGTACCAAAGCTGCCCAATAGGGGCCCTGCTGGCAGGAGGAAGACCCGCCCCCGGCGTCTGTGAAGTCTCCTCCTGATGCAGCTCCCTGCCATTTCTTTTTCACTTGCCGTGAATGTGCTGATGGTTTCATTTGCGATCCTAAAGCTTGAGAAGTGCGCTCACCTGCTCTTCAGAGTTCAGTTCCTCATCGGATTATATCCTTTGATTATTCTCTCTCTTCGGAGCTCAGACTATGGTCTTTTTGTGTATTATTATTGCATTTTCAGCTTCTCTTGGAGGTAAGTGTGCAGTAGGAGTCTTGCTCGGAGCCAGCCTCGGTCCTTCCTCTGAGATCTACTGTACGATTTTACCTTCTGTACAATTTATTTACAGATTCATGTGGCGCGGGAGAGGAAGGAGATTTTATTCCTCTGGAATTCTCGACCTCTATCGGCGGACTTTAAACTACACAACATGCAGAGAACAATGCTTGACAAACACCGATTCTTGTCGATCCCTCCACCCTTCCATCGACATCGACCAACTCCATCGATCCCTCGACTTTTCTGTCGATATCAATTTACCTCATCGATCCCTCGACCTTTCTATCGATAGTGGAATTCCTCCTTGTGTCATCCCGTGTCGACCTTGACCGATCCTGTCAACTGCTCGACCACATCTGTCAACCTCCATGCTCCATCGACCTCTTGGCGAAATCACATCTACCTGCTCTCAACCTCTGGACGTCTGTGTCGACCTCTCGGACCTCGACGTCAACAACCTCGACTTAAACATCGAGGGTGAAGTCCATCTGCTACAAGAGCTGTCGGTATACTTGGAGGGTCTGGACGCAGATGGATTGGAGATGGACCTTCTAACAGGGATGAAGCCAAAAGGGGCTTTCCATCATTGTTCCAGGTGCCAAGGCAAGCTGCCATCGGATGATGGACACGACTTGTGTGTGCGTTGTGTGGGCGAGGAGCATGCTCAGAACGCGCTGACATGAGATGGGGGTTGCATGCACTGTGCAGCTTTTACGGAGGCAACGTGCCGTAAGAGGGCCAGGAACTCTCCATCAGCCAGCCGTCGCAGCAGAAGCCCCGCCCACTGCTCCTCTGTGGGCTCTGCTCCACGAGGACCCACAGCGAGTGTTTCTCCAAGACGGAGACGCTCATCTTCATCTCGCGCAGACGCTTCCCCGAAAAGAAAGCACGCTCCCTTAGATGCATGTCCCCAAGAGCGAGATGCTCCCGCTACAGATCTGCGAGGCTCCATGTCGCAGGACACAGGATTGCGTCACTCATTAAGACAGACAGGGAGTTGGCACACAGGCTGGATTCTCAGCAGCAAATGCTGAACTCTGTGGTGGCCCGACTTCTGGCGGGAGAGGAAGCTAATTACCTCCCCCAGCTGCCACCCACACCGGAAGAGAGACTGTCCTATGTGGTTTCACACTCGGATATCTCGGATGCTCTATCCTTTACAGAGGAGACAGAGAGAGCGAGCTCAGTGTCAGAACCATTTCAAGGGCTGAGCGTGGAGTTCAAGGCCCTGATGAGGTGGGCGGCTATGGCGGTGGACATCCCCTGGTGCGCCCAGGAAGAGGTTCCCAAAAATCGGTTCATCAGGGAGAAGACCGCAAGCCTGCGGAGACTCTCCCCTTACTTGAAGACTATATGGACATCGTATAGTCCACATGGAACCAGCCGGCCTCAGCCCCTGCGACTTCTAGGCAGTCAGATGCCATGTACGCAATGGCGGGGGCAGAATAAAAAGGGTCTGGGATCTTTCCCACCGATCGGGGACTCGGTGTCCAGGCTGGTTCAGGCGGGTGCTGTTTTGGGCAAGGAGCCACTTTGCCCTAATAAACAGTGCAGGACTTCAGCAGTCCGGGCCAATAATGTGCAGGCCATCCTCATCCTGTACATGGGGTACCTGATGGGACACCTGAGGGAGCGCCAATCTATGGCGAATGTGGAGGAAATGGAGCTCGTCAATGCCTACATGACTGATCTGTGGCTGACGCAGGCGAAGCTCCAGGACAAGGAGAAGTCCTCCTTGATGCTCACATCACCCCAGGTCAGACGTTTGGAGAGTCAGTGTACCTCTCTATTGAGCGGTCGGTGAAGGCGAAGGAGTCAGCATCCAAATATGCTGACCTACAACAGACTAGACGGCCGCCACAGCAGCGCCTATGGGGACACCAACAACCCAACAGGCCATGGCCGAGGCAGGGGAGGCCTCAAACCAGGCCACAGCAGTCCAGTGGCTCACAGTCTGAGCAGCGCTGCAGAGGCCAGCCGCAGGCAAGGGGGAAAAACAGGCTCTCGCCATCGCTAACCCCACCCCCCCTCAGCAGGGGACTCAAGCAATGGCCGCCTGCTGACCGGACTCGAGCAATGGCAAGCCTGCACCCAGGACTCCTGGGTGCGAACAACGATGCTCCACCACCTGAGGATTCAGTCTCCACTCTGAGCTGTCCAGACCTCCCCTGGAGAGAATGTCCGCCGCTGTATTGGACACACCTGGTAGGTGTATTGCCCGTATGGAGCGGAGATTGTCTTCCACCCACAGGAGAAGTCTGCATGCCACATGATGTAGTCTGGGGGAGCATAAGCCTCCCTGGTGGTTGATGTAGGCCACCACCGACATGTTGTCCGTCCAAACCAGGACATGTTTGTCTGCCAGACCATGGCGAAAGTGGTGCAGCGCCAGTCGCACCGCTTGCAGCTCCTGTACGTTGATGTGTGCAGCTGACTAGAGGCCACTCCACACTCCTTGGACTCCCCTCCCATTCCTGACAGCGCCCCAGCCTGTTCCGGAGGCATCTGTGGTGATGACTTCCTGTCTGTGCGGGCATCAGCCCCAACAGTTTTTGAAATTTGAAAAGTTGAAGAGTTGATGCCCTTCTGAATGACGCCAGGCACTTCTCCAACCACTCAATTCTGCCTCTGGACAGGTAGGCAAGCATATTAACTTGTATAGTGGCAATTCTTTGTGTTGGCATTACCGGGGTGGAGGCAACGCACCTTTTTTTTTTAAATAACGAAAAAAAAAAAAAACAGATCAGCCAATTCCCCATGTACCGCTGAGACCCAGGATTCTTCTTGTTTCTATTTGTCCATCATTTATCCAATGCTAACCTCCCTTTATTTACAGCAGACCCACAGCTCCCTGTTATCCTAGGAACTGGGTGGAGGTACTCTGCAGGCAGAGTGGTCAGGGTAGGGTTACATTTGATATACTGTTTTATTGGAATTATGTTCATATACTTAGTTGTTTGGAATATTTTATGGTTTGAGTTCACATGTTTATTTATATCTTAGTTATTTGTACAAATGTCTTTGTTTCTGAACTCCTACATCAAACAGGCACAGGCACACCTGCGCTGCATTAGGGCATTGCCCTACCCCAATCCAGTAGCCCCATTACACACCTATTTCCTTTACCCAGAGGCATGAGCCCTGAAAATTAAAGACGGGGCTAAAACGGGCACAGAGCACCAGAGTAAAATACATTTCAGGGCAGTGTATGGCGAGTGTCTGGCTGGGCAGTGGTAGAGGTCGCAGGGATGATGTGGACTGCCAGGTGAGGAGAAGTTTGGCTCCTCACCCAAGGCAAGGTGAGTGGAAGATCAGGGCACAACAGATAAAGTGCCCCAGGCCAACCAGTGAGGGCTAGGGAAATTGGTGCAGTGGGGCCAAGCAGCCCCAGACACCGCTCAGTCCTGCTTCCAATTGTTCCAAATGTGCCTAAATTATCGGCTAGAGACTACTTGTACTACAGAATAAGTAAGGAGCTTCCTCTGACAGCAGCTGGGGAGGCGGAGAGATTATAGACAGCCGTCACCGCCTAGTGGGTAATTAGGGGGTGACTATGCAAGACCACGCCACCTCCTTTCATTAACGAGGGAGGAGCTCGTGTTACCCACGCTTTCTCCCGGAGCAGGCTCGACAGGACCAAGACAAATTCCACACAAACAGGTAACAATAACAATATTTATATCTCAGTCAGGGCACGAAGACTGTTCTGGAGATTTACACAAGAGTACAATTTAAATTACAAATAGCCCAACTAAAACCGCCTTTAATCCCCGGCGCTAAAATAGTAACCCCCCCCAAACATACAACTAAAGAAAAGTAAAAAGCAAAAACACTACTAAACAGAATAAAACACTATTTCTATAAAATGACTCAATTATAATATACTAAAAATACTAATCCTATTTCCCGCTATTTACCCCCACAGATACAGGCATCACTCAAACCTCCCAGGTAAGTACACAGTTCTTCCCAGAAGTCTTTTTTCCCCAGGAACCCAGCCGGCGCTTCACTGGCCAAACAGGCACCGACAGGCTGGAAGCAAAGGAAAGTTAAGGAGAGCAAATTAATCAACCTGCCACAGCGGTAGTCATGAAGATAAAGTAACTCAATATCAATATCCTGCCATACTACTAAAATGTCTTGTGCTTTCTTTCTCCACAGACAGTTCCGCACCGGACAATCCCCAAAAGAGAAGGTGGGGACCAGGAGATCGAGATGCCAAGTTAAATGAAAGCCGTTCTCAAAAATACGACTGTCTAGATCTCTTGATTGCTGATTTAAAGTTTCTTCCAGTTCCGCCCCGGGTGGCAGGCTCCGCGTTATTATTTGTAATCCGCTAGAGAAAATGAACAATGTAGTTCCGAAGATCTCCTTCTTCCACCTCTCCAGCACAGGTTCTTCCTCCTTCCCTCAAACCCGGACGTTCAGTTCCTGTCTCTCTTTCTCCTGTCTGTCTCTCTCGAAAGACTTGGTCTCTCGGCTTAAATAGACAGGGGTGCAGGTGATGGTGATTAAGAGAGAATGTGCAGGTAAGTCCAGGTGAGAATGCGGGCTGGTGGTGCAAAACTAAACAATCAATAAAACCCAATAAACCAAGACACAGCCTTGGGGACTAACATGGCCAATGCTGTGAGGGTGTCCAGCAGGAAGCTGAGCATTCTAATACATTACTTGATTGTTGGTAAATAATTTGATGGATACACAGGTTCCTGTGAAAAATTATTTATTGGGCTCCGCCGATTTCCGTGACATTTCTGTGCACATGTAGTCCAGCAGCATTGCTGACCAGTTGTTTCTGGAAAGAAATAGACACAAATCAAGTGTTTAAATTTACTATGATTGTGAAAGAGTCATAAACTGTCATTTACTTTGAAGCTCAGGTGGAGTGGGATCCCTGGGATTGCAGTAGCCTCCGGCAGATCCTGGGAAGAATAAAACATGGTGCTAGTGTTCTGCCTGCCCAGAGAGATGACAGAAGTGCTATTTCTGGGGACAAACTTCCACCTTTTGGAGCAAGGATGAAACAGACTGATAAGCACAAGCTTTCCCAGTTAATTATTGCTGCTATGTTCATATTTTATATGGCTTTGGGGAGGCTTAGCTTTACATTTATTTTTAGGATATTAAGTATAATTTATTTTGTCTCTCTGTTTATTTTCTGATTGGGTCTTCTAACTTTTATCACCACAATAATTAATGGCATTTTTAGCAGTTAGTATTGTAATAGGTAGTATGTTACCCCACATTATGTAATTTGAGAAGAACGACAGACTTTGTATGCTGCGGTCTTTCTGCTTTTGGATATGATTTCTCCTGTAGAGAAAAAAAATAAAAATGTTTTCTTACCTGAATCTGTTGTATGTGTTCTGGAGCCCTTGCCAAATCTGCAGCAGGGAATGGGTGATAGTGAGGCTCCCCAACCTCATACATATCTGGGTGTTCACTGGGTAGTCATTGAATTGAAGTGGTGTTACTGTCAATCTGTGACTCAAGGCTATACTGCTAGTACTCTCCCTAAAACACCACCAATAATGCCTGGTTTTTGGACACCCCCCCAATTTTCCATCTCAGTAACACCTGCACAGCCCAACATCAGTCAGTGGACACACATTACAGTTAAAGACACCAGAGCCAGAATCTGCAAACTTGTATGTTTCCATATAAAGTCAGGAAACAGTTTGTGAAACAAATTACTTTTACTGCACCGTATTTGCACATTTGCACAAACTACTATGAATGTGTGTTATTTTATTTTTCCTGAAGTAAAAGCTTTTTTGACAAAGATATGTATTTCAGTACTAAACCTGTCTGTGTTAGGATTGATTAACTAATAAGTTAGGTGAAATCCATTTACAGTAAACATCAGACAGTATAGTTCAAAACTCAATTTCTTCTTTAACTTACTGTACTTGTTTCTTGTACGTAGCCCTGAAAATGACATTCTTTGTATAATATGGAGGATTGTGGAGGTTCTGAACAATACAAATTCCAACTATTTTTTACAATTTAGAGAACACATATGAAAGCATGATTTCATTGGTGTTTTGAGTAGATCCAAATAGAAGATTGTATTGTAGAATGGATGACACCCCCCACCCACTTTCTTTACTTCTGTAAAGCTACATCAGCAACATAGCAACAGAGTAGTAGTATTTACAAAATGGATTTGGGGGGGCAGGTCATACGACTCAGGAACACTTGTCATGTGTCTTGGGATTGGTGAATGTGTGAATTAGGCCTTTAAGAGGAAGTATGTGCAGTGAGGAGGCGAGACAAAACATAAATAATAAATCAGGAAACTTTTAAAGAGGTGCAGAATGGATTTCAACTGCATAAATCAGTTGATGTTCACAGGTAGACCAGTCCCTCTCTTCTTAATGACCCTTGTAAATTCTGTAGACAATAATAGGGACTGACAGGGTGTTTGTAAATCCAGGGCAGCTGAGAGACCTGGGGTTAATGGAAGAACAGTGTCATAAGATACATTTTAAAGAGAGATTGAAAGGGCTTTAAATATTTAAAAGTTAAATATCTCAGGTTTTTATCAACCTATAATTTTAAATACCTTCCATTACTTGTCAGTATCCTCAAATTATGTAATATGATTCACTTTCCTCACAGATTTATATTTCTGACGCTAACAACATTTACTTTTCCTGAAAGTACAGAATACATCATAACGTTTTTATTGAAGTTTATTTGAATAAATATGTTCTACTCTGTTCTGGCACTGTAGGTCACAAGGTCTCACATATGTAATACATACGGAAAGTGATCATTGTATACAATTGCACTAACTAATACATACTGATCAATGTAGTCCTAACATTACAATCTGTATAATTTATTTCTTAGCAGACACCTTTATCCAGCAAAAGTCCTTACAATGACTGCTGAGATAGGGAAAGTAACATGGCCTACATACATACAGACAATTATGTGTATTGGGTAATATTTATTACTACTATGTCCACAATATTGTGTTTGTACTGCAATACTACGCATATGAGCCTTTTTGTATGCACTCTCTGCAGCTGACACAGGTCTGAGTACTGGTGTCATAAGCCATGCTCTCAGGGAAATGTATGGAAAATGCACTTAATTGCACTGCACATTCTGGACTGATGCCAGATGATGCTTTGTGTAGACACATATACAGGCAAACACTATCAGCTGTTCAGATAATACAGCACTACAATGGTTTGTATCGGCCAGGTCATTATGCAGCATGTGATATAGATAATTCAGCATGTCTCGGTTAACATAATACCTGGACACCATTTGCTCATCGCTGAGCTCCTCATATATGTGCCAATGTCGGGGTTGCTGTTGACGGGTGTATAGTGCAATATTACTGTCCAAATGTTGACAAACATTTTCAATTTATTTATTTATTTATTGCCATTCAGTCAAAAAATACTGTTAGGAATTTGTTCTGGTGCAACACAACAAACATATAATAACAGAGAAAGTTCCCCACTTCCGAATGTTGACTGTGCTGGAATGGTGTTGTGCACTGGAATGGTGCTGTACAGAGTTAACTTTTATAAGCCTTATTCAGTGCGTCATCTGGAGCAGTCTCAACAGATGTCTCAGGTCTTTCCTCACCAAGGAGCACCTTCTTTTGCATGCCGTCACATCCAGTGCCATATTCGCAGTGGCCGATACCACCAGGAGACCTGCAGGTGCAGTGGCAGAAGAAGCGTTTAAAGCGGCAGCGCACCCCATGCTTCCAGGCCCCACAGAGCGGCTCTCAAGTCTAGATAAGGGTGTCTGGTAAGAAATAAATAATAATAATAATAATAGAGTACCAACCCTAGACAACTACACTTCCCAGAAACCCTCAGGCAGCCATTCTACCACCTAATGTGGTCACCTGGTGCTACTTCCTCAATTATTCACCAGGTATATAAGGCGGGCCTGAGAGAGAGAGAAGAGAGAGACAATAGGGTGAGTTATCTGGAAAAGGTAGCTCATAAGGAGAAAGCCAAGACATATTTATTCCAGACTTTGTTTAAAATAGAATGATTATGTAAGATTAGTTACAACTCCAGTTTGAGTCAGGTTTTGTTTTCGGATTTGTTTTGTTTGAAGTAAACATACAGGCAAAGCCCTGTTTTTGCAACCTCCTCCCTGGGTCATGACTTGTTCTTACTCCTAAGAAGATCACAGAGAAGACCCGCACATGTGTACAGCCAAGGCGGTTTGTCACAATATACACTCACCTAAAGGATTATTAGGAACACCATACTAATACTGTGTTTGACCCCCTTTCGCCTTCAGAACTGCCTTAATTCTACGTGGCATTGATTCAGCAAGGTGCTGAAAGCAGTCTTTAGAAATGTTGGCCCATATTGATAGGATAGCATCTTGCAGTTGATGGAGATTTGTGGGCACGAAGCTCCCATTCCACCACATCCCAAAGATGCTCTATTGGGTTGAGATCTGGTGACTGTGGGGGCCAGTTTAGTACAGTGAACTCATTGTCATGTTCAAGAAACCAATTTGAAATGATTCGACCTTTGTGACATGGTGCATTATCCTGCTGGAAGTAGCCATCAGAGGATGGGTACATGGTGGTCATAAAGGGATGGACATGGTCAGAAACAATGCTCAGGTAGGCCGTGGCATTTAAACGATGCCCAAATACATATTTGAAATACATGTATCATAAATACTGTCCATCCCTGCTTGACACACAGGACCAAAGAGACGCGCAACGCGCTGTTGAGATTTCGGAGGAGTGCGTGTGGAGTTTAACACTGATTCACAGTGTTGTTATTATTGCAGCAAAAATACTGATTTATACAATACAATAAAACGTTCCTACGGTATAGTAATTAAATTAGACGAGAAAGTAAAATATAATATGTAATATTATATTCAGTGCATAACTGCAAATGCAAGTTCATTTTTTAAACTGATCAATAATTTGGGTTACTATTGGTCATCATCGTGTCCTGTTAAAACTGGGTATCTATTGGCTGGAGAATTGCAATATGTTTGCAGCACATTACTGTAACATGATCAAGTACCAAGAAAAATAACTGCAGGCACAATGAAAGGCTGTTTTCATATACCACTAACAAAACAATTATATCAGTGTTTTATAAATACCACATTGATTGTAAATAGCTTACAATGTAATTGCAAACAGTTCAGACAATAATATTAAACACAAATACATACATTAAAAACAGCAGGAAATTCTTCCCAGAAAATAAAAATCAACCATGGAAACTTTAATCAACACTTTATTTCAAGTTTTCTGAAAGAATAATAATAAACATCACATTTGTGAATGTAGCTCTACCTTCATGTAATTTGACCTTTTTGTCAAATTACAAAATAGCATTTCCTGTCACTCTCGCCTTCTCTCTCAACAACCAGTCAAAAATCACAAAATCCCTCTCACAACTGGCATTGTTTTTTGCGGACTGAAGCTTACTGTGTAGCTCTGCTGATACCTCAGCATACTGCCCATGCTCTAGGTGATCAGTTAACATCCTGCAGGACACTTTAACAAGACTAGCTAGAATTAACTCCACTACCTACACAGTCATGCTGTCAAAATCTGCAGTTTCTGAAGGAGTAGGCTCCACGATCACTACATCATCGAACAATTGAACATCTCCTCTAACAAAACTCTGGCCGTCTGACTGCCATGCCGTCAGTTTGCGGACAAGTTCCTGATACCTGTCATTCATCTCAAGAACATGATCCTTCCTTGACAAAACTCTAAAAAGAAGCTCTATCACAATTTTACAAATCCAAGTGCCCTACATCCTGCCAAGCACTGTCTAACATTTAGATCAGCAAAAACAGCTTCCACCAATTTGTTTTCATGCTGAATTTCTATACTGAATTCCTGCAAATCAGAGTACAGGTAAAAAAAAACAGCTGCAAAATGAAACATTGATTCTGTTACCTTTGAATGGTACCAGTGGCACAGATTCAGATTTATCCTTGCCTAGCAGAAATGTCTTGAATTGCACTGGTTTTCCACTTTTTTCACAGCCTCTTTTCTGCACTGCCTTGCATACAGTTCTGTTCAATCTAACTGTCCCACTTTCTCCTACTGTTTTGTGTACCCAATGTAAGCACAAACTACAAACTTTGTCTCCACCAAAAATGTCTCTCTCCCAGATAGAAAATGTTACATGCAATCCACAGAAAAGCTAATTTACAAGTCTAAGTTTAGCCTTATCAGCCTCACTGTGCTATCCAAAATCTTCCACAATCTCAGGAAGAATATCTGATCGGTACTGAGATAAAATGTCATTGATTTGTTTCTCAGTTGCAGCTCTGTCCCCCACAAGATTTGTAATTTGTGTAATAATTTGACTCTCACAAAACTGTACATTCAAGTCACACCCCCCACTTCTGACTATATCCTGAACCATTTCTCTGACAGTGTCAAATGTACACTGAGCAGAGCCTGATGCCTGTTCCCTGAGTCCTAAACACATCCTTGTATCATCCTTAAAAAAGATGCCAGCTGTGCCATACTTGTGATCTATTTTTGTTGTCCCATCTGTGCAGAGAGTCAAATCATTGTCTGTAAGAATTCTAATCTTTCTATCTGTGTACCACCCAGTTTTTCTAAAAGTATTCTAACAACCTGAGATGCCTTATGCGTGCTAACTCCCATATTAGCAACTAAGTCCATATACACTTCATCTGTTTATCTATTTTCCGCATATGTTTCGGTTTTGTTCTCTAAGAACTTGTCCAACTCTCCCTTCACTTCTTCATACTTACCCTGCCAGAACAGCACCTCTTCATTTAACTCTCTAACCTTGTCTGCCACACTTAAACTCTGTTCACCATCCATTGCAGATTTTCTTTCATAGTAATTAAGTTTCATGGTCTTTTTTCTTTTACTATGCATCTGGTTCTGCATAACTTAGCATTAGCCAATGCAAGCTGATAATTTTCCTCCCCAAGCTAAAATGCCTCTCTCTGCATTTCTTGATTTTTGTCATCTCTACGTTTCTTGTCTGTCATATACATTAATGCATTTTTCATCATAATATGGGCAATAATACAACTGTACACTTCAAATTAATCCCACAGTAATATGCAACAAAAACAAAAGGCATGCATTGACACTTTAAAATTAAAAGAGGAAATAAGAAATACAACATACAAATTACAATCAAACCTGCGGGTCATCGCTTATTATAAAATGGAATGTTGGAATACGCGTGCGCTTCCACTGCTGAGGGGAATTGACGGTTCGTGTTCGATTATTTATTTTATTCCCCAGAAATATACGGCATATGTTGTATTTCAAACCTTGTGAATTACAAAGCCCAAAAAATTTGGCTTAGGTCTGTATAAAAATTGAAAGTAGAGGGGTACAGTATGGCCACCTCTCATATCAGTGGCAACACAGGCGTTTTATGTTCAGACTAGCAGCAGTCGTGTTAAAATAAACAAAGCTTTTTTTGGTTGCTCACCACGAACTGCCTCTAGAGCAGCAATATCTTTCTTGAAGTGTGGAGCCCAGAACTTTACACAGTATTCCAGATGAGGTCTAACTAGTGCATTGTACATTCTTAACATTACTTCCCTTGTTCTAAATTATACACTTTTGACAAAATACCCTAACGTTTTCTTTGCCTTTTTTTATTGCTTCCCCACATTGTTTGGATGGAGAAAGTGAGTAGTCCACGCACAGATGGGGGAGGGGGACACAAAGCTGGTATTGCCTGAGGTCCCACATCAGAGAGACAAGACTGGTCTCCCACCCAGAAGTCCCAATAGCCAGTGAGTAAGGAGCAGCTGCCATCCTGAGAGTCAGAGAGGGAGGACCCACCTGAGTTCCTAGGTCTTTCTCATTCGTTACTTCATTTAGTTCTATTCCTCCCATTATATATTATTATTATTTTTTTATTTCTTGGCAGACGCCCTTATCCAGGGTGACTTACAACATAAGTGCAATACAAAGTGCAAGAATACAGTTAAGTACATGGCATCAAACAAATTCAAATTGACATTATATAAAGCAATTCAAAGTATAATACATTTTACAAATTCCAATTTACACAGGTAAGTACAGTAAGTGCTTCCTGGAAAGTAAAATCTAAGTGCTGTCAAGATGTTAGGCCACAGTCAAGGGCCACAGGAAAGGGAGCAAGGGGGAAATTAAATCAATTATACAAGTATTAGTAACTAATGAAGCATGGTAAAATGTTGTGCAGTGCTATTTAACAGGGTTTAAAAGGACTAATATTACAAATACTGTCTGAAAAGATGTGTCTTGAGTAAGCGCCGGAAGGAGGTCAAGGACTCTGCTGTTTTGACTTCGGTGGGAAGGTCGTTCCACCATTTAGGGGCCAGGGAGCGGGCTCTGGAGGAAGGGGAGTGGAGAGGAGGCAGGGTTAGTCTTCTGGCACCGGAAGACCGCAGCGGTCTGGAGGGGATGTATGGAGAGACAAGGGACTGAAGGTAGCTTGGTGCAGTGTGGTCAAGACAGCGGTAGGTGAGGGTCAATGTCTTGAACTGTATGTGTATTGGGAGACAGTGGAGGGAGCGGAGCAGTTGAGCTTGAGGTGGTGCGAGTGCATCCAGGCGGAGATAGCAGACGAACAGGAAGAGATGCGAGAGGGGATGAGGGTCAAAAGAGGGAAAAGACAGGAAGATCTGGGCATCATCTGCGTAGAAGTGGTAGAAGAAGCCATGGGATGTGATGAGGGGGCCCAGGGAGATAGTGTAGAGGGAGAATAGGAGGGGGCCCAGCATGGAGCCTTGGGGTATGCCAGTGAGGAGAGGTTGGGGGTTGGATGAGGAACCTCACCATGTCACTTGGTAGGTCTGGTCCCTGAGGTAGGAGGAGAACCAGGTGAGAGCAGACCCAGAGATTCCAAGGTCAGCAATGCAGGAGAGGAGGATGGAGTGATTGACAGTGTCAAATGCTGTGGAGAGATCAAGGAGGATGAGGACTGAGGAGAGGGAGGCTGCTCGAGCACAACTATGGGAGTCAGTGACTGCCAGGAGAGCAGTCTCAGTGGAGTGAGCTGTGCAGAAGCCAGATTGCAGAGGATCAAGGAGTGAGTGTTGGGACAGAAAGGCCGAGAGCTGACGGTGGACCGCCCACTCGAGAGTCTTTGAGAGGAAGGGGAGTAGGGAGACAGGGCGGTAGTTCCGAGGAGAGGTGGCGTCAAGGGTTGGTTTCTTGAGGAGTGGGATGACAGCAGCTTGTTTAAATGCAGAGGGGAAACAGCCAGAGAGGAGGGAGGAGTTGAGGAGGGAGGAGATGAAGGGGAGTAGATTGGGAGCGGTCGCTTGGAGGAGGCGAGAAAGGAGAGGGTCCAGGGTGCATGTTGTAGGTTTGTGACATAGGAGGAGAGAGGAAATTTCAGAGTCCAAGAGAGGTGAGAATGAAGAACAGGAGGCTTGGTCGTTGGGAGGTTTGGGTGTGATGGAAGAGGAGGGGGGACTGTTGAAGAGCTTGCAGATGTCTTCAATCTTAGAGGAGAAGAAGGAGGCAAAATCATCAGCAGTGAGAGATGAGGGAGGAGGAGGGGGAGGGGGGCAAAGAGGGAGGAGAAGGCGGAGTAGAGTTTGCGGGGGTTGTTGACAGTGGATTCAACGAGTGATTGGAAGTAAGATTTCTTGGCTGAGGTGAGTGAGGAGGAGAATGTAGACAGTGGAGAGCGGTAGATCTCGAGGGTAGCTCCAGGGCAGCTTTTCCACTTCTGTTCAGTGGCACGCAGAGTAGTTCGGGTTGAGCGGAGAAATAATTATTCACTTTCTTTCAAAATAGCTTTAAGTTGCCTATTTGTATTATTTTATTATTATTATTTTTTAACTATATCATGCTATATTTAAATTACAATACAGCGCCCTAATATAATAAAATAGGCATCTGTGACATATAATACAGGGCACCCATTTGGGCTGATAAGTGTAGTAAGACTTGTATGAGGTGCCCTTTAGGAATTATTTAAAACCTTGGTGCACACACACATATGAAATGCTCACTCAAGTGCATCTATAGTTTTGAATACTCAAATACATACATATGAAACACTTACACACAGACACACACATATGAAATGCTCACACATATGCATATGAAATGCGCACACATTCATACGAAATGTTCACAAACACATATGAAACACTCACACATAGATTAAACACTCCCACTCACAATGTCCTGATTAGTTGGATATAACTGAATTATTGGAGTTTCTCTGAAATACATTTATAAATTAAGAAATATATATATATACTCACCTAAAGGATTATTAGGAACACCTGTTCAATTTCTCATTAATGCAATTATCTAACCAACCAATCACATGGCAGTTGCTTCAATGCATTTAGGGGTGTGGTCCTGGTCAAGACAATCTCCTGAACTCCAAACTGAATGTCTGAATGGGAAAGAAAGGTGATTTAAGCAATTTTGAGCGTGGCATGGTTGTTGGTGCCAGACGGGCCGGTCTGAGTATTTCACAATCTGCTCAGTTACTGGGATTTTCACGCACAACCATTTCTAGGGTTTACAAAGAATGGTGTGAAAAGGGAAAAACATCCAGTATGCGGCAGTCCTGTGGGCGAAAATGCCTTGTTGATGCTAGAGGTCAGAGGAGAATGGGCCGACTGATTCAAGCTGATAGAAGAGCAACTTTAACTGAAATAACCACTCGTTACAACCGAGGTATGCAGCAAAGCATTTGTGAAGCCACAACACCTACAACCTTGAGGCGGATGGGCTACAACAGCAGAAGACCCCACCGGGTACCACTCATCTCCACTACAAATAGGAAAAAGAGGCTACAATTTGCACAAGCTCACCAAAATTGGACAGTTGAAGACTGGTAGAGTCAGAATTTGGCGTAAACAGAATGAGAACATGGATCCATCATGCCTTGTTACCACTGTGCAGGCTGGTGGTGGTGGTGTAATGGTGTGGGGGATGTTTTCTTGGCACACTTTAGGCCCCTTAGTGCCAATTGGGCATCGTTTAAATGCCACGGCCTACCTGAGCATTGTTTCTGACCATGTCCATCCCTTTATGACCACCATGTACCCATCCTCTGATGGCTACTTCCAGCAGGATAATGCACCATGTCACAAAGGTCGAATCATTTCAAATTGGTTTCTTGAACATGACAATGAGTTCACTGTACTAAACTGGCCCCCACAGTCACCAGATCTCAACCCAATAGAGCATCTTTGGGATGTGGTGGAACGGGAGCTTCGTGCCCTGGATGTGCATCCCACAAATCTCCATCAACTGCAAGATGCTATCCTATCAATATGGGCCAACATTTCTAAAGAATGCTTTCAGCACCTTGTTGAATCAATGCCACGTAGAATTAAGGCAGTTCTGAAGGCAAAAGGGGGTCAAACACAGTATTAGTATGGTGTTCCTAATAATCCTTTAGGTGACTGTATACTCTTTTATTAGAGATTTGATTTTCCATTTGGTTTTTCTATTTATTGCCCCAAACAGGCACTCCACTTCTGCTGCAGGAAACCCCGCAGCACGGGCCCCATGCACACGTCTAGTGCCTGGATCTGGGAGGTGCAGCCCCCCGAATGGTGGCCATTAGGGTGTTAGGCAGTGCAGAGGCCATCACCCGGAACCCTTCGCCCCCTCTGTCACTCTTGGGGATCACGATTGACAGGAGACAAGGGGATCGAAGTGCAGGTAGTGGGAATATATCAGAAAACTGACTGAGGGTCAGGAATCCGGTGCGTGGTACAATAGGGCTAGGCAAGAGGCGTAGTGGAGTCATAGTCGGCAGGTCAGGCGATCGAACAAACAAGACAATCAAGGAAATCCAAAAGGCGTCATCAAAAGAGAAAGCATGGGTCGATTACACTTGGACTTGGAAAAAGACAAGAGGCTGCTGTCTGCCTCCACAGTGAGGTCCAGATCTTCATCTCCTCCTCCTCCGTGAAGCCCTCCTGTTGAGCCTCCAGCAGCACAGCCTCGGGGACGGAGGAGGGAGGCCAGCAGATGGACCATGCCCAGTTAACGATGTCAATATGGGCGCATTCTGTGGCTCCATCTTCTCCTGGACTGGAATAGCCAGGGGAGCCACAGTCAACATTTCCACATCTACAGGAAATTTAAAATCAATCTCCATGGGTTCTTCCTCCATTTCATCGATCTCCATGGGTACTTCTATAGCCATCTGGGCCTGTTTTTTTTGGAATTGGCCAAAAAAATCTTTAACTTTCTGTGTTACAAAAACTCTACACATCTTGGCGCTCTTTTTAGGTTCTCTGTATGGTCTGGTTAACAATGAGAAGGTGTGACTCTCTCTGTATGGACTGGTTGACCATTAGAATACATGTGAAGCATTCTAAAGTTGTTGTCATGGATACCGCATGTGTCACAATGCGCCATGTTACAGTAAGGCAGTGATGTCACTCTATTTCGCTCTGGCCAATCATAATGTAGGATTTGGACCTTTCCTATCTTCATCTATATGGCATATTAAAACTAAACTGATTTTAACTGGTTGGGCAGTTTTCATTTTCAATGTTCCCTTTTTTATTGTGATTTTTTTCTTAAACATCCACATTTTCAGTTGATGCTGATATGGGAATGAATCAACTTAAGTTCCAAGTAATGTTCAATCATTAGAGAGGAGAGACTATTCACTATTACCCACTGTATTACAACAACAGGGTACTTGCCTCATTTTAGACCCAAATACCAGCCTGAACCCCAGCCCTACCCAATTCAGTTAAACCAGCAGAAAGTTTAATGGGGACTCTAACCCTAAATAAATAAAAGCGTTTCAGTGTTGTACAATATTACATTATAATACCATGATATGGTGTAACTTGTTAAATGCACACATGTGTGCCTTATTGTCATTAACTATGTTGTGCTCCTTGGCAAGCTCTGTTGCTACTTTCTGATTATGTTTCTGGCTACATTTAAAATCAAAAAATATTGATCATTTAATAATTGTTGACAAAGTACTAAAATGTTTGTTTTCAACCTCCAAATAGGTGTCCAATGATTGATAAATAAATAATTGAATGCTAAATAATTGTACCCTAATTGAAGTAGCTGTTTAGTAGGATCATGATTTTGCATACCATTGCATGAATGACTGCCTGACACATAATTTATTATATTTATGATTAACAATCAAATGATTCATTATTAAGAAACTAGTTGCTATGTATAAAGGTGCCATCAGTTGTCTTCTTTTGAATGACTTGTTTGTCATTGAGTCAGTGTTGCTGATGAAAAGTAGGCCCTTCATTACCAAACACCAAGTAACTAAATTAGGATACAATTATGAGTCTTTACCAAACTGTTAGTTAAACATTAAACTGTTGGTTACTTTAAAACTAACCTTCATCTGGGTGATCACAGGGATATGTGAATATTTGATCTGTTAACTGGTTGCATATGTCAAATTTATTGCACGATTCGTTAGGCAGAGGAAAGCTGTTGCTATCAAACATTGTCTACTTAATCAGCTGAGTCAGTTTACTGGCAAAGGGATAGATCAAATAGGCCGATAGAAGGAAGGTTTGCAAAGTGATTTCATGCTCCCTTGTAAAGTATTTTTAGTATTTTTAAAATACAAAAATACAGTAGTTTATTTTGATACATGGTATGGCTGCTGTATTTTGTAGTTTATTTTGATACACTTAAAATTAAGGTATTTGGTATCTTATTTTAAAATACATTTTGATGTATCTTTGCCCATCCCTGGCGTCAAGCAAGCGTTGATTGGTTGAGCAGGACATTCTGAGTGCTGCGGCCAATTGCTCAGTGCTGGGGCGACCGGTGTACGATGTCTGTCTGTAGGCACTGCAACAGGCCAGAAAAATGATGTGGTGACATACACTGATCAGCCTTAACATTATGACCACTGACAGGTGAAGTGAAAGACACCTGTCAGTGGGTGGGATATATTAGGCAGCAAATGAACATTTTGTCCTCAAGTTGATGTGATAGAAGCAGGAAAAATGGGCAAGCCATTACCAGAGCGACTTTGACAAGGGCAAAATTGTGATGACTAGACAACTGGGTCAGAGCATCTCCAAAACTGCAGCTCTTGTGGGGTGTTCCCGGTCTGCAGTGGTCAGTACCTATCAAAAGTGGTCCAAGGAAGGAGAACCGGCGACAGGGTCATGGGCGGCCATGGCTCATTGATGCACATGGGGAGCAAAGTCTGGCCCGTGTGGTCCGATCCAACAGACGAACTAGTGTAGCTCAAACTGCTGAAAAACGTAATGCTGGTTCTAATAGAAAGGTGTCATAACACACAGTGCATCGCAGTTTTATGGGGCTGCGTAGCCGCAGACCAGTCAGGGTGCCCATGCTGACCCCTGTCCACTGCCAAAAGCGTCTACAATGGGCACGTGAGCATCAGAACTGGACCATGGAGCAATGGAAGAAGGTGGCCTGTTCTGATGAATCACGAGTTCAAGGTGTTGACTTGGCCTCCAAATTCCCCAGATCTGAATCCAATCGAGCATCTGTGGGATGTGCTGGCCAAACAAGTCTGATCCATGGAGGCCCCACCTTGCAACTTACAGGACTTAAAGGATCTTCTGCTAACGTCTTGGTGCCAGATACCACAGCACACCTTCAGAGGTCTAGTGGAGTCCATGCCTCGATGGGTGAGGGCTGTTTTGGCAGCAAAAGGGGGACCTACACAATATTAGGCAGGTGGTCATAATGTTATGGCTGATCGGTGTATGAAAGTATTTAAAATGCATCTCATCCACAAAACGCATTTGTCCACATAATGATTATTTTGTCCCTCGAACTGCACATTTCGTTAATATAATTCACATTTTGTGAACATAATTCACATTTTATCCCACGAAATGTACCTTGCTTTCCGTGGACGGAATTAATAATTAGCATTCATGATCAAACAGGTGACTGATCAAGGCATTGATACAGAGACCTGTGTTTACAACATGATCAGGATTGAATTCCAAAGGAAAGTTGGAAACTTGCTGAGCCGATCAGATGAGAGCTATATCAGGTGCAAATCTAATACAATAAATAATGATAATAATGAATATATGATGTGTAGAAAATAGCGTGTTTCACCAATCAACATGATTATATATCTTTCACAATTACTAATTTGATTACAAAGCCCATATTGTCAGCTATATTTATTATCACATGAACTGCGGGTCTGACAGTTGGAGAAAGAATTTATAGCTCATTAATTTTGAGGAGTTTAACAGCTGAAATGCAATATATGTATTTAATTCAAATATTTAGTAACATATAAGAATGGATATGCAGGAGAAATTCACATACGCAGAGATGTGTGTATGTATGTTCTAGTTTTAAGTCTCTAGCCAACTATAGCAAGACAATATAGATCTGCACATACAGGATGCAATTTGTATTTGTGTGTGCGTGTAGTTTCTGTAACATGTCATTAACAGTATGTGTTAATTTACATCCATACAATCGTAGGTGCACCATAGAAAACGGGTTTCTTGTAGATTGCAATGTGTTAATACGACACTGCCCCCTATGGATGCATCAACCTTATGTGCAGCTATGTGAACGTCTGCGTACGATGCCCGCACATGTATGCAGGGACGCGGACGCAGAAGTATAAATCAGCCTTCAGTCTGTATGCGGCTGAATACAGACTGAATACAGCCGGTGGCTCTGACAGTGAAATGCAGAAGGATCACTGTCTCTGCTCTGCTGCTACATTCCAAACTGAACACTCGCAGAGCTGCGTTTAGGTGCCGTTTCTGGACAAATGCTGGACTCGCACCATTTGATAATGTATTGGGGTGTAGTTCACACAAATCAATAAAAATGTGTCTATGAAATCCAAATGTTAGACAAGGGTCTTGTGCTATGATAACTGTGGTGGTTACTAATATTTTTACTTCAAAATCATAAAAGGCATCGACCACATCAAACTGGGGGAGCTTTTCCAGATCAGCAGGGACACACACACCAGGGGACACAAATGGAAATTGGGCTTCAAGGCATTCAAGATGGAAAACAGGAGACACTTCTTCACACAGAGTTGTTACAATCTGGAACAAACTCCCCAGCAATGTGCTTGAAGCTAAAAATTTAGGAACATTAAAAAAATAGACTGGATAATATCCTTGGATCACTTAGTTATTAATGGACACCAAACGAGCATGATGGGTCGAATGTCGTTTGTAAACTTTCTTATATAAACACACACACATACACACAACTTTCTTCTTGTATGTATAATGTATAATTTTAATATTGGCAATACTGCACAGAGCAACAGCACATTTTACAAATAATTATGTAAAAAGAAAGCACAATTATCAAATGGATTAATTTCAATCAGTATATTGTGCATCGTCTTTTGACTTTGATGGGATTTTTGACCACTCCTGGTAGAACTTTTTCAACTCCCTGAGATTTCCACAAATTAATCTGATTTAAATCTGGGGATTCCGGTGGCCGTTAAAATATGTTGATTTTGCGATAACTTACCCATTTCATTATTATTATTATTATTATTATTATTATTATTATTATTATTATTATTATTATTATTTTATTTTATTTTATTATTTTTTTCTTGGCAGACGCTCTTATCCAGGGCGACTTACAACAGAAGTGCAAAACAAAGTGCAAAAATACAGTTAAGTAAAGGCATCATTATTAACTTGGATGCATGCTTTGCATTGTTAAATATTATCCTGGAATTTCCATTTTCAACCCAGCTTGAACTTCTTAGCAGAGGAATCCAGGTTTTTGGACAAAATGTCCTGATACATGCTACATGCACCAAGACCAGAAGATGTTTCACAGAGGTGATTATGTTCTTCTCAATGCTAAGGAGTATGTTCTTTAAGCTTAGATCTACAATAGTTTCAAATGACTATAAAACTCGTATAAATTCATACCAGTTTCTTTTGTTTTGTGCTGTCAGAAGAGGCTTCATCTTTGCAATTCTACCATTACCACCAGATTAATTCAGCTGACATCAAATATATATTTTTGAGATATTGACATCCTGATGATGCAATACTCTTTTAGTTTGCCCCCCAAAAGAGTTTTCTTAGAGCACTATTTTTTTGCATCCTCTTCCTCTGGCAAGGAAGCAACTGCTCCAGGTCTGCTCTACTTCTTGATGATGGATGTTATAATGGAAACTGCTACAGTTTTTTTTCTTTCTTTCTTTTATCTTCCAGACAACTGAAAGTTGGTACAAGTTTATGTTGGCAGGATTTCATTTTGAGATACTTAAAGGTGTGAGTACATGATTTTTGTGGTTTTTTAAACATCCAATTATTTCTAAAAATATGTTATTCTGTACAGTGTTGTTCAAATTGTACATATTTTAATTTATTTAACCAAATAAAACCTTGCATTTCTAGTCTTAAATCATCTTTGTATGTCTAGCTATTTTTTCTCTGTTCAGATACACCCTGTGGGCAGTAAAACCTGATACATCACATTCATAGTGGTACTTGCCACTTCTAATTCTGTAAATACTATTTTCTGTTGAGAAATATGATTGTATTTAATAAAACCTGTTTAAACATCCTGCCAATCAGAAAAATGGCTCAGGTATACTGACAATGTTAGGATGTTAATACTGCAATGCCTGTGATGAATGGAACAAAGATTTCAGGACAAAACTTTACATTCATTTCAGAATTGAACAGTCTAAGATGTACTTTTATATGTCATTTTAGAATGCCTAGAAACCATTGTAACCAAAACTCACAAACTGTGGATAAAGATGTTTCCCTACACAGTGAACAATATTGTTATGTTGCATTAAAAACAATTCAATCATATATGTTTTTTACAGATTTAAAATATATAGTTTGGTTGAATTACTGTACACAACATATTTATAATTCAGTACTTATAATACATATTTATAGTTTATTTTAAATGTATAAAACTTTTCAGAGGGAAGTCCCTTACATGAAGGCCCTGCATGTAATGGGTAATGTGGTCAGGGATTTGCACCAGAGAGCCCAGGAGAAAGAGCTGGTCCAATTGACCTGGAATGGTGCCCCTATTTGTCTCTATTGCTGAGAATATAGCAATGAGACACTGTAGTGCCCATATCAGATGCTGGAGGGGGACACAAAGCTGGTAGTGCCTGAGGTCCCACATCAAAGAGACAAGACTGGTCTCCCAGCCAGAAGTCCCAATAGCCAGTGAATAAGGAGCAGCTGCCATCCCGAGAGTCAGAGAAGGAGGGCCCACCTGAGTTCCTAGATCTTTCTCATACATTACTTCTTCCAGTTCTATTCATCCCATAGTGTAATTATAGTGGATATTTTTGTTACCTGCATGTAATACCTTGCACTTGTCCACATTGAATTTCATCTGCCAGGTGTCAGCCCACACCTGAATAACCTGTGCTGATGAGATTGTATCTGCTGAGCCACCTATTTTAGTACCATCTGCAAATTTGACAAGTTTGCTAACTATCCCAGAGTTCAGATTGTTAATATAGATTAAGCAAAGGCCCTAATACTGATCTCTGCGGAACTCCACTAACAACTTCACTCCAGCAACTCCTCTTATCGACACCTTGTTTCCTATACATCTGCCTCATTTAAACACATTTTGACTATCTCCAAGAATATTCATTAAGTTTTCATTAAGATGCTCCTCTATTTTCTGTCTAATATTTTTTTTGAAAGTTTTACAAGTAATGTAGGTAGGTGAGACTGATTGGTCTGTAATTTCCTGGCTCAGCTTTGTCCCCTTTCTTGTGGATAGGTATGATATTTGCAGTTTTCCATCATCCCCTGTATTTAACTTCGTTCATCTGCCCAGGATTGGAAGATTGAGCTTCCCAACTGAGACGTTGCCACAGAGAGTGTTGAAGAACAGCTGTGGCTGCAAGAACTGTCCACATCTGCCGAAGCACAGTTGTGGCTACAAGAGGCACTGCTGTACCTGGAGGAACCGCGGCCACTGGAAAAACCAAAAGAGCTGAAGCCACAAAAGTTGGAGGAACCACTGCCATTACCAGATGAAATGTTGCATGGCCAGAGCTAGAATAGCTATGTTCAGAGGATCCAGTGGCCAGAGCCACCCAAGCCTGAAATGTTGCTACTGTGGCTACATGAGACACTGCTGTGGCAAGAACCACCAGAGTCAGAGGATCTAGTCTTGTGGCTGGAAGCTCCAGTACTATGGCCATAGGCACCAGAGCCAGCATAGCCACTGTTGTGGTCAAAGTTACCAGATGATACACCAATGTGCCAAGATGAGGAAGAGTCATCACCATACCCAGATGCACTGGAGAGCACCTGACTTGCTCATAATTGGGAGCCCTGCAAGCAGGAAGCAGACATGCCCTTATTGTTCCAGGGGTAGGAGATGAAAGGTGAGGAGGAGAGAAGAACAGAGAGACAAATAACTCTGCTTTTGCATAGTTGGCAGATGCCAAAAGAGTGTCCTGCACTTGGGAGAGAAGGGAAGGTAACTGGTAAATGACCTTTCTATTGATATATTTATGTATTTATAGTGAGGGACCCTGGAAGTATAGCCTAGAGTTCTCAACACGGTAGGGTTTTCTTTTGGTTTCTTTCACTGGGAATGTATATAATAAAATCAGTCCTTTGCACCATTTCCATGTCTTCTGTGTGTCTGTCCCCTAGACCTTGCCTATTTCAAGAGCCCAGCATCATGGCAACCTGTCACAGTGTTACACACTTTATAAGGTCACCCTTTACAATAATGGGCATCAATTCTTAATAAATAGATTTATGAATCCCACTGGAATAACATTTAAATGCCTCATGCACTTCCACTGAGTTCTGATGTTGATCACTTGTATATTCCAAACCCTACCCTTCTATAACAACAGAAAGAACCCTAACCCTAACCCTGATTAACAACAGAAATGAAATGAAGTCCAAAGGTGTTAATACATTATTCCTGTGGTATTCATATGTAAATTCTTTAAGAATTGGTGTTATTTATTGTAAAGTATGACTGATTAGGGTCAGAGTTAGAGATAGAGGGCAAATGCATATAATAATAATAATAATAATAATAATAATAATAATAATAATAATAATAATAATAATAATAATAGTTTATTGTCCTTCTAGAGGAAATGTGTTTCCACAGTATGTACAATACATACATTTGCCTCACTTAACAAGAACAAGCATAAATACTACATACATACAGATGGGTGACAAATTAAAGGAAAAACCTGAATAAATAAGTGGAGGAACATAACGAATGCAGATGCCTCCAAACAGGTGTACTGCATGATACAATTAAGCAATTAACATCATATCATGCTCTGTGGCATGTATACAAATGCTGTGCAGGCCCAGTTGACCTTGATTTTGGATGAAGATGACAAGAGGAAAGGATCTAAGTGATTTTGAAAGAGGGGTCATTATTGGGGATGGCAGGAACTTCAGTCACAAAGACTGCTCAACTGGCTAGTGTCTCAATAGGAAGAGTGACTAAAGATACATCTGCATTTAGATCTATGGGAAAGACATCAGTAAATAGGGTTGGAAATTGTGGTCAAAAGTGCAAATTCGATGACTGTGATGCTCGTGGATTACTGCGATATGTAAGGAAAAACAGATGAGCAGCTCTTTCCCAGGTGACTGAGAATGTCAATGCAGGACGTGATCAGACTGTCAGCAAGAACAGTCCATCGAGAACTAAACAGAGAGGGATATTACAGTAGGGTTGAGGTGCATACACCCTCATTACAAAGACAAATGCACATTTGAGAGTTCAGTGGTGCAAAAACCATCGGCACCGGTCTACAGAGATATCAGATGAGTCATCCTTCACCATATACTCGACAAGTGGGCGAGTGCATGTGTGGCGACACCAAGAGAACGGTACATGCCTGACTGCTTGACCACTACAGTGAGGGGGTCTGGGGGCTCTGTTATGCTGGTGGGGGCAGCATTTTTCTGGCATGGTTTGGGTCACTTGTCCCCTAGAGGGAAGGGTCACTGCAAATCATTACAAAGTTATTCTTTGTGATCACCTTTATCCTATGGTGAAACATTTCTATCCTGATGGGAGTGGTCTCTTCCAGGATGACAATGCCCCCATCCACAGGGCACGAGGGGACACTGAATGGTTTGACGAGTATGAAAATTATGTGAATCATATGCTATGGCCTTCACAGATCTCACCAGGTCACCAGATCTCAACCCAATTGAGTACCTATGGGAGATTTTGGACTGACATGTTAGACATCGCTCTCCACCACTATCATCAAAATACCAAATGAGGGAATATCTTTTGGACGAATGGTGTTCCATCCCTCCAGTAGAGTTTCACAGAATCAATGCCAATCAGGGGCGGATCTAGACATTTTCTAGATCTAGACATGGGGTGGCAAGGGGGTGGCAGGAGGTAGTTGTAGGCTGGCATGGAGGCATGGAAAACCCCCACACAAACCAAATAAAATTTACTTTGGTGGCTTCTGAAGGGAAATTAACCAAAAACAGATCAGCCAGCCTAAATGTAAATTAGTATACATACTGGAAAATAGATTTGCCAGATATAGTTGGACTGGATTGATGCTTCATACAGCTACAATATCTGCTGGAGAATGGATGATGTGCACTAAAGGACACACAAGTATGACAATGATGGTGATTAAATAAGATTTAAAAAATACTGCCTGGATGTTGTTCATTTCTTGTTTTCATTTTTTTAAATTTTTTGAGACAGAAAACACAGTATAATAAAGTTAATCTGAAATAGAATGGTATGTAGAATGCATGTAAAAGTAGCATAAATTACCTTTTTAAACTCATTAAATCACAGAGATTTTATATACATGAAAATATTTACATACAGGAGCCTGTTTTCTTTTAGCATTTTTTGATTACGTAAGGCAATTAAGGTCTAATTACTAGTAAAGCAACACTTTGCTGTATATAAATCAGTCAACTAAGGCAGATATCTAACCCTAATGGTTATCTAGACCACAAACAACAAACATACCATGTGGTTCACCTGCACTTGTGGCAGGCATTTCAATCTCTCTCTGTCTCCCTTCACTTTCCACCTCTGGGTTCCTGTCTATCTCTCTAGCGGTCTCACTTTCTTCATCCATCTCTGTCTCCCTGTCTTGATCACTGCCTGTCTCTGAATCTCTTTCTTCTCTGGGTCTGCTGATTCCATCTCCATGTCTCTTCTCTTTATTTCTGTATCTCAGTTCATCATCTCTCTCCTGTCCCTCACTCCGCTCTCCTTCTTTCTCCAACTCTCCCTCCTTCTGCCCCCTACACTTTTTTAGGGAAAGGAAGAAGCTGGAAATGACCCCACTTTAAAATGTCCTTTTCATTTTTTCCCTACAGTGTTCAAGATGTAAAAAATATATTTAGGTTAATCTATGTCACACATGTTTACAGCATGATTAATCATTAATATGTTGCTTTATTCAGAAATAATCATAAAAGAAAAATGTAGCAAGCAGTGTGAAAACTCCTTGATAAATAATATAGAAAAATGTATGAAATAAATACAATTACAAAAGAAAACGTTATTGTCAAAATAATGGATTTAGTAATTTATTTTAAATACTGAATAAGTTACCATTTACAACCAAGAAAATGAAATAGAACCGCAGCTTTACTCTACCATGGATGTATAATAAGAGCGCCTGTACTGTTATCTTAACTGGCACTAGCATACGAGTAGTATTAGCCTAACAGGAACGACGTGCACATTTGTGACACTTAATACACTAGTCAAACGACAATAACTCAATTAGAACAAGAATGTACACTTAAGGATGATTTTATAATACCAAAGTGTGCTTTGAAGGTACACTTATTTACTAACCTTAAATACAAACATATACGAAAAATGCAGCAGCATGAAAGAAATATTAGACCGTTCTCTGATTTTTACCATATAGACTTCTAGCCCGTATATGGTCTTGTTGAGAGCTTGCTGAGCTCGCTGTTGCCACCCCATGGTCGAGAAAATACATTGCATCTTCCATTAGAAAGGTGGTGCGATTATCCTTTTCAGTGAATTATTCGATGCAAAATCGGAGGGACGGTGTGACCCGATGCCACCATAAATTATTATAACATTGTAGTTTAAATAATGCCAATAATAATAATATTAATATTACCCCTTGGATCCGCCAGTGATGACAATGCACATTGAAGCTGTTCTGGCGATTCGTAGTGGCCCAACACCTTACTGAGGTGAACTTTATGTTAGTTTTTCCTTTAATTTGTCACCCGTCTGTACATATATACTATTTATATATAAATTCATATATACACACATAAATACTCAGATTTATATTGAAAAGCAAACACATACATATGTACATACATACATACATGATATGATCCACAACAGTACAGAGGAAGTTCATGACATAGTCAGGTGTTATTCCAGTAGTATTAATTAATTAGGCATTTATCGGCCATTAAATGTAAAGGGATATCAAAAATACGGCAAAATACAATATAGTATATTGGATTAACTTTAAAATAAATAATAATAATAATAATAATAATAATAATAATAATAATAATAATAATAATAATAATAGTAAAAACATTGGATTTCACAGAATCTATGAACATAAAACTACATTTTAAAAGTTTCATGAAGAACACTGAAATGCTCTTTGCCATGCACCAATGGTAGAGTTTCTATGTGTTTTAATTCTATTGAATACATTTAGCAAGAGTCAAAGACATACCTATTTGTATATCTATGGACTAAAATTATGTCATATCATACATATAAAGGGAAATGCAGAGGTGGATATGCAAGTTCACAAATTAGTTAATAACAAAAATAATAAAGGTTACAAATTAAAAAGTTAATTGTATAGAATATATGGTATAGTATATTTTTGCTTTTATATTAAGTAATAGTATTAATAAATAGAAATGTAAAAATCTGACCTGGATTTCAGTATGTTTGCAAAGACTATAGGATATTTTACGTGAATGTCATTCTATTTCTCAGTAAACAATGGGAATTATTTTCATTAAAATATTAGTGTTCAACTGTTGAAAATGCAGCAAATTGTGGAGGCAACTAATTATCTTACAGAACTTATGTAAAATATTGTCATTATCAAGCATTATCAACTCTGTGACATGTAATATTTTCAAATTAAACAATAGTTTAATTAATATTCAATTAAATAAAATACAAATATTTTCTTCCATGAATCCATTTTCAATAACTGCCACATTTTAATGAAGGATAATGATGAGCTGGAACCTAACCCAGCATGTACAGGTTGCAAGGCACGGTACACCCTGTACAGGACACATATATAAACACTAAAGTTTATTGGGTCAATCTGCAATTTGGATTTTAGTAGCTAATTCACCTCAGAATTTCAACCCAGCCACAGCTGGTTAGGTTGTTCTACACCCCGATAAACCACCATGTTAAGGTATGTTCAGTCTTGAACATGCCTTCACTTATTGTAATTTCAACTTTAATGCATCTCTTGCCTGGTTTACATCTACTTGTCATGCTGTATTTGGAGAAAATCAGAGATATCTAGGTGTATGCTCACTTTAGTAAATCAGTATAAAGTACAGGAAGGTATGTTCTGTAATTTTTGCTAAATGTTTTTGTAGTAATATTCGAACTCCTTGTTATTTGGTGTATATGTACATTACAAATTAGTATTATAAACCATGTAGAATTCAGTTGGGTGGCCAGAATAGCTGTGCATCCAACAACTGATTACACCACCCTAGGTTTAACAAGGGAGGGAACTCATGACCCCAGAACACCAACACAGGCTCAGGTAAAAGTTTAACATGTTTATTTTTCACAGGCAATACACAACATGATGCAGAGCAATGAAGACTGCAATCAAAAACAATAAATAAGATAAAATATTGGGTGATTAAAATTTTAAATTTAAACCCTATCCTAAATAAATTAAAATACATACAATGAAATTAAAGCAAAATGTTAGTAAAATAAATAAAAAGTCTCAAATATTGCACTCTCCCTTCATGTAAACAATTGTGCAATTAACTGTCTCTTTCCAGCGGGTGAGGTGGATTACACAGTCAGATAAGAGATTACTGTTGCAGGGGGTGTGGGGCAGTGTGGGTGTGTGTAATATGAGGTGTGTGAGTTTTTTTTTTCTTTCATATTGATTATTTAATGTATTGGTTTGGTTCATTATTATTTTGCTTTTCCTTCACCTATTAGTTGTTTTCATCTTTATTTCTTTTATTTTACTTTCATTGAGCACGTTTGCATTCACTGTGCACCTTCTAGCACACCTCTCCTCATTGGACGATCTCTTCCTGAGCAATCAGCCAAACACTCTTCAACCAATCACCTCCCTGCTCCGGACCATGAACTTGGCTTTAAAGGAAGCCAGTCTGCATTTTCAAGGGAAGAGCCAGGAACAGAGCAATCAGGAGGACAGGACACGGTAGCAAGCCAGAGCGTGCAGGATCAGCGGCATGACTGAAGCGATCCACAGAATCAGACTGATATGGATGGAGTATATATGAGTATTCGGACTGATCTCTAAATTATTCAGAACGCATTGAGTGGCTTCTGTAGGCTGCTGAGTCTTTTCCTGCTCACCTGCAAAGGAATAACTTAACACAGGAGCGCTATTATTTTGGAGACTGCCGCTGTCTGTCCTATTTTACAGGGTCGATGGAGAAGGGAGGGTTCCGTGGAGCAGTGCTGGTGGCGAGACTGGGCCTGGAAAGTTGTGCCTGTGGGAGGGAGACCGGCTGGGAGAAAAGAAAGCCGAGGGACGTACATTACAGGTTCAACTGGGAGTCTGCAGTTCTACCTACCCTGCCCGATCTGTGTAGCAGTCCCTCTGAGCTTCCCTTCCCTGAGCTTCTGAGGCCCGGGAGGGACTTTTTAGACACAGACAGCAGAACCCGAGGACTTTTGTTGGCCCAAGCGTGGGAGACCAGACCGTATGTTTTATTCTTTCCCTAGACTTGTTATATTAGACCCCTGTTTTTATATAAGAAACAACCGTGGGGATAGGATTAGTTTAAGAACATAAGAAAGTTTACAAATGAGAGGAGACCATGCGACCCATCGTGCTTGTTTGGTGTCCATTAATAACTAAGTCTGTTTTTAAATGTTTCAAAATTTTCAGCTTCAACCACATCATTGGGGAGTTTGTTCCAGATTGTGACACCTCTCTGTGTGAAGAAGTGTCTCCTGTTTTGAATGCCTTGAAGTCCAATTTCCATTTGTGTCCCCGGGTGCGTGTGTCCCTGCTGATCTGGAAAAGCTCCTCTGGTTTGATGTGGTTGATGCCTTTCATGATTTTGAAGACTTGGATCAAGTCCCCATGTAGTCTCCTCTGTTCCAGGGTGTTAGTGGGTTTTAATTAGGTTTTATTAGTTTTAGGTTAGAGGTTGGGTGGACCAATAGTTTTTCCTTTCCCTTTTTTTTTTTATTTCTGTACAGTATTGCCCATATATTAAAGGCAGTTTTAAAGGGGGTTTTAAATCGGTAACTACACGGAGGACGTGGACTTCGTGCCCCATCCCTCTTGATCCCATCCCTCTGGTGTTCATGCTGTGTGTATCTGGGATTGTCTGCCAGACCTGTGTGGGGAGAGTGAGAGGGGTTTAGTGAGTCCTTCCCCTCTCACTTTAAAGTAAACGGGGAGTGGTGTAGTCGTGGTTGCCTCTCGCTGCCAGTGCCACATTACTTTCAAGAGTATGTGCAGTTCATTATTCCAATCCTATTCTTCTGTGTTGTCTTTTCCGGATAACCTGGAGGGGAAGGTGCAGCAGAGAGAATTAAACAGTGCATGAATCAATCACTGTTGTCTGTAATCCTTATTCTCTCTTCTCTTTCCTTTCATTTAACACACAGTCAATACTTAGCCCCAAGGAAGTCCGTCCCTCTCAATGTGGCTGACGAAACACCAAGTCTTCTTGCAGGACTGCTTTAGTCGATCCTTACTCTCTGTACCCTGGGCTTCCATCTCCCTCTCCACAGCGGTGGCCCATCCGGCTAAGGGGGGTCTGCAACCAGGGGGGAAAGCACTACACACAGAGGGCCCCCACACCCTCTCCACCAATTCCCAGGCCGTCTGGTCAGCGGTCAAGGGCACCATTCTTCCCCTCACCTGACTCCCGGATGGAGAGGAGGGCCTCGCCCCCTTTCTTTCTGCTCTGTCCAGGGCATCCGGCTCTAGCTCCCCCGCTTGAGGATTAATCGCATTTATCAAATGTAGGTGCACAGGGTAATAGAATAATTCATCAATAACATGAAAAACACAAACCACACAGTGAAAGATAAATCAAATACAATATACAAAATAAGATTAAAAAAATGAAACCAATGACATTTTTGCACTTTGTTTGCACTTATGTTGTAAGTCGCCCTGGATAAGGGCGTCTGCCAAGAAATAAAACTAATAATAAAAATAATAATAATAATTAGCAAGTGAATAAACAAATATAGGTGAAGAACATAATTAGTGGTAATTAAGCTAATTAACACAATCAGTGACACTATCTGCTAAATTACACATCTGTGGGGAGGCATGTAGTTAGTAGTGAGTCATATTACAACTAGTATATAATTAATATAATTTAAATGTTTATGTAATTAAACTTTCTAACTTAGATATTACAAATCACTGTGGTTTGAAAAACTGCAGAGACTAAGGTTTATAGTGATCAGTGCCAGACACCTTCCATACATGCTCCCAATTTGGATCTGGATTGAAAATAATTGAATCATTGCCTTTGTTTCAGGAGGTTAATGCTCCAAACACAAAATACAAAATACATATTTTTAAACATTTTTAAAACAAGCCTTTTCCCCATATTTACATTATTCTCATGTGTAATTGAGAAACCCAGTCCTCTCTGACTTGTCTCATAAATGTGCAAACGTGTTTAGCATCACTTCATATTTAAAAAAAAACCCATACAATTCCATGATTCTATTATTATTTTACAAGTGTCATATGAAGATCTGGTTTCTAGTTTGTCCCTCTTTATTTTCATTTAACTTTGACATTATCTTCCTTGCATTACTATACATTATTTAGAAAGGAAAATGTTTAATGATTAAGATGATGACATGGTTTTAGGAATTCATGGTTTTAGGTGTCCAGAGATCTGAAACTAGTAAGGAATTTAAATTAAATTGATATACTATGTTTAAAAAAAAAATCGACACTGAATGTACAAAGCATTAATTTAGTGGAGATGGATCTCGAGTAGATTATTTTCTAAACATGGTACACTACATTAATTAAATGTAATTGTTTTTTATATACTGAAAGATAAATGTCTCTCATGTTGTTCTTTCTTAAGAGAATTAGCAAAGTCTAGAGGCAACAATTAATTTATTTAGCTGGATATTATTACTCCAAATGAATTAACTACATTGCATTTTATCCTAAGAGAGATTCAGCACAGAACTCCAGGCAGACAATAGACAAAGAAATTACATTTTCATTCTATGTAAAAACTGTTTAATGAATTCCAATGCTTTTCCCTTTCTTTTATTGTTTCCTTCCTTTCTCATTTTTGTTTTAATCACTATTTTATCTTGTGGTTTCTGTGGATTACTGTTAATTGAATTTGACTAATTAATTACTAATTAAATACTGTATACTATGATTAAAATATTGTTCTTTCTTTTTAAAATGTGTAAGTGTTAACAATAGAAGAAGAAAAAAATCTACAAACAAATAAACAAAAACACACTGGAGCCAGCCTTGCTAAAAATAATAGTCAGTGAGAAACAGTGCAAGCATTTGAGTATCCATGCACTATGAGTCTGTCAAAAGGAACTCTTAATGTGTTACCATATGACATTGCTGAGACATATATTTGTACCGTTGTACTGATATATACACAAGCTTTGCATAGTATCACTCATTGGCTGCTTTTGGTCTTTTAAAAAATCATTATAACTTGCATGTATTCTTAATAATGTACACACATGTATACCCCCCCAAACACACACAGACACAGAGATACAACCAGGGGGAGTGTGTGTTTAATGAGACCCTTGGAGAACCTACTGGACTGTCAGTCAAACTTGAGCTCTATGACATTCTGCCAACAACATTGATGGAAGATTTTCAAGAAAAGAGCATGTCAGACTTCATGAGAAAAAGAGAGTTACTGGTAGGTTGTGTACCCGTGTGTCTGAGAGAGAGAGAGAGAGAAGCTTGACAGGAGGCCAACAACAATGGGCGGGGGGAGTGGCAAAAAACACAAAAACAAAATAATTTCCTTGCAATGATCAAGACAATGTTGTAACAGTTCTCTGTGCTCTTATATCTTCATCTCTGGTTGTTTTTCCTTCTGCTGCACTTTTAACTTTTTTGCTTGTTGTAGTTTAATTGTATACCTGAATTAATTAAAACTACTGTGAGCCCTTACAGACAATGATGTGTTCTTGAGAATAAAATTACTTTTAGATTTTTTTAATATATATGTTATTGTTTTCTCTATAGACATTTTAAACATTATATTCAATTTAAATCTGTTTATCAAACATAAAATATTGTAATATTGGTAAAACATTATTATCCCAGGGAAAAAAAGATTTACATTAATGATGGAACAAGTTCAGCCTTGTTTTGTGAGGAAGATTGTAATCTTAAACATTTTTTATTTAAATTATATTATCACCATTTATTTATGCTTTTATAAATAAGAATGTTTAGTAGATCATTTGTGTACAGATTTTGACAATTAAGGGTTTAAAATAAGGGTGATGTTTGTGGAATCTCAAAAGCAGTGTCCTTGTAATTTGTGTGTCTGTTGTTCTCAGCATCATAATGGGAAGGAAACTTCTACATTTGCTTCCTTACAGACAATGTGAAGGTAGAACCAAGAAAACCTGTGGATAAAGTAAATGCAGGATTACTGGTAACCACCTGCACTGGTAAATACCTGAACACTTATGCCTAATAAATGCCCATTGCTATACAATGCATACATCTTAGAGCAAGGATGGTGCAACAGAGTATACTTATATCCCTAGAGGTAAACTTGTGCAGATATATATGTAAGTAAGTTTAAAACAAACAATGTACTATACTCTATGTATATGATAGTAAGAGTAAGGAGTTCAGTTTGGTTTAGGAAAAGTAGGGTAAGAAAAGACTGAAAGTGGCAGGTGATGCAATATTCATGGCCACTGTGGCACATATACTGCTAATAGCAATGATTACAGAGATGACATTTTTTCCTCCTTTTTATTTTTTATTTTTTTTACTTTTTTCCTCACTTCTCCGAATTGAACTAATATTGGTGGCAGGTTGTTATGGTGATGTTCTGAAAAAGATGCAGCTAATGAAAGAGATCCCCTATCACCCTTCGTTTCCCTTTGATCTTCAGAAAGACTAACACAATTAACCCCTCTCGTGCTGTCTTGCTTCAACTGCCTTCTGATAGCTGTGAGTCAGATCTTAGCTATAAGAGAAAAAGAGAGAGGGAGAGAAATGAGGGGAGTTCTTTTGAAGATATTCATACTGCGTGAGATCTTTTGAAGAGGATCATACACTTATCCCCAAGAGCCACTGTCCCTGTGCTGGGGGTGGGAAACGGATGAGATTTTGATTGCTTTGAAAGAGACCCAGCCCCCATACAAAATGAATTAAGGCCAGGTTCTTCATCAACAGCAAACAGCACATATATACACATAGCAAACAAGTAAAATATGTAAATTCTTCACTTTACTAGTAGGAATCCACTAGGGCTGTCCCAAAGGTTTCATTTTTACCTTCGAAGGTTCGAAACACATTACTGAACAAAGGTTCGACGCATTGTTGGTGCTAATTTGCATAATATATTCCTGACGTCACATTAGCTACTACATTAACGTTTTTACAGGTAATACATATAAACAACATAAAACATGCCCTCTCAGTTTAAAATAAATCTCGAACAGTAATCATGTTATTTAAGTAAATACTAAAGACACCAGAACAATACCTTAACATATAATAAAAAGTCTCCCTTCTACAGTTCAGAGTTTGTGTCAACATTATATATTATTAATATAATCCCAAATTAAAAATAAATAAATAAAAATAATAATGGCTAAATTGCAAAGAACTCACAGAGTTAGTATGGAGCTGCGTACTAAATATGGGATCATCTCCAGTCCTCTGCTTTCAGTTCTATGCAACTGACCCATTAAACTTAATACATAATGCATAATAATTTAAACTTACGTTGGTTAAATGATCCCGGAAAATGCTTTTTCCTCCTTGATATTTTCATATAAAATTTTTGGGGGGTCTTCTGTGCATTAAACAGCAAAACATTGTTGAAACAGTTGTTTTGTTTTACATTTCCATTATACTGTGTACAGTTCTGGGGTCCACATTTGAAGAATGATATCACTGCTCTAAGGGAATGTCCTACTCAGAGACTGAGGAAACTGAACCTTTTCACCATGGAACAGAGAAGACTACGTGGGAACTTGATTCAAGTCTTAGAAATCATGAAATTCATCGACCACATCAATCCACATGAGCTTTTCCAGATTAGCAGGGACACATGCACCCAGGGACTCAAATGGAAATTGGGCTTCAAGGCATTCAAAATGGAAAACAGGAGACACTTCTGCACACAGAGAGGTGTCACAATTTGGAACAAACTCCCCAGCGATGTGGTTGAAGCTGAAAATTTTGCAACATTTACAAACAGACTTAGTTATTAATGGACACCAAACGAGCACAATGGGTCGAATGGCCTCCTCTCGTTTGTAAATGTTCTTATGTTCTTCTTATGTTCTTATATTGCACAACACTTTGCTGTAAAGATTGCGGATAAAGAAACAATTAAGCAGAATAATGCAGTGGTGCCACAGGCACAGGCACAGAATATATATATATATTTAAATATTTAATATATTAAATATATATAATATTATATTTTCAAAATACATTGTTTAAATGTAATCTGGTCTAATGCCGGCTGATACGACAGTGGCAATCGAGGTGCTCTTTATTACGGTTTTGAACTTTTATATCCAACAACTTTTATTTAAGTAATGGGCAGTATACAAATCAAATGTTTTAATTTAGATAAGCTAAGAGGGACATCTGAAGTGTGGTTAATTATTGAATTGCTTGCGAGGGTTTTCAATGAATAAACCCAACTCAACATTGCGGGTGCAACAACAAATCGTTGTAGGAATTATTACTGCAGCACACACAGGTATCAGAGACTGAACACATTCACACACTGACTCCTTCTTCCGTCTCCCTTCACCTCCCTACGCTCCTCCCCACCACACCACCTTTACCACATTAAGCCTTTATCTGATGCGTTGGCACACTACAGTATTCAAACACTGTCAATTTGTATCAACAAGAGAAACAAAAATGATGTGATTCTCACAAACCAGACGAAAGGTCTAGAGACCGAACAAACCTTCTACTAATTTAATTACAAACAATATGCACTGAAAGTAAGTGAACTCAGATTGAGTGATACTATATTATTGCCTATATATGTATAAAGTGACACTCTGGGTTGTAGAACGTGAGTGTCCATGGATCACGGTTGAAAGCTGAGAATAAAGAACTTTGATTGGCAGGATTCTCAGGCACCAACAACAGAAGCTTTTAAAAAGGCAATTACACAAAATAAATATCTAGCCTGGGTTAGGGTGCTTTCAAATTGTATTGTCTTTTCCACAACTAGTTTTGGGCCACTACTCATCAGTCTGTGGTCATTGTCCATAATCATCAGCCGGGTTCTAAAACAAAAGGGGGTCGATATTTAGTAAAGCAATTTATTTGTAAACACATGTTTTCTTCCTCAAAGAACTCCTACTCCCTCCTGCACTTCTCTTCAGTACCATGCACTGAAACAAGGGAAGCACTTCCTTTTTATAGGGCTCTGTTGATGACCAGAGTGTTCCTCTGGCCATGCAAAAAGGCGCCAGAGAGAGCTAATTGCCAACTATTGCTAATTAGGTCAAGTGCAGAGTCCCAGCCCTGCCATACATTTCATCCCTCCCAGACTATGCATCCCAATGTGTCACTATACATATGTAGCTGACCTATAGTATATATATAACATGGATATCAAAAGTGTACTTTATTGAAAATGCAGCTTTTTGAAATCAAGACATATCATGTCAGACCTTTATTCACCTTTAATTAGATCTTGTAACCAACAATATTCAAGTGAAAAATAAATTGATAATGTCTTGCCCACAGCCTAATTCCCAAGACCACCGTTAGATGCTGCCCGTCCCAGTTTTCATTCTGTTCTCCTCCTGTCTTTCCTCATTATAAACTAATTACCTTCACCTGTCTCCTGTTTCCCTGCTCATCAGCTCCATGTATATAAACCCCATCCAGCTGTACCTTTAGTGTGAAGTCTTGTCTGCTTCTAGCAACATTACAGAGCCTGCTTTCTCTTGTGTATTCAGACTACTAGTGTTTCCTGAATCTTGCCTGTTCTTCGGTACATCACTTTTTGGATTTCCTTTGATGCTCTGATTGCCCGATCGAATGACGCTTCACCTGATACATAAACCACGCTTCCTTGACTCACCTGTATTAATCTGATCACCAGTAATCGACACACTACTAATTTCTTTGGAAAAATTATGCCTTGGTCGCACACCCTTTAACTAATACTTTGTGGAAGCATCTTTTGCTTGGATTACAGCAGTAAGTCTGTTTGAATAGGTCTCTATCAATTTAGCACACCTGGATTTTGCAATTTGATCCCACTCTTATTTGCAGAAGAGTTCAATCACAGTAAATTGCGAGGTGATCTTCTGTGCCCAGCCCTCTTTAGGTCAGTCAACAGATTTTCTATTGGATTGACTGAGCCATTCCAGGATACCAATCTTCCTATTTTAAGCCATGCCTTGGTTGATTTGGCTGTGTGCTTCGGATCATTGTCATGTTGAAAGGTGACATTCTTCTTTAACTTCATCTTTCTGGTAGAGGGCAGCACAGGTTGGGCCATGATATCTTGATATTTGGAACTATTAATTTTCTTCTCTATCCTGACCAGAGCAAGTGAAGAAGAGAAGTGGCCCCACAGCATGATGCTGCCACCACCATGCTTGACGGTAAGCACTGTGTTCTATGGGTGATGAGCTGTGTTGTCTTTGTGCTAAACATATATTTTGGAATTAAAATAATGAATAATCTTTGTCTTATCAGACCATAAGACATTTTCCCACATGGTTTTGGGAGATTGAATGTGTCTTCTTGCAATATGTATATTCTTTTTTGTGAGAAATAGCTCCGTATTGCCACCCTACCCTACAGGTCAGACTTGTGGAGAATATGCACAATGGTTGTAATATGCAATGAGTAGCCAGTTATTAACAGAAATTCCTGTAGCTCCTTTAAAGTTGCCATTGGCCTCTTGCTAGTCTCTCTGATGAGCTTTCTCCTTGCCCTGCCATCAATTTTGGAGAGATGTCTTAATCTTTGCAATGTCCTTGTGGTGTCATATTACCTCCACTACTTAATGATGGTATTCACTGTTTTCCATGATATATAATGCCTTTGAAAGTATTTTATCTCCCTCTCCTGCTCTCTACCTTTCAACAATAAGATCCCGTAGATCTTTTGTTAGCACCTTGTGGATCATGGCTATTTCTACAGGATGCAACCAAGAACCTTCAAGGAAATCCTACAGGAACAGCCGATTTTATTTAGGACTAATCAGAATCACTTAAATTGATGTCAGGTGAAGGCAAATTACCTTTGAACATGATTTGGAACGTGATTGGTTAAATCTGAACACAGTTACAACCCCATTATAAAGGGTGTGCACATTTACGCAACCAACACATCGACAGATTTTAATTTTTAATTACTTTTTCAATAAATAATCAATTTGTGTTTCACTTAAATATTGTTAGTTACAAGATCTTATTAAAGGTGACACAAGGTCTGACATGATTTGTTTTGATGGCAGCAATGCTGCCATATGTTACTGTAATTATTATAGAACATAGGAGTTACAGTAAAGTGTCATATGTAAAATAACTTTTTTTTATTCCAGTACACTAGTGTAAAATCTGGTATATATCTGGCTCCAAAGTTTTCAAGCTTAACTTAAAATTACAGGAAGCCCATTATTAATTTCAGTTTAATGTTTTGTTTTGAAACTATTCACCAGATTTATATATGTGGTAAACTACTGGACTTCCCTGATAAAAAAAAAAAGTTTTAACATTGCTGCTAATTACCAGGTAATGTATGTATGTACACCGATCAGCCATAACATTATGACCAACTGCCTAATATTGTGTAGGTCCCCCTTTTGCTGCCAAAACAGCCATGACCCATTGAGGCATGGACTCCACTAGACCTCTGAAGGTGTGCTGTGGTATCTGGCCCCAAGACATTGGCAGAAGATCCTATAAGTCCTGTAAGTTGCGAGGTTGGGCCTCCATGGATCAGACTTGTTTGTCCAGCACATCCCACAGATGCTCGATTGGATTGAGATCTGGGGAATTTGGATTCATCAGACCAGGCCACCTTCCTCCATTGCTCCGTGGTACAGTTCTGATGCTCACGTGCCCATTGTAGGCGCTTTCGGTAGTGGACAGGGGTGAGCATGGGCACCCTGACTGGTCTGCGGCTATGCAGCACCATACGCAACAAACTGCAATGCACTGTGTGTTCTGACACCTTTCTATCAGAACCAGCAATACGTTTTTCAGCAATTTGAGCTACAGTAGCTCGTCTGTTGGATCAGACCACACAGGCCAGCCTTTGCTCCCCACATGCATCAGTGAGCCTTGGCCACCCATGACCCTGTCGCCGGTTCACCGCTTTTCCTTCCTTGGACCACTTTTGATAGATACTGACCACTGCAGACCACCCCACAAGAGCTGCAGTTTTGGAGATGCTCTGACCCAGTCGTCTAGTCATCACAATTTGGCCCTTGTCAAAGTCGCTCAGATCCTTACGCTTGCCCATTTTTCCTGCTTCTAACACATAAAATTTGAGGACAAAATGTACACTTGCTGCCTAATATATCCCACCCACTGCCATGATAATGGGATTGTCAGTGTTATTCACTTCACCTGTCAGTGGTCAAATGTTTTAGTTGATCGGTGTGTGTATATATATATATATATATATATATATATATATATATATATATATATATATATATATATATATACACAGATGGATGACAAATTAAAGGAAAAACCTGAATAATTTAGTGGAGGAACATAACAAATACAGATGCCTCCAAACAGGTGTACTGCATGATACAATTAAGCAATTAACATCCTATCATGCTCTGTGGCATGTATAAAAATGCTGAGCAGGCCCAGCTGACCTAATTTTTGGATCGAGATGGCAGGAGGAAAGGATCTATGTGATGTTGAAAGAGGGGTCATTATTGGGACACGAATGGCAGGAGCTTCAGTCACAAAGACACTCAACTGGTTAGTGTTCTTGACAAGTGGGCAAGTGCATGTGTGGTGACACCAAGAGAATGGTACAGGCCTGACTGCTTGACCCCTACATTGAGGGGGTCCGGAGGCTCTGTTATGCTGTGGTGGGCATTTTCCTGGTATGGTTTGGGTCCACTTGTCCCCTTATGTTGGTTTTTCCTTTAATTTGTCAACCATCTATATAGTGTTGTCAACGTTACGCGTTAATGCTAGCGATTAATCTGGAAACATTAACGCGACAAAAAGTTTTTTCGCAAAAACTCTTTGGGGTCCACCCTTTGCAAACCGTCCCGGGGGCGGGACGAGCATTCTACGTCATATTACTCTCATCCTGTCTCCCATAGGTGCTCAAGGCTGCCACTCCCGAAAACCGCAGGTCTCTATCTTTCGAATGAGCCAAGTTACGTCCATTTCCGTATAAGCAGTAATTCGCTACAGGCCCTTTAAGAAATGCGTATGTTTTTTTTGGTGACGGCCCAGAGGGGAGAGGGGGGCCGCATTCCATGCACTATTAACCGAATCATGTCCCTCATTGGCGTACGGATCTGTCATTTTCTTACAGGGCAGGGCTGTAGCTTTCCAATGATACCAAATACAGGCATATCCGAGCAGCTAGGCTGCGCTCAGCTGTGTGTTTGTTTGAGTGCTCACAGACCACACATACGGAAGGCAGGGGCCATACTGAATAATAGACGCGATTCACAGACAGCAGAAAGACGCGATACAGCAAGAAAACAAAATACAAATTAGAAAAATGGAATCTGACACCTCAGCCTTCAGTGTTTACAGCACTATGAAAGCCTTTGACAGTGTGATTTGTCCTGTAATAAAACGCCATGTCAGCGTGGTGGCTGGGATGAGTTACTGCATCAACAGTAAAGAATAACATGTATGTATGTAAGGCCTAAAGTGACAATATTCAAAAGCCAGATGTTTGGAATTCTGTTTCCCTGTTTAGTATTCTTCTTTACTTGTATATAGTTATTACGGCTGGTGGTAGTCTAATATAAATGGCTGTAATTTCTGTTCTGGAGGTCAGATTTTAGTTTTTCTTTTTTACACAAGTTCATAAGACTTTGAAGTTTCACTGTTCAGTGTCAAAAGTCTGCCTGGAGGCCTAAAAAAGTGATATATTGACAATAAATAAATGCTTTTGTTTTTCTTCACTTATTTTGATTTCAATTATTTGTTATTTTCTGAATCTCCAGTTTGTGCTGAGTGTTTCCATATAAGATACTTGCCTCTAGCCCTTGTAGTTACAGAGTTATAAGTACAAATATGACAACAGTAAAATTAGGCGAAAATGGGGGGTGACCTCAGAGGAATATGATTAACTGGTTGACTGGAGTCATGTCACACAAGTTAACGCTGTTTCAAGTAAACTTATTCAACTAAGAGTGTGATAAGGGACTGTTCACTTTGTCTCTTCAAAGACACTATGGCATTCAGTTTCTTAAATAGGCCTACTCACTGTAGCATTCATTTGGGTTAGATGTTACTGTGCAAAAATGTACAGGCAAGCTGTTTACATTCACTTTAATTGTTAATGTTGACGTGAATTGAATTGTTGATGTTAATTGTTCTTTATGTGGTTGTCTGCTAATTAAGTCTGCAATTCATTATGGCAATGCCAAATTAATAGATTCTAATTCAGAAATCAAAACTTAAATGAGATGTTATAATAAAGTAAAAAATCTCTGATTCCTCTAATCAGTTTGTCATGCATTTCTTTATTCCAACACCACACATTTGTTTTATCTCCCCCAAAAATACAAGTAAATAAAGTATTTTAAACTTGTGATTAATCGTGATAAAAAATAGACATGTTAATAGATTATATTTATCTATTAACAAAATGCAAAGTGAGTGATCAGAAGAAAAATCTACATCAAATCAATATTTGGTGTGACCACCCTTTTCCTTTAAAACAGCATCAATTCTTCTATGTACACTTGCACATAGTCAGGGATTTTACAGGCATATAGTCAGGCATATAGTCAGGTGTATGATTAAACAATTATACCAAACAGGTGCTAATTATCATCAATTCAATATGTAGTTTGAAACACAATCATTATCTGTGTCACTACTTCATCCCATACATCCCACAATTCACAAGTTCACCACCAGAGGTCATCATCACCTGAATACTGACTATCACATTCCCCAGCAATCGGGCACTTTACATTCCTCAAAACCATGTGCACTTGCTCACTCTTCCTCAGCTCCCATTGTACCGGCACTCTCCTTCACTACCCTCTGCTCCCCTCTGCTACACATTTAAACCCCTCTGTGACTCCCATTCAATGCTGAGTCTTGTCTTCTTCATAGTTGCAATTCTAAGTGTTATCTGTTACCATTGTTTATTTCTACTTGTTCCCCAACCTGGATTCTCCCTCCCAGCCTGTTTACCTGATTGTTGATCCTTGCTTACCTTTCAACTTCACCTTTGGATTATCCTGGACATTATTGCTTGCCGGTATTTGACCCCAGCCTGTCTCTAACTACCTCTCTCTCTCCACACCTGGGTTCCTCTCTACTGCAGTGCTTCACTTACAGAAGACTCAGCAGCTCGGGACGCCTGGTTACTAGATCATGGCAGGAAGCTGCAACAGATTGCTGATGCCCTCAATCAACTGTTGCTGGGAACACCACCGAGCGCTGTACCTGCACCTCCTCTGGCAGCAGCTGGGGCTCCCCTAGCAGTGCCTGTAGCGATGCCATGGTCTGTTCACCTCGTTGGAGGGGTGCGGGTGAGCAGCTTCTGACCCTTTGGCAGGGCAGCTCCTCAGCAGCAGACTATGCGCTCCGGTTCCAGACTCTGGCTGCAAGCAGTGGTTGGAACGAACTTGCCCTGCTTGTCGTGTTCAGACAGGGACTGCATGCTGATGTGCAATCTGAACTGGCTTGTTGGGATGAGGACCTTGGTTTGTAGTCCTGACTACAAACCTATGCAACTGGGACGCACACGACTGATGACCGCCAGGTTCTGTGCTGCCTCTTTGAGAACAGACTGCACATGAAGGCTGAAAAATTTGAGTTCCACCATGAGCGGGTTGGCTTCTTGGGATATGTCATCGACGCCGAGGGAGTACATATGGATTGGCCCCACCCCCGAACTGTTAAGGAGATGCAAAGATTCCTGGGATTTGCTAACTTCTATCTGAATTTTATAAGGAACTCCAAAGATAATTGGGACCTTTTTTATGTTCAGATGACACAAACAGCATTGTTTGGTGTCAAAAATATTCTGATGCTGGACAAATGTCTTGAACCAGTTTTGTGACCAAAAGACTTGTTCCTGCTGCCAGTGGCGGACTGGGACCAAAAATCGAACATACTGAAATAATAATGAACTCAGTGCATGCAGCATGCTGTCATGATGAAGTATCGGTATAAGAAAAAAACAGTTTTACACTGTTAATGCAGCCGGCGCAGGTCGGAGCTCCCTGTACGGGATTTGAGCCACACACCACAGGATCCTCCGAGCTCCGCACCATAGTTCAGTGATGAGGTCTCTACGCCAGAAGACTGGGTCTCCTGATGCTTCATGATTAACACTGTACTGATTTAGAGGGATTACGCCACTTGTAACATGCTCATTCATTTTGTCGAATGAGCCCTGTTACATATACAAGTTTAAACCTTACAAAAAGTGTATTGGAGTGTGCTAACATTATGAAATTCTGTTACTGTATCAAATCTCTCTCTCTCTCTCTCTCTCTCTCTCTCTCTCTCTCTCTCTCTCTCTCTCTCTCTCTCTGTACCGGGATTCGTTGTGCACAGCATGATGGGAATCGAGGCAGAGTGGAGTATCTTCTTACTATAGAAGATCTTTGACTGACATGACACTAATCCACTATCAATCCACTGAAGTATATACAAGTTGCCACAGACAGACCCAGGACATTACAGGTGAGAGGCAGCCATCTTGTTGTTTTCCTAGTGTAAGATGAATGTTTATTTAATTACTATTGTTAGTTAAACACTGCCCACTAGTGGGTTTTGTAGGTTTCTACTGTGGTTGTGATTTCCTGTTAGAAGGGAGGAAAAAGGAAGAGATGCCATGACAGTTTATGTTATAGTGTGAGCGCTAGTGTGTTCCTGTTCAGCTTACCTTACGCAGCTCTGCTGATTGTATGTTCTTAACTCTCAAGAATATAATTGTACCACCCCTGAATCTTCTGTTTGCCGACAACAGGAAAGGGGAAAGAAGATAATACAAAGGAATGTAATAGAAAGGAAGCCTATTACACTAGTTCAGACCAGTCTTAGCATTCTGTCACACAACTCCCCACCAAGCGTGTTTACCTGTGTGGGTACGGGCCGACAGGTTCTCCAAGGAAAAAAATACAGGGATGTCCGGAGTACAAAAGTAGGGTAAAAATAAGGTGTTTTTTTATTTACAGTGCCCCGCACACCCTTTGAGCAGATTACTATAACTAACCATTGTGTGGCCCCGCCCACCGCTCAAACCAGCTATCACTTGTACAGGTAATTAATACATCCATCCAAATAGCACTGTTAGATCTATCTGCTATGTTTATACCTTCTTCATTAATCTTTCCACCAATAACAATGAAACGGAGATGAACAAGACCGTTTCCTACGAAAAAATACTAAGTTTAATCATAATAATGTAACAGGCATCTTCCCCCCTTCTCATGAAAGACGTTTAGTCGACCCAGAGCCAGCTTGTAAAACAGAACCTGGATTTGCTCTGCTCTGCTTACTCAGATAATGGCGGTTATTTCAAATGCAAACTAAACCTTCTCTTGCCTTGCTGTTAGCAAGAGGAAAGTTTGTTAGTAGGTTTTCCACTCCATGTGTGCAACCATGAAGCAGACCACAAACAACACAGACCTCTGGCGTACTGGATTATTATTACCAGAGAGAAAACTGCAGACCCAGCTATGGCGCGGTAAGTAAACAGGGTTCTATACTGATGTGATGCGTTATGAGTACTCAGTGGGAAATACGGGTGTTCGTGTGTCTGGTGTTGTAACCGTGACAAATCTTTTTGTCACATTACCTTCCCCCTCTCTGAGATTGCCCATGTATGGCAATTGGGACAAATAGTCAGTGGCCACATTTTGATTCCCGGGTTTATGCCTTACTTTAAACCTGTAGGGTTGCAGAGATACCACCAGGTCAACCTAGAGTTATGGTCCTTCATCTGATGAATCCAGGTCAGAGCACTGTGGTCTGTCTCGAGGTCAAATTCTCTACCCAAAAGGTAGTATCTCAGACTGTCGAGTGCCCATTTGATGGCTAGTCCCTCCTTCTCGACAGTGGAGTATCATTGCTCCCTTGGCAGGAGTTTTTGGCTGAGGTATAGTACTGGCCGCTCTTGCCCTTTTTCTCCTTGTGCCAGAACTGCCTCCAGTCCAACGTCAGACGCATCCACCTGCACAAGGAACCTTTCCTCAAACACCGGACTTCTCAGGACTGGGTGGGAACACAGGTAGGTTCTCAGAGTGTTGAAGGCCTTCTCGCACTCTTCGTCCCACTTCACCGGATTATGGCTGTTCTTGTTAAGCAGATTTGTGAGTGGTGCAGCGATGGTAGCACTTTGAGGAATGAATCATCTGTACCAGCCCACTAGGCTGAGGAATGATCGGACTTGCTTCTTGGTTCTGGGTCTGGGACTGTTCTGGATGGCATCAATCTTGTCGACCTGGGGTTGGATATGACCTTTTCCCACCGTGTACCCCAAGTACTGGGTCTCTTCTCGGGCCCAGTGGCACTTGTGCGCACTCAAGGTCAGTCTGGCTTGATGGATCTTCTCCAGAACTGACCATACATGTGCTAGATGGTCCTCCCAGGTTTCGCCGTAGATGACAATATCATCCAAATATGCTGCTGCATACCCCACACATCCTCATAGGACGTTGTTCATCAGCCGCTGGAATGTGGCTGGAGCTCGTTGTAATCCAAAAGGCATGACCTTGAATTGATAAAGGCCAAAGGGAACTCTGAAGGCTGTGATGGGTTTGGCAACCTCTGATAATGGTACCTGCCAAACCCTTTGCACAGGTCAATGGTGGAGATGAAGTGTGCTTTCCCCAGCCTCTCCAGCAGATCATCTATCCTGGGCATGGGGTAGGCATCAAAGTAAGAGACAGCGTTGACCTTCCGTAAATCAATGCAGAAATTAGAAAGTTTAACATGTGGTTGAAATCTTGGTGTAGGGAACAGGGTTTTAGATTTATGGAGCATTGGTCTTTCTTCTGGAATAGATGGAACCTGTACAAACCGGATGGTCTACATCTAAACAGAAGGGGGGCTAATGCATTGGGAGAGCGTATGTGCAGAGTAATTGAGAATCTTTTAAACTAGGGACCGGGGGGCAGGGAGCTCTGACAATGGGAGATGTTCCACTAAAGAAAGAAAACCAAGGGAAACTGCTAGTAGGAAAGTCCTGAAATGTTTGTACCTCAATGCCAGGAGTATAAGGAACAAGATATTAGAACTAGAAGTCACAGTGCTGGTGGGTTACTATGATGTTGTAGGAGTGACATAAATATGGCTTACAGGAAATGATGGGGATGAATACAAGTAGAAAGGATACACACAGTTTAGGAGAGACAGGCAAAATCGAAGAGGTGGTGGAGTAGCATTATATGTCAAAAATGACATTGAGGCAGAAGAACTGGTAATGAAACAGAATCTTCGTGGGTTAAACTTTTGAATAAAAGATCCTGAGGATTAGTGGTAGGAGTGTGTTACAGACCACCCAATTCAGATATTCAGAAAGATGTTGCATTGTACAATGTAATCAGGACTGCATGTAGCAAGGATGTGGCTGTTATAATGGGGGATTTCAATTTCCCAAACATAGACTGGGAAAGCCCAGTTGGGACTACAGAAGCGGAAATAGAAACGGTTGAGATGGTAAATGACCACTTTCTAACTCAGTTTGTCAGGGAACCAACCAGAGAAAGTGCATGCATTGACTTGATCTTTTCAAATGACTAAGATATGAGTCAGAGGTCACTCTAACGAGTGTGTTATGTTAGCTTTGAGGCATACTTTCAATAAACAAGGACCAAGTCTAAAACAATGGTCTACAATTTTAGAAAAGCAAAACTTGAAGGTATGAGGGGGCACTTAGAAGAGTTAGACTGGAGCACACTGGAGCACACTGGATTTTTTTCAATACTACAACAGCAAGGGGTCAATAAAGGAGGAAGTGAAACAGATAAAGGGCAAAAATTGAAATATCTTGGAAAACGAACAAGATGTGGCAAAATGTTCTAAATGAGTATTTCACAGAGGTTTTTACAAAAGAAAAAAATTGATAACATGCCACAGGTTAACAATCAGTCCAGTCAAACCCTAAGAGACATCAGGATAAATGAGGTACTAAAGGAACTAGCAGATATAAAAACAAACAAATCACCTGGGCCAGATGGTATATCTCCAACAGTACTTAAAGAAATGAAGGAAATTATTTGTAGGCCACTAACTCAAATATTCCAAATGACACTTGGAACAGGGGATGTGCCAACTGACTGGAAGACGACAAATGTCATACCAATCCACAAGAAAGTGGCTAAAACTGAGCCAGAAAATTACAGACCAATCAGTCTCACCTGCATTACTTGTAAAATGTTGGAAAAAATTATTAGACAGAAAATAGAGGAGCATCTTAATGAAAACCATATTCTTGGAGATAATCAACATGGGTTTAGACGAGGCAGATCATGTCTTACTAATCTATTAGAGTTCTTTGAACAACTGCAGCTGTAGATCACGTGAAAGCATATGATATGATATACTTAGATTTTCAAAAAGGTTTTGATAAGGTTCCACACCAAAGACTGATCCTCAAATTGGAAGCTGTAGGCATTCAGGGTAATGTAAACAGATGGATTATGAACTGGTTGATGTATAGGAAACTGAGCCTGTTGATAAGAGGAGTTGCTTCTAACTGGAGTGAGGTTTGCTTTTTCTAATCTATATTAATGATCTGGACTTTAGGATAGTTAGCAAACTCGTCAAATTTGAAGATAATACTAAAATAGATTGCTCAGCAGATAAAATCTTGGCAGCACAGGTTAGTTAGTTAGTGCACACCTGGCAGATGATATTCAACATGGACTTCTCACTTTCTCCATCCAAACAATGTGGGGAAGCAATACAAAAGGCAAACCAAATGTTAGGGTATATTGTCAAAAGTGTAGAATTGAGAACAAGGGCAGTTAGACCTCATCTGGAATACTGTGTACAGTTCTGGGCTCCACACTTAAAGAAAGATATCACTGCTCTAGAGGCAGTTCAGAGGAGAGCAACCAGACTTATTCCAGGTTTGAAGGGAATGTCCTACTCGGAGAGACTGAGAGAACTGAACCTTTTGTCCCTGGAACAGAGGAGACTACATGGGGACTTGATTCAAGTCTTCAAAATCATGAAAAGCATTGACCACATCAAACCAGGGGAGCTTTTCCAGATCAGCAGGGGCACATGGACCTGGGGACAGAAATGGAAATTGGGCTGCAAGGCATTCAAGATGGAAACAGGAGATACTTCTTCACACAGAAAATTGTCACAATCTGGAACAAATTCCCCAGCGAAGTGTGGTTGAAGCTGAAAATTTGGGAACATTAAAAAAGTATCCTTGGATCACTTACTACTGTACACCAAACTAGCACAATTGGTTGAATGGCTTCCTCTTGTTTGTAAACATTATGTTCTTAATACAATAGATTCTAACGAAAGGCGAAATCGGTTCACCAATGCCGTTAATCCTGGCAAATCCAATCAGGGATTGGCCACTCCTCCCCTTTAGATATGATAATATGGTCCCAGTATGATAATATCATATCATATACAGAAGCGATGATTGGAGTGATGTGTGCGGGATTCTCCCGCAATTTCCAATTGTCAGCCCCTGCCTGCTGTTACAAAACTCAAGATTTAATACATGCTTTGGATCAATATCATCCTGGAATGTCCATTTTCAACCTAGTCTATGATTAAATGGTTAAGCAAACACAGTATCAACATTCTTGAATGCCTATTGCAATCTCCATACCTAAATCTAATAGAACACTTGTGGTTCAAACTCACAAAGACAGTTTGCATGCAAAAACAAGAAATTTGAGGGAGCTGGAACAAATGTGCAAGGAGGAGTGGTTAACAATCCTTCCTGGGAAGTGCTTATAAAGACAACAAGAAGCATCTTCCCAGTGTTGTCACAATTGAAGGAGGATGTACAAACTACTGATTGCAGGACTGTGCATTTTATTTTAAATTCAAACATGACATTACTTGTTAAACATATGATGTTGCATATGATGTTGTTAGTATAAAAAAAAGTACACGTGGATGAGACACCAGTCTCCCATGAGCAAGTCAATATATTTACACCAAGTAAATTGGAATGGATGGAGGTGGAAAATGCTGTCTGAGACAATTCCATAAATGCTCAATTGAGTTCAGATCTGGTGACTGAGAAGGCCATGACATATGGATAACATCAGTGTCATGCTCATTAAAACATTGGACAACCACATATGCTCTGTGTCATCCTGGAAGACACCCCTCCCAGCAGGGAAGAAATGCTGCAATATGGGGTGTAGATGATTATGGTACCATTAAGTAGAGATTAGCATTGACCTTGCCTTCTGAGTGCACTTAAACCATGCCAGGAAAATGCACAACATTACAAAACCACCAGAACCCTTCACTGTTGGAACCAAGCACTCAGGGCTGTAGAGTTCTTTAGGTTGGCACCATGAGTGTACTCATTGGTTTGTGGAGAACACGTGGAATGATGATTCATCTGACCAGTGCCATGCACAGCCTTGTGAGGGGGCAGGGACTCAAATGAAAAAAGGGGCACAAAGTGCAGTTTGGTGCTAGCAAAGTCTGGTCCAGGGGGGGTGTGGGGTTGGTGGTGGGAAAGGGCGCGGTTCGGACAAATTAGGCACTTCAGAAAAACAAGGGGCAGTGGCTCACGCCCGCATGTCCCTGCATCTGACCATATCACATTTCTCCCCTGATTGGTAGTCCATTGCCTCTGCTCTTTGGACCACTGGACTCATTGTGCATTGCCAGTTGTGATGAACAGTTTGTGCAAAGCATAATTTGAAGTTGCTAAAATGATTAATAGTTATGTGATGTGCAGTAAGCAAGTTTCAGTAATGAATAATACAATAAGTACATTTATGATACAGAAATAAATATGTCTGTCAGGAGAGAGTGTCCTGCCACTTTAAGAGCTGGGATACTTAATTGACTGATTAGCCAGCTTGAGAATGCAGCACATTGCTGCCTCATGTGTGGTTGGCCAGTCAATTATTCCCTGGGCCAGCATATCACTATTTTTAAAGAGCCTCAAATGCCAATGGGCCCTTCTAGGACATGCAGCTTTTAAAAAACAAAATTATTATACCAATACCACACCAGTGTAGCCTTGGCTGTGTATTTAGGATCATTTTCTTGTTGAAAGGTGAATCTCTGTCTCAGTCCAAGGTCTCTTGCAGACTGAACAGGGTTTTTTTTTCTAGGATTTTCCTATATTTGAAAATCTGTCTTGCCCATTCCTCACAAGTTTCCCAGTCCCTGTTGATGAAAATTCTGGGATATTTTTTATAGCCCAACCCTGACTGGTGCTTTTCAATAATCTCTCTGACTTGTTTGGAAAGCTCCTTGTTCTTCATGGTGAGGTGGTTGTTTGCTCTCTGATATATTATTGGGACTTCCTGAAATGGGTGTATTTAATCTGAGAACATGTAACAATTTAATTGCACACAGGTGGACCCTATTCAACTAATTATGTGACTTCTGAAGGCAAATGGTGGCACCACAGTATGTCATAGCAAAGGTGGTGAATACTTATACAATCAAGACTTTTCAGTTTTTATTTCTAGCTAATTAAAACATTATAGATTTATTTCCAATGACAATATGTAATACTTTGTTTAGATCAGTGACAGAAAATCCCAATTAAATCCATTTTAGTTACAGACTGTAGCACGAGAAAATGTCCAAAAGTCCTTGGGGGGTGAATACTTATGCAATCCACAGTATACATTTCACAGATTTGCCTGAAGCCATTCTAGAGGGTGAAAGTGTGTGATGCAATATAACGGAACACAAACAAGTATGTAGAAAACATAACATTCAAAAATTAATCAGTGTTCTCTATTATTGCAACTTTAAATTTATAATCAGAACACTGTTGACAACTCTAGCTGTCAGTTACTAACCTATAGTGCATTTTATTCTCAGATTGACTTTATATCTATATTATTTCTATATCTACAGTTTAAGAAGTCAAATTGCCTTAACGAGCAGCTACTTGGCTTTGGACATGTATACTCAGTATGAGCTTTAATATTTTGTTGCTGAGGAGAGAAGACGTTGGAAGAAAAATCCCCTGTTTTGGATAACCAAGAAGTCAACATGTCAATAATTTATCTTTCGTATAATTCAATATATCAGTCTTTGAATAATTTATCCACTGCACACAGTTCTTGCTGCCAGGGCCTTCATATTAATTTCAATTGCATGGATAGAGGATTGAATTAAACACTGCAACATTTGTTGCACATTAAATGTGGAACATTTCTGTGCTATAAGAAATAATAATCATAATCCAATGTATTATTATCTCAGTAAGGATAACAACACATTTTCAAGTAATGTACATAACACTTTCTCCATCAAAACTATAAGAACAGTCAATTGTAAGTGCACTTCTAGTACCACAAGTGGAAAAGTTTATCATAAATGTATAGTTTTATTTTTGTTTCCCAATACATCCAAACTGAGACAGAATGGTCAGAATCAGAAACGTAAGCATTTATATTGGCTTATGTATGTATTTTTATCTTTTTACTGTATTTCCTGTTATATGTTGTATGCTTAATGCTAATGCAATGCTAATTCTCAGATATGTCTGAGACACGTTAGGGGGTCACACGGTTGGCAGGATGCTAAAAGGTTCAGGTGGTATTGCTTTAACAGCAGGCTCCAGGATTTGATTGTGTCAGCAAGCGCTTATCTATCCCATCTCAGAAACACAAATGAGAAACAAGCAAACACTCTGGCAATACCATCCATATAAAGGTTTTCTCTAGTATGCCACTGTAAAATCACAGTAATGTAATGATTAGGAAAGTGAATCATCATAAAGAATGGAAATGTACAGTAAATTGTGGTAAAAACAAACATGCAAACCATGGGAAAGAATAGTAAAGCATGGTATAACCAAGATAAAACCATGGGGCAACTGCCAAATCACAAATTTCCAGTGGTAAACTTTCCAAACGAGTGCAGGTTCTGAAAAATGCCATTTCCAAATAATTAACATAAGGGGAGGGGGGGACAATTGTCAATTCTAAAAAAAGAAACTCAAATCAGACAGTTCTGAAGGGCAAATAAAATTGCTAATTTGAAAAAGGGTAAATTGAGAAGTAAGGTTGGGTTATTACACTATCCTTCGTGTCTATACAACTGTAGTCTGCTGAAAGCCTTTCCAAGAAATGCATGTCTCACTCTGCAGCCTGCAGGCCTTGTCTTAGTGGGAGGGCCAGGGATCACACCTATTGAAAAGAGATTTCATTACAAAACCAGACTAAAGCCCCAATAACAAACTTGCTTATCCCTCCTGATTCACCCCTCTCCCATTCTGCCTGTCCTTTATTGTTCTTGTGCTCTAACATGCAATTAACATAGTAACGTGTAATTAACACTCATTTCATAGCCTATGATTATGACACTGCTTTGGCAGCTGGCGAACCTCAGGGAGGGCCAGGGTGGGATTTCATGTACCAGGGATGCTTGGTACTGAACACATACAAGTCAGAGGGACTTCCACATAGAACATCTTTTACAGAGAAGAATGATAAATTGTCATCTACATCTTTGTCAGTAAATGTAGAAAATAATTATTCTGCTCTGTCAATATATGCTAGTATGTTAATTTGAATTAAAATAAATGCGCTTCTCTTTATCTTCCAATGGTATAAACCAATACAGCTTTTCAGCATAATTGATGTCACTGTAAAGCCAGCTAATTTGGAGATGTTCAGATCAGTTAAAAGGCTTTACCTAGGTCTCCAAGTATGTCATCCTTAACCAAAGAGAAAAGGGGGATTAAACATGTTGTGCTTTTAGTGTCAAACTAAATAACTACACTGCATCTCATACAAGTTTAAATGTACCGACTTTTCATGGGAAGGGGGGACCCCTAGTGAAATGACAACCACTCCACCGAACCTTTTATGAGTATTTCTGTCACTGTTCTACAGTATGGGTCAGGAAAACTCTGAATGAAAATATGATAGTTTTAATTTAACCACGGCGTTTAAAAAAACATTAATTTTAGTATAAAGTTGTGAGGTTGAATTGTGTAGGTATAACGTACATACAACAACTAAGAATTTAAAACAAACACATGCTATTAATTAACATGGGGAAACAGGTGTTTGGTTAAAAAACAACACAATTTGTGTAAAATTCAAAACAGATACCCAAGTCTCTGTAGCCTAGTTTTTCTAAACGATACATTATTAGCGTTGCAACACCGTTATGTTGTACAGCCAACACACAACGTTGTTAAAACCTTTAATATCGTGTCTGGTTTTGTTCAATGTTTTGTCAACGGTGTGTGAAGTATGATTGTCCTGCAGGAACTAAAAACAGACGTAATGTGCAAATATTGAACCTCTCTAGTGTATGTGACACGTAAAGACCGACCGCCGCCGGGATACAAATCAGATTCCCTTCCCTCAGATCGGCCCGGTCAGTCACTGGGAATCCCACCCGCCGGTACGCTGAATTAGCCTACACCGCATGGCTAAAGACATACCGTATAATGCATATTTGCTCAAGAAATTATATTATTATTATTATTATTATTATTATTATTGTTAAGAAGAGGAAGAAGAATTTGAGTATTGCTAAATTTAGTTGAATACCACATCACTTTCATATTAGGATCCTAAAAGAAACTCCATACTTTTCAAAGATAAACTGTTATCATGTTCTTCTTGTGTTGATCTGCTGTCTCGGTGGAAACGAACTCGTACATAGATTTCTGAAGCGTGAAATAGGCTACTTCACATTTATACGTAAATGACAGAGCCGTGTTCTGGTTTTAGCCAAATTGTTTTTCAAAATTTATTCAATGTCAAAATAAATGATTCACACAATGATACATAAGTAAAAACAATGGTTTGTGAAAGCAGAGTTGCCGTTCATGTAAACTACATGGCCGTCCCATTCCATGTTTAACATACCCCTATAGCTCACGCTGGGCTCCTTTAAGGATACTCCCCGTCAGGACCTATAGTGAATTAAGTGTCGGTTTTCATCGCAAACTCCTCCTCTGCATTATAATCAAGCCTCTCTTCCTTCCACTTCGGCGACCAAACTAACATATCTGCACATTCCTCGTCACTCAATGTGGAAAGAACAACACTACTTTCCCTTAAACCATGCAGGCTTCTCGATCGCGAAAACAACCCTAAATTAAATGTGCATTGCTGCAACTAAATTGGAACGAGAAGTGATCAATATATATCTATATAAACGAAGACAGGAATCCCAAGAAAACTTCATTGTAAAAACTTTCTAATCCTGTGCGCATTGTTTTTTCCCTCACTCATGCAGCCGCAGCACAGAACTTCGGAGAATCAGATTTCACCCTGACTTGCCTCGCATCTTGCTCTCGTTGATCGAGACCAGGCGGACGCGCACGTATGGATCTTAAGGGGTGATTTGGAGGGGGTCCGTCTTTTTTTTTTTTAAATTGGGTTTCGATTGTTTTTGTTTTGCATCTACCTACCTCCAAAACCAGAGGAGGAAGGGGATCGTAGCTGGAGATTTCAGCCTTCGCAATAGAAAAAAATAACACTGCTGAGAAACTAGTTTTTGTTGTTTTTTTCCCTTTATTTCAAAGTGGTTTCTTCATATGTTTGAAAAAGTGCTTATGTGGATTAAATACATACAATCACCGAGTTTTTAACCATGGAAAGGAGAGGAATTCTCAAAATGCATTTTAGCACGAATATTTGAAATCGTGGGAACTCTCAGAAGAAAGGCAAAGTATTTTTTTACGAGAGGAAATAAGACTGCTTCAATAATTAATTTTCTTATTGCAACATCACAAGTACGGGGATATTTACAAATTAAGGACATATATATATATATAGCCTATATATATTATCAGGAGGCTTAAAACTTAAAAGTTTTGTCACTTGCAAAAATGCCACAATTAAACGGCGGTGGAGGAGATGACTTGGGAGCGAACGACGAAATGATCTCTTTTAAAGACGAAGGAGAGCAAGAGGAAAAAATATCAGAAAATGTGTCGGCCGAGAGGGATTTGGACGATGTAAAATCCTCCCTTGTAAACGAGTCGGAAAATAACAGCAGTTCATCAGATTCCGAGGTAAGCATAAACAACCAAATAGACCTTTTCGTGTAGTTTCCAAATTTTAGCTAAAAACTTCCTAACTTCTTTCTTTTCTTTTCTGTTTTCTTGTGCGTGTGTACTTGTTTATGTATATCAGCAAGCGGAGAGGCGTCCCCAACCGAGGCAAGACTCAGAAAGTTACGAGAAACCCAGAGATTACTTTAGTGAAGGTAACCATAAAATAAGTTATTCATTGATTTTGCTCATTTTAAAACGGCACGTTTTATTATTAACTTACTTCTTTCACTTTTCATTTTACTCTCATGCCCCTCTCCCAAAAGCCTTAAGACGACAGCAAGATGGAGGCTTTTTTAAGAGCCCCCCTTATCCTGGATATCCGTTTCTAATGATCCCAGATCTTACGAACCCCTACCTATCCAACGGGTCGCTATCGCCCAGTGCAAGAACGGTGAGTGCCATTACTGAACAGTTTTAAGATTTTATTTTTTGCAGCTACGGCAAGTTGTGTTGATTACCCTTCACTGTAAAATGCACTCCTTGCACACGTTAAAATATAAGTTTGCCTTCCATTGAGCCAGAGTAGAGCGCCATATTCCCTTTAAGTGGCCTCTTCAGGCGCAACCAATCCTTTGTTCACTTCGGGATGTCATATTTAAAACTTATACATTCTTGTTAATAAATAAATAATAATAATGTTCGCAGTATTTATTTATATTAGTTGTAGTATTTGTCTGTAGACTGGTCTGAAGCTGCACTAGTAATATACGGGTGTATTGGGAAGCAGAGACTTGGGGGTGAAAAGTTTGCAGTTAAGCTTTGAAACTTTCCTCTCCCTTGAAGGTACGGAAGTCTTGCTTTGTTCAAGGGTTCGGATTGTTTTAAGGACGTGCGCATAGAAATGATTGTGCACAGTAAGTAACTGAGGTTTACTGTATTTAGGTATGTCATATGTTTGTAGTATCGGGATGATGCTGATCTACGGTTGTTTAATCGCTGTTAGAATTGCGAATTTCGCCGATGTTGTATTACTATAGTATTATTGCAATTTATGAGGCAGACTTTAAACATAACTGCCATTTAATATTGATCTCCATATATTTGATTTTTAAGTTGTGTACATAATTAATTGGGTATTATGATGACAACAGGGCCACTAACCCGACCCTTGTGCTGAAAAAAAATGGCTTTATGACTGGCACTGATGATTTATACGTATATTGTAAGAAGAATGTTGCAGTTTCTCGAGAAAATGATGGGCAATGTAGGATAGTTTCCGCATCAAAGATGATCACCATAAACCACAATTGAACATCATCCAGTGCATGGCAGGCAGCCTGCTGTTGGTGCAACTTTTTTGTCTTAGATTTCTTCTGACGCTGTGTTTATGGTGTATTTATTGCTTGTATGTATGTACATTTAATAATTATGGAAAGAGTTGTACGACATAGCTGAGATGAAATACTGTTGTTGGCTATAACGCCGTTACTCTATACACACACGTATGTGTGTGTGTGTGTGTGTGTGTCTTATTAATTTAAGCTCATAGTTTACGAGCTATTCACGTATTTTGGTGCTGTGGTTTCAATCAAATGCCCTGGCAGCAAGCAGCACTTGCAGAAGTACAATACTGTGAGCTGTTAGCGTAGCTGTGTCAACATACTACCTATAGTAAACTATAGCCATTAAAGCCACTTGCAGAAATTCCGAAACTGAAACCCAGAGTTCATGTGGTGCACTAAATGGCGATGAAATTACATGTTGACATGTTGATACAGTAGCAGTTATTTTGTATCTCCTAATGGCCTTTTAACATCTATGGTCTGTCATTGTAAGCCAAGAAATAACCTCTATGCCTTATTGAATGGCTAATAAAGTGTGTGTGTGTGTGTGTGTGTGTGTGTGTGTGTGTGTATGTGTATATATATATATATATATATATATATATATAAATTGTATTTGTCTGTATACATATCTGGATTAAATATTTCATTGCAAAACTAGTTTTGTAAATCATGAATAACCCATTCCCAAACCTGCATTAAAAACTGTCATCTTAAACATACATTGAAAACATTACTTTTTAATCAACATAGTAATGTGTGTATCAGATACGTAATTGTATTTATTAAACAATGCAGTAAAATAAGTTCAGGAGAAAGGATTCTCAAGAGAAGACAAATCCTGTGTCAGTAAATCATGATAAGAATGATAGATTAACACAATGAAAATAATAGCACTACACTTTAAACAACATTGTCTGAAAGTTGGGAGCATTTTACAAGGAAAGGTTAAAATGATTGCATCTTTGTTATTTATTTGTACCTGTCAAGCAAGTTAATTATGGGGTTTCCATACATATACATTCCAAACTATTGTATCCCAGAATCTGTGAGCAATGCATTATATGATCTAGTCCCAGATTTGACTCATATTCCATGTTTTTGGGAGGGTTTGTGTGTGAATGGTAGAAGTGATCAACTGTTTAAGAACAAGTCATACCTCCAAATATTTAAAAATGGGTTTAAAGGAAATTCAAGACTTTCTTGCATGTTTTGAGGGAGATCTAAAAGTATGATTTAGATTATAATGAATTTTCCATCAGAACTAAAGAAACTCTTGCATAGAATATTGTGAACTTGCGTATGCTCCGATTCAACCGTACTACACTGAAAGAAGGCTACAACTATCAATTGTATGGATTAGCAATAATAAATGTGTTGTATTGTATAATCAAATGTTACCTGAACAGAAATCTGAAGTCTAAATTAAATCTGATGGTTCTGCCAGACATAATTTATTTTAACTCCTATTTTTGGGGGAGTATTATTACCCACTTAAACAAATTATGGATTTCATTGTAATTTCCGCTAATGGGTTTACATTGTTAAAATGTATGTCTTCATCTAGGCTAACTGTTCCATTCATCTCTACCTCTCCCTGTCTCCTAAAAATAAGTGATTTCTTAAAAAAACAACCATGGGGCAGACAAGAAAACAAATGACAGCCAAATGACCCCTCTACCTACACTCTCTTTCCCAAACTATCCCTCCCTCTAGCCCTTCTCTTCAGTTAAAAATGCGTTAGTTGGCCATTGTTATTCTGAACAGGCTCTTGATGGCTACATTGGAGGTCCCCTTTGGGGCTCATTAATTTAATGGCCACTCATTCAGAAGGTGCATACCTGTATGTGGATCCTCTTTTGTTTACCACCACAGTAGTATTATGTAAGTAGAGAGCCAGTAAACAGTCATTTAAAAATGGCTAGCTTGGATTTCCTTGGATTTGCCTCCTTTTTGATTTACTTTTGAGTTGTGGGCTCTATTTTGCATCTAAATGTACAAATGTAATGCAATTTCAGACTGATTGAATCAATCACTTTATTTCACTGTGGCTAATAACAATAGTTAGAATGTTGTGGTTTATTTAAAACTTTTATTTAAAACATTTCCTGTCATGAAATGGTCTCAGACTGTTTTCAATGCTATATTTCATGAATCTGGATTAAATGTTTGGGCATTTCCTTTTTGAACTTGTCTGTACCCCACAGTTGCCATAGTTTACATTGCTTGACAATTGAATTAACCTATTAACCTGAACTTATACATTGTATATTTATAAGTACTTATAAACTATAAATTTGTGCCTACTGTATTCCGTAATGACCACTTTTATGTCGGCATTGCCAGCACACCCACTACTGCTCACCTGGTATTAGCTTTGATAAGGCAAAAAAGGATAAAGGAGTTCAAGGAAAATTTAAACAGATGGTGATACCATCCAGGGAACATTTCCTTTCTCAAACCTTTCAAATAAGTATTTTTGCATGTTCTATTCCAAAAATGTTGAATGGGGATGGTCCCTGGACTAGACCTGTCAACCAGCACAGCCTTTTAGACAACCTAGGAACACAATAGCTGGCTGCTTTGCTTATTTACAGAGCAAGAAATCTTAAACTGTGAATGATAATATGACTGTCAGTCTGCAATGTAGGGAGGAGCATAGTGGTGGCAGTGAAAAACACTACAGATCAACGGGAGAACAATGTGGTAATTACATGGACCATTTTAAGAACTACTGTAGTTTTCAACAACTTGTCTTTTTCAAAGCCACATGCCAAATTATAATCAACAATTTATTCAAGGAAGTTAAAGTATTATTAAATATTAGGTTATAGGGTATATATCATATAGACTACATTATATACGATCTATAAAAAAAATACATTCTTTCTGAACATGCGTTTAGAAAAGGTCTCACTCAGTGTAGATTTGCTTTTATTTATATATATATATATATACACTCACCTAAAGGATTATTAGGAACACCATACTAATACTGTGTTTGACCCCCTTTCGCCTTCAGAACTGCCTTAATTCTACGTGGCATTGATTCAACAAGGTCCTGAAAGCATTCTTTAGAAATGTTGGCCCATATTGATAGGATAGCATCTTGCAGTTGATGGAGATTTGTGGGATGCACATCCAGGGCACGAAGCTCCCGTTCCACCACATCCCAAAGATGCTCTATTGGGTTGAGATCTGGTGACTGTGGGGGCCAGTTTAGTACAGTGAACTCATTTGAAATGATTCGACCTTTGTGACATGGTGCATTATCCTGCTGGAAGTAGCCATCAGAGGATGGGTACATGGTGGTCATAAAGGGATGGACATGGTCAGAAACAATGCTCAGGTAGGCCGTGGCATTTAAACGATGCCCAATTGGCACTAAGGGGCCTAAAGTGTGCCAAGAAAACATCCCCCACACCATTACACCACCACCACCAGCCTGCACAGTGGTAACAAGGCATGATGGATCCATGTTCTCATTCTGTTTACGCCAAATTCTGACTCCACCATCTGAATGTCTCAACAGAAATCGAGACTCATCAGACCAGGCAACATTTTTCCAGTCTTCAACTGTCCAATTTTGGTGAGCTTGTGCAAATTGTAGCCTCTTTTTCCTATTTGTAGTGGAGATGAGTGGTACCCGGTGGGGTCTTGTGCTGTTGTAGCCCATCTGCCTCAAGGTTGTACGTGTTGTGGTTTCACAAATGCTTTGCTGCATACCTCGGTTGTAACGAGTGGTTATTTCAGTCAAAGTTGCTCTTCTATCAGCTTGAATCAGTCGGCCCATTCTCCTCTGACCTCTAGCATCAACGAGGCATTTTCGCCCACAGGACTGCCGCATACTGGATGTTTTTCCCTTTTCACACCATTCTTTGTAAACCCTAGAAATGGTTGTGCGTGAAAATCCCAGTAACTGAGCAGATTGTGAAATACTCAGACCGGCCCGTCTGGCACCAACAACCATGCCACGCTCAAAATTGCTTAAATCACCTTTCTTTCCCATTCAGACATTCAGTTTGGAGTTCAGGAGATTGTCTTGACCAGGACCACACCCCTAAATGCACTGAAGCAATTGCCATGTGATTGGTTGGTTAGATAATTGCATTAATGAGAAATTGAACAGGTGTTCCTAATAATCCTTTAGGTGAGTGAGTGTGTGTGTGTGTATGTATGTATGTATGTATGTATATATATGTATATGTGTATATATATATATATATATATATATATGTATGTATATATGTATATGCATATGTGTGTATATATATATATATGTATGCATCTTCTCATTTTATCCCCACTTTTTTATAAATCTGTTGTGAGTTACTCTGGTATTTGAACTGTGGCTTAGCTGATAATTTTGGTATACTCCATTTTTGTTTCCTATTGTTTACTTTTTTAATTGCTAGGTTGAGACTTAGTCAAGTTGGTTTGTGGACTTAAGTGACTTTGTCTTTAAGACAGATCAATGATTTTAGACAGTATTGAGTGGGGTGTATTTAAACTGGTAAAGCACCGGGAGAAGGAACTGTCAGGACCTGTTGGCTCTACCTAATATTAAAGCTGTGATATATGGAAAGATGCTAGTAAATGTGTTTTGCAATTAACACTTTAAAAGGCCCTCAAGTTTTTTTTACACAACAGATTTTGATGGTCTTTGTTAGCTGGGTGTATGGTGTATTTTAATACAAATGAATTAGGCTATATCGCCAATAGTTTTTTTTTTTTTTTTTTTGTATATTTAAAAAATCACAAAGCATTAAAAATGTTGCATATAGGATGGGAAAGTTTAGTTTTTTTCCTCATTTGAGTCCTAAAAGAGTGTCTGTGTGAGATGGGTGTAACTTTTAAAAAGGCCTTCTTTTAGGCAGAACTTTGTGAGCATATAAAGACACGAGTTTCCTTTCTAGTTGCTGTTCCTGTATTTTTCATGTAACCTTAGCTCTAGTTTATGTTTGGTGGTTGCAGAAAAATTCTTCTCACTCCCTAAGGTGCTTTTGTAGGTACCAGCCCCATTTTGCCTTTTATGGGTTGACTGACTAGTTGAAAATTCTAATATTTGTTAATGATGGCCACAATAAACAAGTGAATTTAACATTTGATAAAAAAAAAAAAAAGGATATTGATTTTATTTTAAAGCCTGTACTGTTGATTGGAGCTCTGTGTAGCTGTAATGAAGATTGACGGAAGGGTGGGATTTGTTATTTCTTGTCTGTGATTGGCTAAACTAGAATGCACCTTGGCAAACAATGGTCGCGTTCATGGAGCGTGGATTTCCACAGTTCTGCACAGTTCTTCGTGGCTTCACCAATGGGATCTGCGCATATCTGCAGAAATCTGCACTACAAGAACGCGACCAGTGGCTTCCTCACAGAGAAGTTCTGCATGGAAATACTTTGACAACGTAAATGAAAACACAGTTAAGTGTATAATATGTGCAGTGCAATTAAACTACCACAAATCTACAGCTGGTATGTTAATAGCCAGCTATTGCTATTTATTTATTCACTGTAACTCAGACTAATAGGTATGTTTCAGAACATAGACCCACAGTCTATATGTTGAATGTGGTTTGGAAACGTGGAAAAGTAAATCGTTTCGTTAAGTAGATTGTATAAATTAGCAAGATGCATAGTATAATACATTTTGTATTTCACTGTTATGACCAGAAAACATTGCCACAAGGATGCTTATGTTAAGGCATCTTTATTGAAACTCACGTTTGCTAAACTATTATTGAAATAATAATAAAATTTTAATTAATAAAAAGTGAAAGAAACATTTTAGTCAGTTGGTTACAGCTGTAATTGCAAAATATTCCTTTATAAACAAATAGTCACAACCTTTAGAGTTCATTTGAAATTGTGACAAAAAAAGTTGTGACAATATTGGGAAACAATAATACAAGTCTTACATAAGATGCGTGAGAGTTGGCAGGTATGCTTTTTTGCTGCTGTTATATTGCCATTTCTGTACATCTTCTAATAGTATTTTTACATAGCCTAATGTTTATTTTGTGTTAGATAAGTATTTTAAAATAAAGTTGCAATTGCAAAAATTGTCGCATTGCGTTATTTCACATTTAATGTATGTCGCATTTTGAATTGGCGGTGGGCGACTTGATAATTCCACAGCTGTTGTCAATAACTATTCGAATAATCAAAATATTTGTCATGCACATCCCTAGATACAGTATGTAGCGTATACAATTACCCTCTAGTTGGTAATAGTCCATAATAGAGGATTTTCTTTCAGTAGTGTACCATTCATTTTAAATGCACTCCATCCCATTTTAATTGTTCCCATTTTTGGTTGTTTTTGTTAAGCTTACTTTATCCTTGACGTACTCCTTTGCAGGAAATCTTGATTTTCTCAGTATCTTGGTTGAGTTGGATTGTTGATGTGGCATTGTTGTACATCTATTTAAAAAGTTTTATGTACATTCCCTCAATGTCTTGATTTCTTAGAGCCCTGATTACTGAGTTTGTATAAATTGAATCAAATGCTTTCTCATAGTTGATAAAGCCCAGGTACAGAGGAAGCTCAAATTCACTACATCTTTATAATACTTCTTGGACGACTTGAATATCATCCATCGTATTATCCACTGCTTGTTCTTGTTTGTTTGTCTCCCTTCTTGTGAATGAGAGTAACGGTTATGTTTTTTCATTAATCTGAGAATTGTTTAACTTGGAGACCTAGCCTGTGTGTGTGTGTATGTGTGTGTATATATATATATGTGTATGTGTATATATATATATATATATATATATATATACATACACATGTGTGTGTGTGTGTGTGTGTGTGTGTGTGTGTATATATATATATATATATATATACACACACACACACACACAGACGTGTGACAAAGGAAAAACCTGAATAAATGAGTGGAGGAACATGATAAATGCAGATGCCTCCAAACAGGTGTACAGTGCGATACAATTAAGCCATTAACATTCTGTCATGTTCTGCGGCATGTATAAAAATGCTGAGGAGGCCCAGATGACCTCCATTTTGGATGAAGATGGCAAGAAGAAAGGATCTTAGTGACATTGAAAGAGGGGTCATTATTGGGGCACGAATGGCAGGAGCTTCAGTCACAAACGCTGCTCAGCTTGCTAGTGTTCTCCACAAGTGGGTGAGTGCATGTGTGGCAACACCAAGAGAATGGTTCAGGTCTGACTGCTTGACCCCTACAGTGAAGGGGTCCGGAGGCTCTGTTATGCTGTGGGGGGCATTTCCCTGGCATGGTTTGGGTCCACATGTCACCTTAGAGGGAAGGGTCACTGCAATTCATTACAAAGTTATACTGAGTAATCACCTTTATCCTATGGTGAAACATTTCTATCCTGATGGGAGTGGTCTCTTCCAGGATCACAATGCCCCCATCCACAGGGCATGAGGGGACACTGAATGGTTTGATGAGTATGAAAATGATGTGAATCATATGCTATGGCCTCCGCAGTCACCAGATCTCAACCCAATTGAACACCTATGGGAGATTTTGGACTGATGTGTTAGACAGCGCTCTCCAACACCATCATCAAAACACCAAATGAGGGAATATTTTTGGGAAGAATGGTGTTCCATCCCTCTAGTAGAGTTCCACAGAATCTATGATTCATAGAATCTATGCCAAGGTGCATTGAAGCTGTTTTCCTTGAATATGTCACCTGACTGTATACTAATATACACTCACCTAAAGGATTATTAGGAACACCATACTAATACTGTGTTTGACCCCCTTTCGCCTTCAGAACTGCCTTAATTCTACGTGGCATTGATTCAACAAGGTGCTGAAAGCATTCTTTAGAAATGTTGGCCCATATTGATAGGATAGCATCTTGCAGTTGATGGAGATTTGTGGGATGCACATCCAGGGCACGAAGCTCCCGTTCCACTACATCCCAAAGATGCTCTATTGGGTTGAGATCTGGTGACTGTGGGGGCCAGTTTAGTACAGTGAACTCATTGTCATGTTCAAGAAACCAATTTGAAATGATTCGACCTTTGTGACATGGTGCATTATCCTGCTGGAAGTAGCCATCAGAGGATGGGTACATGGTGGTCATAAAGGGATGGACATGGTCAGAAACAATGCTCAGGTAGGCCGTGGCATTTAAACGATGCCCAATTGGCACTAAGGGGCCTAAAGTGTGCCAAGAAAACATCCCCCACACCATTACACCACCACCACCAGCCTGCACAGTGGTAACAAGGCATGATGGATCCATGTTCTCATTCTGTTTACGCCAAATTCTGACTCCACCATCTGAATGTCTCAACAGAAATCGAGACTCATCAGACCAGGCAACATTTTTCCAGTCTTCAACTGTCCAATTTTGGTGAGCTTGTGCAAATTGTAGCCTCTTTTTCCTATTTGTAGTGGAGATGAGTGGTACCCGGTGGGGTCTTCTGCTGTTGTAGCCCATCTGCCTCAAGGTTGTACGTGTTGTGGTTTCACAAATGCTTTGCTGCATACCTCGGTTGTAACGAGTGGTTATTTCAGTCAAAGTTGCTCTTCTATCAGCTTGAATCAGTCGGCCCATTCTCCTCTGACCTCTAGCATCAACGAGGCATTTTCGCCCACAGGACTGCCGCATACTGGATGTTTTTCCCTTTTCACACCATTCTTTGTAAACCCTAGAAATGGTTGTGCGTGAAAATCCCAGTAACTGAGCAGATTGTGAAATACTCAGACCGGCCCGTCTGGCACCAACAACCATGCCACGCTCAAAATTGCTTAAATCACCTTTCTTTCCCATTCAGACATTCAGTTTGGAGTTCAGGAGATTGTCTTGACCAGGACCACACCCCTAAATGCATTGAAGCAACTGCCATGTGATTGGTTGGTTAGATAATTGCATTAATGAGAAATTCAACAGGTGTTCCTAATAATCCTTTAGGTGAGTGTATAATGTATATTATTTTTGGTGTTAACAATACCACTATTATCTACTTAGAGGTAGGGGTGGGCGATCTGACGATTTTATATCGTAATCGATCTTGAAGACATCCATGATCTACTTTTCAAGCAAATCAGAGATCGCGATCTTTTATCTCATCATAATAATGTTAAAACTACAACACTTACTGCCTACTAGATGGCTGTGCTGATTGTCAAAATTATACCACTTGTCTTTATCATGTGTTTCATGCATGGTGACAAATTAGAAAAAAAATGCAACATGAACTAGCAGCATGGCGGATGAGGAGCTGGTGCCGAAAAAAGACTTAACATCAGTTGTGTGGCAGTGGTTTGGCTATGCAGAGTCCGACATTTCTCAGAGAAAGGTTATCTGTAAACTTTGTCGGGTAACGGTCGGCTCTTCCAGAGGTAATACGACAAATATTTTCAGCCACCTGAAAAGGAAGCATCCGAAGGAACATGCCGAGAGCGTTTCCCTCAGGTCGGTACAACCCCACTCATCTATATCTTACGAGGTCCCGAAACAAACAGTTATCACTGACCGACACATTAGAGCAGTCGAACAAATACAACAAAAGCAGCAAACGATGGAAAGAGTTGATGGAGGTGGTCACATTCTACTTAGATATGGATATGGTGCCATTCAAGTCTCTGGAAAACATGGGATATAAAAGACTGATCCACACTTTAGACGCACGGTATGATTTGCCAAGTCGCAAATATTTTTCTAATGCCGCCATTCACCATATGTATAGTGAATGCCGACAGAAGATCGCTGCAGAAATAAAGCATGTAGAATTTTTTGCAATTTATTTTATATAATATTATCTATTGGCTGCTGCCACTTGAAGTTGAAACAGAATGTTTATTTTTCAGAATTTGAAAAGTGCACACCTTTGTGTTTATATTTTATTGCAATTTCTGAATACTTTAAGATCTTATTTAATGTTTATCTATTTACTGCTGATTACAACTTTAATATTTAAAATAAAGTTAAACTCAGGCCATTTAATGACCATTTTGACAACTGATTCTTTAATTCAATGTCGTGTTTTACATAGATAAATCCATAGGCTTGTTCCAGTCTGGATATTCTCTGTAGTACATCTCAAAATTGGGAAGATTGTGATTCAGATCGTGGATCATGATTATGTGTTATAAGATCGTGATATGATTTTTTGGGAAGATCCACCCCCCCCCTTCTTAGAGGTGGATGTGCTTTTATGAACCGATATATAAAAGCTTTATTAGTGGGACAAATCGTAAAACATAATTGTATCTGATTGTATTGAGAACTTAAATGAATTGTCAAGTAGTTTGACCTGTCAAAGAAGTCTCAAATGAGGTGATAATTTCAAATGAAGTATGTAAGTTGTAGATTAGTGTGACGTCAAGTTTTAAAGGATATGGCTTGCCTATATGTTTTGAAATAGTTGTAAGTAGATGATAAGAAGTAGTTGGAATGAAAGCACAAATAACAGCGGTTCCTTTGGGTGGTATTTTGGGCATTTGCAATTGGAAACGCATTCTAAAGGGTTAAAAAACAAAACAAAAAAAACACTTTTTACCAACCTTAAAAATCCCTTTATTGTTGTGCATTAGGCCAAGGTAAGCACTATAAACAGTGCTTTTCACAAGCACCCAAACATCTAGGCCTCACCCAAAACACTAATTACTCTGCCTGGTCTTAGTGACAAAGTAGTGTGTGTACGTGTTGGCGGTAGGTTTGGGATAGGCTGGAGACATGGAGAAATCATGCAACAAAGCTGTTTGAACATGTCCAATTCATATATATATATATATATATATATATATATATACCTCTATTTTCCTGCTGGTATTGGTATTTTAAGACCTTGGAGACAATGTAAAGTAAACACTGAATTGTAGTATGAAAGGGCCTCTCCTTACATAAACAAACAGCGTTCAGGAGAGCAGTCCTGTCAACAGTAAAACCTTTTCCACACACTCGGCAATCAGAGAGAAAGAGAGGAACATAAAGGAATGGGTGTTACAGATCCTCACTGCTTTTTGAGATATGAAAGAAAAATTGAGACTTACTACTGTCTAAATTAGCTTTGCTTTTTTAGATTTGGTGTGTTATGGCTCAAGAAATTGCAGTAATTAAGATCTCTTAAACTTAAAATCTTAGCTGAACTTCAGTGGTTGATTAAATTATGAATTGCTTATGGCCTTAATGTGCATATCCATATGCATTTCTCCCAGTACATCCCTTACTAATCCCCAGTACTAATCTCATCCCCATTGTAACTACATTAGTTTTTTTGTAGCCACTATTTAAAATAAAAAAAACCGTTAATAAATAAAACCCTGAAAATATCAAGATAATGCAGAACTCGCCAAATATTCAACAATATTCTCAGTTACTGTGGAAATACTACTTAATTTTTTTTTTCTGCATGTGGAGTTACATACCATAGGATAACATAAGTGGTCTTCTGTCCTGAGAAGTTCTGGCTGCACAATCTGTGCGATACAATAAGAGACAAATAAGAGTTTACAAGAGGCCATTTGACCCATTGTGCTTATTTGGTGTCACCTTTCACTTAACCAATTAACTTATTATAAATCACACATTGTAAGGACTAAACTCACAAATATTGTCACAGTGAAAAAACGTTTTCTTCATATTTAACAATCAACTCTTTCTAAAAATATTTTGGTCCAGGATTCCCTGTAACTGACCTACAGTAGTAATGCTAGTTAAACATATTAAACTATTAAAACCAAATGTAAATCCTGTGAAACTAGCATAAAGTATCCTGAAACATCTTTCATAATCTATTATAAATACTGATAATTCTATGAACGGGATGACATTCACACACAACATGAGCATTATAGGATTTTTTGGAAATGCTGCTCTGTGATTGACTGGTTTATCATATGTGATTCATAACAGACACAATGATACACCACATGCTGCTAATCGAATTTTAAGATAGAACAATGTGTGTGTGTGTATATATATATATATATATATATATATATATATATATATATATAAACATTCTTTGTCTCATTTTGGTAGTATAAATACTGGTCTTTACACCAGAATCTTGACTTTTCCTTATTGTCCTTCTTTGTGTGATAAGCTGGAAACTCTGGTATCTGGTGGTTAACAGTCTCACCCACTCCTTCCCTAGATAAGTATTTACATGCACATCATAGAAACATACATGTTGTATAGTATTCATACTAGCTTTGCTGTTTGATTTTGTTTGTACAATGCAGCACAGTATGATTGCTGGTTCTCTCCCTTATTCTTTGCTATGCTGATTTAGTCAAAGGAAGCCTCAGATATATTCACATGTCTCTTGCTTGGTTTGTGTGCTTTGCTGCCCCCCTTGCCTGGCATTAGAAATTCTGTTTATACCATTTGCTGGCTCCTAAGCACAGCGGTCTGTCATGAACATTTCAATATCCTTTGAGAAAATGATAACCCCCTTGACTCTGTGTGTAGTATGACATCAATGAATTCCTTTGATGTAGCAAATTGAATTGCTACATATATTGCTAAATAAATATATATAAATAACATGTATAATGTAGATGTAAGGTTTAAGTTGTTCTTTCTATTACCATAAGCCATATAATTTCTTGTCCCAATTGTATGTTTTTAAAAACTTTAAATGTTCACACTTTTAAAGGTTTTTGCACTTAACAGAGCATCAAGTCTTTATTTTTTGTTTGTGCCAAAGAAACATCATACATATTTAATATCCAGGTGCATTTTCAAAGCTTTTTACTAGTGCCATAAATGCAGAATTTCAAATAATGTTACGTATATGTGAATTATAAAGCTATGTTCCCCTGGGAAAATTATATATATGTATTTTCATGCATTGCTTCCATCATCATGTTACAATGAGGCAACCTAATCAATTTCATAAGTCACATGACAGGGATGAACACTTAACATTTTGATGTTGATATGCCCAAGTTAGAATGGGGGAAAACTAAAACTGACTTAGAAAACATGTTTAAGGTCATGTGTGGTCAATCATCTAGGCACTTGTTTAACATGTAAATTGTGATTTAATTATAAAGCATGTCTTTAAACTATTTTTGGAGGCAATTAAATTATAATTTCACCCATTCTGAAACACAAGGTAAGATTCTGCTTGGAATCATTAGTGCATATCAAAAAAAGTGGACCAAGATAGACTTGGGTATTGCTATACTGACTTATTCAATGCCTTTACATCTGCTTAGGTAGAGGTAGGACCATTGACTGGCTAGAAAGTAGGAGAGTTGATCAAGGCTTCAATTTCAAAACAATTCTGATCTATCATAAATTACAGACCTATATATATATATATATATATAATATATACACACACACAATCCCTGGAAAAAGTTAGACCTCTGCAAGGTTTTCTCTCGGTACTCCTCTGTTTGTTTCACCAAAGCACTAGCCTACATTATATACTTGTGGACTTACTGAGGCTTAAGTTTTATTACTTAGTCTTACCATTCTGAAATGTTAATACAATTTTCCTGATGTGTATACTGAAGATTTTAGGTCGCATTCATGAAAAACAATTCTGTACAGAAATTCCAAGATTCTTGGAGTGTTTCTGTGAGACGTTGCAAAGCCCCACCTGCAGAAATCTGTGCAGAATCTCCGCAGCCATGCGCATCTCAGAAAAGTTTCTGCGCAAAGCTAGCTGTGGCTGTGAGACAAAAGAGACGCTGCAGATGTTAAGCTGAATTAAAACTACTGCTGACCCCTAGATAGCGGAGGTGAATGACAACTTATCACACTATCAAGTGACTCAACTATGCACAAAAACACAGGGGGTGCAGAAAAATGGCATCAGGTGCTCTGTACTGAAGAGTCAAAATGTGAAATATTTGGCTGTAGCAGAAGAAAGTTTGTTCACCAAAGGGCTGGAGAGCGGTACACGAATGAGTGTCTGCAGGCAGCAGTGAAGCATGGTGGAAGTTCCTTGCAAGTTTGGGGCTGCATTTCTGCAAATGGAGTTGGGGAATTGGTCAGAATGGTCTCCTCAGTGCTGAGAAGTACAGGCAGATACTTATCCATCATGCAGTACCATTAGGGAGGCATCTGATTGCCCCCAAATTTATTCTGCTGCATGACAATGACCCCAAACATACAGCAACAGTCATTAAGAACTATCTTCAGCATAAAGAAGAACAAGGAGTCCTGGAAGTGATGGTATGGCCCCAAAAGAGCCCTGATCTCAACATAATTGAGTCTGTCTGGGATTACATGAAGAGAGAGAAGCAACTGAGGCTGCCTAAATCCACAGAAGAACTGTGGTCAGTTCTCCAAGATGTTTGGGCCAACCTACCTGCTGAGTTTCTTCAAAAACTGTGTGCAAAAGTACCTAGAAGAATTGATGCTGTTTTGAAGGCAAAGGGAGGTCACACCAAATGTAGATATAATGCATAATATCACTTTGCATTTAGTTACTTTTTTCCCCTCACTGTATTTATCAATTATTTGATCCCCTGCTGATTTTGTACGTTTGCACACTGACAAAAAAATTATAGACTGATCATTTCAATGGTAGGTGTATTTTAATAGTGAGAGACAGAATAACAAAAAAATCCAGAAAAACGCATTTAAAAAAAGTTATACATTGATTTGCATGTTAATGAGGGAAATAAGTATTTGACCCCTTTCGACTTAGTACTTCGTGGCAAAACTCTTGTTGGCAATCACAGAGGTCAGACGTTTCTTTTAGATGGCCACCAGGTTTGCACACATCTCGGGAGGTATTTTGTCCCACTCCTCTTTGCAGATCCTCTCCAAGTCATTAAGGTTTCGAGGCTGACGTTTGGCAACTCGAACCTTCAGCTCCCTCCACAGATTTTCTATGGGATTAAGGCCTGGAGACTGTCTAGGCCACTCCAGGACCTTAATGTGCTTCTTCTTGAACCACTCCTTTGTTGCCTTGCCTGTGTGTTTTGGGTCATTGTCATGCTGGAATACTCATCCACGACCCATTTTCAATGCCCTGGCTGAGGGAAGGAGGTTCTCACCCAAGATTTGACGGTACATGGCCCCTCGTCCATCGTCCCTTTGATGCGGTGCAGTTGTCCTGTCCCCTTAGCAGAAAAACACCCCCAAAGCATAATGTTTCCACCTCCATGTTTGATGGTGGGGATGGTGTTCTTGGGGTCATTCCTCCTCCTCCAAACACGGCGAGTTGAGTTGATGCCAAAGAGCTCGATTTTGGTCTGACCACAACACTGTCACCCAGTTCTGAATCATTCAGATGTTCATTGGCAAACTTCAGACGGGCCTGTACATGTGCTTTCTTGAGCAGGGGGACCTTGCGGGCGCTGCAGGATTTCAGTCCTTCGCGGCGTAGTGTGTTACCAATTGTTTTCTTGGTGACTATGGTCCCAGCTGCCTTGAGATCATTAACAAGATCCTCCCGTGTAGTTCTGGGCTGATTCCTCACCATTCTCGTGATCATTGAAACTCCACGAGGTGAGATCTTGCATGGAGCCCCCGACCGAGGGAGGCTGACAGTTATTTTGTGTTTCTTCCATTTGTGAATAATCGCACCAACTGTTGTCACCTTCTCACCAAGCTGCTTGGCGATGGTCTTGTAGCCCATTCCAGCCTTGTTTAGGTATGCAATCTTGTCCCTGACATCCTTGGACAGCTCTTTGGTCTTGGCCATGGTGGAGAGTTTGGAATCTGATTGATTGATTGATTGCTTCTGTGGACAGGTGTCTTTTATACAGGTAACGAGCTGAGATTAGGAGCACTCCCTTTAAGAGAGTGCTCCTAATCTCGGCTCGTTACCTGTATAAAAGACACCTGGGAACCAGAAATCTTGCTGATTGATAGGGGATCAAATACTTATTTCCCTCATTAACATGCAAATCAATGTATAACTTTTTTGAAATGCGTTTTTCTGGATTTTGTTGTTGTTATTCTGTCTCTCACTGTTAAAATACACCTACCATTAAAATTATAGACTGATCATTTCTTTGTCAGTGGGCAAACGTACAAAATCAGCAGGGGATCAAATACTTTTTTCCCCTCACTGTATAATCTATTAAAGCATTCTTACTTTACAGCATTTTTTCACACCTGCCTAAAACGTTTGTACAGTACTGTACACCTTGTGAAATCCTTCAGACTTTGCCTCACAGCTGCTTCTTAATACCCGTATACATTTTTTTTTTTTTTTTTAAATCACTACCCAGTCAGATCCCCTTTCCAACCCGAGAAGCTGATTTAACATTCTCTTGATCTATAGAAGTTTTGGACTCATAAACCTGGATCAACAACCCTCTGCTTTTGGGGATATTTATCCTAACATATGAATATACACTGGTGGTTTAGAAAATAAATTTTCTCAAAGTTGGTATATTAAGAGCTCTACAGTACACCATGTAATTATGTATTCATTTGGCTAATGCCCATCTTTAATTTACATTGATCAAAATATAATGTATATATAAATAAACCACCTTTCAACTTACATGAGGTTTAGATACTGCAGGAGACATGTCCAATAAATGAAGCATTCAGGAAAATAAAAAAATATATATTCATCATGAAGTGTAGTGATAGAATTAAAGAGCAATAAAACCATGTGTAGGCAGAAGTGAAGAGAGGTAAATCAGTTTCCCATGGATCTTGTCTCCGTTAATAAGACTTGGGTGGTTCACTGATATTTTGCTATAACTGCAATGTGGCTTCTGATCATGTGTAGGTGTTTTTCTTTTGCTAAGTGTTCCAACTCCATGTTAATAAAACCTGACTGTGTTAAGTGAAAGGGAGCTTCATCAGTCTGGTATTCCGAACAGATGGTTTTGGTTAGCTTCTCTGAGTCCCAGCTTCCTGGGGCTGGAAGGGGAGGGGGAGAGGTTTGTGAAGATGGAATGGGTTGTGGTTTATGCTATTGATGAATAATGACTACCATCAAGGGCTCAAGAGTTTTGTACCTTTCATAATTAAGCTTTCTTATAGTAATGCCTACCTAATCTTGTACACAATCTTGAAACACTCCTCATTTATTGGTTACCAATTTTCAAATTGATTTTTAATTTACAAAGCCTTGGCTGTGCTTAAAGGGGTTATCATTTTAGAAAAGTATTGTTTGTTCAATTCATTTGATTTGGTACAAGTTTAATACAGTGAAAGAGCATTTTCAATATGCAATATTCACTGTTGATCAACTGCAAAAATCAAATTTTGTCAGTCACTTTGGAAACGTCATGGATGAATTGCATAAAACTCTTTTAAATATATTTTGCTTCTTGGCTGTCACACAACAATGAAAATGTATCGCCTTTCACACTTTACCTGCATGGAATAGAGCTGTGCGAGTACCATGGCAGTTTCTGAGCTTTTCAAGGCAGAATTCTTTGAGAACTGGGTCCGATCCCTACTGACTTTAAACTAAGTACAATTTTAAAATATGAATTGGTAAATTCAAAGTGCTTTAGTGGTAAGTATGGGTTTTCCAAGATCTTTCAATAATGGTGTTTCAGACTTTATGTATGTATGTATGTATAAAGGATATTATGTAATGGGGTAGCTTTTTATTTGTTTGTTTTTTTTGTGCTGGGTTTATCTACAACATGGGGTCTTAGCTGACTACCCCACACATAGACACACAAACACACTGCAAAATGTGGAACACTTTATCGATCTCAAGTTTTTACATGCAGTACTGGAGGTCTTTTGTTTAGATTTCTTCCTCCTTGTGGGTTGGGAGCAGTGGCTATTGGAAATCCCTGAAGCAGGATGGGGGGCAGTGCTGATTCTCGTGTGAAACGAGAGGAGTCTATAGCAGCTCTCAGTTGAACTCACCGGGCTGTATGGGCGTGTTGGCAGGGGGAGCGTCAAGGATGAATAGGGTCTTTCAGTGACTCAGACTGGCCTGAAAAGCAGGACAAAGACTGCAGGGCAAGAGCTTAGAGTCACACAGCTGAGCCACAGAATACCTTCACCCAGCACCACACTCCCACTCTTCTCACTGATTTAAATACTACAGCACTCTGGCATTCTGCAGACACCAAGCATTCATGATGACACTGGAACTCTACAAACTCATGCTTGCCTTTTTTTAAATGCACATTGTAATTCCTAATCAGTTCATTTTTTGAAATGAAGCTTTAATCAAAACATTTTGGTGGGAAACTAGCTTTTTAAATTATTATTGTCGTGGTATGTTTGCAAAAGTAATCTTCATAAGGATCAAATGTATTTTTCATATAAATGTATTCATGGTCATAAACATGCTAAAAAAATATTTGCACTCTCCTTCTGTCCTGCGACTTTGTATATACTGAAACATTTGTACAAAGTAGTAAAGCATTAATTGTTTTAGATATTTTTTAAGTCTCCACCTTCTGACACACAATATGATGTTATTAAATATCAGTCTCCTACACTTCTAGCTTATCTCTTATCCAGCATCTCCAACCAAGGTAACAACTTCTCTAATTGTAATGTTGCTATATAAAAATAATCTGTTATGTCCTAGTCACTTCCAGGTTTATAGGAAATAAATATTAAGAAGACTCCAATCACAAAATTTTTATTTTGTACATAATGGGAAATACAGATGATCAGTGATCTCTCTGGTGCGAGCGGGGGAGGGGGTGTTGATGACGGTGATTTCTCCGGTAAGACCCGGGGGGCTGACGGTGTTTTCGTATTAAGTTTTTGCACGTCGGTATAATATAATTGCGCAGAAATTCCTTTATGGGAAATAATCTGAATTGGATCAAAAGACCCGGTGCTATTACTAAGAGACCTGGGGCTTAAGCCCTGGAAGCCCGGGTCTAACGACACCGATGCTCTAGAGTTAGGCTAGTAGGTCAGTTGGATCTTTTCCAGACACTTGGTCTAGATAACTTCTCCTGTTTCAGATATCACTCAGAGCTTTGTTTAACCCCTGGAGTGAAAGCTCAAAGGTCAGTGCTGCTTGGCATGACTCAGTTGACTGGACACCTAAAGCTAAGATTCCTTACAGGTTGGGGTATACTCTTCAGCATATTGAACAGCAGCTTCCATATGTCGCTGTAAGGGTGTCTGTCAAAGTTTAAATAAAGGGGCCTACATATACACCTATAAAATATGTACTTGTCCTAGTACAAGGCAGTTGTTTTTGGGTGATTTAAATTTGTTCATATTATTTTTTAGTATGTGCCTCCCTCCCCCTAATTGTAAAGTGCATTTTGGTTAAATATTAATATAAATAGTAGTATTGGTGATATTCTCATTTATAACAATAGTATTCATATTAATAATAACAATACTTGTTAAGTATATCTATATAGGTATGCTGAACTTAAAGGTGTATGAATATTATTCATGATTCATCACTTTTTCCTAGTTTTCAGTTGTTTTTTTAAACCTTTTTGCAGTTCATAATGCACATGCTAACATGGCTAACCAGATAGTTCCCAGGGTTGTATCAGTGATGCACATTTTCAGAAATTATATGTAGACAAACATTTTTTATTCCATATTGTACTATTATGACACTGTAGTCCCTAATTTACTTATTTGTCAATAAGAACATAAAAGTATACACATGAGAGGAGGCCATTAGACCCATCATGCTTGTTTGGTGTCCATTAATAACTAAGTGATCCAAGGATACTATCCAGTCTATTTTTAAATGTTTCCAAATTTTCAGCTTCAACCACATTGCTCAGTAGTTTGTTCCAGATTGTGATAACTCTCTGTGTGAAGAAGTGTCTCCTGTTTTCTGTCTTGAATGCCTTGAAGCCCAATTTCCATTTGTGTCCCTGGGTCTGTGTGTCCCTGCTTATCTGGAAAAGCTCCTCTGGTTTGATGTGGTCGATGCCTTTCATGATTTTGAAGACTTGAATCAAGTCCCCATGTAGTCTCCTCTTTTCCAGGGTGAATAGGTTCAGATCCCTCAGTCTCTCAGTAGGACATTCCTTTCAAACCTGGAGTAAGTCTGGTTGCTCTCCTCTGAACTGCCTCTAGAGCAGTGATATCTTTCTTGTAGTGTGGAGCCCAGAACTTCTTTTGTAAAAACCTCTGTGAAATACTGATTTAGAACATTTGCCACATCTTGTTCATTTTCCAAGATACTTCAATTTTTGCCCTTTATCTGTTTCACTATCTCCTTTACTGACCTCTTGCTGTTGTAGTATTGAAAAAAGCTCTTTGCATTAGTTTGAGCTCCAATAGCTATGTTTCTTTCTATTTCCCTCTTTGTTTTCCTGATCCCTTAAGATCTCTTTGCAGTTCAGCATATTCTTTGTATTTTGTTTAGTTGCTATCCCTTTTGTATGCGCTATACATGTTCTTTCTCTTTGCATTGGTCCTCAGTTTGCTACGTTTTGGTACAAATTTTTCCTGAGCCTCAAGTAGTATATTCTTAAAATATAATCATCAATTTTCAACTGAATCTGTATCCAGTGTGCTCCAGTCTAACTGTTCTAAGTGCTGCCTCATACCTTTTAAGGTTTGATTTTCTAAAATTGTAGACCATTGTTTTAGACTTGGTCCTTGTTTTTTGAAAGAATGCCTCAACGCTAACCATATTGTGATCACAGTTTGCTATTGCTTCTCTAACTAGTTTCCCTCTGACTCTGTCTTGTTCATTTGAAAAGATCAAGTCAATGCATGCACTCTCCCTTGTTGATTCCATGGCGAATTGAGTTAGAAAGCAGTCATTTACCATCTCAACCATTTCTATTTCTGCTTCTAGTAGTCCCAACTGGGCTTTCCCAGTCTATGTTTTGGAAATTGAAATCCCCCATTATAACAGCCACATCCTTGCTACATGCAGTCCTGATCACATTGTACAATGCAACATCTTGCTGAATATCTGAGTTGGGTGGTCTGTAACACACTCCTACAGCTAATCCTCCAGATCTTTTATTCAAAAATATAACCCACAAAGATTGTTTCGCTACTAGGATCTAATTTGAGTTCTTCTGCTTCAATATAATTTCAGACATATAATGCTACCCCACCCCCTATTTGATTTTTTCTCTCCTAAACTGTGTGTATCCTTTTAACTTGTATTCATCCCCATCATTTTCTGTAAGCCATGTTTCTGTCACTCATACAACATCATAGTCCCGTGCTAGCACTGTGGCTTCTGGGTCTAACATCTTGTTCCTTATACTCCTGGCATTGAGGTACAAATATTTCGGGACTTTCCTACTAGCAGTTTCCCTTTGTTTTCTTTCCTTAGTGGAACCTCTCCCATTGTCAGAACTCCCTGCCCCCCTGGTCCCTAGTTTAAAAGATCCTCAATTACTCAGCGCATATGCTCTCCCAATGCATTAGCCCCCCTTCTGTTTAGATGTAGACCGTCCGGTTTGTCCCACCTATCCCAAAAGAAAGACCAATACTCCATAAATCTAAAACCCTCTTCCCTACACCAAGATTTCAACCACGTGTTAAACGTTCTAATTTCTGCCCGTGGCTGCCCATCTATTTCACAGTGTAAAGCACTGTCATTAGAATTGTACTCCAGTTTGTGATCTTGGTTCTCATCACAAAGTTTCCTACAACATTCATGGTTTATTTGATGTTGGACCACTTAAACTTAAGGATTCATTATTTGGTATTTTCACAGGAATAGACACCTTTTATAGACTCAGAATATTTTATATTTACAATCTATCAGGTTTCATTAATCCAGAACGTGACGATTTGAGTGAAGTTATGGAGATAACTAGTATATCATAACTTCAAATTAAGGAAATTGAGACTGAGACCACCACATACTTGAATGCCTTTCTCCAGAAAGTTCCAAATATGTTGAAATATTGTATACCCTTTCCCCCTTTTTATACGACCTTTATCAAATTAAAAATGCCCAGCCCTGCAAATGTTTTTGTCACAAACACCTCAGCAGTTCACCAACTTTTTCTTTTTTCTTCCCCTCAATCTGGTTTATTATGCAGTTTCACTGAGCCCCATTTGCAGCTGCATAGAGCACAATCTGGATCACATTAACCCAGGCGCTGTGATTTATAAATTGTTTCTCAGGCCATAAATCCCTGCTGTAATTGCGCCCCAAATCCCCCCCCCCCACCCCCACCACCAGCACCACGACCACATATATACACACACACACAGACATGCACGCCCCACACAATCTCTAATTGTTTGCAGGAGTGAAGGAGTCACATACTGGAAAATAATCAGCCCAGGCACTGTTAGTTTTAGTGAAGAATCTTATATTTTTTTTCAAGTTGTAGACCTCCACCCCCTCCCTTCAACAACACCCACCTATTCCTCCAGACACTTTCCCTCCTCTTTCAACAGTCCCCACCTAATTTTTTTTTTAAAGTTATAAAGACATTGAGGCTTTGTATAGGTCCGGTGGCTTTAGGCTGTCTCAGTTCCTAAGGGCCTTTTCTGCATTCCTCCACACTCACAGTATAATTTGCTAGGGCCTCTTGTATGCTGGAGCTCTAGGAATCTGATATTTTCTGCACAGATCCCTTAGAACAGCTTTTTGTGGTCAAATAAACTGTACTCTTTTTGTTTCCCTTTTCTGAAATAGAGGAAAGCTTGGTTCAGGGTTTGTTTGTTTATTTCTGTGTCTGGTTCATAATCTTGAGGGTTTTAGTTCAAAATCTAGTTTAAAAATTCACTGCATCAACACAATGTCATTTAACATTCTCTGATATAGAACTCATTGAATTTGAAAACTTCTGACTGCTGCCAACTAGATATTATGTGACATACTCTCCGATTTCAGTTGTTTGTATAAGATTGTGTCATAGGAAGCCTAAAACGCATATTGTCATGCTGTACATAAATAGTTGTGAGCAGGAACACAATTGTTCTATGGTTAACAGTTTTCCACTTTCAACAAATCACGAAATGTGGTTTACACTGTATATTTATCGCAGTGCACATAATGTATCATCGTTAGATTGTCAGTTTCAGTTCGTATCGTCTACAAGGCAACTAAAAAATTTAATTGTACATAAGATGTGCTGTGTGTGGAGGAATCAGTTCAAAACCTTTACATAATCCTCATGCCTCAGCTGAGCAAATACAGGAAAGTTGTTGGACATGTTTGTTCATTTTAGACAATTTTTCCCCCAAAAGAGTGATCTTCATATCTTGTCAGCTGATTGGGGTGACGGAGACAATGGTGTTTAGAGGAACTGATGTCTGGAGTTAAACTGGTATTTTTCTTTTAAGGCTTCCATTTTCTCTCCCTCACCTCACACAAATGTGAGGCCTATGTTTATTGGACTAATCCAGTTGAGCTTCTTTGGTACACCTCAAAATTTTGAGATTGGTATTTTTATTACATAATGTGTCAGTTAGAACTAATATTTTAATCTACATGCATCAAGTCAAACATTGTCAACTAGGTACACATTAAATTAAAAAAACAAATGCTTAAAAATTTAAATCTTCAAGTTTCATATTCATATTCTATACTCGATCAGTTGCAAATTTTATGCACTAGTACCAAAAAATAAAATATCAAATACAAATGTAAAGATATTGTATTTTGTATATCTGTACCATTACAAAATGTGTGATAAATGTTATGATTCATATCACCCACCTATATCATGCTGAACAGGCGAGGAGACTTAGTCTGTTCGTGTTTTCAGTGCAACTACATGTAGCATCTGTGGGCAGCTGTGTCAGGAGAAGGGGGTGGAAACTGTGGGGTGGTGGTGGTAGTGGTGGGGGGTGCAAGGATGGGGGGTTGGAGCTGTGTGGTGGTGGGGGTGGGGGGTGGCTGAACAGAGCGAACACAATCAGCCCTCTGTTTTCATAAGACTCGTGGTATGTGAGAGCAGAAACAAATGTGTTCAATTTAAGCTTTTTTTTTTTTTTTTTTTTTAAACCCCCCTTCCCTTTTTGTTTCTCTCTCCACTCTCTCTTCTCTCTCTCTCTCCTGAAATTTCTTAGACATTTCATACCACCCTCCTGCTACTATGTTCTTAGATCTCCAGAATACCTTTTTAAACCCAGTACACTAACAGGCAGGTTTATGAATTAAAATAAATAAATAAATAAAAAATACATACACAAATAATACACACACAAATGTGTGTGTGTGTGTGTGTGTGTGTGTATATATATATATATATATATACACACACACACACACATATATATATATATATATATATATATATATATATATATATATATATATATATATATATATATATATATATATATATATGTGTGTGTGTGTATATGTGTGTAAAAATGTTTGGCAAATTGTATTGGAATTCTGATACAGCTGAAAATAACCTTTTAAAGTCCTGTAACATAATTTTAAGGTAAGATACAAAACCTCCTATTGCTCAAATTTAAAATATTCAAATATCCTAAACTTTGTGAGTAACAGAAATCATTTTTCAATTAACTGCTTCCTTTGTGTTTTAATTACTAAAGAGGTTTGGGCTTAATAGCTGTGAATAATTTCAAAAGGGAAATGCCTAACCTGAAATCTATGCTCTCAAAAAATGACACAATTAGAAACTTTAGCACAGCATCTTAACTTAGAGAGACATTACCCTCAACTTTTTGTATATTAATCATAACAGGATCCCAGGTACTGTAACCACATAACTTACTCATAATTGACTTAAGCATGTGGCTGCCTTCCCAATATGAGAGTGTCAAATTTCTGCCAAAAGGCTGATTGTTTTCTTGTGTTTCTAATTATATGTCCGATTTTATTTGACCTGCTGTTGTCTCTCATAATACAATAGCTCGCTTATTCTTGACGTTTGTTCCAGCTAGGCTTACCAGTGTTTTTTTTTCCACTCATGGCTCATTGAAATAAAGAATCCTAGAAACTAAATGAGACCGGATTATAGCAACACTGTGATTAGTTAAATAGGTGTATCTTATCTGCAATGAGTACAACACAATGTAGACGTGTTTTATGGCATTTGTGTTTTGTTTAAAAAAAAAAAAAGAGAACATTTGAATCAAGTTACCAATAAAAGGGTCCCTTGAAACTAATTAGCAGAGAGGTAATCCAAAACAAACTATGTTGGGGAATAGGAATATAGACTGTTTTATTATGTATTATAATACAAGTTTTTAGAAATTAGAGAAAAGGTGCTTGGATTGTGAGTGATTTTTGTGATTAAATTAACTTCTTTCTGTATGATTATGATGAAGCTAAATGTTTTTATATCAGGGTTTAATCCCAAGTTAATGGTTATAAACTTTAGAATGCCAGAGAGATACTCTTTTAAACCTAGATCATATTATTCATTTCGAGAAACATTTGTTAAACTCTAACCATTGAGGTTGGCGAGCTTGAATAAATGTTATGTCCTGACACAGGGTTTAGATAGACTGTTAATTACAGAGTGCATAACCTTCGTTTGAGAGCCCTAGAAAGGCTTTTTCAACAGCGTGCTTCCAAAAACAGCCCTTCTAGACCTCCCTCACTCTCTCTCTCCCCACCAGAGTCCTTTTCTCCCTCTCTGTGCTAATAGCTCTTTTGTGTACAAGAGTATGTGAAGAGGCCTGTGTGCCTGGCCTAAATAGGCTGTGTTGCTGTGGAAACCCCTGCACACTGGATAGCTGACCTTTGACCTAGTTCTTGCAGGCTGTGAATGAGAGAGCAGGGCAAACGACTGTCACAATGGTGCCAGGCCAGCGGAGGAGGGAAACCCTGTCGCTGTTGCTTAACTTCATCTGCTTATGTACTAATGGACACTTACAATGTGTTAGCGATTAAGAGAAAACCATGCCACATTAAAATGAGCACATCTCTGAATATAGCTTAAATGTTCCAACAGTGCCTTAATGTCTAAGGTTTTAAACTCCGTTTTTGTAATAAGGTCCATACCAGGCCCCGCAATGTGCACAAGATCACACAAATGTATTTGCGTTTGCTCAGTTTCTGTATTTTTGTCCCTGTTGCATTAATTAAGGCAGGACTATTTCCTTTTAGGAGACTTTTTATTGTATTTAATGAATGCTGGGAAATGGGAGTAAATGTGTTTTCTTTGGGTACAGACTTAAAATTAATAAAGTAACTTTTGTAGTGGTGTTATGTATGGAACATAACTGAAATTAAGATGCATTGGACTTCGTGACATGGTAAAGTAAACATTTTGCAGAAAAGTCATTGTTTTAATGGCATCCATCAACCTATTTATTTTTTGTGACAGTTTTGGTCATAAACTTTTAATTTACAAGATTAATAGTGGAATGGAAGATTAACCCCATATAGACAATGAAATCTCTGGTAAATGTTCAATAAAATGTTTTTTTCATAATTTTCATAGTTTTAATATCTGTAAGAATGAAATTACATAGGCTACTTGTATACAGGATCATGTTTTCCTGTATATGTACTTATATAATGTACTTTAATCATTTAATTGCCAAAGTAACACTCTATTCTCCAGACAACCCCCCCTCCAATTATTTGCTAATTAGACCAATGAGGAGTATCGTTTGCCTAAGAATTGTGCCAGTAATTACCCCTGGTGTAAACAGCCCTTAGAAAACAATGGATTTGAATTAAGACTGAGACTGAAGGCGGGAGTCTCTGTAAGTGCCTTTGTTCAATAGCTGGTCATTTTATCTCATGCAAAGTCAAACAAGAGGTGATAATTGTCTGCATAATAGGTGATAAAAGACTGACACAATAGGAGAGCTCCCCTAGACCAGTTATGTAAAGATTGCAAATCCCATTGTCTGTTGCTGTTCATATGGTGAGTAGATAATCACCACCAGTACTTACAGCAAGCTGTGTGGGCCATTTGTTTGGTAGGGGGGTAAGAAAATACTGGGGGTGGGGGGCGGTAGCCATGTAGTTTATGATTGGTGTTAGCTGTTGCATTTGTCTTATACTTTCTCCTCAGACTAGTTTCCAGGAATTTGCATATTTTATTTGTGGCAGTATATATGTGCTTAAACATCCTCCCAACCACATTTACACTGGACATGCATGAAATGGACTGTACTTTTAATGGTTTATGAAAAGTGTACATACTTTTTCTCACATTTCTCTGCTCATAACATAGTTCTTGATACCCATTTTATTTAAAATAAAAAGTGATATTCTACCTCAAGGCTGCCTTAGGGAATCTCCAGAGGCAAAAGACCTTACATTTTTTTTTAATTTTGTAAAATTAGTTTTTGCTATAGTGCTTCAAAAGTCATATGGTCATATAATTACAAAGCAGGGGTATTATTTTTGTATCACTTTCCCAGTTTATTTTCATATCACATTTTCCCTTTGCAATGTATATTTGGAACACAAGTTTAAATGACTTGTACATGTGAATATCTGTCTAATGGATAGCATTTTGAGCAGTGTCACTAGTGAGTGTGACTTTTTAAAATTCTCTCAATGCAATTGCCACAAAAATTGTTCAATAGATTGCAGAAATACTTTCTCAAATATAATTGTGTGTGTGTGTGTGTGTGTGTGTGGTGTTTTTTGCCTTGTTTTGATTTTTTTTTTTCTTGCTTAGTATTGTATTTGGATCTTGATTAAGGTAATACTTTAAAAGTACTACCTTAATCATAAGGAAACTAGTGTGACATGTCCCATACAGAGGCCTGGTGAATTGGGGTAGGCCTGATAAATGTTTCTGACATGTATATCACAGTGGGTTCTTAATTGTTAATTTGAACTTCAACTGTACTATGTATATGAAAATGGCTTCCTGTTTTCCATAAATGTATATGTGTTCAGAATTTCATGTGGACTGTTATTAAAACAAAGAACTTGAGAAGTGTCCTTAACAAAAGTTGGCATTTTTTTTTACCTGTAGTTTATTAAAACGTTTGATAGATGGGTGCCTTTTGATTGTCATAGCGTTTTATTGGTTATGTATATGATGACTCAGTAGTTGGTTCCCTCTTTTCTTTACATGGCTGTATTTCTCAGACCAAATATCTAGAATAAAAGGGATGCCTTTTACATATAGAAACACTATTGCATTTTAACACAGACTATTGTTAACTTTTGGACATCATGCTGTTTTGTTGAAAATAATTTGAACATAGTTTGGGCAGTGAAAGGAACAAAGATACAGCTCTGGGGAAAAAGAGACCACATTGATTTCTGAACTTGGAGTGGTCTCTTAATTTTTTCCAGAGCTGTATGTGGGATCACTTTTAAAGTTCTAAAGTAAAAACTTTTCAGACTTCCAGCTTTTCGGCCTGGATACTGTGACAATGAATGTATTCACATCTGTCGTCTTCAGATGCTACAGTGTTTGATGCCAGTGTTTTGGGCCTAACAAATGACAAAGATGCTTGGTAATTTTTTTGTTCCCCTCTGAAAGAAATTATAAAAATTATAACCAAATATTGGCAATGAAGATCACCCCAGAACATATGTTTTATTCTCTCTGGTCTAAGACTAGAGTGCTTTATTTCCCTGTCAGAATAGCTTTTTAACTTATTGGAATAGATTTGTCTTCTGTGCTCAACTTTTATTTTTGTTTTCACTCTGCAGATGTTCATTTTGAACTCTTTAAGCACTAGAGGATTGGAGTGATGAAGTGATTGGTAATGGATCACACTCCATTTGCACCACACCAAGACATTTCTCTGTAGTTGCCCATTGAGTTGTATTGCATAGAAGCTTTGATTTATTAAGGATGTCTGCACAGAACTACAGAATATATAATTCACATTTTGTAGTGAATACAGCTGGAATCGGTATTTAATGTGTTTTCCTGTGGGGGTACAACAAATAAATACATTGAGAACTTGTGAAGACCATTTTCTTTGGTCTTAATTACCCAGTACAGAACACATTAGTTGATTTTAGTTTGATCTAGTTTTTATGACTTTGCAAGACTGAAGACATGGACAAACACAGAATATTTTTCTGATCATTATATTTCAGACAATGTAACAGGGTATACCTTGCCCACAAACCAGATTTGACTTCACAATTCATTTGGGTAGCCTTGGGTATCTGAAATAAACCTTTTTGCAAAAAAAAAATAACCTATTATTCACTGACATGAGGGTTTGAACAGTATTTTAAATGAAAAATAGTATTAGCAGGATAATAAAAATGAAAATGTTGCTCTTTATTAAAAAGCACTAATGGTATCTAAAGCAGAGATATGAATATCCCCTCCCCTGCCTCACATATAGTGAGACCCCTTAATCCCAAATAGGTTATGTAGATGGAATGAAGGCATATTAGGATTTAATAATTTTATGTCTTCGATTTAGTTTTTTTTTTTTCTTCTTAATTTGATCACCCTGTTTATGACACTAGAAAGCTGGTCTTGAACTATTGTTCCAAAAAAATGTTTTGTGTGTATATGTATACACATATACACACACATCAAATTAAGTATATTAATCAACCAAAGACCTTAGTCTGTATACCTGTTGAGAACTTCCAGGTGGTAAAGGTGATAAGAGGGGACCTCAAGTTTGTTTACTAACTAAGTGCCTATTATAGAGCATCTGCTGCAAGCATTATGATTTTTGCATGTGAATCCACCATTCCCCCCTCCTCTTAAACTCTAGGCTGTTTATTTTGGCTGCTCTTCTTCCGTGTCTCCTGAAGCTCTGTCGACGGGCTCTCCCACAATGTGCACTGCTGGAAAGGCGAAGGGGGGGTGTCTTTTTTTTTTTTTTTATATATATATATATATATATATATATAAAAAAACTACTACAGTAACAATTAAATCCAAGTCTGTTTGAAAATGGAATGCCAGTGGCATATACATACTCCTGAATAGATTGGAGAGAATGGGAGGTGGGTCTCCTTACACTTGGAGCTGTGGTATGGAGACAATAGGGGGAATTTGTAGTTAATAGTGGAAGATGATGTACCCATAAAGTAGTGGGTTGTTTTGGGGACAGGGACAGGGACAGGGCATGAATGTATAATGCAAAACACCGTATTCATACCTTAAAAATGCAGAGTGAAGAGTCATTACCCCTCTTGTAGCATACTGCATTCCAGCTGGCAATAAGCAATACTTTTTCTCTGCCTTAGCTAAGTCATTCCCTAACATTTTTTTCTCCTCCTTCTGCTGTAATCTCTTTACCATTTTTAACCTACTCTTATCCAAACTTCCTTCCTTACAACAAAACTCAGTGATGAATGAAGTTGTAAAGCCCACCCCCCTCCGCCCCCACTCGCACCACCATTGTAAAAAACATTATTTTAACACTTTGATGGCCACAATGGGTAATTAGAAATTAAATACATTACAGGGAATGTTACTTAACTATGTTAAATTGTGTAGTCATGAGAGAAGGAAAGTTAACAAGTTGTTTGCTCAACCTGTTTTATGGCCTAGTTAGGCAGATTTTAGTTTTGTGTATACTTGCATTTTTCAAGTAAAATCTCAATTATAATGAATTTTGAATTGAAGCCTTCAAGACATAAACAATATCTCCAGGTGTTAAAGGGAAACACTTGCTAACCCAAAATATTGTTTTTGTGTGTATTTGTTGCTGTAGTGTATAAGAGATTTATACCACTCTTCCAGATCTCTTCTATTATATAAGCAAGTTTTAAAAAATTCAAATTTATGTAATAGGGGATGTCAAAACCCAGCAGTTTACAAGATATGTTGTCATAACCTCCTAGATAATGGAAAAACTACAAAATCACCAGATTTGTCTTTCCTGTTGGGAAGCACAGGTTATTCAAAGGGATAATATTCAGTTTTGGGCCGACACCTGGCAGATGGAATTCGATGAAAAGGAAGTGCAAGGTATTACATGCAGGTAACAAAAATGTCTACTATAATTACACTATGGGAGGAATAGAACTAGATGAAGTAACGCATGAGAGAGACCTAGGAGTCTATGTGGACTCCTCACTTTCTCCATCCAAACAGTGTGTGGAAGCAATAAAAGGGCAAACAGAATGTTAGGGTATATTGTCAAAAGTGTAGAATTTAGAACAAAGGCAGTAATTTTAAGACTGTACAATGCACTAGTTAGACCTCATCTGGAATACTGTGTACAGTTCTGGGCTCCACACTTCAAGAAAGATATCGCTGCTCTAGAGGCAGCTCAGAGGAGAGCAACCAGGCTCATTCCAGGTTTGAAGGGAATGTCCGACTGAGGGAACTGAACCTTTTCACCCTGGAACAGAGGAGACTATGTGGGGACTTGATCCAAGTCTTCAAAATCATGAAAGACATCAACCACATCAAACCAGAGGAGCTTTTCCTGATCAGCAGGGACACACGAGCCCAGGGACACAAATGGAAATTGGGCTTCAAGTCATTCAAGACAGAAAACAGGAGACACTTCTTCACACACAGAGTTGTCACAATCTGGAACAAACTCCCCAGTGAAAATTTAGGAACATTCAAATATAGACTGAATAGGATCCTTGGATAACTTAGTTATTAATGGTCACCAAACGAGCATGATGGGTCGAATGGCCTCCACTCGCTTGTAAACTTTGTTCTTATGTTGTCATGAGTATTACAGTTTTACATATTCTTACTCCATGATGGTAATTATATTTTCCATAGAAAACCTTGAGGTGTTGTGCCCACAGCTGTGGGGAAAAATATTGAAGATGCTATTATTTTCTCCTTTCCAACAGCAAAGGTGATCGGTCTTACTTTTTTTTTTTCTCCCTTCATTATCATCCCACTCACCTGTACACTGGTTTGTATGTATAGGATAATGCACAGTAATGCAAGTTATTTGATTTTCAGAATCAAATGTGTTCGCAAGGCAAATAGTAAAGTTTATTTTGCAGTACAGGTTGTTTAAAAATAAATCCAGTCCCAATACTCCATCTTGAAGTGACTGTGCCACCTATAAATAACCATAATGATCTTAATTATTGGAGGGGGCATTGCGTAGTGTTGAGTGGAGGGGTGAGATCGCGTATTGTTGCATCTGCTTGGTTGGGGATCGGGTTTAGCTGTTGTGAACTAGGGCGTGTAGTGGAGAATGTACCTTCTGCTTTTAACTTTTTTTTTTTTTGTTCACGCATATGCTTGGCCAGGTGGGAAGCACTGTATTAAATTATTTAAATGTTACACTTTCTTTCTGGATTATAATAATAACTGAGACAAATACCAGACATGAACATAGTGTATGTGGAAAAACTGATTTAAAATATTAACCTGAAGACAAGGGAAGCAGAAAAGCAATACCTTGTCAAAAAAAATCAATACCCATTTCAGGGTTTTCCACAGCTATATTCAGCCCTGCCTGACCAACAATTGGTGCCGCTTGTCGAAACAAATGAATTAACGTTGAAACAAATGTACACAAAAACCTATATTAAAACACATTTCTCTTTAGCGGTATTAAGTGTTAAGTCTGAGAAACATCACCTCTTCTACTATTCTTCCCCCCCACCCCAACCTACTGTCAATAGATCAGAAACATGCTGCAATGTCTATATAATTTTCTAGGGGAAATGCTGCATTTTATAGTATAATGTATTTTACACTTGTAAGAAACCCTAACACTCGCTTAACTTGATAATAATGACTTGGTCCTGCTGGTAAGACCAATATGGTGATTTTGTAGTTTTTCTGCTATCCAGGAAGTTATGACACCATATCCTGAAGTACTGAAGAAGCATACATGCTGTTTTTTTTTTTTTTTACATTGATCTGGGAGAGTGGTATGCATCTTTTTATACACTATAGCAAAACTTAAAACCATGATCATAGGGAGCATACATGTTATGCTTTGATAATATGGTCTACCTTTTGGTACTAGAAGCCACGTACCTCAAGTTACGCAAACAATATAGGTGTAGAGAAACCAAAAGTAACCTAAGGCCTTTGAGGACTGGATTCTGACAACCCTGCTTTGAAGAGTTTAACAAAACAAGCCCGGGGGAAACGGGCCTCTCGGATTTAGCCAAGCAGTACCGGACGAAGGTCCCATGGAGCAGTAAATGACATCAGTGACAGAGCAGCAGGGTGCAAGGCAATAGAATTTAAGAGCCAAGAACATTGGCCCTCTAATGTCACAGACACTTTCCCCTTCTCTAGTCCTGGTTCCTAATGAGAGACCGCAACATGGCTCTCTACAGGTGGAAACCATTACTAACTAACCCCAGTACTTAGCACAAACGCACCTGGATCTTGCAAACCAACCACTGTCTCTCTTTGAAACGCTGCCATTGGGCTCGTACACTGTAATTGTTGCTTTCGGTTTCTAACCTTTTGAATGTAATGCATCTAAAAGCATATTCTGCGTTTGTTGACAAAATTGGAATTTTGTATTCATATAAACTTACACATACTTAAATACAGATGCATTTTATATGTTTACGTGCATCATATGTTAAAGTGGATGGGTTTCAGTTCAGTTTTGATGTTTAAAGCCTTCCCGTTTGAGATATTAATAGTAATAGCTTTTTCAGGTTAAGATAATAAACAAAACAGATGGAAGGCCACTGCATCAGCAGTGCATTCTGCAGTGGGAGTCGCGATTAATTCCAAAGCACATTTTGCAATCGGGGTGTAGTCCGCAGAGAAAGCTTTTAGCAGCCGCAGAGAATGATGACTTAATGGTTAAAAACTCTAGACAATTATATGGTATTACAAATAAAAAACACCATTGAAACGGCTGTTGATAACATCTACATTGAGGGGTGGAAAAAGGGAGGGTGGGGGGTTTAAAGAAAGCAGATTAGTTTGGTTTAGGTCAAAAGGCCACTCCAATTCACCAGGGTACCATTGGCTTAGATGGACCAGGCCCCCCCAATCTTCCCATCTTCCCAGAGCTTCATGGGACTTCCTCCCAGCTGTTAACCCACCCCACTCCCCCTCCTCACTCCCCTCAAGTTTCTGCGATGGGAGAACACAGCTGTGATCCTGTAGTGCCACATTCCCCGACAATTCTGATTTCACAGTCCCCACTGGTGCAAGGAATTCACACACACAATTCCCTCTGTTCCAGATCCTCATTCCACATTGACAGCAAATCATCCAGCCTTGCAGGGAATTTATTTACAGGTGGCAAGGGCTGGTTTGGGATTTTATTTTTTATTTAACTATTAATTCACTTTTTTTTTTAATACATTATCCATAATACATTATTATTATTTTCATAAAACAAATGGCATTTTTTTTAACATGGTTTCATAAAAAGTATCTTTTGTTATACCTTTGCTGTAAAAAAATAAATAAAAAAAATTGCCATCCATATCTGTGGGGTAGTAGAATTGAGTTTTGTGTTACAAAAATACTTAGTTTAAAATCAATGTCTAAAAAGTATTACAATTACTTTTTTTCTCACAGCGAATGTTAGCTTCATGGGTACTGTGCAGGTTCAGCATACATGTTCAGGGTTTCCCACATAAATTTGCATAGGAAATGCAGTCTGATACAAAGTACAGGGGGCAGCGATCGCGTATTGTCAGGGGTGCTTGCGGATCGGCTTTACATTCACACATACGTTTGGCCTGGTGGCACCGCTGCAGAAAACCCTGATTTTCATTATGTAAGTGAGCAAATATCTGCACTCTTTATCTGTATTAATTAATTAATTAGCAGACAAGTTATATCTGAACTTGTAACCAGAAGGTTGTGGGTTCAAATCCCGGGTAGGGCAGTGCTGTTGTACCCTTAGCAAGGTACTTCACTTATCTTGCTCTAGTAAAATACCCAGCTGTATAAATGGGAACAAATGTAAGTCACCCTGGATAAGGGTGTCTGCTAAATGACGATAATGTAATATGCCTGATCTTTCAGTCAGTACAGGTCTACCAAAAAACAGAAGTGTACAGATTCTCCAAAAGTAAATCAGATTTTGTGAATAAGCTCACAATAATTACTGTTAGTACAGCAAAAATCACTTGGAAATTCACAATTTTAAAATTCTTTCCATTCAAGATACATTACCTGTAACAAAATGTGCAACCTGCTGAGAACTATTTAATTATGTTAATTGGGTCATCAGAGCAATTAATTTACTGGGAGATTTGCTAAGAACAAAAGCAAGACACTGGCCCTTGTTTGAGACTGTTGCTGTAGAACTTGAAATAATACATGTTAGAACAACCCCAGTATTTGTTTTGTCTGTTTTAAAAATTTAAAAATATATTCTATTTCATCTTCATGTTTTAGTTTGCTTTGCTCTTGTCTGCTGTTGGCTACTTGTTTTCTTTTTGCATGATTCATTCCATTCCTCATCCCACAGTACCTGCAAATGAAATGGCCCCTCCTTGATGTGCCCGGATCAGCAGGAATTAAAGATTCTCGATCACCCACCCCAGGACACTTAGTGAGTACAATATTCTTCATCTTGCATTGTGGGCTAGTTCTGTATAGTCATCCCCCTTAAGTCGTCTCGTCGTTTTCATTATTGTTGCTAATTGTCTCAGATTCTTACTAATGTCAGAATGGTCCATAAGGTCACAGCATGTGTCTAAATTAATTGTGTATGGAACCTATCTTGTGCTCTATTGTTTAGCAAGTTGGTACACTCTTCGCAAACTTATTTACCAGGGCTGTTTTTATTTCTTCCTTTTTAAGACGGTTATGGGTGTATGGTTTCAATACAAAAGATGAACATGATAGAATGGGAGAGTGGGATTATTTATGTAATAAATTATCTTTCTCTCAATTTAATTTTCTCCTGAATTTGAATGATGGCATTGAATAGGGATGCTTCTGTCTAAAAGGTACCTGTAGTCAAAAACAACAAGGTGCTAGACATTTTACCCAGATCGAATTATTTCTTATGATCGTGTTGGTATTGTCAACAAAGCAGGCATAACCGAATGGTTCAAGTTTCTTTGTCAACTTTTCGGGTCAAGTAACACTTGGCGCCGCTATATTGTTATTTATTTACCCAGTTCAAAGGTCAATATGACATTGTCGTTGATATCCCTGAGGCGGAATCTTTAGCGAAAGATGTGCATGCCGGGATGGCTGTCTGAGATAGCCGCAAAGTCACGGCTTCTGAATGGGTAAACAATCTCTAGACTGATGACCGACCATAGTAACGTCCTTTTCATTGGTCCATGCCCATGTTCTATAGTTGCTCATTGGAAAGCCAGTAAGTACACAATATAAACAAAAACACGTTTCTTTTCAGTAGAATCTCAGCTACACAGCTTAAAAAATGCATGTCTCTATCACAAATAGTTTCCCCATGAATTAATACTTTGTAATTGATGCCTCAGTTTTGGGCAGATCAGCCCAATTCATCCTCTGAGGGTTAAATACAACGCATTGCCATTTACTATGAGTGATATATTATGGTTAGTTTCCCATTCGCATCTGCATGCACAATTCAGAATGTGTTAAAGCATATTAATATAATTTGACACATTAGATATTTCAAAACTAAGTTGTTAAACTAATAAACATCTGTTTACTGTGTGGAACTTTACTGATTTGATAGTTCTCCTACTGGTGCAGGTCCCCCAACATGTCGTGGATTTATTGCATAAATTAACGGCACCTCTAGGGATTTCTTACGAGCTATGTAACTGTCCAGCTCTTGCTTGTTTGTGAAACACATCTAGTGACTGAATATCTTCGTACATAAGTTCATGCTCTTTGCAGCAAATGCGTTCTTGGTCAGTTTTTTGTGGTACACATTCCCCACAAGTACAACAAATATCCATCTAATTCCTTGTTCAACCCTCCCGGTTAAATGTCTGACCTTCGACATCCAAATCAACCGAATCATCACTGTCACTATTATTTCCTACATTTGAATAGTCTGCCCTTAAAGACTCATACAAGTGTCCAGCTGTTGAATCTGAATGTATAGTTTTGTTTATTTTATCGCAATCTCAGTACTTGCCAGTACACTACTTTCTGTATACAGCATATATACATGTATCAATGACATGACGTCACAGCACCAGTGCCATTTTAGAACTCCAGTGCAACGAAGCTTAGCAATTTTTTAAGGACTTTGAACTGCTTAAACTACATATTGTTAGTAAATAGTAGGCTTTTATTGGTTGAATATGTATTGGGCACACCTGATCTGTTGAATTGGCTATACATGTGCGATCACTACAAGGTACCCTTTTAAGTTTACGGTTTAAAAGTAAGTGACACCTCCTCTTTAAATTGTAACTTGTCAGATTTCATATTTATTATAAAGATATATTTTTTTCTTGGTCAAAATTGATTGTCTGGAACCCCCCTCCCCATTTTAAGTGTTTATAGGAAAATGTCTCTCTATATGCCGTCTTGACTAACATCGCTGTTCTCTGAAGCAATTAAGATTTGTGGATTTGTTTTTCTTCTAGTTTTTTTTTATTCTTCGTCATGTTATGGTACCATCAAATATTGTTTTGCTCTGATTTATGACAATCTCCTTAATCAAGCTGTGTACGAAGTTGAGATTTCAGCCACAAATATTGGAACTTGGGAAAAGTTAATTTTCAATTAAGTAATTGAGAGCTCGGTTGGAATAAAAACCAGCAGGGTCAGGGGACTCCAGGACAGGTTTGAGAACCACTGCATCAGAACAAATCGGAATTGGTGGTGTCGTGGCTACACTGCCATTGATAGAACACAAAGTTTCCATCTTAAAAACTCTACTTTAAAAGGAGCATTTGAAATGCACTTTTAAGATTTTAAATACATATTTAAAAAAACAACTGTAAATTTATCAATTTCAATGTTGTTTTTAAGTGTTACAAATGTGTGCTTTCAGTTATGTTGTGTGTGGAGGTTCAGTGCCAAAAATACCAACATATTGACTTGATCACATTGAAATGCAATGTTTCACTATTAATTTTAAAAACAACTCTTAAATGAAGCCTACAGTATCCGTTCAGTTAACACACTTTTCACCACCAGTGACAATTCATCACCAACAAAAAGGTTACAGACCAAAATAATATGTTCAACAAGTTTTCTGTTAAAAATCACCACTACTTAAGCTATGCTAAAAACAAACAGCACTGTAATAAACCATAAATAACAGATACAGTACATATTCACCTACAAATTAATAAAACCCCAATAGAGCTATTAATAAATCATAGTTAATAGTACATATTCAATTCAGTAGCTACATAAATAAAACCTGATCACTTCCAGTCTCATTTGATTTAGATCAAATACTTCTTAATGTCATACTATGCCAAAACAGCCTTTTATTAAATCCTACAGTTACCCACGGCAGTTCTAGTTTTTTCAACTCTTTAATCTCACCACTTTTTATCAATAACTCCAGCTACATGTATGGAGCACAGTTTGTACCAAAAGTGTTTGTTTCTCAATTTGGTAGTTCATTGGGAAATTCATTTGGAAGTTCGTCAATTTGGCAATTCAGCCAGCAGTTTGGCCATAAAGTAGTAAATTAATCCAGGAATCTGTCAAGTAATTTATTCACTTTTCCAATTTGTGTGTCAGTTAATCCTTAATTACATTGATCAACTATGTAATTAATGTGGCTATTCATTAATATAAACAGAAAAACTTCCTAACAAACTGATGAACTTCCAGATAAACAGACCAACTTCCATGCAAACTTTTGCCCCGTTTCCACTGGCGGACACGTCCGGACGTGTTAACTATCTGCTGCCAGACGTGGCCGTAAGTGTCCGTCACACCCACTTAACTTTCAGATGTGAGTTTGACTGTAGACAGACAGGGAAGAGATCAGCTACATTGTGTCGGAAGACATAATCTCAAGTGCCGTGTGGGATCATGAAGAAATTAGTTTTATTAGCAGCATGGAGTGAAAACCACATACAGAAACAATTACTGCTTACAGTTAATATCCGAGTATTAAAAACTTGCCGAACACGGATTTCGCAGGACCCGGTGCAGTGCCATGACTAGTTTAAAAATAAACTGAAGTATAATAATCGGATCGGTAGCAGCCGATTTTAATAATATTTTATGAATAACTGGACGGTGATTCAGGCTGTTGTCCTGTGGATGGTTTGCAGGTCTCAGCCCCACAGAGACAATCAGTATGAAGGCAAACACGATTTAGTTAACACTAGAAGCGCCAAGCCGTTCAATTTGATCGATTTGGTTATTAAAATTGTTCTTAAATACACTGTGCATACCCGTTCGTGACTTTTCCTAACTATATGCATTAAACATGCCTACAGTGTTTTAGCTGCATAAACGCAAAATAAATAAGTTATAAACACATTTACCTAGAATAGCCAAAATCAGGTTATTTTGACTGGTCATTTAAATGCATAATAAATCAAATATAACGCATAATCCTGCCTTCCCTTTACAATACAGTCAGTGTGGCACTCAAGTGGCGATCTCTACCTGTCTACAGTCTTTCATGTACTTGAAAAACACGCATTATTACAAGCGTCTTCTTACAGCTGTAGTAAGATTGAGTGGATACAGTGATTACCCCCAAATAAACATGGATTCAAAACGGAAATTGAAGAGAGCTCGTTTTGGAAATGCAGTGTATATGAACTTGACTGATTTCAGGGGCATCAGTGATACTGGGAATGACAGATCATTGGTGGGTTCGTGCCAGTGCTGTGAAAACACTGCGAGTGAAACGCCAGGTCCAAATGGCACCGAGTGCTTTTACTCTACTTATCAATACGCGATTGCTACTGCACATAGCGCAGGCACATCGCACGCAAAATAATGATTCGTGGACATTATCAGCGGAGGACCATTATTGCAATACTATATATTCGTGGAATAAAAGTGTTCACCTGGAGAGGGCAGTGTGAGGTTCGTGCTCATGCACGAAAAGTGGACAAACGTGTCCTGTGTACCGAGCTGTCAGGTATGCAGGACAAATATATAGTAAATAGTTTATTGAAATACAAAGCGACACTGAATACAAGCACCGTATGTTGAAAACAAAGTTTACACGGTGTTGAAAATGTTTACTTTAGTGTACAATTATGTTTTGATAAATGCAATAGTTATTTTTGAACTATAAAATATTGTGTTTGAGCATCATTCCAATATTTACCTTTACACTTGTTTCATTCTCTTATTGTATGCCGTTTTTGAGCTTTTTGCTTATTGTAGACTATATAGTTATTTATGTTTTGACTGCAGTGTGTGCGTTTAGAAAAAAGTGCCTTATAACAATAATATTATGTTTTATGATCATATTTCAATTTAAATACTACATTTGTGCTATGTAAATGTTGGATTTGATGTTGATGAATAAATACGATGGTTTGCCTTCTAGTGTTAACGTGCCCATTTACAAGTTAAATGAATGAATAAATAAATACAGCAGATCTGGGTTTCCATCTAAAGCATTAAGGACTGGTTTAATAAATGCGTCCATAAAACGCCATGACTGAAACGTACACACTTTAGTTAAATTAACCTGCTATATTGTAGCTGCTGTTACTGTATGATTAATCGTGAAACGTTCGTGTGTATTTTGTTTCAACTGTAAATTAAATTAAGTAAATTAAAAATAATACAAATCTCTAGTAAAATTAATAAGTTAAGGGGGTCAAGTTCTGCAATTTAAAATGCATATCTACTAGCACATATCTTGATGATTACAATAATAACGGTAATAATAAATAGCAAATATTTATTTTATTGTTGCACATGGAAACGTTTTCTTACGGTAATGTAATGCTTGTCTGAATATAATTTTGTCTATACATGTTTACCTCTTCCTAATACCGCTTAACAGAAATGTGTATTTATTACACTGTCTTCAATCATGTAAAGCATAAAGAATAAAATAGACACAAAAGCCAGGCTCTATCGCTTGTAGTGGTCTGTCTTTGTTTTTAAAACGAAACAAACCAAACCCACAATCGCTCTGCTCCTCCCACAACAGGGACGGCCTTGCTTCAATGGCCTGGTTTTACAAAAAAGCTCTGGGAAAGCTCCAAGGACGGACACGTCCGGTACGGCACGGCATGGCACTGACGCTTAAGCCAGTGAAACCACTGAACTTCCAGACAGACCAATTGTCAATCATGCACTGTACCAAACCCACTTCAGTCTTTCTAGCCAATAGGAGCAGACTTGCCTATTTTAACCAATAAAACTCCAGGCTTGCTTAAAACGGCTTCAGCCAATAATGTTGCAGTTTATTAAAAAGGGCGTTTCTTGTGTCTTTGTGTAACCGTATGGAAATTAAAATCACAATTAACATAGGCTCATTTATGAGAAGATTAATTGTTAGAATAGGCTTAACCACAGCTTTACATAGACTAAGTATTTTTAATCACTATATATTGTACATGCAGTGAAATGCATTTTTAAGATACTGTTGAAATAAGTGACAAATGTGTTAGGTTTCTTTTCGTTTTTCTAAAAAAAAAAAAAAAAAAAAAAGGCTTTGGAATATTAAAATATAGAAAAAGTTCTAAACTTGTGGGTGTTGTTCCATGTGTCTTTACTTAACACTTATCTAAAGCATTTATTATCGGGTGAATATAATTATTTTACTGGCTACAGCGACCCGTGTCTTCTCTGAATACATACATACATGCATACATAACTTTGTTTAGATGAGCTGCAGATTATAAAAGTTGAATATAAACTTAACAGTGAGTTTGCAACACTCACTGACAGCTGAATACTTAATGCTCATAATAAAATTACCATAATTTGTATGACGCATGCCAAGGTTGAAGTTCTTGGTGTTTTTGTATTAATTGTTAATTCATTTGGTTAAGAGACAATACTTTTGGCATTTTAAGACTGTCAATTTGTATGTATTTTGATTAGGTTTAATTGTATTTAAATGGATATACCTGCTCGATTGGCTAGGGCAAGGTGTTTAGTGTTAGTGTGTTTATTTGGCTTTAGTATGTATTTATGTTTATTTTATTTTCGTTTGTACATATTTAATAAAATACAGTACATTATCTGACCAAAGTAATTAGCTAATATTGCAATGATTTGCAATCGGTAAAGTTTAAGACCAAAATCTTTCTGTATGAACACACGACCTTTTTAGGGTTCTCAGGGTTGATACTGTGGAGGAACCCTTGAAGGTTCTTATTAGAACCTTTTACAAAGGTTCCTTTCAAACAAGGATCCTCAAAGAACCTTAAATGTATCTTAAATCAACCGCGATCATGATGAAAAAGGTTTCTTAAATGATCCCTTGTGTTTGACGGACCTCGCGGTTCAGCACCTCTGAAAAGCTTTCAATTTTTAGATTGTAGTGCGTACAGTTAAATAAAGAAATACATATGTGTGCCAACAAGGTGTAAAGAAAAGCTCCCCCAATATAATGTCAAGCATATCTCTATCCCAGATTTAAACCCAAAACGACAAATGACATGTCACTGAGACAATCTTTGAGCCGATTGTAGGTCACCTGTTTGGAATCTTGGCTAGTGTGATGAGATGCATTTTCAAAATGCTGTACTAAAGTTGCATTGTTTTGCCATATGACCTAGTGCTATAGGATACCCAGAACGTTCCTAATATGCGTCCAATAGCATTTAATCGCATACTCGGTACATAAGAACATAAGAAAATTTACAAACGAGAGGAGGCCATTCGACCCATCGGGCTCGTTTGGTGTCCATTAATAACTAAGTGATCCAAGGATCCAGTCTACTTTTAAATGATTGTGATTACTCTGTGTAAAGAAGTGTCTCCTGTTTTCTGTCTTGAATGCCTTGAAGCTCAATTTCCATTTGTGTCCTCGGGTGCATGTGTCCCTGCTGATCTGGAAAAGCTCCTCTGGTTTGATGTGGTCGATGCCCTTCATGATTTTTGAAGACTTGGATCAAGTCCCCACATAGTCTCCTCTGTTCCAGGGTGAAAAGGTTCAGTTCCCTCAGTCTCTTCAAGTAGGACATTCCTTCAGACCTGGAATAAGTCTGGTTGCTCTCCTCTGAAATGCCTCTAGACCAGCGATATCTTTCTTGAAGTGTGGAGCCCAGAACTGTACACAGTATTCCAGATGAGGTCTAACTAGTGCATTGTACAGTCTTAACATTACTTCCCTTGTTTTAAATTCTACACTTTTGACAATATACCCTAGCATTCTGTTTGCCTTTTTTATTGCTTCCCCACATTGTTTGGATGGAGAAAGTGAGGAGTCCACAAAGACTCCTAGGTCTTTCTCATGTGTTACTTCATCTAGTTCTATTCCTCCCATAGTGTAATTATAGTGGACATTTTTGTTACCTGCATGTAATACCTTGCACTTGTCCACATTGAATTTCATCTGCCAGGTGTCGGCCCACAACTGAATATTATCTAAGTCCCTTTGAATAACCTGTGCTGCCGAGATTGTATCTGCTGAGCCACCTATTTTAGTATTTTAGTGCAAATTTGACAAGTTTGCTAACTATCCCAGAGTCCAGATCATTAATATAGATTATACACTGGCATACTCTTGAAGTTCTGCTTGGTTCTTTGGTAAAGCTGAGTACAAACTGTACAGTGATATCCTCTCATATGTTGTACTTACTTCCTCCATGACATCTGCAACTACTGACTCATACAGGTGGTTACTACAGTAACATACTATGATATGATATGAGGAAACATTTCTAGCAATAGGCTGGCTACACCTGATTTTCTTCCCAACATATTAGAGGTTTCATCCATTTCAAAAATAAACTAAATTCTGTGAAAATTCCCTCTAAGACCTTGCATGTATTTTCCACTAGTTTTGGATGTTAAATAACAAATTGGTCCACTTGCAAAATCAATCTAGTATATATTTTTTTCAATGCACATGCATTGGAAGGTGGCACAGGTTATAGAGGAGAGTGTGTTGCCATGAAAACAAAGTACTGCAATGCTGTGCAACTTCTCATTTGTATTATAATTAATAGTAGGGCTATCATTTTTATTATTAATAATAGTATTTTAGTGCAGCATAGTTTTTGAGATGTGCCGTTTTGGCATACCATTGTATACTGGCTCATTTCGACCACTGAATATAAGTGAATGTCAGGTAGATCTTGTAAATAGGAACCTAATTAGTATACTGTCAACAATAATTTTGTCAGAGGTATCAATCAATGTACAATGGGTAGTTGGTGTGGTTTCTGATTTTAATGACGGGAACTTTTTTTTTTTCTGGAGAACTTCCATGAGTTAACCTAGACTATTGGAACCAAATTAACTTTTATTTTATTACAGTAAGTGCTAACCTCACTATGACTCTTACCCCCAGCCCTCCACAGTGTGTTTCTGTGTCTGAAGAAAAGACTGCTGTTACATAATTTGGCCCCAAAGTGGATTTATATTTTATTTACTTAATATATAACATTATGAAAGGCATGCACCCACATTGACAGAGAGAAGTAGATTTCTAATAAGGGCCAGGGTAATTGCAATTAAATTAGCTGGATTTAATGGCATAATGAAGACTTGAATGAATGCTAGACCTTTGGTTGACTTGTGTCAGATGTGGAGCTATTGTTTACCTTTCTTCCACTGGGCAATTAGTAAGTAATATTTTATATTTGTGTATGTGTATCATAAGCAGCCTATATTGTTGCACTGCTTGATGAACGCCTCCCCAAAATGTTTGGTCATTTCTCCATTTGATGTGTTTTCTTTGTAGATTCTTATTCAGAGAATTAGCCATTTTTTATTTAGTCGCTTTGCCAATTTTTTTTTATTCCCCTTTTGATTGATCTTCCTACTTACCTGCTTCACTTGTAGTTTGCTGAATTCATATGTGGTGCACTTTAAACCCTGGACAATAAATATCATGCCTCCTGTTTTTGAACATGCGTCTTTGTGTTGGACACTTAATTTAATCTACTCTGGGATAAAGTTGTGGAAAGGCACAGACCAAGGGAAGGGTATAAAAATATTCTGAAGGTGTGAATTTCCCTTGGAGCCTAGTCCAAGTTAAAGGTGGAAGGTATACAGCAATAATGAGAATCTGCTTAAAGCAGTCGATTACACGACTACACAAAAATGACTGAACTGTTCAAATACAAAATTACATATTCATCAGGGAATAAAACTAACAACCGCCACCCGCCAAATGCGGGTAGATTTAGTCAGTGGCGGGTAAATCTGTCAATCTTACCAGCCACTTTGCCGGGTAGCCAACAAATGTACGGGAACTCAACTTGTTTTAATTTCTGCTGGCGTATTGGTCGATGTGTTCCAAAATACGAATTAATTTGTTGACGTTGTAGTGTTGGTATCTTAGTTGATTTGGCCAACACAGTATCTTGTTTTTTTTAAATATATGGCATTTGGACAGAGTGGCAGTCTTGAGTGTGGTGTGGACAGGAAAAGTCAATCGTTTGGTCAATTAGATTGTATAAATTAGTTAGCTAGATAGGTCTTATACATTTTGTATTTCGCAGTTGTGACCAGAAAACAAGGACGCTGGCGTGCATGGTATTGACCAGTGGAAAGGACGTTACTGTCTCTCATCATCCCTAGAGATTATATTTTTTACCCAATCCAAAGGACCTCTCTCAGCCCTGGCACTCTCAGCCGATAAAGCAGGTGTCAGGTTATTCGCTGCTGTTATACAAGTGCAGATGAGAGAGAGAAAAAGACTTTTACATTGTAGCTTATAAACAATGAATTTTAATGATAACATTAATTTTAATAACTTTTAAGGGCCTTAAGAAAATACTTTGAAATGTAATGACTTTTAATGATGTGCGGAAACCCAGAGAAGGGAGTAGCAGTGAAGAGGAAGAGGAGTATGAAGAGCGACAATGTGTCCCCTTTTCATGTGTTAGTGTACAGATCCCCATCAGCTGCCATTTTATTTCATATGTGACTGATTAATTTGAAAAAGATGCTCCTGCACACTGTCTCTACTAGCAAGTGTTATAATTCAATAGAATGCAATGTTTTGGTCAAAGACTTGCAAGTAGAAACAGTGTGGGAACATGTTTTTTCTATCCAGATCCTTTTTCCTCATAAAACACCTGTCTAGTCTATACAGGTGTGCAATTAGCTTTTGTTATGGCGATTGATTAATTACCTGAATAAATGTCATGTTTTAACATGTTCAGGACACATTTATACACCCTCATGTATTTCTGGTGATGTCTGCCTTTGGCTGGTAAAAATACCAAGTGGCTGGTAAGTTTTTCCTTCTACCAGACACAGTGGCTAGTGGCCAAAAAAGTTAATTTTATCCCCTGATATTCATGTATCTTATAAATTTGTGATAGACGTATTGTGGCTGTGAGAGCTCTTATTCCCGTGCTGAAAAACAGGTACAACTATTGGCTAAGACAAACGCGTGGGCAAAGTTGAAACTTGAAGGAGTTAGAAAATGGCGACCAGCAGTAATTTCAAACCTACCGCAAAAAGGATTATTTTGACCAGCAAGATGACCAGGACAGTACAGTGTTGTATGTGTAAAACATCACTGGCATACCACAAATCAACTGCTAACATGATTAACCACTTACAACAAACACCCAACAATTGGCTACAATGACATTGTTTGCTTACAGTCGACGCCTCCTGTTTGGAGGAAACAACTTATTGCAAAAAAGACAGCGATTGACATGCTTCCGATAACGCTTGTAGAAGGTAAGGGATTTCGGGAGTTGTTGTCATTTATTGAGACGGAATATGTCATGCCAACATGTAAAACACTAACTGCTAGACTGGAAAAAAAATGTAAGAAGATGCACTGAGAAATTCGTGAGAAATTGTAAGTTCCTGGACTGCTTTAAATACCCAGGCATATGTGACTATTACTTGCCATATTATTACTGATTGGAAACTACACACTGCTCTGGTGCAGACTCGCTCTATGACTGACAGACATACTGCAGAGAATCTTGCACATTTAGAGACGAATGTAAATCAAAGGGGGGATGGGATCCCATTTAAATGCATCAGAATTTCCAAGAAGTCCAAGAGGTTGAACTATATCCTATAGAGTGTGTGTGTGTGTGTCTTGCAGAAGTATTCAGACCCTTCCTATTGTCCCATTTTGTGAAATTACAAAATTTTGCATACCCATTTCTTTTCATGACTTAAATATTCAAACTGAAAATTTGATTTAGCACAACCATACTGACACAAAACATTAAATGTATACCGATTTAAAAATAGGTATATATGTTTTGTTCACTAGTATATTTCTGTTTTAACACTGTTATTACTATTATTTGTATAGGCCTATAGCAAATAGAAACTTTTACCCACAAAATACAAACAGGATACCAGTTTTACTTTAAGTCCTAATTCAAATCTGCAAATGGCAAAGTCTAGGATAATGAGGTTTGGAAAAGTGTGAATTTACATCATTAACATGAGAAGTATGATGTATTGTAGGATTGTTGCTCATAGAAGGACTTTGATTAGTCTCACCACATAAAATCCATCCAAATTCCTGGAGCAAAACTCAAATCACAGCCCCTCCCATAGTTGATAGACAGTTTTTGAAGCTAAAAAGGGCTTGCTTTGTTTTCATGGTAATATAGTTAGTGTGTTTGTGATGGCTCTGTCTTTTTACAAATTACGGAATGTAGTTCACTACTGTTTCATACCAGTCTACAGTGCTACTGGAAATCAGAGCTGGATTGTACAGGTCAGTTCATGACCCCAGCCCATGCCATCCACTCCATTTTTTAACTAATTATTTGTCAAGTCCTCCTGCTCCCATACTGCCAACCGTATGATTTTCTAATTACCCACCTCCTTCATGGTGCTTCCATGCAGAGACTGTGGAATTTATAGAGAAATCGAGGTCTGCTCTGACTAAAAATGTATATTAGTTTCTTATAGCCTGTTCTCAATCACTGCCCAAGAAATTGGAGCTGAGGAAGAGCGTCAATGTGTTACATAGTTTACAGCTTTGGAAGGGAAGACAGGCACCATTTGCCTACTGTTGGTGCTGAGGAAGAAACTTGAATTTCATGTTTATGATGTACGGGGATAATAGTTTGGATTGTGTGTCTAGATCAACAGAAAAGAACATTGTACTTTCCCATTCCACATAAATTGTACTTGAAAATGTACCCCATTAATTGGGAATGATGAATGGGAAACCATAATGTTTAGATTTTAATATATGAACTTTAAATTTACAGCCCAAATGCTCTGTATCCGAGTGTATTTGAATAGGGAACATATTATAGACTTTCATATTGTTTTCTGCCTTTTATCTTTTTTTATATATATATTTATTAGTGTACTGATAATGTAATTTCTAACACTTCATTTTTATAATTATTAGTAGTTCTCATCATACAAAACTTTTATTGCACTTTTTTTTAAGACTTTCTTTTTTCTAGATGTCTTATTGAATAGTTTGATGTCCATTTGAGAGGTTGCTATAGATTAGAATTCTGTTATGTTTGATGGCACAAGGCACTTACAACCTAACCTAATAATCTCCACAGTTTCATAGCTTGTCGTAATTCTCCATACAGAATACAGCATAGACTCTCATATAGTAGATAGAAAAAAGTGTTTTTACACTCTAGTTTTTGTTTGCAAAACTCGGCCAAGTTGTCAAAAACAGACGAAAGCTGTCCTTTTCCTGTGCAGATTGGTTCCATAAGGCCTGTATGCTAATAGAATCAGCCAGCACAGTCCGAGCCATTCAATTATTCAGGAGACAGGTTTGTTTAGCATTCTACTGGCAATACTTGGAGTGAGAAAGGGGGAGGTGGGGGGGGGTGCTGTCAGTACAACACCCCTTCCTCCTCCACCTATCTCAACACTGCACTGGAGGTGCTACTGCCCCTGAATAATACATCAAAGCTGGAGCGGGGGTAGGTGATGCATTGTGGGAGAGACCAAGCAAGCAAGATTCATCCTTGTCAGTCCATCATCTCATCAGCAGCATAGCACTACACAGAGCATGACACTACAGTCTCTTATCTATTTCTCAGTCGTATTATTCCACTTCAAACACTTGAATCTGAAACTCAGTTAATTAGAACAGTGATTAAAGACCCAATTCTTGGTGGCCTTAAAGCATACCTGAAACCTAAAACTTCTTGCAGGAAAATTGACAGAGAAGGGTTTTCTGGTGGGACACAAGCAGCGCAATGTAGAGTAATTTATTGATTATTAGTATTATTATTAATTTGTTTGGCAGATGTCTTTATCCTAGGCAACTTAAAACTTTACAAGAGTACAGTATAAAAATGATTTATAACTTCCTGCATTACAAATGTGCTTATGTAAGTCAGATACTCATAAGATTTGTGGGGTCTACAAGTATAGTAATAGAACCCTGACATTATTTTCTATAAAATTGTTCCCAAAGTATTTAAATTGGAACGAAGCCTGAGAAATCAATATGATTATTTTATTATTTATTATTATTTTTTATACCAAACTATTCCCATATGTTTTGTATTCCCCGAATTCTGGAATTTGAAAGGTGATAATTGAATGCCTCTTCCTTTTGTATTTGGTTGATCCATACAGTGGGAGCATGCTCCAGTATGGTGCTAAACTAGAAGTTGGATGCATTTGTAGTTTGCATGCTTGCTATTTAAGATGTTAATTTCAATTTCAGTGGATTTTAGAATACAATTGGAGTTTGTATGCTTTTGTTATTTAAGGAGTGCAGTTGTATGCTTGCATTATTCAAGATGTGGATATCCATTTCAAAAATGTGCCACAAGATGGCGAAAGAGGTCTATATAAGGAATTTCTTCATGTATGTAGCTCTATATGAAAATACTTGAAATTGGTGTAGAGCAGCCATGTTTTGTATCATATAAACTAGGTAAACTAAATTCAGTTTGTACTAGGGTTAGTCATTGGGAATTTTGAGCACTCTGCCTTGCGGTTCTTAAGAAGTCCCTACAAGAAGTTTCATTGAATGACACAACATGGCTGCCAAACTATGCAACCAGTTTGACTTCAGTTGAACAACTGTAAAAGTAGGACGAGGCAATAATGTACACAACGTTTGACATAAAGTGGTTTGGAGAAGCTCTGTATAAAAATGTCAAAGCTTCACAGGAAAACACAATATGGCAGCTGCAACATGATCAACATGTGTGATTCTCATTGACAACAAAGGCCTCTACAACACTGGCAAGTTTTGTGAGTTCATGCATATATGAGCATTCTAAGGGCATTTGTCAGAAGGAAAAAAAAACTTGCTTTCCATTAAAATAAATACAATTTAAAAATGAGTTATTTATGGTTATAAATATCAATGGGTTAAGTCAAAGTACCTCAGCAAGTCGGATTATTTGTGTATGTAGCAAAGGTTTGTCCAAATTCTTAAAAAACAAAAAACAAAAAAAAACATTTTCATTCTTGCCTGTCATTAAAGGGGATTGACTCAAGGTTATATGCAATACCTATATTTTAGCCTTTCATCTTCAAATACAATACTCAATTTAATTTCTATGAAAATGGAAAAAAAAAACCACTAATCCCTGTTAATCACTTTCAATTCAGAGACATTTTATCTTTTCCAGTTAAGACCTTTGCCATACATACATAAGAACATAAGAAAGCATACAAATGAGAGGAGGCCATTTGACCACATTTGGTGATCCAAGGATACTGTCCAGTCTGTTTTTAAATGTTCCTAAGTTTTCAGCTTCAACCACATCGTTGGGGAGTTTGTTCCAGATTGTGTCTCCTGTTTTCCATCTTGAATGCCTTGAAGCCCAAATTCCATTTGTGTCTCCGGGTCCGTGTGTCCCTGCTGATCTTTAAAGGGTCCTCTGGTTTGATGTGGTCGATGCCTTTCATGATTGTGAAGACTTGAATCAAGTCCCCACGTAGTCTCCTCTGTTCCAGGATGAAAAGGTTCAGTTCCCTCAGTCTCTCCGAGTAGGACATTCCCTTCAAACTTGAAATAAGTCTGGTTTCTCGCCTCTGAACTGCCTTTAAAGTAGTGATATCTTTCTTGAAGTGTGGTGCCCAGAACTGTACACTGTATTCCAGGTGAGGTCTAACTAGTGCATTGTACAGTCTTAACATTACTTCCCTTAATTCTACACTTTTGACAATATACCCTAGCATTCTGTTTGCCTTTTTTATTGCTTCCCCACATTGTTTGGATGGAGAAAGTGACTCCTAGGTCTTTCTCATGCATTACTTCATTTAGTTCTATTCCTCACATAGTGTAATTATAGTGGACATTTGTGTTACCTGCATGTAATACCTTGCACTTGTCCACATTGAATTTCATCTGCCAGGTGTCGGCCCATAACTGAATATTATCTAAGTCCCTTTGAATAACCTGTGCTGCTGAGATTGTATCTGCTGAGCCACCTATTTTAGTATCATCTGCAAATTTGACAAGTTTGCTAACTATCCCAGAGTCCAGATTATTAATATAGATTAAGCAAAGGCCCTAATACTGATCCCTGTGAAACTCCACTAACAACCTCACACCAGTTAGAGCCAACTCCTCTACATTGACACCCTCTGTTTCCTATACATCAACCAGTTCATAATCCATCTACTTACATTACCCTGAATGCCTACAGCTTCCAATTTGAGGATCAGTCTTTGGTGTGGAACCTTATCAAAAGCCTTTTGAAAATCTAAGTATATCATATCATATCAAAAAATTCTAATAAATTAGTAAAATGTGATCTGCCTCATCTAAACCCATGTTGATTATCTCCAAGAATATGGGTTTCATTTAAGATGCTCCTCTATTTTCTGTCTAATATTTTTTCCAACATTTTAGAAGAAATGCAGGTGAGACTTGATTGGTCTGTAGTTTCCTGGCTCAGTTTTGTCCCCTTTCTTGTGGATTGGTATGACATTTGCTGTCTTCCAGTCAGTTGGCACATCCCCTGTTCTTAGTGTCATTTGGAATATTTGAGTTAGCGGCCTATAAATAATTTCCCTCATTTCATTAAGTACTGTTGGAAATATACCATCTGGCCCAGGTGATGTGTTTGTTTTTATTTCTGCTAGTCCCTTTAGTACCTCCTCCTCATTATCCTGATCTCTCTTAGGGTTTGACTGGACTGATTGTTAACCTGTGGCATGGTTTATGTTTTTTCTTTTGTAAAAACCTCTGTGAAATACTCATTTAGAATATTTGCTACATCTTGTTCGTTTTCCAAGATACCTCCATTTTTCCAAGATTGCCCTTTATCTGTTTCACTTCCTCCTTTATTGTTGCTGTTACTTGCTCTTTGCTTTCCTGATCCCTTTCTTAAGATCTCTTTGCAGTTCATGATATTCTTTGTATTTTGTTTAATCTCTATCCCTTTTGTATGCACTATACAATTTCTTTCTCTTGATATTTTTTGCGTACTTCTATTAAACCATTTTTGTCATTGTTTTTTGGCGATCACAGTTTGCCATTGGTTCTCTAACTAGTGTCCCTCTGACTCTATCTTGGTCATTTGAAAAGATCAAGTCAATGCCTGCGCTCTCTCTGCTTGGTTCCCTGACAAAATAGTTAGAACAGAGTCATTTACCACCTCAACCATTTCTATTCTATTTTCACTACATGAGTACTCCTGTAAACACATTTCTTCAGAGAGCTGATGTTTTCTTAAACCAAAGCAGATGGACTCCAGTCGTTGACCTGTGTGCGTTTTGGTTTTCATTCTACATCCCTCAGCAATTTCTTCGTAATCTGAGCCCAATTCCTTAAGCATACCGCTTATTCAGCAAATTGTTTCCAGGGCAGAAGTGATTTATGATTTAAAGGTACCTGCAGAATCCTGCAGTGCTACTGGTTTCAGGAGACCTGTGTTTGACATCCATGTGTTGATGGGTCTTACAGCTAACCTATTAGAAAATAGTTTTAAGTAATATAAAAAGGAATGCACACAAGAAGATTGCAATCCAGTGTTTTCTTCCCATCATTAAGCTTATTCACTAGCCTCCACACCCATACTGATCATACTGGAGTAAGCATATTATTGTGCATATTGGCTTCTGTAAAAATGTCTGACCTTGTTGAAATTAAAACAACCCAGTTTCAATGGATGGAGACATTGATTATTTATTTACCAATGCCTTAATACCAAGCGCCTCTAATCACATCTGAACTTGTATGGTGAAGGGATGTTTGCTTTGGGGTGTGACTGCTACTTAGGAAATTTGCCAAAGTAAAGTAATGTGGCCACAGAATTACAAAGTTGCTGGCAATGTTATTCACTCTTAAACAAATAAACTATTTGATTTTGGCTGCCCACACATCTTTAACTCATTTTGTCCAAGTTTCTTTAAAGTTTGTTTACAGTGACATAATGAGCAGTATTTTTAGCCCTGTAGAGAGAGTTTCTTTTTGTATTTTATTCATCTTTTTAATTTGGCTGCCTTTGCTTTTTTTGTTTTGATTTTGTTTTTTGCAAATACTCAAGGTAGCTAAAGTGAAAAATGAGACCAATAAGTCTAATTTTATTAATTTAGGTTAAGGAACAACACGTCACATTAATCTAAGGTGTTGATCGACTGTATATATGTAATGTGTGTTTGTGTATATAGTGGCTCTCGGAAGTATTCATCCGCTTTTCCACATTTCATTGTGTCAGAATGGATTTAATCAGTTTTTGCCACTGATCAACACAGAAAATGTCCATAATGTCAAAGTGAAAAATATAATCTATTAATTGTTCTAAATTAATTACAAATTCAAAACCGAAAATACTTGAATGCATAAGTAATCACCCCCTTCAGTCAATATTTGGTCACCTTTGGCAGCAATTACAGCCATGAGTCTATGTGGATAAGTCTCTACCACCTTTGATGAACAGCAATTTTCAACTCTTTCCACATATTCTCAATTGAATATGTGTGTCTAATATAATTTAGTTTTTTAAGACATTACATAGGCTGCATGGATAATTAAACTTCCCACAATGTTTAAATTGTCTTTGACCAACATTTTTCACATGATTGCTGTATTTCATCATTACTTTCCCCCCTTCTGGCATTCCATAAAACTTTGCTGTGCTGGGATCAAGCCTACTTGGCCCCCATGTGACTGTAAAAGAAGTGGGCACTGGCCAACTGGAGTTGTGGTGTTACTGTATAGCATTCTTGCTTTTGAAAGAAAAAAAATATTGTGAATTAATGGTTTTTACTACAGGGGGTCACGGGGGATTGAATGAAGATTAAGAGATGAGTTACTTCATCTGTTTTTAAGAATTCTTAAATTTACGGTGGAGTTCCTTGTCACCTGAATTTGTAAGTGGGTTTATATACAGTTGTATATTCTGTACTATTTAACTTCTTCAAATGTGTGCTAAAACATCAGTACCAGCAGGCTTGCGAACTTTAAGAACTGTTTGTTTTGAACAGTATTTAGTATGTCTATGTAGTTGAGTCTTGTTGGCCAGGTCGTTGTGGCAAATATTGATTCTATTTTTTTTTAAATCTCTGTTGAGACACCGATTATAAATGCCGAAAACTGAACATCACTGCTGATTGAATGGGTCATGTTGTGAATACCTAATCTCAAAGATACCAGCAGTGGTTTGCCAATGATTACATAATATATATTCAATGTCAGGGGAAATCGTACATTCATTATCTATAGATGGGATCATTGTCAATTTTAAAATGAATGTTTTTGCGTTACACATTGAGATCATGGCTAGGTTATGGATCATGCTATGAGCATGACATTTACACTTATTCAGTTGGTACATTTCTTGTTTCTTCTGTAACTTACTTTGAATTTCAGTGCTGCAGGAAAAGATCTTGAGAGAGGGAAAAAAAAAAAATCATATCATATAATATACACACACACACACACACAGATCAGCCATAACATTATGACCACCTGCCTAATATTGTGTAGGTCCCCCTTTTGCCTCCAAAACAGCCCTGACCCGTCGAGGCATGAACTCCACTAGACCTCTGAAGGTGTGCTGTGGTATCTGGCACCGAGATGTTAGCAGCAGATCCTTTAAGTCCTGTAAGTTGCGAGGTGGAGCCTCCATGGATCGGACTTGTTTGTCCAGCACATCGCACAGATGCTCGATTGGATTGAGATCTGGGGAATTTGGAGGCCAAGTCAAAACCTTGAACTTGTGATTCATCAGACCAGGCCACCTTCTTCCATTGCTCCGTGGTCCAGTTCTGATGCTCATGTGCCCATTGTAGACACTTTCGGCAGTGGACAGGGGTTAGCATGGGCACCCTGACTGGTCTGCGGCTATGCAGCCCCATACGCAACAAACTGCGATGCACTGTGTGCTCTGACACCTTTCTATCAGAACCAGCAGTACGTTTTTCAGCAATTTGAGCTACAGTAGCTCGTCTGTTGGATCAGACCACACGGGCCAGCCTTCGCTCCCCACGTGCATCAATGAGCCTTGGCCGCCCATGACCCTGTCACCGGTTCACCGCTTTTCCTTCCTTGGACCGCTTTTGATAGGTACTGAACACTGCAGACCAGGAACACCCCACAAGAGCTGCAGTTTTGGAGATGCTCTGACCCAGTCGTCTAGCCATCACATTTTGGCCCTTGTCAAAGTCGCTCAGATCCTTACGCTTGCCCATTTTTCCTGCTTCTAACGCATCAACTTTGAGGACAAAATGTTCACTTGCTGCCTAATATCCCACCCACTGACAGGTGCCATGATAATGAGATTATCAGTGTTATTCACTTCACCTGCCAGTGGTCATAATGTTATGGCTGATTGTTGTATACACACGCAAGACAACTTGTATAATATAATTCAAGTAGCTTTATTCCATATAAACATAAGAACATAAGAAAGTTTACAAATGAGAGGAGGCCCTTCGACCCATCATGACTCAAGGTTATATGCAATACCTATATTTTAGCCTTTCATCTTCAAATACAATACTCAATTTAATTTCTATTAAAATGGAAAAAAAAAAACACTAATCCCTGTTAATCACTTTCAATTCAGAGACATTTTATCTTTTCCAGTTAAGACCTTTGCCATACATACATAAGAACATAAGAAAGTTTACAAATGAGAGGAGGCCCTTCGACCCATCATGCTTGTTTGGTGTCCATTAGTAAATAAGTGATCCAAGGATACTATCCAGTCTAATTTTAAATGTTCCCACATTTTCATCTTCAACCACATTGCTGGGTAGTTTGTTTCAGATTGTGACAACTGTGTGAAGAAGTGTCTGCTGTTTTCAGCCTTGAATGCCTTGAAGCCTAATTTCCATTTGTGTCCCTGCTGATCTGGAAAAGCTCCTCTGGTTTGATGTGGTTGATGCCTTTCATGATTTTGAAGACTTGAATCAATGATATACATGTTGACAGATTTGTTTAAAATATTCAAGTAAAAACAAATTAAGCAATTCAAGGCAAGTTTATTTTATCTCCTTTCACGCTGGAACATCACAGTAAAGTTAGAGCAAACACACGGCAATTAAAAATAAATCAACCTATTTTAAAAGCACATTCGAATCCAAAATGTTTGCAATTTTGATTTAAAAGAAGCATAACTGCAAAATGCTTTAGTTGTTTTTCCACTTCTTTTGACTAAACCTTTGGTACATGGGTGATCTTTATATATATATATATATATATATAGGGCATTTATAAATTGTCAAATTATATGCATTATTTTGTAATTTCAACAAGGATTACCAGAAAATGTAATTGAAAACAAAGTTTTGAGACCTTGTATACTCTAATTGAGACATTTAAATCTAAATGTGAAGACATAAATTCCTTTTGAAACTGACTAATTTTGGGTTGACACACAGGAATTACCTACACTGTATGGTATGACAGGATAGGAAGTACTAGAGCCTGTGAATTTGTAGGATGTGAATTTAACTGGCAGGAAAAAGCAGTCTCAGATGGAAAACCTGTACATCAGTTTAAAATTCACTTCCTGTTGGGATTGATAAACAAGGGTAGGATTTCATCTCCATACCCCAATTTCTTCAAATAAAATGTCACCCCCCAGAAATGTACCACAGTAGAAAAAAATAATAATAATCAAAAGCAGTTGTCTTTAATTCACTGCCCATATACGGTTTGCCTAGTACATTGATTCAGATGTCAAGAAAATAAAATGCTTTCTTGAAATAAATCCACACCTTCCCCCACATTAGACAAATAACTTACTTTCATTAAATCATCTCCATGTTCCCGATTGACATTTTGCAAGTACCTCTGCTTGAAATAGGCAGAGTAGGTTACATGGTTAGTGCAGTTTCTTTTCTGTATCTGATTATCTGTATGGTGTGTACACCCATGATGCTAAACATGTGTATTCTTGCCCTCAAAGAATACCCTTACTTGTGTAAAGGTGGAGTCTAGACAGAAAAATCCTACACAGCATTGCAGAACATACAGCGGAGTTATAGAAGTGAATAACGTACCGTAGTGATACATGTGTTCTATTCAGTTCAGTCACAAAATGATTTAACTTGGAATTTCCAACCGCTCTTCAAGAAATTAAACTTTGACACCTGCTTAAATCTTATCCGTGGTTCAGAACAGAGCTTCTACTTTGGGATTGTGTTTGGTACATTTGGCACTCAACCAGTATTGAAAAGCTAGGTATTGGTTATTTGAGTTTGCAAGCTGTTCACTAGATCTAAGGATCCAGCTGTTTCATTACATTACAGCAGCAGACTAGGAAAAGTATAATTTGCACTGTGTTTATATACATACAGTGATGGGAAAAAAGTATTTGATCCCCTGCTGATTTTGTACGTTTGCCCAATGACAAAGAAATGATCAGTCTATAATTTTAATGGTAGGTGTATTTTAACAGTGAGAGACAGAATAACAACAAAAAAATCCAGAAAAATTCATTTCAAAAAAGTTATAAATTGATTTGCATGTTAATGAGGGAAATAAGTATTTGATCCCCTATCAATCAGCAAGATTTCTGGCTCCCAGGTGTCTTTTATACAGGTAACGAGCTGAGATTAGGAGCACTCTCTTAAAGGGAGTGCTCCTAATCTCAGCTCGTTACCTGTATAAAAGACACCTGTCCACAGAAGCAATCAATCAATCAGATTCCAAACTCTCCACCATGGCCAAGACCAAAGAGCTGTCCAAGGATGTCAGGGACAAGATTGTAGACCTACACAAGGCTGGAATGGGCTACAAGACCATCGCCAAGCAGCTTGGTGAGAAGGTGACAACAGTTGGTGCGATTATTCGCCAATGGAAGAAACACAAAATAACTGTCAGTCTCCCTCGGTCTGGGGCTCCATGCAAGATCTCACCTCGTGGACTTTCAATGATCATAAGAACAGTGAGGAATCAGCCCAGAACTACACGGGAGGATCTTGTTAATGATCTCAAGGCAGCTGGGATCATAGTCACCAAGAAAACAATTGGTAACACACTACGCCGTGAAGGATTGAAATCCTGCAGCGCCCGCAAGGTCCCCCTGCTCAAGAAAGCACATGTACAGGCCCGTCTGAAGTTTGCCAGTGAACATCTGAATGATTCAGAGGAGAACTGGGTGAAAGTGTTGTGGTCAGATGAGACCAAAATCAAGCTCTTTGGCATCAACTCAACTCGCCGTGTTTGGAGGAGGAGGAATGACCCCAAGAACTCCATCCCCACCGTCAAACATGGAGGTGGAAACATTATGCTTTGGGGGTGTTTTTCTGCTAAGGGGACAGGACAACTGCACCGCAACAAAGGGACGATGGACGGGGCCATGTACCGTCAAATCTTGGGTGAGAACCTCCTTCCCTCAGCCAGGGCATTGAAAAGGGGTTGTGGATGGGTATTCCAGCATGACAATGACCCAAAACACACAGCCAAGGCAACAAAGGAGTGGCTCAAGAAGAAGGACATTAAGATCCTGGAGTGGCCTAGCCAGTCTCCAGACCTTAATCCCATAGAAAATCTGTGGAGGGAGCTGAAGGTTCGAGTTGCCAAACGTCAGCCTCAATACCTTGATGACTTGGACAGGATCTGCAAAGAGGAGTGAGACAAAATCCCTCCTGAGATGTGTGCAAACCTGGTGGCCAACTACAAGAAACGTCTGACCTCTGTGATTGCCAATGAGGGTTTTGCCACCAAGTACTAAGTCGAAGGGGTCAAATACTTATTTCACTCATTAACATGCAAATCAATTTATAACTTTTTTTAAATGCATTTTTCTGGATTTTTTTGTTGTTGTTCTGTCTCTCACTGTTAAAATACACCTACCATTAAAATTATAGACTGATCATTTCTTTGTCAGTGGGCAAACGTACAAAATCAGCAGGGGATCAAATACTTTTTTCACCTCACTGTATATGATGTACACATATACAATTATATACATTCATATTTTTGAGGAACACTACAATATGTTTTATATTTAGGTCTATATAAATACGTTTTTTGAACCTGAATTTGTATTGCCATTGTTCACATTAAAGCATGTTAAAATGACTACGACTCAAAAAGAGCATAAAATGCAGTGTATTCGTTTACGTTGTGAGGGTACAAATAAACAAAACATTTATTTTCAAACCTATGTTTACTCATATGACAACACAAATTCATAAAACCCATTTTGAAGTACATTTGTGATGACTATGACTTGCAAAGACGGTCAAAATCGGTCACAGGCATTAGCTGCCGAATGAGGAAAATTGATTAATTGAGATGCCATTGATGAATCATAAATTCAAGTTTAACAAAAAATGCAACAGAATATTCTAAGGCTAGTGAATACTTCTCTTCTTTCTCTAAAATTCTTTGTTTTATTGTAGGGCTGGGCGATATGACTTAATATCTCTATTTTTAGAAGTTTGGGCGATATACGATATATATCTCTGTTTCTTGTTTTTGTCCAATCAAACCACAGACCAAAGACATTCAAACTACAAGTATTTCGTTAATCCTTCAATTATCAATACTAACAAATACTACATGCGGGCTGTCATGGTAAATGTATGCAGAATGCAACACATTACAGGGCAAGTGTTGTTTGATTACTACGTGTGTTATGTTCTTATATATATATATATATATATATATATATATATATACACACACACACACACGTTTAAAAATAGCTGGCGTTACAATAGTTTTAATAAATCTTAAATGCGGGGTGCCTTATCCCAGGGATTTTATATGGAACAATTAGGAAGGATGGACAGCAGCTTCCGTCTGAAAACAGTCCATATTCACCGATGTCTCAAATTATTTATTAGAGAAAAAGTGAACATATAATGCTTATGCATTTCGACTTATCTTCCTCAGAGCACATATATACATATACACATTATGATTTACTGTCACATAACAACAATAACACAAGTAATAATCACGCAACACATGTGCTGTTGAAGGTATAGATTCAGGAAGATTGACCACATCCGGGTTTTTAGTGGCGCATTTAACATCTGCTAGACAGGGACATTTCTTCTCTGATTGTCGCGTTTCGATTCTGCTTACCGGTACAGCACGTTGTTAATACAAAATTGTGATATTATTTATTATTATTATTATTAATAATAATAATAATAATAATGATGATAATCATAATAATACAACTGTTGAACCACTTCACCATCTTAATAAAAATAAAATGATACTTTCTGGATGTGTTTTGCATTGCTTTCCAATTTATTAAAATGCAAACAAACGTTATTATTAATTTTATACAAATTTTATCAATCTAAATTAGCGGGGGGTGCTTGCAGATCGAGTTTAGCCCGACGACGACAGCGGTGCGCAATGTGTGCGCCTGTGCATTAAAGTATCTTTTGGTTATGTTGGTTATTATGTGTCAGTTCACTCTCCATGTCTGTCTGTGTTTCTGGTGCACATTTCTACCTGCATCCAGCACATGTGGAAGAACCGGGAAGAACGCAAAGCGTCCTAATGACGAAAAATAATGCCGTAAAGATTGCAATTTGCGACACCACAATATAAACGATATAGCATAATATGAAACTATAGACGTTTCTCTATCGTCATACGATATATATCATCATATCGCACAGCCCTATTTTATTGTATGCTATTATGTTTACTTTTTTGGGTGGTGGGGGCTGGGCTGTGATTTGTAGCCTCACAACGCATACGAATACACTGCATTTTAGACGGCAATCTAACTACATAGGATGTGGATCTGAAATTGGTGTGCCAAAGAAATGAATTAAAGCCTGTGCTATTTGTCTGCATACATTTAACATTTCAGATTCCTATGGGAATTCCTTATGGTGTGTGTGACCAGTCATATCCATCTTAATGCTTAAGAAGTTCACAGATCCATGTCTTTTCTACAATTATATAATTGTATTATACAGGAGAAATGATAAGCTTCAAATACTGGTTCTGGCTTCAAAAGCTAGGAATGCACTTTATTGTATCAAAGCAGGACCTCCTTTAATTAGCTGTGTCATGTGACAGGACATGTTCCATTGTTTGACAACAGCCTTTTCTAAGCAGTCCCTATAATAAAGGGGTAGCCCAGTTCTGCCACCTAGTGAGAGCCACATACATTTTGTGTTGGTTGAATTTATTTACATTTTTTGCAAAACAAAATTCACAGATTAACCCCAACTATCATGGAACTATCTTTGACTTCTTAAACCATCAGACCTGAAAATAATTATGTTTTCAAGGTGGGAGGCTTTTGTAGAGTTCAAAAGTGGTGATATTCCATGGGTCACCTCTACCAGCCATTGGAATTTGTTTGGTTCTACTACTGCTACCCCCCTCCTTTTTCATTTTCCATCATCAGCATGATCAGTGAAACCACGCTATATCGAACTTGTTCTGGCCTCAAGCATTTCCCTTAATAATAGTCAGCAAATACTTGTTGTTAGAGCTAACACTGTGTATGCAGTAAATAAATCTACAATGGTTAAATTATCTCCTTTCTTTAATTGCAATTTGATCTATAAGCTTACTTAAAATATACAGTGTATTAACAACACGGGTACTAAACACTGATAAATGCAAATAAGTGGGCTTCATCATCCGTCCAACCGTTTAAGTCTACGTGTAATGCTTAGGAAAATGCTAAATTCACATAAAATATCAGAAAATGCTTTTAATTACACATCCTTACAAATTGTTGTGAAACCGGATTTTGGTATTTTAGCAAGTAGAAGCATGTGCCACTTAGCCAACTAATGTAATGTAATGAACTTTTAAATAGTTTGAAAACATTTTGGAGATAGAAGTTTTTATACTTATGGAAAAGGTTCAAATGAAGCTAACATAGGTAAATTAATCAAATGATTTAAATTGTCAACATTATAACTTTAAGACTTGCAGACAAGACTTTATGCACTAAAGACCTTAGTAAAAGTTTAAAAATGCTCTAAATATGCTTGACTCTTTCGACTTTCAAAAGCATTTTTTTAACGCATTACATCCGAATTTGCATTATATTGGATAGCGTTATTTTGAGGTAGAGGTGTATGTTTATGATTTTTCTCAGGAGGGATTTATGGCCACTGCTCTGAGCAGAATGGTTGTCGCTTTTAAACTGCTTTTTGGAACTCTATCGGATTTAGGTCTGTGGATTGTGATACACATACAAGAATAAATATTCTGCGTTCATTTAACCATTTCTTTGTAAACAGAGATGGTTTCGATCATTATCAGGCTGGAATGTCAATTTTCAACCAAGCCTGAGAGAACAAGGTTTTTAGCCAAAATGGTGGTACCTAATGGAACAGGTGACCTTTGGAAGCTTTTATAAAAATTCCAAAAGGTTCATTTTAACTTCTAGAAAACAGATGAAGCAGGATGATTTTTCAGGAATTTGAGATACTTACAGTGCATCCGGAAAGTATTCACAGCGCTTCACTTTTTCCACATTTTGTTATGTTACAGCCTTATTCCAAAATGGATTAAATTCACTATTTCCCTCAAAATTCTACAAACAATACCCCATAATGACAACGCGAAAGAAGATTTTGAAATCTTTGCAAATGTATTAAAAATAAAAAACAAATAAAGCACATAAGTATTCACAGCCTTTGCCATGACACTCAAAATTGAGCTCAGGTGCATCCTGTTTCTACTGATCATCCTTGAGATGTTTCTACAACTTGATTGGAGTTCACCTGTGGTAAATTCAGTTGATTGGACACGATTTGGAAAGGCACATGTATGGTATGTATAGTAGAGTGGCCAGACGGAAGCCACTCCTCAGTAAAAGGCACATGACAGCCCACCTGGAGTTTGCCAAAAGGCACCTGAAGGACTCTCGGACCATGAGAAACAAAATTCTCTGGTCTGATGAAACAAAGATTGAACTCATGTCTGGAGGAAACCAGGCACCGCTCATCACCTGGCCAATACCATCCCTACAGTGAAGCATGGTGGTGGCAGCATCATGCTGTGGGGATGTTCTTCAGCGGCAGGAACTGGGAGACTAGTCAGGATCAAGGGAAAGATGAATGCAGCAATGTAGAGAGACATCCTTGATGAAAACCTGCTCCAGAGCGCTCTGGACCACAGACTGGGGCGAAGGTTCATCTTCCAACAGGACAACCAAGATAACAAAGGAGTGGCTACAGGACAACTCTGTAAATGTCCTTGAGTGGCCCAGCCAGAGCCCAGACTTGAACCCGATTGAACATCTCTGGAGAGATCTGAAAATGGCTGTGCACCGACGCTCCCCGTCCAACCTGATGGAGCTTGAGAGGTCCTGCAAAAAAGAATGGGAGAAACTGCCCAAAAATAGGTGTGCCAAGCTTGTAGCATCATACTCAAAAAGACTTGAGGCTGTAATTGGTGAAAAAGGTGCTTCAACAAAGTATTGAGCAAAGGCTGTGAATACTTATGTACATGTGCTTTTTTTGTTTTTTATTTTTAATACATTTGCAAAGATTTCAAACAAACTTCTTTCACGTTGTCATTATGGGGTATTGTTTGTAGAATTTTGAGGAAAGTATTTAATTTAATCCATTTTTGAATAAGGCTGTAACATAACAAAATGTGGAAAAAGTGAAGCGCTGTGAATACCTTCCGGATGCACTGTACAGGTGTGTATAAATGTGATATTTGTGCAGGGTTTGAATTAATGTGGAGACCATTGTACTTTTGCTGTTTTTCAGCCTATCTTTTTTTTTTTTTTTTTTTTTTTTAACAACATTTGCAAACTGCAAATAGTTATTTTTTAACAGAGGTAAACCAAGAGTCTGCAGCTGTGGCCCTAGTGAGCAACCATAGTTCTGACTTAATGTGACTAATTATGGGTCTATTTAGAACAGGATAAGTTTTTTTTTTTTTTTTTTGGGTAATTTTATTTAAGCTTTCCATAAAGTGTATTAAAATAAATTCGGTCAGGATGTTTTCTGCAACATTTTCATTTTTGTGATCTTCTGTGAACCTATCAGATGTTTCATTTGTGTTTTTTGTGCTTTGTGGTGTGCCCCTTACATACTACTACTTTGTAAAGCTTGCTTTGTATAAGTATGTGCATCTGAAAGCCAGTTACAGTTCTACTTAGACTTAAGCATAGGGTACAAACGTACTCAAACTGTATTCCAAGTTATTATTGACGTGCAATTTCTAACTGAAGCGCTGTGAAAAATTGTTGACTCGCAGGTTTAATGGTATAAAATTGAAGTGATGCATTATATGCAATTTAATTCATATTCCTTACCTAACATGGCCATCGCTGAAGCACAAAACTAGAGGGCAGAGTAGCATTAATAATTTAACTCTACAAGTGTCTGGGAGCTTTCAGATTTTCTTTTAATGAAGTGTCAAGGCATTTCTGCAACCAGCTGTTGGTCCCCAAAACATCCTATAAACCTTGTAAATTTTTTAAGGTAATGGGATTTCAGAAATAGAAAAGCATGCTAACAATTTTAGCAGCATAAAGCAGGCACCTCACAGTTCAATACAAACCTTGTTCCATTGCAAAGGACAGTGGGTAATAAAGAGGTCATATTCTTGGGAATAAGAAGAAGAAAAAAAAGTTAGGTTTCAGGAACAAGACTCCATTCTCCCCTAACTCTCCCATGTGATGTTATGACCCAACAAGCATCCTATTCACCACGGCGGCTACAGCCCAGCCAGGGGAAATCACTGCAGTACAGCCTAATGAAAAGAGAGACATTGGTTATTATCATCTTATACAGGTTAGCAAACACACTTTAATCAGGGCTTATACATGAGCTTTTGGTCACTACACGCCCTATGGCTGTTAAAATAAATGGCTAAAATAACAACCTACTATTCTGAGACTTAACCTTCTTGTTGCTGTGGCAGAAGCCAGTTTAGTTTCTCCTTGTGTTTGGTTTTATTTTATTTTTTTAATTCCCAAATTGCTGAAAGTAGGAGGGGTTAAAAACAAACCTTTAAAAGTTGCCCTGAAACTGAAATAAATTAACATGTCAACTGAGCATTAAACGTTTGCGATATTGATATTGCTTGTTAATTACTTGGTGGTGCCTGGAAATTCAAAAGTCCACCACAATTAGGAAAAGCTAAAAAAATATATATTTACATTTTAAGTTGCATAATATTTTACTTTTCAAAATCATTTTTTAAACTCATTACTAATCTAAAGTAAATAACTTGCAAAAGCACTAAATAGTTTAGAATGTGAGGGTTGGATTTTCTGCTACCAGGCTCAGATTCTCATAATTCAATGAATAGTTCTATGCGTGGTTAATGGTCAGTAATAGGCTTGGCAAAAGGCAACTATCCGTGTTCCTTTGTGTCCTTCCAGATTGCATCATAACCGTCTTATACACGCAAGTCACACACCAGTTTCTATGTTGTTTACTACAAATAACTGTTAAGTCATTGTGGTTACGCCTGTTTGCAAAGGGCCTTTTTTATTTAGTAACAGGTTAAAAAAAAAAAATAGGTAGGCCCTGCAGTGGTTCTCTTCCTAGCAAATTTCATGGCAGTCTATGCACTTGGGTGTGTCCATAGATGACTGTAATGGTTGTTCCTAGTTTCCCTGCCAACACTGTACAACATTGTTTTTCAGTGGGGGGAAAAAGCTAAAGTTTAGTCTTTGTTTTAGAATTTTTTCTTTTCTTGTCATAATTATGTTTTGCATCATTGATGGAAACCCCACTAAAAAAACAGCCGTATTCCCTTTGTTACTCTTCCACTATCCAGAACCAGTTTGGCACACATTGTTGTCATAGATAACAAGAGGGTTGTAGTAGTTAAGAAATGTATTGCCAAGATTTGAGCCATCCTACTTCACTCTGTACACTTTTCTTTCCCATGATTTCACACACCGTTCTTTTTCTTGGTGGTTTACATAATTACAGTATAAGTATAAGCTATTGAAGTTACATGTGTAATTCTATAATGAAGTATGAAGTTCTTTTATATGAAGTGTCTTTGTGGATGAAGTCCTATATTTTCTGGTGAAGAGTAACCATTCCCTACAGTTCATACTTTTAAACAGTGTTGGGAAATGACCAATCTGTTGTTTTTTTGCAGTGATTTGAAGTTTTTTAAACTCTAAATGTTTCCCTTCTCCTCCCTCATTTTCTGCAGTCAAACAAGGTCCCAGTGGTACAGCATCCACATCACGTTCATCCTCTGACCCCCCTCATCACTTACAGCAATGAACATTTCTCTCCAGGGACACCACCTTCACACCTCTCTCCAGAAATCCTTGATCCAAAAACAGGTGAGGCAGCTTGCCTAACATTTCCACTGGCTTAACCGTCTGTGCTGGGCTGGACATGTCCATGTTCTCCATTGTGAAGTCCGTCCCCTGTTGTGGGAGGAGGCAGAGCGATTGTGGGTTTTGGTTTGTGTTTCGAAAGCAACACTACGAGCAATAGAGCCTGACGTGGAAAGGACTTTTGTGGCTATTTTATTCTTTCTGCTTTACATGATTGTAAACAGTGTAATAAATACACGTTTCTTTTAGGAGATATTAGGAAGAGCTAAACGTGTATAGACAACATTATATTCAGACAAGCATTACGTTATCGTAAGAGAACTTTTCCATGTGCAACAATAACAATAATAGTACTAAATTGCAGATGTATTAATAATCAGGGGTGGACAAATCACATCTATGTGTGGTAGTCCAGTGAGCTATCAAAAGGTAAACTATGGTAGCCCGCCACAGATTTTGTAAGTTTTTAATTGTAAAATAAAACAAGTGTGTTAAAAGTTTATTTTCAATTAGACAGTCATCCGTGCACGGATCACCATCAAACTGCAGATGCTTGGCATAGGCATAGTCAGTGTCAGTGTCAAATTTGTTGCGAACGAGAGCGGGGGGAGTGGCAAGAACATAAGACGGTTTACAAACGAGAGGAGGCCATTCGACCCATCTTGCTCATTTGGTGTGTTGTTTTTTTTTTTTTTTTTTAATTTCCTTCAATGAATATGGAAACTTTGGGTCCATGTATATTCAAAAAGTATCAAATGTCATTTCAGCAATTATGAGGCTGTCATAACACCAACACACATGGTAGAACAGTAGACCTAGTGGTATCTCATAAAGTAATTAAATTCGGCATAGATTTCTGATGCATTGGACTCACGTCAGTGTTAATAATTCATCTCATCCAGAAAGAGAGATGCTCTCCTTCTCAATGTCAGCACTCATCCCTACATAGATAGACTACTTACGGTTACCCTACAGTTAATAAAATGCATCACGTTACTGCAAACTTTCCCTTCCCACCCGCACAATACAACGACTGCCAGCGATCTTCAAAAAAACAGATACAATGGCAGTTTACCCATGTTTTGACAATGTGCTCGAGTCACAGATTAAATGCCCCTCTCCCTCTCAGGGTTTACATGGATTAGTTTATTGCACTTGAGACAAGCTGCTGTTTACCCGATGTCATGCAAATTCATAGCGAAGGCGTTAATTAATATGTAAATTAGCTCTACATACAGCTCTCGCGCTGTTTTAGCAGGAACATCACAGAACAGGTTTACAGGCGTGAGAACAATACTCGAGACACTGGCTGTATTCAAAACCGCATAATACACATACTACATACGAGCATTTCAGTGTTATGTAGTACATGTAGTATGCAGTTTCGAATACAGCCACTGACATAATTGAGTCCATAGCTGCCATTTGACAACTTGTTCAAATTACTTTTTCACGTCACTGATGGAGCAGCAAGCCATGAATATAAATGTTTTATTAGGATTACAACACGATGTACAATACTGAAACCTTGAAACCTACAAATAATCTGACCAGATCTTTTCACGTATCACTTTTTAATGCAGCCATTTAAGGAGATCTATAAATACACGATTATGTCCGTAACATTTGCATGTTTTCCCCCATGGTTTTGTCATTTTTACGTCATTTACTGGAGTATTTGGGATTGAGACGTTTTTTTGGCCACAAAACTGATTCTCCCAATTTTTGGTCAAAACATGCACGTGCATCATCGCTTCACGAGTTACAAACATTGCATGTAAACTCCCCCTGTGGCACTGCAGTAAACTTATGTGTGTGTATATTATATACTTGTATGTATGTGTATATATATAAATTATAAAACAAACCAGCAACTACAGACGTCTACAAACTCACTTCGCCAATACAAATATTATAATTAGGCATAAAAGATTCTCAGTTGAACAACTAAACACACAGAGCTTGACGTAAATTAGTTTGTAATAAATTTGCGTTACCTTTACTTGGTTATTTATTTTATGCAGTTTTAACGTTTCAGTCGGCTTCTTTTGCAACTTAAACAAGTATACAAACTCCCGCCTGCAAGCCAACCCTATTGGAATAACTCTGTTCAGCATAAAGCCCTCCCCCATAGGCCTAAGAGCCAATCACAACTCGCATTCAACAAAGAACTCGCCCCCACCTGTTGCGTCAATCAAGACCGGAAGCCTGCCGGTATTTTGGGACATTAGAGTTTGGTAGTCCAGTCCCAATTTTTGGTAGTCCCGGCCGTACGGACTATCAATTCGTCCACCACTGATATTATTAATAATAATATCATCATCAAGATATGTGCTAGTAGATTTTTAATTGGCACAACATGACTCCCTTAACTTATTCCTCTTTTTGCAGATTTGTAACTGCAAACAACACTTTTTGCCATATTATTTTTAATTAACTTAGCAGATGCCTTTAGCCAGGGCAAGTTACAGTTGAAACAAAATACACATGTTTTATGATTAATCATACAGTAACAGCAGCTACAATATAGCAGGTTATAATTTAAAGTGTGCACACTTCAGTCATGGCATTTATGGACTTATGGACACATTTATTAAACCAGTTCTTAATGTTTTACAGGGAAACCCAGATCTTCTGTATTTATTAATTAATTAATTTAACTTGTAAATGGGCACACGTTAACTAAATCATGTTCACCTTCATACTGATTGTCTCTGCAAACGATTCACAAAATGACAGCCCGAAACACCGTCCAGTTCATAAAATATTAATAAAATCGGCTGCTACTGCTCCGATTATCCTTCAGTTTATTTTTAACTAGTCACGGCACTGCACCAGGGTCCTTTGAAATCCTTGTTCGGCAAGTTTTTAGTACACTCGGATATTAACTGTAAGCAGTCATTGTTTCTGTATGTGGATTGCTGCTAATAAAACTGTAATTTCTTTGTGATCCCACAAGGCACTTTGGATGCGTCCAGGCACTTAAGCCAGTGGAAACAACCGTTTAAATGTCCAGGGCCATAAATTCCATTCCATTTACAGCGATAATGAAATATTCAATATTGTTTGGTACAATTGTCATGAATGTGAGAATGTTTCAAAATCAAAATACTCAACTCAACTAAATAGGAAGAAATTACACACACATTGTAATTGTAATTTTTTTGTATCGTTTGCTTCTTTTTATATAGTTGAGATATTGGAATTGCACTGTTACATGAAGTCCCCAGTCTCCTGTTCAAGTGGGGAAACCTTAATCAAGTAAAGTTAAATAAATGGTGTTGAATCTGTACAATATACTAGGTCTGTACTTGTGGTTTTGTATAGCCTGGAGCATATGGACACATATAATTCAAAGTGATTAACTATGTACTAAACTAGTATAAGTCTAATTGGAACCTTTGGTGATAAACTGGGCCTGACAGAAAGTTATAAAATGATTTTAAAAGGTTGTATATAACATTTTGTATAATTAGTAAAACAATGTTTTTGTTACACTGATAAAATAGTGGAGATTTCTGAGATGCAGTCACCTTGAAGTTCGTTTAACTGTAACACTTAAAGTGTAAAATCACTGGACCTTGTTCCCTTTTGAAGTTAATTGGAAAGCCAGGGCAGTTCTGTATGTTAGTAATTTACACCACTAACATAAAGCTATTATATTTATATAACCTGGTAAGCCTTTTTGGAGGGGCAGATCTTGTTAGGTTTGTTTTCATAAATGAGACAAATGTTTTTGAAAAAGATAAGTAAAGTTACAGTATATGAAATACAACTAATTCCGTTTAATCCATTGAGCTGATCGGTTAGCTGCTCTTTCAAATGTATCGCTCAACTCGCAAGTCGCTCAGTCACTGGCACGCTGTTGCTGAGCCCTGCACTGTGTGCACACTGCCCGCTCGCCAGGGGCGTGTTTTATTTTTAAACTAGCGAGTAGAACAGAGAAGGCACTTCCGTGTGCAGAGCACATCTGCCTCCCATTGGTTGTTGCCGAACTCAGTCACTGCGCGCTCGCTGCTAATTTGCATAAAGTTGAACTTTGCTCAACTCTCCACTGTCGCTGCCGCCAGGAGATTTTGTCTCCGAGCGTAGCCCCGCCCCCTGTCGCCGGAAGTCGCCGGCTCTTATTGGAAATGAATGGGAGCGTGTCGCTCTGTCGCGGGCAGTGTGAATGCACCTTTAGACTTAATGTAATTTGAGACCGTTTATATAGTTCCAATCAGTTTTGGATGCATTTATTTTTTCTCTCCCCACCAGGAATCCCCAGGACACCCCATCCTTCAGAGCTCTCGCCCTACTACCCCCTTTCTCCTGGAGCTGTTGGACAGATCCCCCATCCACTGGGATGGCTGGTGCCACAGTAAGATCTTATTCCCATTATCTTTCTCTGTCTATTTGCTAAGCTTAATATAGATGTTTAAAAACCATCTAGTTCCGTCAAGTTGTTTTGAATTGGTTTGTGAATACATGGAAAAGATGCAACGCAACTGGAAATGTGCAATGACGGTCATCCTTAGAAAAACAATTGAGATGCGTTCAGTTGTGTTGAGTTGGTTATGTGTATCCACCTCCATCAGCAGGTAGTAATAGTATTAAAGTCAGCAGCCAATCATAAGTGAGGTAGTTCATGTGGCTATCCAAAGCTTCAGAATGGTGGAACACACGTGGATTGCTTAGTTGATATCAGTCAGTAGCTGTAAAGACTATTCTCAACTAGCTGACTTGTCCAGTTGAATCAAGCTGCATTGTGTTCACTACTGCTGTTCTCAGCTTTAGACCACATACACACTAAATTAAGTGGTGAGTTCACCACACGATTATTGACCTAATTAATCATGTTTAGGAACCAGTACTGAGTGTAGTTATTAAATTCACTTTGTGTATTAATTATGCATGTATATTATATAAATATGCATAAAAAACTGCAGTATTCACAAGTGAATTTGGGGGACATTTACATCCTTTTCAACATTGTACTGTTTTACCATTAATCTCAATCGAATATCATAAGGTGAGATTCAAAAATCAAAACATTCACTTCAGGGGAATTATAGTAATAAATACATATTTTTCTCACCCCTTTAAACAACCGTGACAGTCAAGAGATTGTTGCTATTAACATCCAATTACAGACAGTGGCATACTAAAAAGCATACGTGGCCCCAGAAATCTTCTAATTTCTTGTTCGGTTTCTGAGATGCTTGAGGAGACTGTAAAACAGCAGGTAGTAATTGTGTATTTCAAAGTCCCAATTCCAAGGTAGCCAACATGTTTTGGAGTGAGTGATGGAGAGTGAATACAGGGTAGGATCTTGTCATTTGGCACATTTATCTCTGCTTGTGCCCTAGGCTGTGCCCTCAGCATTTTCAGTGCAGCTAAGGCAATGATAAATTCTTAGTGTGTTCAAGGTTATGTGACTGTCTGGCTGTATTCACCTATATAGGTGTTTAGATCTTTTATGAATTGTCCAGTTGATGAAGTAAGTAAATGTTTAGTTTTTCTCTCAATGTGGAGGCTTAAGATCTAGTCTAGAAAGCATAGAAAGTACATGTCAACTAATAAAATAAATTACACCTGCTATTCAATATTAATAGTTTGAAAATATGTTGAGGGGTATATATATAAAAAGAAAGGTGAAGGAAATGCATCTGTTCCTAGAGAAAATGTACATTGTGTTATTTTTCTGGCTTCCGTGATTTGTTTGTGATAACTGTGCACAAACACAATATTGCACTAGATACAGAGAGAACTTAGTATTTGTGTATTACATAATTCTTCTATTTACAAAAAAGGTTTCACCTATGTATCTTCTCCATACATTGCTTTATCAGACAGGGCCAACCCATGTACTCAATACCTCCAGGTGGGTTCAGACACCCCTATCCGGCTCTGGCAATGAATGCATCCATGTCAAGGTGAGTAACCTTCAACCTCTGGGGGAGGGAGGGATTCTGTTGAAATAATCTGCTGGACAAAGAGAGTTCTGAAGAGGTGACAATAGGTAATTAAGTCCATCCTTAAAGGTCAACTGAACCATAAAAGTAACAGATTTTGGCATTCTGTAGCTGTAATTTTCAGCATATATCATAGCATTCTATAGCAGAAATTTGAATGTGCAGTATTTTGGCACATTTTATAAAGGATATGTTAAGATATTCCATATACATTCATTAGCACATACATTGCACTGAAGAAAAACATATGTCACTAGGAGCACTGAAAAACCCTTGCTATATTATCTTGGCTGAATATGAGAAATGATATGTAAGTTGGGAAAAGGTGATTCATTGATATTGAGAAATTGCAATGTTTAGGAGTCCTGGATGTTTTACATTAATCTTGTAACGATGTTGGTAAGAGTAAGATCAATTCTAGGAAGATTATTTTTCAGCAGCAGCCTCCAAGTTCATCATGTATTTACTTTCCTTCCTGTATTATGCAAGACAGAAATTGTCAGGTTACATCTTTAGAAGGTCACCAACCATAAAATAATTTTAATTTGAAAGACAACAGGCTTTAGTTATGTTAAAGTAGAATTGAATGGCAATCAGTATTTTTAAGTGATCCTGAACTATTTTAGTAACCCCAAAGAGTAGTTTGAATCCTATCTCTGAATACATAGTACAAAGTTGCATTGCAGAGTTGCAGAGTTCTTTGAAATACTCCCCTCCTTGGTGTCTGGGTTGCACTGCCTCACCATGCAGATGAAAGGCTTGACAATCGATCTGTGGAATTGAACCTCATCTAAACAGATGCCTCCTTTCTAATTGAGCTTTCTGCACAGCTAAAAAGGTGGTAAAAAACACTGATCTGTGAAGATAGGATGTGTACCATTTTTAATACCATGTTTGCATTCTATAGTCTATATTTTGGGAATGAGGGAAGTGAGGATTTCAAATTGATGCAGAATGCCTTTAAATTTAAAGCATTTTTACATTGATGCATTCCTATCTCTTTACCCCTATGTATGTTTTCTTTTCTTGCTTTTATCCTTCTGAAAGAAGTGGTGAGATGCCTTTTTAGACATAAGAAGTCCTATGGTCTCCTAGACAAGGTCACCTCCACACAAAGCTGTTGAGCCATAGATTTAGTGTTGAACCAATGAGACCTTTTTCTTGCACAATGAAATGCACAATTTAGCATACCAATGAATTCAACTGTATTTTAAGAAATGAGAAATGTCCTAGTGAATGAGAGGAGGGAGGGGTAGGTCAGCACTGTTTTCTCTTGTAAACTCCTTGGATCAGACAGAATAGAAAGCCGTACCACACTCCCAGCTGAATTTGAGGCAAACTGTCAGCCTGTTCCCAGCTTCAAAACAAATCATTTAAAAACTCCTAATTGCTGGTAATTGCACCTTTTTGCATGTTGTTTTTATAAAAAAAAAAAAAAAAAAAATCTTTATAATATGCAGTGCAGAAAGGGAATATTTTTCATGTCCTTGCTAGCGTGGGGTGTGTCTAAGAAGCTACATACATTTTAATGAGAGATAACAGAAGTCAAATTTTGTATTTTATTTCTCTTATCACCATGACACTGGGCTCAAGTTGTTGGTAACAACTGTTGAGCAGCTTGGCATCCATTGTGGGCAAAGGCTAATTCAGCCCTTGTCCACCCCCAGCCCAAGCTTTAAAGGGTTTTTTGTAACAACACCCAGGCAGAATTATTTTTGATAAAGCTGCACAAACATGTTTTTCTTTTCACAGCACAGGCAGAGCCTTGAGGGAGCATGAAGCCCCAATGAATTTAGTCTTGTACAAACCGACCTTCATTTGCTATTCTGTCTTACAACATTTTTTAATGTTAATTGTAGAGAGGATTATTTTTTTTCTTTTTTTTTTCTTTATGGATACAAGACAACTAGAGGGATCTGCTGAGGATGCATATTGAATCAGAACTTTAACATGAATGTACAACAAGCCAGGGAATTTTACCCAAGAAAATGTTTTTTTTAACACCATAACAGTGTATTGGTTTCTGGAGGAGAAAAAAAAAAAAAAAACTACTGTTTCTCTGCAATATAATTTTTGTGGGTCACATCCATGAATCACATCCCATCTATGATTCAATGATCCCAAGGAGTATCCTTCAACAACATGACTTAGGAGTTTGTTCCAGTCCAACACAACAATGTGTGAAGAGCTGTCTCCTGTTTTCTGTATGCTTTTAGACATTTCCACTTTTGACCCCAGGTCCTTGCATCATTGTCAGTCAAATCCTCAGGATTGATATGCTCAGTAGGTCACAATTTTCATTACCTGAATTAAGTCCCACTTAATCTTCTGTGTTCAGTAAGACATAACAAAGTAATGCAGAAATAAGTTGTTAAGCTGGTATTATTGTCTGCTGTGTAATAAACTGTTATGTTTAATACAAACTAACATATTTCTCATGCCCTTCTGTCCTTTCCTTCTCTGCAGCTTGGTGTCCAGTCGTTTTTCACCACACATGGTGCCCCATCCCTCTCACAGCCTACACCAGACTGGCATCCCCCATCCTGCCATTGTGTCCCCTGCCATCAAACAGGAGCCCAACCAGGGCAATATCAGCCCCAATGTGCACCCGTGAGTACTGAGGGTATTAGTGTTTTCATCTGACCCCATAATCAAGGGACACTGAGACAGGTCTGGATTTTAAATTTGCTCTGAATGTGTAAATTCAGGATTTAACCTTTCCTAAATTCTAAGCTATTAAATCCTATATTTTACAATAATTTAATGGTGAACCATGTCCTGGATACTATGTAAAGACCCAGTGGAAAAAATGATCATACTACCACAAATGGAGGGTAAAGAAGTTGCACTTATTTTAACACAAACATTTTAGTTTTTTAATGTCTGTTGCTGTGAAGGACTGTTTGCTTCTGTTTTTCAATCTGCTTTTTGCCATTTTCCTCAGGAAATCGCCAGGACCAGTGAAGAAAGAGGAGGACAAGAAGCCACACATCAAGAAACCGCTCAATGCCTTCATGCTGTACATGAAGGAGATGAGAGCCAAAGTGGTGGCCGAGTGCACCCTCAAAGAGAGTGCGGCCATCAACCAGATCCTTGGCAGAAGGGTAAGCTTATATGATTATACAAGAAAAATGTCCAATGAAACTTTTTATTTATACTTACTATACAATTAATTATAATGATTATCCAAATTAAAAACTTTTTTTTTCCATCTGGAGAAGTAGATCATGTACTTCCACACTTCTATACTTTGGTAGAATTTTCAGGTAGGCTGGGTAGGTAGGTAGGCTCAGGTAGGCTTTGTTGCCTATATATATTATGTTAACATAGTACAGGCAATAGGTGCTTTTACACTGCCATTTCTGATCCAGATCAAAGGCATTGGTAGCATTTGATCCTTGCAGTGCAAATGGTCGACCGGCTCAAGTTCCAGCAAGCACTGCAGTGGTGTTTCTTTTAAAAGCAGGCGGCAGACAAACACCCTTCACATCAGTGGAACACTTCCCCACTCCATTATGAATCAAATATTGTCAATATTAACACTAAATGGCTTATTTTATTTTAGCAAAAATATATAATTGTATTTTATTTAATACATATAATTAAGTTTGGACTTATAAAGTTTGTGCAGCGGCATTTGTTTTAGGCAAGTCGGCAGTCGGCAGAAAAGAGACCCTTCCCTTCTTCCCGTATTATAAATCAGATAGTTACAATTTACAGTAAATGGCTTGTTACTTTGTTAGCAAAAATAAATAATTGTATTTTATACAAAATACTGTGAATACTAACTTGTTTTATATATTTATTTAAATGCTTTGGTTGCGGAAAAAATATGAAAGTCCATTGGTTTTACTTGTTCCTTATGACAGTTTCTGATATAGCCGTGTTTTAAAGGACTAATTTAATATATGCATATAATTAAGTTTGTACTTGTATGCTAGTGCGCATGGGAAGGCGCCTGTGGTGGCTGAAAGTTGATCCTTATCAAATGATAGTGTAAACGCAACACCACTGATGATTAAATGTACTGATGCAGTATAAAAGTGAGAGCAATTTGTATATTCCAAGACACTTCTCAGTACATACATTTTTGTTTATTATCTAAAATTAAAAATAGATCTCAAAAACACAAAGCAAACAAACATTAGGTGATCTTTATGGGAATTTACATTTTTTGTATTCTATGATCTCCCTATCTGTGTCTGTAGCATCTCTGTACTCCAGTATGATGCTACAAAACTTCAATCTTTCATTATGCTTCAACACAACCGTTGGCTGGCTCCACACATTGCCTGTTTAATAGTAGTCAGGAGACTTAACAGCAGAAAAAATAAAGATCTGTGTGGATTTCAGTTTGTAATGGAGTGAATTACAAACAGGACAAAATAATGAATACAATTACATAGGACATAGCTAGACTTTTTAATTTTCAACATTTATTTCTACTGTTCCTACCAGTGTTCAGCGGTGTAATTTGTGTAGTTGTCTGAATTAAATCACACAGATCTGATGAAGAGGAGTTAGGGTTTATTAATAATTCTTCTCAATAATAATAAAAAAAAAAAACTGCAATCAAGCAATACAGAGCAATGCATTTGTTGGAGTAATTGACACAGTTTGTCATTTTATTATATCAAAAGAAGGGCAGGTCTTGTTAGTTTTATTTTTAAAAAGTAGGTTAATGTATTTTTTCACCTTCAGCATATTAAAATAAAGCTGTGTATACCAAGCCTAAACATAGCAAATGCTACAAGGTATGGGGTAGGGTAAAGGAAGGCAGAAAGCATGGAAAGGCCTTTAATAGTATGTTTTGTTTTTCAGTGGCATTCTCTGTCAAGAGAAGAACAGGCCAAATACTATGAACTGGCACGTAAAGAGAGGCAACTTCACTCCCAGCTCTACCCTGGCTGGTCGGCACGAGATAATTATGTGAGCATTGTGTTTGTTTGTTTATAGTTCTATTTATTTTTTACTGTTGAGGACAATATACCACAACACTTTGATATACAGCAACCAGATGTAATGTTCGTAATATTTAAGATATTAGGTTTGAATTTTACCAAGTTTTCCTTTGTATTACAGTTTGTAATGAAATTAATAAAAACCAAAGCTGGGCTATGGAAACCATGATAATTAAATTAATATAGTACACATTTTCACAATGCTGTGTTGATAATTCTTATAGAGGAATGTTATCTTATGTAATTTTCAAGGAAGTTTTACAGGCATCATTTCTGTTTATAGCCAAACATACATGTTATTGATGTTAGGTTATATCCAGAAAATATTTGATGAGCTGAAACTTAATTGTAAATTTTACATTATTCAACATTTCACTATAAGAATTATCACAGTCAGCATAATGAAAAGTTGTACAATTTTAATTATAATTATTGTGGTTCCCATAGCCCAGCATTTTTTATTAATTCTAAAATAAGCTTTAGTACAAAGAAACTTGAAAGTCACTATTTCTAGCTTAATGAGAAATTTAAAGAATGAGTTTGTAAAATTGTATTAATGTTAGGTTTATCATAGTTGAGATTCAGTACCTATATAATAATAAATTGAGAATTGCTGAATTGTTTGATAATTATATTTTTTAGTAAGATCATGTATTATAAATGTCTTTGTAATAAACAACACGTTTTTAATTATGCCTTGTATACTAATTGAAGGGAACATAATCACTTTTTTGCATTTATACTTGTAATGTGGTTTACACCATTAAATGGAAAATTTACTCATTTGATTCTTCAAATGACAGAAACCAACATTTCATTATTTTCATCTGTCATTTTACCCCGTTTTTGATTTGCATTGTATTTCTGTCGGCAGGGAAAGCGGAAAAAGAGGAAGAGAGATTGCAAACCGCAAGACACAACACCAGAAGGTATGCAGGTGTTATTTCTGCTCTCCAAGTTCAGATAACCTCACACTGGTGACAAAGTACTGGCATCCAACTTCAGGCTAGCTTTCAGTGTAGTTTGTTGTGTAGTGTATCCTGTCCTTTCCAAATATGGAAAGCCTAGGTTTACCAAAACCAAAAAATGGGGAATTTTGTAATGCACTCACCTTCTGTAAATCTTCAGGTAACACATGAACCTACTGTGAAGGCAAAAACATTATTAGTAGACCCAAAGCAGCTGGGCTGATTAATTGCCATTAAGTATAATGATCTTCATGTGAAGTAAAAAAAAAAATGTATTTTGTAATGTATTTTGTCTTTTAAAACCTTGCTGAATTGGACTCACTGCTATCAACCACATACTTGCAAGAGAAAGATGTTGGCAGTTTATATGTGTCCCTCCTGGTACACCGTCAAATCACCTGCTGCTTTCCACACTAAATCCACAGTACTCCAGGACTACAGCATTGTAGAGCTCTCACTGATTAACATTGTCAAAGCCATATGACACTAGGGCTGGGCGATATGACGATGTTATCGTATATCGACGATGTCTCGCAAGTATGGCGATATCGATAATGACAGTCAGTTATAGACAATAATCGACAATATCAGACAAATTACAATTGATAAACCTAGGAAGTTGACAAAACCATTATAAATAGCCTAGTAGTTACCATACACTTACCTTTTTAGTGTTTTTGATGCATACATGTGTTAACTCAAAACATTAAAAAGACTTTGGCTGTGTCTATTTTCATTACACATTCGCAGAGAGAAGCAAATTTACAAATAACGAATGCAACATATATAGCTTGGCTAGGAAACAGCTCTAGAAATATTATAGGCTTTTAATGCGATTCATAGAATATAAATAATACAAATTAATCAATTAAACATGGAAACCTGAAAAACAAAAGACTAACGCTAAAAAGAAAATGAGACAGCCGAACCTTTGAAAAAATGTTTTATTTAGGACACACTGCTTAGGATATTCAATCATTTAGACAAATTGCATTTATCAGTAGGCCATTTAGACTATTAAACAAGTTTTATTTTTAAATCAAATGATAGGCTATGTGCATAAACAAAAATCACCTTATCACTTGTGTATGGAAATCATTTGTAAATTTAAACAAATATGATTAACATTAACAGTTAACAGTTATAAGTTATAATAACTCCTGACGCCGCCGCCTCTATAATGGAGTTTATATTGTATTATTATATTATACGAACATACTACCTGCATAGATCCATAGCTGAAGCTCTTCTGAATCCATAGATACCACATTTATAGCAATAGTATGTATTATGTCCGAGTTATCGAAAGAATAGCGATGCCATCCTGCATCTGCCCACCCCCCCCGTCTCTCTCTGTCTGGAGCTGTATTTCGCAGCGCCTGTAAGCCGGCCCTTATCAGGTGATCTATGCAGCCGATCAGATTTTTTTGATTGGCTAGAAAATAAAAGGTAGATCTAGAAGTCATGTGTTGTCTATAGTAACAGCTTCTCCATTGGGCAATGCCAGCCTCATGCGTACGGGATTTCTAAAACCAGGAAGTACGCGATGTAAGCAAACCACACATGGCTGTTTTCAGTGGAATCTCGGCTACACAGGTAAAACAACATTTTTTTTTTTTTTTTTTTTTTTAATCTCAAATGGTTTAAAAGATATTTAATATTACGTAAGTTATACACGATTTTTCCGTCCCCAGAGGTTGTTAATGTAATGCTCGAGAGAGCCCCATTAATGGCCCGGCATACACCAAATGCCCGGTCTGTGCTGGCCTTCTCCTTCTGTAGTGAATTGTTTATTGCGACATTCAAATTATGCCCAAAACAGTTAAGCCATGGCCAATTTAGCTGCCGTTTGGCTGCAACAACATTAGCTCCGTTGTCTGTGGTGACGCATGAAATTTTTCTTTCATCGACGCGCCATTCTTTAATACTTTCCAAGAGACTATCCGCCAAATAATCTGCAGTGTGGCTCTCAGGCACGTAAATGGTTCCCAAGCAGTTGGATTGTAGAACCCAGTCTTTGTCTATGTGATGAGCAGTAATTGACGTCATACTGACGGTCAAATTCAGCCTTGTCCACAAGACTAAGAGGTATCATCTCTTTAACCAGAAAACGGGTCACAGCAAGAGTGCACTGTGTCCATTTTAAGATAGATTTATCGTACTTCTTCCCACAAGCGAACGCAGCAGCAATCGGTGTTAAACTAGAGTTTTTCCTGTTTTGAGATGCGGCTGCGGAGCGGGGTTCAAATGAGGTCGCTACTGCTGGATGGTGTATTTGGATATGGCTACGGAGATTAGTGGTCTGTACATCTTTAACCTTTACTTTTTTCTTGCACAGCCTGCAGATAGCTCTGTTGGATGCACTAGTTCACCATTTGCATTTGGTTTAAAACCATAATACTGCCAAATTAACGATGAACATCTTTTCTTGGATATCAAGCCGTCGTCCTCCATTTTTTGCTGGGAAGAATTTGACGTCGGTGGCGAGCGATGGCATGCACGTGGGCGGGTGGGCGGGGTCAGTGTGGAATAGACAATATTATCGGATATCGTGATAGTTTCTAAGGCGATTATCGATTTCAAAAATAATAATAATTACATATCGCCCAGCCCTATATGACACCTCAGCTCACTGTCTCTCAATCCTGGTCCTCAGTAGCCAGTCTTCTGAAGTTCTTGATTCCATTTAATTGCACTACATGCTTGATAGGGCCTTCATCATTTTGCTTAATAAGTGCTTTCTTTTAGAACTTCTCTGATTTAAGGTGAGCTGTCTGGAATTCAAACAGTTGCTTATTATGGGAGTCTTTCATACAATATAATTGCCACCTTGCATAGTACATTGCCAAAATTTGTTTAGACATGTTTTAGAAAGCAGCAGTTTATTAAATGTGTTGAGGACAGACTCAATTGAATCCTCATGGTAACAACACGCGTAACGCAGGTTATTCATGAAACCTCAGGACTGAGGGCAACAAAGTAATTATACAAAATTGAGAATGTTATTCAGTTAAGGGCTCAGTAAGTCTAAGAATTTAGGGTTTGTTTGGAATGAAAATGAGATTACAATGTCTGATCTGAGGACCAGGATTGGGAATTGCTGCCCTAGCCCACAACCCCTGCAGCACTTGTACACCAGGAACATGGTTGGTTACCACTGCCAGATAGAAATTTACAGTTACTAGGCTTCAGGTTGGTCTCTCAAGTGAAGGCTTTTTTCTGTGAAGTGACTTGAGACCCTATTTATTTTATTTTTTTAACCCGTTTCTTTACTCACATTTACTAACCCCCTCTACCCCCCCCACCTCTTTCTGCCTCTTTCTCTTTCTCTTTTTCTTTCTCTATCTCTTCTCACAAGCAGCATATGAGGTTCAGTGCTAGCAGTGGCAGGTATGTCTGCTCTTCTGAAATTGAACTGCATACCTTTCAGATGGGTGTAAATAAGTCAAATTTACCTTATTTTACAACAATTAGTAGTTGAAATGTAAAGAACAGTTAGTGCAAGTTAACACTTCTATTTTCTAAAAAGCTTACATTTTCAGAAACATTAGATTTTGTTCTAAAATAAAAATGAGATTTGCATAATATATTGTGTGGGAGTGTTCTTCACTCATTTATGCAACTTAGCGCCATTGCACCTTGACAAGATCAGGTGTGCAGATGCTCTTTGATTCTCAAATATGTAAGACTGTGTGAGTACTTCATCACAGTTTTGTAGAATATCATTAGGATGCACTTTTGCTCATATGTGGGGGGTTTTGGAGTATCAGAATTAATTTAGGTGAAATCCAAAAATTGTATCCTAATTCCTCACTGTCCTCATGCTGTTAATTCCAGTGTTTTTTTGTTTTTTTTAACTTTCCTTCAGTTTAATGTTTGCAATTATTTTTCATGTGTTTTGCATCGGTACAATATGCCGTTTTTAAAGCAGTGGTGGGGAACCCACATTCTGGAGGCTTCCAGTATCTTTTTTTTTTTTTTATTCACTTCAAATTATTTAAGATAATTGGACCATTTATTGACTAATCTGAACAATAACACATTCTATCCAAGTTGTGCTCCAGGACTGGCTTATCAAGTGTGCAAAGGACTTTGTGGAAGTAATGCGCTCTAATTCTTGATAGATGACCGGGACGGAAGTTATGCAACCCGAACCACAGGCGAGGGCACTAATGAAAGTCAAGTTAAGTTCATCTATCAAATGTTAAAGCCAGCATCGAGAGGGCTTTATTATTAGAAAACTATTTATGCGATTATTTTATAACTTAATAAACTTAAAAACCTGTATTTGTCCAGTAACCTTCCGCTGAGAAAAAGAGCTCCCAACGTAATTAAATGAGAAAAAATAAAATAAAAATAAAATAAATAAATACACATACAGAAACTTATTTTTATTTGGCTAAAATATATCCTTATTCATTTTAATTACTATTCTGTCATTAGTCTTTCTTATAGTTGATCAGAGAAAGTAACGTTAAAGTTACTGAACAGTCCATGCAGTATTCCATCAGAACTTGTTTCTGGAGGCGGGGCATCATTCAAGCTGGCAGGGAGTGGATTGGCTGGAGCTGAAACGGTACTAGCACTTTGACTGGTTGGTTTTGAAGCAGAGTGACTTTTGGATCCTACTGAAGTTAAAACTGTGCACCAGATTTGCTGCGGATTGAGCTTTCATCACGGTGTACCAACATGATTTCCCTCATCTCCAGAACAGCATCAGAAAGTTGCTGAACAGTTGTTGCTCCCATACAATGGTTGTATCTTTGCAAATCTGGTATATGCGCATATTGATTTTATTTGTTTGATTGTATTGAATATACAACATTTCAGCGGGCATTACAATCAGTAATAATTAACTTTAAATATCACCTTGTTCTAATTAGTTATGTGCAGCTGCTTCTTTGCAGTTATCTGAATTTAGTTGAGTTGTGTTTGGTTGCAAACACTGGGAGTTACATTAACAAAGGGATTCAAATCTATGACCGCTTTCTTATTGTCGTATGAACTGCTAGAATGACACACAGCTCCAGTTGCTACTCTTGCGTGAATTCTGTATGCCGTCATCAACTCATCTCCAGTTTGGAACAGACCTGATGTTTGATGTTGCTCAAATCAGTAATTAATGTATAAAAATAGTAAGAGAGCCTTCCATTTAATGTCTTAATTGCAAAAACTTAGGATAACTATACAGCAGGAATAAAATATAAGATATAGTGAGCACTTAAACTGCCAGGTCTAAAATATCCTGTTCCTAACCCTTTCTCATTGCTGTCCTCTAACATTTGTTTTGTTGCCATCTTCATATTTTTCACTCTGAACAACAATTTTTTTTCTGTGGTGGGACATTGTAGTCTCTCTACCTGCTTTTCACTATTTTTAAGGCAAAATGTGAAAATGTCTCCCCCAAATAGTGAAAACTATTTTCATATTAAACACCTTGTTAGCAGCATCCAAATTTTTATTTTCGACACCAACACTTTCTTTTCACAATCTATTCTTCCCTTGACTATTATACATTACTGCTCTATAGTGAATGTGAGGTCCATCTATGTCTTATTAATTAAAACTCCCCCTCAGATGTCCAGCTGAACAGTCACTCTCTTTTTCCTTTCTTGCCCCACAGTGTTGGAATGAGGCGCTTGTGAGCATTAGGTCTACATAGTCTCTCACCAGTTTTCAACACCCCAGACTGAAGATTTTGACACTCTACTTTTACACCTGTTCATTATATGAATTTATATTGTGGTGTTAGAACATATATAGTTTTAACATACACTAACATATATAGTTGCTTTGGATAAAGGCATTGGCTAAATAATACATTATTACTACAATAACACAATATCCTCTGTTTTTAGCTCTTAATAAGTAATATCCATGTTAGTTTACTGGTTATGAGTGGAGTTTTATGTGGTTGTTATTCTCTTACAGACAACTACTCGTCACGGAACAAGAAGCAGTGCGTGCAATATCTGCCACCGGAGAAAATGTGTGATAGCCCATCGTCATCGCATGGCAGCATGCTGGACTCCCCTGCCACCCCGTCGGCCGCTTTAGCGTCTCCTGCAGCTCCAGCGGCAACTCATTCCGAGCAAGCACAGCCCCTGTCGCTCACCACCAAGCCTGAAGGACGGTCACACCACCACTTTCCGGTCTCTGGCAAGCCAACTGGCTCTACTTCCTCTTCCACCCAGCCTAGTATCTCCCTGCCTATTGGCTCCCCAGGCAGTCAATCACCCCTTCTCTCCCGGCCAATCCCCTTCACCTCCCTTCATCCTTCCATGCTGAGCCCACCCTCTTCTTTCCACCAGGCAGCCCTGCATTCCCATCATGCTTTACTCCAATCCCAGCCCCTCTCCTTGGTAACCAAATCAACTGAATAAAACACAAACAAAACAAGCTATTATTTTTATTTTATTGTTGTTTTTATGCTGTACATTGCTTTTTACCTTTTAATAGATTAGATTTTTTTTAAACATGATGAAAAGAAAAAAGTTATTATTGGTCAATATTTGACCACCACTTCTTTCTATTTCTCTCTTCTGTCTTTGGGGAGGGGGGGGTGTATTTTTTTGGGAAAATTTACTGCAGAACTGGTTTCATTTTTTTTTTTTTTGATGCATTTATCCAATGTGCTACTTGTATAAAAGAAAAATGTATAAAAAGTTTCTTTAAAAAAAAAAAAAAAAAAAAAATACTGAAAACAAACTGTATTTTTAGTTAAACCTCATTAATGTTAGTTTGGAGTTTTATTTCCAGTACTGGTTGTCCCCTTTACACCCCTACAGCTACCCTTCTACCCCAAGTGTGTGAACTTTCTTGAGACACATTAAATAAACCTTGAAATTGTTTCTAAAAGCAGATGCTTCTTTCTCTGTGTTTCAGTAGGATACTTCAGATGTTCATGTGATTTACTACAGCTGACCAGTTTTGAGCTTTGAATCTAAGGAGGTAAATAGTGCTGCACAAAGTAACTATTCAGGTGGTGTTTTCTGGGACAAGTTAAAAATATCAATGACTGAAGCGAACGCTCTTTGTAAATGAAGACCAGCAGCAAGAGTGTGTTGATGAATCAGTGATCAGGGAAGCTAATTCACCTGTGCAAGAGAGTCTGATAAAGCCTTAAAATGTAATTTGAAGAATTCCTCCCTCTCCCTACAGACGAATCAGTTTCCTTAATTTATTTCTCCTGTATTGCTAATTTATTAACATATTTTTTACACCTCTGAGAAAAACACCATCCAAATATTAGAGTTGTAATTGTAATATGGTGAATATGGAGAGGATTGTTGCAGATGAATAACGTTCTTTACCGTTACAATGTTTTGGTCAGCCCAACATAATTTTTCTCCAGATATATTATATCATTTTATGCCCTGTTTCTATTTTTAATTTAATTCTGGGTTAAAAAAAAGTGGATTTACTCTGTTCTTTTTGTTGTTAGATTGTCCTACCTTATAAAAAAAAAAAAAATCTATAGACTGTGTTAATTGCATGCTTCCACATTGTGTGATCAAAATGCAATTATTAGAGTTGCCTTTTATTGTCCCCAGCACAATGTGTGTAATGATCAGGCTGTTTAATCAGCTTCTTGATATGCTACACCAGGCCAATAGGGACCTTGCATCCTATTTACTGTAAGGCTACAGGTAGAAGTGGAACAAGAGAGGTTGTGTAAATTGGTGGTTTGTCCGTGACATTCATATGATCTATATGGTAATGAATAGTATCTGTGATCTTCCCCTTAACCAATGGGTGTATCGGAGTGGTGACTGATAACCTGAGATCACAACTGAATCTGCATTGCATGAATAAATGGTTTGTATACTATTTGAAAAACATTCATCCATGAAGACCTTCATATTCTCTTGTGCTCCGCTGTAGAGAGGATATGCTCACATTCTACCAGTTGGTTCAGGTAAATAAGATTATTTGTTCTACTGTATTACTGGTAGCTCCTTTACTGTTTTTCCCCTCAGGTGTTCTTAAACAGTTTTAATGGCTTTAAATTAGTCCACCAGATGCCCCATGGCTTCAGTCATCTAGGAGTTCCCCTGGCATATAGTGGTCTTGAAAATAGTGGTTGAGCACCTCTGCCCTTATGTCAGCAGGAGATCATGTCACTGGTTCCAGCCATTTCCGGGGCAGATAGATTAAATCAAACATGGAATCTGGTGGCTTGGTCTGGGTTAAAAGTCCATGCATGTGGTGACCCTTTCAGTTGAGCCTCTACATCGTCCCTTGTGGTAATTATTTCTAGATAGTGGCAATAGTTACAGTATTCACCCCCTTGGACTTTTTCCACATTTTGTACCATTTGATTTACACAACCTACTAAACACTTCGAAGAAGCAAGATATTTTTTATTGTGACACAACAGTTAATGGGTGGGAAAGAGAGGTTAGATAAGTCTCAAAGTTAAATCAACTAAAATAAATGAGAAAAAATTATATTGTGTATATCTACTATATCTACCAAAAGTCTGGGTTTGCAAGATCTTCCATTGATTGATTGCTCAAATTTGCTCATTTTTTAATGTTTGACATTACTGCCTTAAAATTAAATTAAATAACTCGAAACAAACTACCATCAGTGTACACTTTAATGCAGTCTAACGCATTTGCCTGTATAGAGAGATTATATTTTGCATGATTTATTGGTATACAACTTCTGAAATATGTGTGACAATAGTTACATTACATACATCACCAACCTGTTGATTCATCAATAACACTCAATTGCTGCGACTACATTATTTTTAACCTCCATTTCTAACGACCTGGTCTGTTTTTCATTACAGTCACAAGTTCTCGTTCAAAGGTGGCTTAACCTTGTTGTGTGAAAATGTGCCCCTATTGTGATTGGTTACGTCAGTTTGCTGACGCACTACAGATGTAACAGGTTATTTGCATTTGTTTTCCTGCTTCATTCACACAGACCCGTTGCTGGAAAATTGCCTGCAATTAGACTAGGACTCTTGCCGGAAAATTGCTGCTATCAAAATGCCGGCAATACCCATTCACGCAGACCTTACCGGCAACACAATGCCACTAAAAAGCCGGCAAAAGCCTTCCACGTGCCTTTTTGCAAATTCCAAGCAGGATTTTATATGGGCATATTTCAGAAATGGCTTCCTTCTTGCCGTTCTTTCAAACAAGCCAGATTTGTGGAGTACTTGAGTTATTGTTGATACATGCTTGAGCACAGTTTATCCCATCTTAACCATGGAACTATGTAGTTCTTCATGTAAATCATGTGAACCACTTTTATTGGACACAGATGGACTCCATTCAACTTATTCTGAAGGCAATTGGTTGAACCTGTTGTTATTTAGGAGTGTCATACCAAAGGAGGTGAATGCTTATCTAATAAATATTTTTCAGGTTTGTATTTCTAAATTAGTTTTGTGACAGTCTACTGATCTTGTCCCCCTGCCACTGGCAGTGTAACGAGTGTAAAACCATCAATATAGTTAATATTATCAATGTCTGTGTGGGAAAGGTGTTCAATAGGTAAAACACATATACACAACATTCTGGTTTACCCCGTTTATCCCTGGTTATTTGTTGGGTTTTTTCATTGTGATATGCTGTGTTGTAAAACGTTTCTACTATTGGGGGCACACAATAGTCCTTATCTTTTAAACAACTCGTTAACATTTAAACGTAAATGAAATGCATATAATGCCCCTGCTATCTGTTGGTTAGACTAACAGAAGCTTAAATAAGTTTAAACCATAATGAGTTACCATAGGCAGTGTTTGTCTTCTCTCTCCTCAGCTGCAGTTTTTGGCCGAGTGGAGACAGACAGAGAGGGAGCGCACCCGCACAGGTAGCAATAATAGATGACATCGTGCCTGTCCTAGTTGTGCAGATGAAGGTCTAGCTGCACAGATGAGGGCTTAGCTGCACAGATGAAGATTTGGTATCCCATGAAAGCTGAGACTCTCAGCTTTCTAATGGTGTCACACATTTTCTGATTTAATAATGTGTGTGTGTGTGTGTGTTGGGGGGGTTAATTGTTCTTCAACACAACTTTGATATATTCTGGAACCAGACAGTCTACTGAACAAAACAAGACTATCCAAATTTTGGTAGAAGCAACACACGCCAGTACAGAGCTCAAAATGTAAAGAGTGTAGAAAGTAAACACTCTTTGGAGTGTACCAATACTAGTATAAAAATAAAACTATTTTACAGTGAGGGGAAAAAAGTATTTGATCCCCTGCAGATTTGACCCCTTCGACTTAGTACTTGGTGGCAAAACCCTTGTTGGCAATCACAGAGGTCAGACGTTTCTTGTAGTTGGCCACCAGGTTTGCACACATCTCGGGAGGGATTTTGTCCCACTCCTCTTTGCAGATCCTCTCCAAGTCATTAAGGTTTCGAGGCTGACGTTTGGCAACTCGAACCTTCAGCTCCCTCCACAGATTTTCTATGGGATTAAGGTCTGGAGACTGGCTAGGCCACTCCAGGAACTTAATGTGCTTCTTCTTGAGCCACTCCTTTGTTGCCTTGGCTGTGTGTTTTGGGTCATTGTCATGCTGGAATACCCATCCACGACCCATTTTCAATGCCCTGGCTGAGGGAAGGAGGTTCTCACCCAAGATTTGACGGTACATGGCCCCGTCCATCGTCCCTTTGATGCGGTGCAGTTGTCCTGTCCCCTTAGCAGAAAAACACCCCCAAAGCATAATGTTTCCACCTCCATGTTTGACGGTGGGGATGGTGTTCTTGGGGTCATAGGCAGCATTCCTCCTCCTCCAAACACGGCGAGTTGAGTTGATGCCAAAGAGCTCGAATTTGGTCTCATCTGACCACAACACTTTCACCCAGTTCTCTGAATCATTCAGATGTTCATTGGCAAACTTCAGACGGGCCTGTACATGTGCTTTCTTGAGCAGGGGGGCCTTGCGGGCGCTGCAGGATTTCAGTCCTTCACGGCGTAGTGTGTTACCAATTGTTTTCTTGGTGACTATGGTCCCAGCTGCCTTGAGATCCCGTGTAGTTCTGGGCTGATTCCTCACCGTTCTCATGATCATTGAAACTCCACGAGGTGAGATCTTGCATGGAGCCCCAGACCGAGGGAGACTGACAGTTATTTTGTGTTTCTTCCATTTGCGAATAATCGCACCAACTGTTGTCACCTTCTCACCAAGCTGCTTGGCGATGGTCTTGTAGCCCATTCCAGCCTTGTGTAGGTCTACAATCTTGTCCCTGACATCCTTGGACAGCTCTTTGGTCTTGGCCATGGTGGAGAGTTTGGAATCTGATTGATTGATTGCTTCTGTGGACAGGTGTCTTTTATACAGGTAACGAGCTGAGATTAGGAGCACTCCCTTTAAAAGTGCTCCTAATCTCAGCTCGTTACCTATATAAAAGACACCTGGGAGCCAGAAATCTTGCTGATTGATAGGAGATCAAATACTTATTTCCCTCATTAACATGCAAATCAATTTATAACTTTTTTGAAATGTGTTTTTCTGGATTTTTTTGTTGTTATTCTGTCTCTCACTGTTAAAATACACCTACCATTAAAATTATAGACTGATCATTTCTTTGTCAGTGGGCAAACGTACAAAATCAGCAGGGGATCAGATACTTTTTTCCCTCACTGTATAATGATGCTTTGTAAAGGTTTTAAGGAACTTACCTGAGAAATAAAAATATGTGGGGAATATATCAGTATAATGGGGCATGATGGCGTAAATCTGAATGTTTGATTGATGGGGATAGGAATGGGCGGGACCATGGGCCCTATATATATATATAGGACATATATACAGAGCAAAAAAAGAAACGTCCCTTTTTCAGGACTGTATTTTAAAGATAATGTTGTAAAAACTGAAATAACTTTACATATCTTTATTTTAAAGGGTTTAAACAATGTTTTCCATGCTTGTTCAATGAACCATAAACAATTAATGAACATGCACCTGTGGAACGGTTGGTAAGACACTAACAGCTTACAGACGATAGGCAATTAAGGTCACAGTTATAAAAACTTAGGACACTAAAGAGACCTTTCTACTGACACCAAAAGAAAGATGCCCAGGTTTCCTGCTAATCTGCGTGAACATGCCTTAGGCATGCTGCAAGGAGGCATGAGGACTGCAGATGTGGCCAGGGCAATAAATTGCAATGTCCGTACTGTGAGACGCCTAAGACAGTGCTACAGGCAGACAGGAAGGACAGCTGATCGTCCTTGCAGTGGCAGACTACGTGTAACAACACCTGCATGGGATCAGTACATCTGAATATCACACCTGTGGGACAGGTACAGGATGGCAACAACAACTGCCCAAGGTACACCAGGAATGCACAATCCCTCCATCAGTGCTCAGACTGTCCACAATAGGCTGAGAGAGGCTGGACTGAGGGCTTGTAGGCCTGTTGTAAGGCAGGTCCTTACCAGACATCACTGGCAACAACGTCGCCTATGGGCACAAACCCACCTTCACTGGACGTGATTTTCTGCAAGACAGGAATGTCAGTGTCATGGCCAGCGAAGAGCCCAGATCTCAATCTCATTGAGCACGTCTGGGACCTGTTGGATCAGAGGGTGAGGGCTAGGACCATTCCCCCCAGAAATGGTGGAAGAGTGGGGTAACATCTCACAGCAAGAACTGGTAAATCTGGTGCAGTCCATGAGGAGGAGATTAATTGCAGGACTTAATGCAGCTGGTGGCCACACCAGATACTGACTGTTACTTTTGATTTTGACCCCCCCTTTGTTCAGGGATACATTATTCCATTTCTGTTAGTCACATGTCTGTGAAACTTGTTCAGTTTATGTCTTAGTTGTTGAATCTTTTTATGTTCATACAAATATTTACACGTCAAGTTTGCTGAAAATAAAAGCAGTTGAAAGTGAGAGGACGTTTCTTTTTTTGCTGAGTATATACACCGATCGGCCATAACATTATGACCACTGACAGGTGAAGTGAATAACACTGATAATCTCCTTATCATGGCACCTGTCAGTGGGTGGGATATATTAGGCAGCAAGTGAACATTTTGTCCTCAAAGTTTATGTGTTAGAAGCAGGAAAAATGGGCAAGCGTAAGGATCTGAGCGACTTTGACAAGGGCCAAATTGTGATGGCTAGACGACTGGGTCAGAGCGTCTCCAAAACTGCAGCTCTTGTGGGTTGTTCCCAGTCTGCTGTGGTCAGTACCTATCAAAAGTGGTCCAAGGAAGGAAAAGCGGTGAACCGGTGACAGGGTCATGGGCGGCCAAGGCTCATTGATGCAAGTGGGCAGCGCAGGCTGGCGAGCTACTGTAGCTCAAAGTGCTGAAAAAGTTAATACTGGTTCTGAGAGAAAGTTGTCAGAACACACAGTGCATCGCAGTTTGTCGCAGTCAGGGTGCCCATGCTGACCCCTGTCCACTGCCAAAGCGCCTACAATGGGCACGTGAGCATCAGAACTGGACCACGGAGCAATGGAAGAAGGTGGCCTGGTCTGATGAATCACAAGTTCAAGGTGTTGACTTGGCTTCCAAATTCCACAGATCTCAATACGATCGAGCATCTGTGGGATGTGCTGGACAAACAAGTCCGATCCATGGAGGCCCCACCTCGCAACTTACAGGACTTAAAGGATCTGCTGCTAACGTCTTGGTGCCAGATACCACAGCACACCTTCAGACGTCTAGTGGAGTCCATGCCTCTATGGGTCAGGGCTGTTTTGGGATCTACACAATATTAGGCAGGTGGTCATAATGTTATGGATGATCGGTGTATATATATACACATATTGTAATGGGTTGGGGGGCCTGTCACAAGAAAGGGCTTGTATGTAGGCGGGGTCTGGTCTTGAAACACACAGTAGGGAGGCAGGCAGAGGGTACAAAACAGGCTCGCTGTTGTTTTATTTGCTCCCCTCAATGGCAAAACTAACAAAACAAAACCTAGCTCTGATTGAGCACTAACTAAACATAAATGGTCCCTAACTACAAACCAAAAACTACTAACAATAACAGTAAATGCCCGGGTCGGCAGGGTTTGGAGTCCTGGAGGAGATGTTTTGTAGTCTCCACTGAAAGACCCACCCTGACCCCAGCCTTGCCTCTCACACTGTTACAATATACATATATATACACACACACACACCCACAGACAGACACAGGGTTAGGAGCTCTGAAACAGGCTGGATGTTACCAAGTCAGTGGTTGTCAGTTTTTCTTGTTCCTATACAAATGCTGTTTCCTTGTTTGGATTATGGTGCCAACTTATTTATTTTCGTAGTGTTATTTTTTATTTGTTCTGTAATAAGCTGCATCTTGGTGGCAGGCTGAATGCAGACCACCACATGACAAAGCATAAAAATGTCAGGTTTTAGCACAACAAAATGTGAAAAGGCGTGTGAATACTTCCTAAACCCGCTTTATCGGGGCTGCTTGTCATCTTGATAGTGGCCAGTTCCATGGTCAGACGTTCCACATCACAGATCGATTTCTGCTTATTTCGGTTCTTTGAGCCTCTAGGAGCAGTCGTTTTGTCTCCATTTGTTGCCCGTTAGCTTCCTGCTATACTAGGTTGGTATGAATGAGTTGTTAAAATAGGTTGTCCATTGCTGTTTACTGGGAGTCTGACCAACCTATGACTGCATTCTCCAGCACTGTAACACAGTGCAGGCCAATGTGGTATTTTGGTACAAGGGACTGGTGTGGACTGGGATACCCTTGAGAAATAAGAATAATACAAAATAAGAAAGAGAGAAATAATAGAAATGAGAAAAAAACACCTAGCTCTATGGTAGAATGCAAGCTAAACTGGGAGATTTCCCTAAGCTATGATGGCTGGACAGGTAAGTAGATTACGAAGATAAACACCAGTAATTGCATAAAACGAAAGTGCATTGTCAGAGTCGATAGTACAGGTGATAGTTGTTTTCTATGGGCAGAGTTCTCATACTCAAACTGTGGTTCAATTCAAAAGCAGGGTCCAGATTCAAGGCAATTTCATGATTTCTTAGAGTTTACTGTAACAGTAGTTCTCTCTCCTGTCACCTGTTGTCCTAAGATCCCTAGAGTTGAAACCCACAAGCCTTTATGTATTTCACCTGACCAAAAGAAATATCTCCCATTAGCGATTCCTTCCCTATTAAGACCTCCCCAAGTTGTTTCACTTATTTCAATTTGCGTTTCTTATCCAGGTCATGCCAGCAAAGCTTCTGATTTTATCTTCACATCTTCTATTTTGTGAAAAAAATAACATAAAAGACAGAAAATTGGGGAGCTGCTGAAAACCATATTCTTGGAGAAGGTCAACATGGGTTTAGACGAGGCAGATCATGTCTAACCAATTTATTCGTTTTTTGAACATGCAACTGCAGCTGTAGATCACATGAAAGCATATGATATGATATACTTAGATTTTCAAAAAGCTTTTGATAAGGTTCCACACCAAAGACTGATCCAGAAATTGGAAGCTGTAGGCATTCAGGGTAATGTAAGTAGATGGCTTATGAACTGGTTGATGTATAGGAAACAGAGGGTGTCGATTAGAGGAGTTGCTTCTATCTGGAGTGAAGTTGTTAGTGGAGTTCCACAGGTATCAGTATTTGCTTTTTCTAATCTATATTAATTATCTGGACTCTGGGATAGTTAGCAAACTTGTCAAATTTGCAGATGATACTAAGATAGGTAGCTCAGCAGATACAATCTCGGCAGCTCAGGTTATTCAAAGGGACTTGGATAATATTCAGTTGTGGTCCGACACCTGGCAGACATCCAATGTGGACAAGCGCAAGGTATTACATACAGGTAATAAAAATGTTACAATTACACCATGTGAGGAATAGAACTAGAGGAAGTAACACATGAGATAGGTCTCTTTCCCCATCCAAACAATGTGGGGAAGCAATAGAAAAGGCAAACAATGTTAGGGTATATTGTCAAAAGTGTAGAATTTAGAACAAGGGAAGTAATGTTAAGACTGTACAATGCGCAAGTTAGACCTCATCTGGAATACTGTGTACAGTTCTGGGCGCCACACTTCAAGAAAGAAAGCACTGCTCTAGAGGCAGTTCAGGGAATGTCCCACTCAGAGACTGAGGGAACTGAACCTTTTCACCCTGGAACAGAGGAGACTACGTGGGGACTTGATTCAAGTCTTCAAAATCATGAAAGGCATCGACCACATCAAACCAGAGGAGCTTTTCAGATCAGCAGCGACACACGCACCCGGGGACACAAATGGAAATTGGGCTTAAAGGCATTCAAAATGGATAACAGGAGACACTTCTTCACACAGAGAGTTATCACAATCTGGAACAAACTCCCCAGCGATGTGGTTGAAGCAGACAATTTGGGAACATTTAAAAATAGACTGGATAGTATCTTTGGATCACTTAGATATTAATGGACATCAAACGAGCACGATGGGTCGAATGGCCTCCTCTCTCTCGTTTGTAAACTTTGTGTCATAGTTAATTATTATTAAATAGCTGCAGGATGCTTTACAACTGTGCTTCCTTTGTTTACATCCCTTACTGCCATAGCACATTGCATACATTTCTGATGGTGTTCCCCCAGGGACACTGCTTGTTGGTGGTCCCTCAAGATCAACAGATTGGGTGATGTCTGTTATATTACAAAATGGGGGAAAGATACTGCTTCTGCTAATAGTGCATATGTATGAGGTATAGTTTAAATAATCTGTGTAGCTATTCTTTATTCCTTTAAAAGGTAATATGGATATCCTATGCAAAATGCAAATGACTGAACAAATGATAATACAGCCCTTTTCATTTTTACAAGTACAATGTAAGGTCATTCATAATTCTTATATGTTTCTCTATATACAAAAGGTCAGCTTAGGACTTGGGTTGGTGGCAGTCTAAATGGTTTGAAATAACTTGTTAAATGTGCCATAATGAATTCATACATTTTTGTTAATATATGCAAAAATATACATTAACAATAGCATGCATTTGTATTTGAATAAAGATCGTTGTACGATGTGGAACTGAAAATAAATTGATGTTTCTTTCTCTTTTTTCCTATTTTGTAGTCAGAACTCTTTTGTTATCAGGCAGTGTCTATTTTTTATTCATTATTTAAGTACTTTCTGAAAGACTAACAAAGGGTTTTGGTGCTGAGAAAATAGACATTGGGAAAAAAGGGGGTTTGGGAGTGGGTAAGACATTGGGAAAAAAGGGGGTTTGGGAGTGGGTAGCACTAAATGTTTAATCAGATTGAGCCAAACCTCATAAAAATAATTAAAAATAAATAATAATAATAACATATATATATATATATATATATATATATATATATATATATATATATATATATATATATAAATAACACAAGGGCATCAGAATTGAATACGTTAAAAAAAAAAAAAAAAAAAAAAAAAAAAAAAGACATCTGGTCCATCCTAGAACAGAAAGTCCCTGAACAAAAAAAAAACAGGTCAGAAATCTTTTTTCCCATTTTTTATTGCATCTTTATTTGCAGCTTGGCAGACTGCAGTAGCTTTAATTAACTCAATGGTAATGGGAGGTAGCCCCTGGGACCTCATTAGGCAATTCAATTAGCAAAAAACACACAAGGTAGGTTAAGGCTTTCAGTGGCTTAGGGACAGCAAGGGCTGCCAGGGACGTACCAATTAGCCTCTTGCTGGGGGGCTGGTTTAGATACGCCACACACACCCCTCTTTACCATGTTTCTTTCTTGTGGTGAACGTGTGCAAGCCCCAGGCAATTAGGAAAGGCAGAAGACCAATGCAAACGGCAGGTTTTTCAGCCAGAAACCAAAAAAAACAACAGCCTGGCTACTTGTATTGCACATGAGCTCCCAGATGTATTCTATAGCCCATGGGACAGAAAATCTTTTATATTATTTATTTAGAGAAGAAGGGGGGTTCTAAAAAGCTTTGAAAACTGCCACTTTCTATCAATCCCTCTTTCATCTCTCCACAGTGTAGGTTCAGTGTAGGCTGTTGGAATTATACTTTTTCACACTCCCCTACCTAACTCCCAGTCACTCTGCTAAAAGGAAGAATCCTGTCATTAAAAGTGTAGAAAGGAAGACGAGGAAAGTAATGTTAAAACTCTACAATGCATTAGAGCAATCACACTAATTCCATGCCTGAAGAGATACTTAGACAGATTAAGGGAATTGAATAATTTTATCCTGGAATATAGTCAATTATTTGGAGACTTGATTCAGGTATTCAAAATCGTAAAAGTTTTTGACTATGTGCATCCAAAGGACATATTCAAGATCAGTGATACAAAATCCAGTGGAAACTGATGGAAACTGAGTTTAAATGTATTCAGAACAGAAAGCAGGATATACTTCATATACAGAGTTGTGGTAGTCTGCAACAAACGTCCAAGCCATTTTATTAAAGCCAGTTCCTTGGGGTCATTCAAAAATAGACTGAATGTGATTTTTGGATTATATTGCCACCAAATGAACATGTAGGATGAAAGGCCTCCTGGCATTGGTACAGTTTCCTATGCTTCTTACGGTCTGCAGGAGCAAGGGGGACCAGTTCAATCCCCTGTACAGTTTCAAAGCTGGGATCAGCTACACATGTTCAACAAGAAATACCATTAAGACATTTTAAAATGCCTCGCTTTTCAATGTCAACACATTTATGCATGCTAAAGTTCATATGGGCATTTCTGTAAGGTTTTACAATGCATGCTTATGGTGCCTGCACAGGATTAAGGTGAAGTAAACATAAAAAAAAAAAAAAAAACCACCTGTGTCAAGCAGTTTTAATGCAAGGATATTGTTATACAACAAAATCCTTAATAAAGAAATTATGAATGAGTATTTTTCATCAAATTATACCAAATAATATATTGAACAAAGCAGATGGCATTTAATTCTTATTGTCCTCTGAAAAAAAATGTTTTTCGTTTCCATAATATAAAGGAGAGACCTATGCTATGGTCAGTTGATAAAATAGACCTGACTGATTGTGTTTTGGCCAGTGTATCATATAAATGATTAATTTAATGATTTTGTTGTTTTATTGTCCTTTTTGAAATTACCTCATGATTTTGTTTTACATGAAAGAGAAGATAATACCTAATGTGTTCTTAACACACACACAAAAAAACACACACTTTTAAATCATGTAATCTGTATGTGGATCAGTTGCATTGAAACAGCATTGTAGGTAAAGCATTCAACAACCAATAAATTAGATACTATAACATTGGTAAGATTATTATTAATGCCATAGTCTCTAAATTCTGAAATAACACAATCAGTTCAGGTTCAGGTAGCTAGAAGTATTTATGCAGAGTTCATTACTACCTGCACTTCAGGCGCGGACAATCAGACAGACAGACACACTAAGGATTTGTTTGGCTTTTGCCCTAAGGTGAGATGGAGCCCTGTCAATCTCTCCTTGCTTTTTTCACAATCATTAAGCATAGGGAGAATCTGCCTGCTTGTGTTACACCAGTCCACATTATAAACACACAGATGAGGCAGTCAGGCAGCAGTCTCTAGTGCCATCGCTCTCATCGCCTTTCGCCAGCACTCAATCCATCACCAAAATTAAAGGTAATGAGTTGTCAAAAAACAGGCCTGCGAATGCGTTCCTTAAGGCGATGCTTCTACTTATTAGAGCAATCTCTGTGGACTTGGAGAACATAACAGTTTGTAAAAACCTAGTGAGATATCCTATCAGATTCACACTCAGCATCTTACTGAATTCGGGTAGGTGATTGGGGCCCATATCAAACCTTTGCTTCCAAGACACTACTGTATAAAAACAATGGATTATTATCCGCCCAGGGTGCTGCCTGCTTTTAATCATAAACCTTTAAAACATGAACATTTAAAAGGGTTTGGATGGGTTTTTTAACAACTGCAATGAGACATCTTGTCAGTTTGATTATAATTATAGTAATGATATATAAGTATGTTTAAAATAGTTTTAACCACTCAAGAGATTAAGACCAAATCTTGAATTTTGTTTGTTGTATTCTTGCTTTGCTCAGTCTGTTCTTATTTGTTTGTACTTGTTTCAAATTAGCCAACAGCCCATTGCAGCAGCACTGTATTTAACACTGAAACACATCCCCTTGTCTCCCTTTCATCATTGAAAGGTCTTTGCAAATGCTATACTGTGTTGTAATTTCAAAAGATACACAATAGAAGTAGAACAAACAGGCAGACACATTATTTAAACTAATTTAAAAGGTTCATAATCTAAGTCTTCCACATTCAGCACTTAGTTGCAGCAATAGGAAAAACTAAGCATAAACTCATCTTTACATGTTACAGTCCAATGAACCCTCTAACAAAGCCTCTATAAGACAAAAAGCATGAACCATCTCATGCCTGATGCTATTGAACCCTCAAACAGTCAGTCACCAGCTACATATAACTTTCTAAAATTACTCTGCCTTCTCAGAAACATTATCAAGTTCACAATGACTTTTACTACAAAGGTTTAGGAAGACAGGCTTGCCATCCTCAGAGAACCACATTTCTGTTTGAATAATAGCAAGATTTTGTTTATTTATTTTTAATCTGGCCAATTGCCTATTTTTTTTTTCCTTGTTGCCTCTTCGTTTAGACATCTGCTTGGAAAGCAAGAGGTCAAATTTAATAAATGTTAATTAGCCTCATTAAATTCTTCCACTCACTCACTGAAGTTCTTTCTCAGGTCCTTCTTTGATCTTCTATTCATGATAGGTTAACCCTTTGGGGCTCAGAATAACACAGATTCTTTCACCATCTTACATATATTAGAATATAAACTAATTTTTCAATATTAAAAAGGCCTTTGTGAAAGACATTCTCAAAAATTGACCAAATCTATAATGTCCATACATGTTATTTCTTAAAGGAAACTGTTAGATCCTCCTTACTGTTTTGACATGAACAGCTGATTTATGGCTTAAATATATATGATGTTCCTTTTCTGGTTAAAGACAGTTTAGTCTTGCTTCTCATTTACAACTCCAGATCAGTTTCATATTTTGTAACAAACAGTTTGAGAGCAGGGTTTAATTGTGTTAATATAGTACATTTTAGATTGCATGTGGACATGCAAGTTCTACTAATCCTGTAGGATCTAAGCAGGGTTGTAGAATTGGTTCTTTTAACAACATTGAGCTTGAGCAGGTAGAGATATACAAGTATCTCGGTATTTGGTTATACATTGCATTAACATTTAAACCCCATATCTCCAAACTACAGTTGAAAGTTTGGGCTAGACTTGGCTTTCTTTACCATAATAAATCTTGCTTCACACACCCAGCTAAGTATTTACTGGTCAAGATGTCTGTACTACCCATTTCTGATTATGGGCATGTTATTTACATTGCTGCTTCTAATTCAACCCTCAAGAAACTGGATGTTATATATCACTCTGCTATACGATTTGTAACTTGTTAAAATTCTATTTAGGTGTTTCAAAGAATTTGGTTGTTATCTATTCAGCCCAATCCCCTGTTCTAAGTGTCAACTGGAATATTTTAATTAGCAGCCTATAAATAATTTCCCTAATTTCAAGTACTGTTGGAAATATAGCATCTGGCCCAGGAAATGTGTTCGATTTTAATTCTGTTAGTCCCTTTACTACCTCCTCCTCGTTTATCCTGATCTGTCTTAGAGTTTGACTGGACTGATTGTTAACCTGTGGCATGTACAGGTGGGTGACAAGTTAAAGGAAAAACCTGAATAAATTAGTGGAGGAACATAACAAATGCAGATGCCTCCAAACAGGTGTACTGCATAATACAATTAAGCAATTAACATCCTATCATGCTGCGGATGCTGAGCAGGCCCAGCTGACCTTGATTTTGTATCAATATGGCAAGTGGAAAGGATCTAAGTGACTTTGAAAGAGGGGTCTTTATTGGGGCACGAATGGCAGGAGCTTCAGTAAATAGGGTTGGAAATTGTGGTCGAAAGCACACATTTGATGACTGTGATGCTTGTGGATTACTGTGATATGTAAGGAAAAACAGAAGAGCAACTCGAAGAGCAACTCGTGTTAGACAGCTCTCTCCAACACCATCATCAAAACACCAAATGAGGGAATATCTTTTGGACAAATGGTGCTCCATCCCTCCAGTAGAGTTCAGAGACTGATAGAATCTATGCCAATGCACATTGAAGCTGTTCTGGCAGCTCGTGGTGACCCAATACCTTACTGAGACACTATGTTGGTTTTTCCTTTAATTTGTCACCCGTCTGTATAAACACTTTAAAGCACCCGTATATAAGCTACAATAATAAAGGTAAGTGCACAGTGCAGTTCTGCTCTACGCTGGACAGAAAGTACATCATGTTCAACATATTTTAGTCTTGCTCCAGTTAAAATAGTCTGAAATTACAAATGATTATAATCCATACAAATGGGAATTGTATACAAATAACTGATCAATCCTTGTATATAATAATGTAACTGTTGTAATGTATCATGCCCCTGTTCTGGAACAACCAGGGAATCTGTACGAGCACTGTGCAAGTATATTGTTTTACAGTTGAAAGTAATAATTGCAGTTCTTATTTTTAGACATATCAGGAATTTAAATAATTAACATCATTGTTTATCTTGATCTGTGAAATCATCTCTTTATATGAATTAGCATGAATTTAGTTTGCTATTATTGTGTAAGTGTATTTCATTTTCATTTTTTCCCTGTGTGATGGTTAACAATGGTGATGGTGCAGTAATTGTGTTGCTTTATGCTCTATAGGTGAACAGTAGTCTCTCTGTGTAGTTTCCTTGGCCAGCAGCCACAGCTGACCTCGAACAGAAACTTTTCAGTGCTGCACTGGGCTGTGAGATTCTGCACAGAACTGTGTAGATCTGTACAGAGCTGCAGGCCAGGTAACCAGCAACAAGTGGGACAACAATTGCAGTAAATCCATTTGGTTGAACATTGGTTGTGGTTGGTAAGTTGGTGATATTGGTATGTAACTATAATATTGAGAAATAATTCAAACTAGATCACATGCATAATGGCAATTTACTGTTTTGTAAATATGTATTAAAATGTGAAAGCATTCTGTTTACAATGAAACTGTAAGTAAAGCACATTGTTTCAATCCGTATTGAATTCTTGTTCAGAATTTAGTTAAGCCAGCAATAGGTTTTTAATATATATCAATCTCATCCATTATGTAAGATGAATTTGAATCTAGTTAAAATATAATGTACAATGCTACAGAAATCTGCCAAAGTCATGTTATCCTGCCTCAACCTCAAGGTTAAAAGTTTCTTGAATTGTATACAGCTATTGTCTTCAGGTGACTCTGCCTCACTGTTTCTTGAATATATAGGCCCAGAGCTATTGTCTTTTGAATACCTCATCAACAACTGTATTAGTATGCATGGGGTAAATTGAACTCCTACAGCTGGATTGAACTGGATTTGATTGAAAAGGCTGTAACCTATTGTCTATCAAAGATACAAAGGGGCTTCTTCCAGAACACATCTCTATTTCTTTTCTTCACTTCATGTTAGAGGAGAGCTCAGAGTTAACTTGTATTTCTTATTTTATATAATAAACTTGTTGCTTCTTCATTGGTGTATCCTGGGATTTACAAAAACCACTACACAACTTTCACCATGTTGGCTATCAGGAATAGTCTATGTCAGCCATTTAATCATATATAACCTCTTCTGTTATTTTGTATAATAATAATAACGACTCAGAAATAGGTTAAATAGATTACTAAAATAGATTCATAATATTATTATTATAATTATTTTATTTGTATTGTCTGCAAGCAACTTAAATCAGCTCTATATTGTCTGATAATTATCGTAATATTCAATCATCATAATGTGAATTTACATTCCCAACCAATTCAGTAGGCTTTCTCAGCTGTTAAGGTCTAATCAGGGGCAGTATGGTGGCAAGCTGAAGAAAAGCTACTGTGCACATTTTTTGAAATTTTGCAGGAAATCCAAAGGCAAGGTCGATACAAAACAGGCAAAGATTCAGTACTCAAAAGAACAAAGCAAAATGGGAGATCCAAAAGGTAGTAGTCAAGTGAGGAAAGCAGAGGTCAAAACACAATGGCTATCAGTTTTGGGAAATAAGACTCAGTAGTGTTGCACAGGCAAAGCAAGACTTCGCATTGAGGTAAGGCTTGGTTGGGTTTAAATACATTGAGCTGATGAGCAGGGAGATCTGGAACAGGTGAAGGTGATTCAATAATACAGGGCTATAATACATTGAAACAGACTGGTGGTCTCAGTGAAAATAAGGGAAGGGTCGAGAATGTTGGAGGCTGGGACCCAGGAGCGCTCCTCTGGGCCATAAACCTTCTAGTAAGCGCCCTCTGAGACGATGGGACTGGAGTAAGGACTGGACAGCATAAGTGGGGCCATCTTCCAGGTCAATGGGAGGTAGAGGAGGTCCAACGGAACCATCAGCTGCACCAGAGGTATGAATGGGATCTGTAGTGACTCGCTTCAGAAGGGAAATATGAAAGGAGGTGGAGATGAGAAAGTGTGTAGGCAATTGGATGCGACATGTTACCGGATTGATTTGTCGGAAGATCTTGTATGGAGAAATGTAACATGGATTCAATTATCGGGACAGGAGCCTGAGATGGATATTCTGGCTGGACAGCCACACTTCTTGCCCTGGCTGGTATTATAGAGCTTGAAGCTGATGCTGATCCGCCTGCACTTTCTGACACCGAACAGCTTATTGCATGGTGGTACCAATCATCAATGGCTGGGATGTCAGTGGATCCTCCAGTCCCAGGAAACAAGGGTGGTTGGTATCCCAAGACACACTGGAATAGGGTGAGACCTGTAGCAGAGCTGACAAGGGAGTTTGGAGTGTACTCTGCCCATCAGAGATACTTACTCCACTCCTGTTGATGACAGCTGCAATAAGTGCACAGGAAGCAACCGATCTCTTGGTCTGGGGTGTTGGTCTGTGGGTGATGAAAGACTGATGTAAATGTTTATTGAGCACAGAAAGACCAAACCCGGGATGTGAACTGGGGACCCCAGTCTGACACGATGTCTTCTGCTGTAGCCTGCAGATTCTGAAGACCTGAGAAAAAAGGAAATCAGTTTCGAAAGCAGTGGGGAGTCCCTTGAGTGAGATGAGTCTCTATGGTTTAGAAAACCTATCGACAGCAACCAAGATTGTGGTATAAACGTGGGAAGGAATGGGGAATGGGGAATGGTTCCAGAAGACCGGCAGGAGGTTGGTGTGGAGATTTTGATTGGGCACAGGATTTACATGCTTTAACAAAGCATATGACATCAGAAGCCAAGCTTGACCACCAGAAATTCCTTTGGACCAAGGCTGTGGTGCATTTAACTCCTGGATGACCAGAGATGGGTGACGTGTGCAGCCAGACCAGCAGCTGAGGGCATACTGAGAGGGGAGACAAGTGACTGTCAAGCTGTCTAGAGAGCGTCGGCTTTTGTGTTCTTTGATCCAGGTCGGTAAGTGAGGCAGAACTAAATTCGGGTAAAGAACAGAGCCCATCAAGCCTGACAGGGATTGAGTCGTGTTGCTGACTGTATATATTCCAGAATGCGGTGGTCCATAAAGACCAGGAAGGGATTTGTAGAGCCCACCAGCAAGTGCTGGCACACCTCCAGTGTCAATTTAATTGCCAGGAGCGCCCAGTTTTCCATGTCATAGTTAAGAACATAAGACAGTTTACAAATGAGAGGAGGCCATTCGACCCATCATGCTCGTTTGGTGTCCATTAATAACTAAGTGATCCAAGGATCCTATCTAGTCTATTTTTTAATGTTCCCAAATGTGGGGTTCAACCACATCGCTGGGGAGTTTGTTCCAGATTGTAATAACTCTCTGTGTGAAGAAGTTTCTCCAGTCTTGAATGCCTTGAAGCCAATTTCCATTTGTGTCACCGTGTCTGTGTGTCCCTGCAGATCTGGAAAAATAATCTAATTGTCTATGGCCCTCTATCAACATTACACAGAGGGGATGAAGCCTTTATCAGGCTGTCCTCTCTAAACAGTTGGTTGGCAAACTGGTGTGCATCAAAGATATTCACTTTTGTTAATAATTGGGACTGTTCTGGGGAAAGGCCTGGCTTATACAGAACAGCTGGGCCCCATCCCACCTAGATAATATTGTCATGTATGCAGTTTTATATTTTATATATTCAGCGAAGTTAGAATTCTTAGCCATGAAGTGGACGATCTGTGAGCGGTTCCGTGACTACTTGTAGTATACTCCGTCAGTCATCATCTACAAGGACAACAATCTGCTAACATATGTACTAACGGCAGCCAAGTTGAATGCAACCACACACTGCTGGGTTAGCTGACTTCAAGTTCTCAATAAAGTATCAGCCAGGAAAGAGCAATGGTGATATAGATGGCTTGTCACAAATGCCTCTTGACATGGAGAAGGTCATGGACACATGCTCACAGGAAGTGGAGCCAGAGAAGATAACCAATGTCACACAAGCGCTATATCTGCAGTCCCAAGAGCAAGAGCAATAGCCAATGCAGTAGTGAGTGCAGAGGAAAACAGTGAGCAAGTGTCATCGCCAGTAACCGAGCTATCCAGTGAGCAGCTGAAAGAGGCGCAGGAGCAAGATCCTGTGATTGGAAATATAAGGGAGTACATCAGGACCAGGCAGTGGTCAGTTGTTAAGGGCAGAGACCATCATGATGACACCACTGTCTTAATAAGAGAAAAGAACAGACTGTATAGAGAAAGATGGCATCCTATACAGAAGGTAAGTGACTTGCCAACAGCTGGTGCTGCCCAAGAAGTTTCACCAGCTGGTATACAGGGAGCTGCATGATTTGATGGGGAACCTTGGAGTTGAGCGGATAATGTCCCTCATTCATGGCAATTCTACTGGCCTCATATGCAGAGAGACAATGAGCACCATGTAACCAAGTGTGCAGTTGTCTGAAATGAAAAAGAGACTGAACAAGCCGACCAGAGCACTAATGAGCAGTGTTGTGACTACGTATCCATTTGAGATGGTGTCAATAGACTTCCTTCACCTTGAGAGCTGTAAAGGGGATATGAATACATTTTAGTTGCAATGGGCCATTTCACGTGCTAAACTCAAGCATATGCCTGTGCCAACAAAGCAGGAAAGACAGCTGCAGAGAAGATCTTTGGTGACTTTGTGCTCAAGTTTGGCTTCCCAGCCGAGTTGCATCACGACCAAGGCAAGGAGTTTGAGAACAAGCTGTTTGCAAAGTTGCAGGAGTACAGTGGAATTTAAGGCTCACGTGCCACGCCATACCACCCACAAGGTAATGGTCAGGTGGAGTGCTTTAATAGAACACTCCTGTCCATGCTGAGAAACCTGATGGATGAAACAAAGTCTGACTGGAAGAGCTCCCTGGCGAAAGTAGTGCATGCATACAATTGTACGTGCAGCAAAGCCACTGGATTTACACCTTACAACCTCCTGTATGGCAGAACCCATCGACATCATGTTTGGCCTTCCGCCAAATGATCAGTGCATGTCTCAAAGTAAGTATGCGACCAAGTGGAGATGACGGATGGATGAGGCCTACAAGTTGGCATCAAAGACAGCACTCAAAGAGAGGGAGAGAGCAAAGGATCACTACGACCAGAAGACCTATGGAATGGACCTGGAACCAGGACGCCGTGTGCTAGTGAGGAATTGCGTACAACAGGATAGTTCGGGAAAGTTGAGGTCTTACTGGGAGTGTCAAGTGTATGTGGTGGCAGAGAGGAAACACAAGGACAGTCCAGTCTATGAATCAAACCAGAGAGAGGACCCGGACGGACCAGAGTGCTTCATAGGATCTTACTGCTGCCATGTGACTTTCTCCCACTGGAAGAATACCAAGCTGAGAAAACAAGAACACAAATCAGGACTGAAAGGAGAGACCAGCAACACCCAAGAGCAAAGGAAGGAGATTAGGATGACAGCTCAGACGATGAGGGCAATTGGAGAGCCATCACCATGCCAACAGCAGCCAGCAACCGAGAGAGAGTCCAGCTAAGGGCAGAAACAGATGAGTTCCACCCCCAACCAGTGATGAAGGAACTGGAGACTGTGGACCCAGAACAACAGGAGACTGAAGGAGAAGACGAGATGTAGGCAAGTGATGAAGAACATGAAATTAAGTGGAAGAGGAAAACGTGGAGCCTGTGGAAGCAGAACGCCTGAGGTCAGACAATGGAGATGATGATGAAGACATCGTGCTTCAGTCAGCCGCTACAAGGAAATATCCTTAGAGAGAGAGAAATCCCATTAAGGCTTTCACATACAATAGATTAGGTCATCCTACAAGTCACACCTAGATACAAGTAAGAAGAAAAAAATAATAAAGTAAAGCTAAGTGAGAGTTTTATATTCAGAAGTTAAAATGTGTAAGATTATGTTTCAGAGTTGAGAACCAGTCACTAGACCATAGAGACGCATAGAGATGTACTAGTATGGGAGAAAATATACAGTACAAGAAGTGGGTCAGGGACAGAGGGTTATAGTTCAGATAAAGGTCAAAACCTATTCAGTGCGGTTACACTCCCCGCGGTGAAAGTGGCGGTGAAAGTAGTGGTTATCATAGTGCACGATGATACCAGCTACAGACGCATGATGTTAAAGGGAGATGTATGTCATGTGTGTTATTGTTTCAGAACAGAAAGGTATCCAGAGGAAGAAAATGACTCATGTCAACCTATAGCTATAACTTACCTGTTGAAGACATGAGTGTAATGGGAAATACAACACGTTCATTATGTCGGGACGACAACAAACTTTTGAGGGGAGAGTGTGGGACCTCAATAGAATGTTAAGCATAAGAGTGGACATCCCCCGCCCCCCTTCATAATGATGCCTCCCTTAATTATTTTTGTTATTTTGCTTAATGTTTGAATAAGTATGTAGTTTTAAATATATACTGTACACGTATTCTGTAATGCAAATATATTCAGAGATTAAAAGATGGTTATTGTCACTCCAGAATTGTATAGACAGCTCAGAGGTCATAGGTAAGGTGTGCACAGTATGTGTCATCAGGAGTAGACCGAGTTTGCGATTGTGTGTGTGTTACTGTGCTAGAATATGTAAAATATATGTTTTAGCTGAAGCCATGTTGTAAGACAAAGTTTTATCTGCAAAGGTCCGCACAGTATGCGTCATCAGGAGTAGACCAAGTTTGCAATGTGACAGGAGTGCTGATTACATGTATAATAATAATAATAATAATAATAATAATAATAATAATACATTTTACTTGGGGGACGGCTTTCTAGATACTCAAGGACATCTTACACAAAGTTGACCTATATAAATTGAATCCAAAAGGCAATCCCAAAAAAATACAGGCTACCAAAAATAGCTTAACAAACTCACAGCATTGTCCTGTCCTCCTTATATGTATCCGAGTACAATTTGACAGGCAGATAAACACCTTCCCACATCAACATGCTGGAGACAGATTTTGGTTTGACTCTGATTTATTGACTGAGAAAGGGTGAAACATAGCTTAGAAATTAACTGAGGCACGTGGTAACTAAAGTGTAGATAGTGTTGTGTGAGGCCTAGAACAGCAATAAAGGAAACTTCCTATAGTAATATACAAGTAACGTACAGGGTTAATTACTTCATAATATGTTTACTATATACTTAACAGATAAAGTAAGAATACTAACTTGTATCGATAAACTGAACCGACTGCACTACTAACATATTAACACTAAAATGCTTAGCAATTAAAGTTGTACTTCAGAAATAATCATTGATACAGTATGTTAAACAATCAAGAATACAGATACATACCAACGATGCTACCAAAGCCATAAACTTCGAAGGATTGAAAGGATACAAGTACTGTACTGTAAAGGCAATGAAAACAACATGTACAATCGTCCATGAGGCACTGAACTTTGACCCTTGACACATGACAGCTAAGATCATGTGACATGAGTTGATCACATACTTTGAATGAACAGCAGGGGGAGACAAAAAACAACAGAACAAAATGAAATATGCATAACAGAACAACTGTTGTGTGTCTTCAATACAACCAAAACCAACTCTTGCTTGATTAGATGGGCAATCCGCCTACAAGAATTCAACTTCAGGGTAGAGACTTCAGCTTCAGTCGCAGATCGCCACGACAAGGATTTCAGATCAGTCATGAAGTGTGTGTCCCTGTACTGAAGTGGTTGGGTAGTGTGTACTCCTTCACGGAGCAAAAGACATAAATTCGGTGCAAAATAGTCGTTAAGTGTCAGCTGCGCACTGTTCACAAAATCGGGTCGGATTGTAGAAATCGTGTAGTATGACTGTAGCACGCTACATTTCAAATAGCTAAAACCAGAGACAGACAGATACTTTTAAAAATGTCCATAAAAAACATACCACTATACTTCTGTCTTTTTTCTTCCTCATCTTTCCTGTTCTTTCTATATTGTGCACCCAATGGCTTCGGTCTTTTCATGAGAACAGCAGTCAGAGAGGCAGTCAGAAACTTTTCAATGGACAAACTGTCAACTGCGCACTCAACTCACCCCCATCCACGCCTGCCCTGCCTCCCTCACACCGTCTCACTGGTATTCCTATGATGAATTCCACTGTCGAAATTTGACAACATTTTTACAAGGTGGGGTACACCCGATTCAGTCCTTTCAGATCGTGGCCCTCAATTTGAGTCTCAGGTTATACAGGAAGTATGTGATCAGTGGTTGGTGGTTAAAATATTTACCACCACCTACCATCCTCAGACGAATCTAACCGAAAGGGTTAATCGAACATTGAAACCAATCATTGCATCTTTTGTAGGGAATCGGCACAAAAGATGGCATTGGTTCTTGCCAGAATTCCGATTTTCTATAAATTCAGCAATCCAGGAGTCCACTGGATTTTCTCCAGCAGAGATTAATTTAGGCTGGCCGCTGCAAGGTCCTTTAGAAAAGGAATTTCAGTTCACTATTATCTCTGACACCCTTGCATATGACGTGGTTGCATGTCTTGCTTCAATGCATTCTCATATCACTCAAAAATGCTAAAAGCAAAGGCACATCAAGAGAGAAATTAGAGATGTAGCATATGCTCTCAAGGATCGAGTATGGGTCCGAGCACACCCTTTGTCAAAGGCAGCTTTAGCTTATTCTGCAAAATTAGCACCACGGTGGCTCGGTCCATATCGGGTAATCGGCAAACTTGGACCAGTGAATTATCAGGTGGTTCATGAAGACAATGGGGAAGGCCTGAGAACTGTCGATGTTGTCAATCTTAAGCCTTGTTATCCATCAGCTAAGGAGGTGGAAGTGCAGGAAGAACGAGAACGGCATTGTGTCATTGATATTCTCCAAGAAGAAGATAGTGCTGATGAATTTGTAGGATTTACACAGGAGGAGATTGATACAGCTACTCCATTCTGTGATTAGCTTTTAACAAGGGGAGGGGAGCGTGCCATAGTTTATTTCTATTTTTGTCTATTATGTTTAATGGTTTTTAAAAGGGCTGGGTCCTAATTAGGAAGGACGCACGAGTTAGAGATCAGATGGGTCCCCGGATGATGAGGATGGACTTAACAAGCGTAGAAGAGGTAATGAGAGAGGTGGTAAGGGAGTGAATTTAAAAAAGAAAATGTAAGTTTGGTTGAGTTGGTGGAGTATGATATTTAATGTTCAAGCACCAAGCCTAAGGGGAAGAGGACTTGGAACCCGGAGACTTTTTGGTTCTTTATTTGGTTGGATGTGAAGACCAGAATTTATTTATTTTCTTACCGTGTGGTGTGCATGTTGCAAACGAGGAAGCAGTCTGCATCTGCGTTTTTGATGGAAGCCAGGCACTGTGGCTCATTCAAGTAATAGACCCGGAGCAGATACCTATCATGGTTTGAAATGAAGCCCTTCACTTTGCTGTTTTTGTGTTGACTGTTTGTGACTGCTGTGGATTCTGAAGGCAGGAGACGGTTGGTTCTTGGTTGGTTTGGTTGTCTGCAGTATTGTTGGGAGATCAACGATGGGGTGGAACTGACAAATCTATTTTGTTCATCTGTATGGTGGACTCAGTTGCGAGACTATAACAACATGATTACACAGAAAATAGAGGATGAAATGAAAACCATATTCTTGGAGATAGTCAACATGGGTTTAGACGAGGCAGATCATGTCTTACTAATTTATTAGAATGTTTTGAACATGCAACTGCAGCTGTAGATCATGTGAAAGCATATGATCTGATATACTTAGATTTTCAAAAAGCTTTTGATAAGGTTCCACACCAAAGACTGATCCTCAAATTGGAAGCTGTAGGCATTCAAGGTAATGTAAGTAGATGGATTATGAACTGGTTGATTTATAGGAAACAGAGGGTGTCGATAACAGAAGTTGCTTCTAACTGGAGTGAGGTTGTTAGTGGAGGTCCACAGGGATCAGTATTAGGGCCTGTGCCGTTTCTAATCTATATTAATGATCTGGACTCTGGGATAGTTAGCAAACTTGTCAAATTTGCAGATGATACTAAAATAGGTGGCTCAGCAGATACAATCTCCTCAGCACAGGCTATTGAAAGGGACTTAGATAATATTCAGTTGTGGGCCGACACCTGGCAGATGAAATTCAATGTGGACAAGTTCAAGGTATTACATGCAGGTAACAAAAAGGTCTACAATAATTACACTATGGGAGGAATGAAGTAGATGAAGTAACACATGAGAAAAACCTAGGAGTCTACGTGGACTCCTCACTTTCTCCATCCAAACAATGTGGGGAAGCAATAAAAAAGGCAAATAGAACGTCAACCTGACGGCAACGAGGACGACCACAGGGACGAGGGGCAGGGTCTCCAGGGTGGTCGCGGTGGAATGCCGAAATGAGGGAGGGGTCGAGAATGTCCGAAGCTGGAACCCAAGACTGTTCTTCGGGTCCGTACCCCTCCCAATCCACAAGATATTGGAGACGGCCGTTTCGGCGACGAGAGCAAAGAAGGGACTGGACAACATAAGCGGGGCCGTCATCCAGATCCAGATCGGGTGGAGAATCTGAGTCAGGAGCAGTGGGTTTCAGCAACGACACATGAAAAGTGGGAGTAATCTGTTATGTGCAAGGTAGGTCAAGATGATAGCATATGGGATTGATCTGGCGCAGTGTTCGAAAGGGACCAATTAACCTGGGACTGAGTTTTCTAGAGGGGAGTCTAAGTTTGATATCCTTGGTCGATAACCACACCATCTGTCCAGGCTGGAACTGTGGGGCAGGTCGCCGATGACGGTCCGCTTGCTGTTTTTGGCGTTTTATTGCCCATTGGAGGCACGTATGTGCTGACTGCCAAACTGCAGCACTCCGACGAAACCAATCGTCAACCGAGGGGATATCTGTGGCATCCACCGAACAGGGGAACAGGGATGGTTGATAACCCAGTACACACTGAAAAGGGGTAAGTCCAGTAGAAGCGTTAATTAAATAATTCTGAGCATTTTCGGCCCATGGTAAGTACCTACTCCAGTCCTTTTGATTGTCGCTGCAGTATGTCCGCAGGTATCATCCAATCTCCTGATTAAGCCGTTTTGTTTGACCATTGGATTGCGGGTGGTAACGTGAGGAGAGATTGATTTTAATGTCGAGTGATTTGAAAAAAGCAGACCAGACTCGTGAAGTGAACTGTGGGCCATGATTGGATACAATTTCTTCAGGTAAACCATAGATCCAGAAGACATGATGGAATAAATATTCAGCAGTGTCATGAGCAGTGGGGAGACCTTTTAGGGGTAAAAGGCAACAATATTTACAAAAGCGATCTATGGCAACTAGGATGGTGGTGTAACCGTGTGAGTTGAGAAGATCTGTAATAAAGTCAATGGATATATGGGACCAAGGTCGTTGAGGTATAGGAAGAGGATGTAAAAGACCAGTAGGAAGTTGATGAGAAGATATGGATTGGGCACATGTAGAACAGGCTGAAACAAAATTCTTATTCATGGCAGGCCACCAGAATTTCTGACGGATCAAAGATATGGTGCAACGAATACCTGGGTGTCCCGAGGCAGGAGACGAATGAAACCAGTGAAGGAGCCTGGCTCGGATTGAGCTGGGGACGAAGGTAAGAGAGACGAGGCAAGTAGAAGGAGCTGGTTCAGTAATCTGAGCTTGATTTATTTCATCCATGATGTCCCAAGTAATAGGTGCCACAATGCAGGTGGGTGGTAGAATGGGCTCATGACATACAGAGTGTGTATTTGACTCAAAGTGTCTGGATAATGCATCTGCTTTCATGTTCTTTGAACCGGGACGATAGCTGATTGTAAAATTAAACCGGGTAAAAAACAGAGCCCAGCGAGCTTGACAAGGGTTTAGGCATTTAGCAGCACGGTTTACTGTTGCCCGGTGAATGAAATTGCCCGCTGATCCTGAGTCTATAAAAGCAGAAACAGTGACACATTTAGAACCTGACTGAATCTTGGCATTGACAATGCATTGTTTAGGGGTTACAAGGGAGCAGAGATCTGTACTCACAGGTACATTCAAAGCAGTATCAGCGGCATCGTGACGAACAGGGCAGGAGTCCAGAAAGTGACCTGGTTGGCCACAATATATGCAGAGACGCCGTTGAATCCTTCTCTTTCTTTCTTCTGGTGTCAGACGGGTTCTGCCAAGTTGCATCGGTTCTGCTTCTGTCACTGGATCAGCTAGGGAAACGGATCGGGAAGGTGAACGTGGTGATTCTGGAGCGGAGCGTTTTCTTCTGGTTTTCATTAGATTGTCCAGGCGAACAGCCAGCTGGATAAGCTCCTCCAGGCCTAGAGCTTCGTCTCTACAGGCGAGTTCTGACTGCAGGTCGTGGTGTAGCCCCTGTCGAAAAAACGTGATCAGAGCGTGTTCACCCCATCCTCTTGAAGCTGCCAAGGTACGGAATTTCAGGGCATAGTCCGTAGCGGAAATATTGTTTTGACGGAGGACCAGGAGCTGCTCTCCGGCGTCTTTCCCCTCAGCTGGATGGTTGAAAACCTCCTTGAAGTGGGATAAGAAGGCAGAAAGAGATCTAGTAATTTCTCCCTGCTGTGTCCAGATAGCAGATGTCCACTGCAATGCCTTCCCTGTAAGGAGAGTGATCACAATCTTGGATGCTTTTATAGGAAATGCAGTGGGTTGGTGAGCAAAATAGAGGGAACATTGTAACAGAAACCCCTCACAGCGTTCAGGAGAGCCATCAAACTTCTCTGGAACAGTGAGATGGACAGGAGGGACGGCTGCGGGAACTTCCACCGGTGGGGTTTCTATGGTAGGTGGGATGACGAGAGTGGGACTCTGCAGGAGTAACGTGAGATGGTTTAAATTAGCTGATATTTAATTCAACATCTCCTCATGTTGACCCAATAAAATCCCCTGAGCTGCAACAGCAGTAGAGAGATCAAGGTTCCCCATTGGATCCATTTCTGCGGCGAAGTCTTCTGTCAGGTTCGTCATAATCCAAATGGCAAATCCAGGTGCGGAGCTGATAAGAGAAGGGAGGGAACAAGAGGAAGGCGACACAAAGACAATCAATTTCAGGAATCGTAGTCAAAAGGTAGTGAGAGGTCAATCGATCAGGAAAACTGGGTCACTGGGGAGAATCCAGAATCAGGAACGAGAGAACAAAGCAAGATCAGGAACACATTAAAGCTTTAGAAGATGAGAGGATCAGAAATGCTGTGTAGACACTGGCAAGACTTTGCGAAGAGTTCTGGGAGAAGTGGGATATATAAAGAGGGGTTAATGAAGGAGAATACGAGGAGCAGGAGAGACAATTGAAACAATTAAAAGAGAAATCAGGGGAAGATTGTTTTGAAAAACTGGAGTACGGGAGACATCTAGTGGCAAAGATCATACTGCAGGCCTGACAGTTAGGGTATTTTGTCAAAAGTGTAGACTTTAAAACAAGGGAGGTAATGTTAAGACTGTACAATGCGCTAGTTAGACCTGGAATCTGGATCTGGAATACTGTGTACAGTTCTGGGCAACACACTTCAAGAAGGATATCACTGCTCTAGAAGTAAATGTACAATTAAACTATACTTGTTTTTTTAAATAATGCAAATGTGTTATTATTATCATGAATATAATTATTATTATTATTATCATTTAGCTGACGTTCTTATCCAGGGCAACTTACATTTGTACCCATTCATACAGCTGGGCATTTTACTGGAGCAATCTACAGTGAGGGAAAAAAGTATTTGATCCCCTGCTGATTTTGTACGTTTGCCCACTGACAAAGAAATGATCAGTCTATAATTTTAATGGTAGGTGTATTTTAACAGTGAGAGACAGAATAACAACAAAAAAATCCAGAAAAACGCATTTCAAAAAAGTTATAAATTGATTTGCATGTTAATGAGGGAAATGAGTATATGACCCCTTCAGCTTAGTACTTGGTGGCAAAACCCTTGTTGGCAATCACAGAGGTCAGACGTTTCTTGTAGTTGGCCACCAGGTTTGCACACATCTCAGGAGGGATTTTGTCCCACTCCTCTTTGCAGATCCTCTCCAAGTCATTAAGGTTTCGAGGCTGACGTTTGGCAACTCGAACCTTCAGCTCCCTCCACAGATTTTCTATGGGATTAAGGTCTGGAGACTGGCTAGGCCACTCCAGGACCTTAATGTGCTTCTTCTTGAGCCACTCCTTTGTTGCCTTGGCTGTGTGTTTTGGGTCATTGTCATGCTGGAATACCCATCCACGACCCATTTTCAATGCCCTGGCTGAGGGAAGGAGGTTCTCACCCAAGATTTGACGGTACATGGCTCCATCCATCGTCCCTTTGATGCGGTGCAGTTGTCCTGTCCCCTTAGCAGAAAAACACCCCCAAAGCATAATGTTTCCACCTCCATGTTTGACGGTGGGGATGGTGTTCTTGGGGTCATTCCTCCTCCTCCAAACACGGCGAGTTGAGTTGATGCCAAAGAGCTTGATCTCCCACAACACTTTCACCCAGTTCTCCTCTGAATCATTCAGATGTTGGCAAACTTCAGACGGGCCTGTACATGTGCTTTCTTGAACAGGGGGACCTTGCGGGCGCTGCAGGATTTCAGTCCTTCACGGCATAGTGTGTTACCAATTGTTTTCTTGGTGACTATGGTCCCAGCTGCCTTGAGATCATTAACAAGATCCTCCCGTGTAGTTCTGGGCTGATTCCTCACTGTTCTCATGATCATTGAAACTCCACGAGGTGAGATCTTGCATGGAGCCCCAGACCGAGGGAGACTGACAGTTATTTTGTGTTTCTTCCATTTGCGAATAATCGCACCAACTGTTGTCACCTTCTCAACAAGCTGCTTGGCGATGGTCTTGTAGCCCATTCCAGCCTTGTGTAGGTCTACAATCTTGTCCCTGACATCCTTGGACAGCTCTTTGGTCTTGGCCATGGTGGAGAGTTTGGAATCTGTTTGATTGATTGCTTCTGTGGACAGGTGTCTTTTATACAGGTAATGAGCTGAGATTAGGAGCACTCCCTTTAAGAGAGTGCTCCTAATCTCAGCTAGTTTCCTGTATAAAAGACACCTGGGAGCCAGAAATCTTGCTGATTGATAGGGGATCAAATACTTATTTCCCTCATTAACATGCAAATCAATTTATAACTTTTTTGAAATGTTTTATAATCATATGTTATGTCACATTTTATGAGAAGCAGGCTACTTCTACTAATACCAATGTACAAAGTACATCAAAGCACTTTATGGTTAAACACTGCACTCTTGTGGTATTATAATATATAATTATTGATTTGGAATAGCACTGTGCGTTAGGAATGACAACAGTACTATAAAACTACTGTGAACACCGCATGGTAATCTTTGAGGTAGTGTATACTTATTTGCATGAATACTCTAAAAGTTATGCTTCAAATTTGAGAAAAGCAGACTATGAGAGACTGAGACAGCTTGGAAGAAGTAATCTTGTGACCCACAGACGTGGAATTTATTGCCACACTTATCCCGAAGGTTAAATAATTAATAGCCTAAAAAAACAGATTTCATATGATTTATAAAAAGTGAAACACATAAATAAAAGTACTACAAGCTCAAGTCAAAAAAAGATATTACAAACACTATGAGACAGAGAAGAATATTACAATTCATGCATCTAATTGCTTGGACTTGATCTTTGTTCCACAATGGTGGGATGAGCTAAGAATTAAAATTGTGCAGAGTCCTGACACCTTCAACTTCTCATTAATATACATCTGTTTCTGTTACACATGTAGATAGTCCTAAACTCCTTTTATTAATTATACATTTTATTCAGTGTAATATATAGATTATTTTTATAGCAATGTCTGTATGTAAAAGATTGTATTTTAGAAGGCCTGGAGTTGCTCATCTCAGCAATAGACCAGTCAGTCTTACTTTTTATTGTATTGTATTTTAAGAGACATAGGTTTAGAATTGTCAGATCCTAACTAACTTGAAGCTTTGATTGGTTTGAAGAACCAACAGTGGCATCAAATACTAATAAAGACTTTAATACCATACCATATTGATCTCTTTTAGGATCACCACTTTTCATAATTTATTTTAATTACCTAGAATGTGGTATAGTTAAGAAACTTGTTAAAAAAATATAGCAACTTTTCAAGAAATCTCAAGAGACATAGGTGGAGTTTTAAACAGAAGTCCATGAGGTGGAAAATCACAATCTCACATCTACCGTCCCAAGAATAAGTATCCAGCAACAAACACACTTTCCCAGGGTCCGTTGCTTTGCACCCCTCTGCCACCTCAGTCACCACCTTTGCAGTAGCTTATTTGCTTATTTCACCTCGGGGGGCCTGCTCATGGCCTTCTGAATGTTCCCTAAGTACAGAGAGTCAAGGCCAAAAAAAAGATTTACCATCTACTATTTACTTCCATTGGGGCTGTTTGAACTCCTGACATACTAATCAGTATTGGGTAAATGAAATTGTATGTAGATAAATGCAACATACTACATATAGGTTGCTGGATTGAAAAGTATATACCAATATGGTGGCACAGAGTTTGAAGTAGGAAACTACGAGTTGAATTGTCAATGTTATCATATCCTGCAAAGCTTGTAAAATTTAAATAAATGGAAAACGTTACATTTATGCAAAGCACAAGTAGGACAATTGTGGACACCAACCTATAAGAGAAACTGCTGGATTAGAAAGAGGTCAGAGACAATCAACTGGATTATTCCCTTGTCTCAAAGATCTGTTTTACACAGATAGATTCAGGATACTGAATCTCTTTAGACTTGAAGAGTGGTGATTTCAAAGGAAATTAATTTAGGCATTAAAAATCCTAAATGGGATAGAAAACTTTAACCTTAAATATTAATTCAAAATCAATTATTAATTATTAAGGACTAGAGCTCACAATTGTAAATTTAGATTATGTGCATTCAATAGGAAGCATTTATTTTACCAAGAGTTGTAGTTGTGCCATACACATTTACCATATGTATTATTAGTATAATATATATAATATTACAATTAATGTTAAATAACTGTGCACACGTTCAAACAATGGAAAATTGTAGCATATATGTTATCACGTTTTCAGTAAGCATTGGATAATTTTATTTCGCAACAGTGCATCAGGAAACTACATTTCCCGGCGACCCCCGGGAAATCTACCACTCCTACTGTATTCCTGTATATCGCGATGTTGTAGTGGTGCTGTCTGTCGCAGGTCGTTGGATGCTGTCACCAGCGAGGGAGAGATTCCGAAGTCCCGTTGAAACCGCTGTTTAATCCAATATAACACTACCATTGAACAGGGTCATTAACACGGACTCCAGAACCAAACGTATTTATTCGTATATATATCCTACCGCATTTTTAACTGTACAATTATTGTTATTTTCAATATAAACCAGCAATGGCGTTGAAAAGAATCCAAAAGGTGAGTGTTGTGTTATTGTTGTCTTTTATTTATGTATTATATTTCTGTTTATGGTAGCAAACATTTCTTTTATTCCACCGAAGTGATTTTTGTATTGTATTTTTCTCACTGGCAGAAAATAAATACCCTACAACAAATAGTCGGTTTAAGTAAGGACATAACACTGGTGTCCCCCCCCCCCCGTGTATGTGTTTATTAAATATCACATTTGAATAAAGGTTTTACATTTGACAGCCTGGTGGTAAAAGCATAGACAGAGACGGGGAGGGGGATGGGGGGGTGTTTCTAAATCGCGTCCACCTCAGTCGGCCGTGAAAGAGTTAAACGATACTGCGCGTGCGCGGTGAATGACAGCTGGCAGCTGCTTGCCAAATACTGAACCCCAATGTCAATGTTGCCATATATGGAGAGGCAAATGGGGCACTGGGGCAGGCGAGGGTATTTTTAACAGAATTAACAAAGTGGTCGTATACACAACCCTTTCAGCTGCCGGATTAGATCGTTTGGAAAGACCATGAAGACCGGTCTTTCACCGAGTCTGCTATAAAATACAAAACTGAATCTGCCACACAAATGCAGTATACGCTGTGAAAGTTGTTCCTTTTCGCTTGTTATTAAACAAAACGTAATGAAATCTCCTACATATAACGGTTTTATATAGCCAGTCAGCAATGCAAATGAACACCAGTTTGATTTTAGATGAGTGTTTCTATATAGTACAGCCTCAACTGTGCAGCTAGTCACTGACATCGATTCAGTAAAAGGACAAGAGCCCTGTTCATGTAATGAAACAGGTTATGTGCATACAGTTAAATACAGATGGCCTTGTATGTTAATAATAAAGCCCACAATTTCAAAGTCAATCTTCAATGTGAGTTTTATAAGGAGAAGTATAGACATTTTAAGTCTGGACTATATGGTCTATAGCAATGGATAAAACCAAAAATTCTGATAAACATTTTATATATATTTTTTATTTGGTTAGACTGAAATGATTTCTGGTTCAGCTAAAACAGTATGTGAATGTTCATTTAGCTTTCTTAAATATATGCTCCTAACATATATGCTCCTATTTTGAGCTGTTTAAATACTGTTTTGATTACATGAACTGAATTTGACACTCATGTGGTTGTGAAGAATTATTTTCTGTTGCTACAAATATACCTACAAATCTACTATTGGAAATTAGGATCTTCCCCAGAATTATTACCAAATAAAGATTTTTAAGATTTATTTTACTAGCTCAACTGTATTGTCTATGAATGTTTTCAGCAGTAATCTTTAAAAAAAATATTTCAAAAAGCCTGTGACATAGAAACATAAGAAAGTTTACAAACGAAGAAACATTAGAAACATAAGAAAGTTTACAAATGAGAGAAGGCCATTTGACCCATCTTGCTCTGGGTAAGATAGTGTTATACAGCTGGATGCCATGTAATGCAAAATAAAAGACTGTGTTGTCCATTTGCATTTAAGCATTAAGACCATACAATTTTGAAAAAACAAACAAACAAAAAAAAAACACTAAATTAGTAAAATGGGATGTAAGGGACAACCTTCATTGGCATTGTTTTGATTTTGTGTGCTGGGTTAACATATTTGGATTTAAGACATTTCTATATGCTATCTAGTGTACAATTCCGTACATAGCTAACGTTAATAATATCTGGATTGGTTAAATCAACCGTGTATTGAATTAAGTCTTTAGTTGCTCAGTTGGAATGAAAAAACATAAATCATGTGGCTTCCCAGGACCAGAATCCATTCTGCATCAACACATCCCAGTGAATTAACCAACACAATCTCAAAATATGTGAAATAATACACATACTCAAAACAAAAATGTTCACTGTTAAATATTAGGATAGAAGAATGCCAAGGGCCCGTATGCATAAAACATCTCAGAATTACTCCTAGGAATCATGCTAAAAGTTAGTTTAGGAGTAAAGTTACTCCTTGCTCAGAGTAGGAGGTAGAAGTCAGTCATAAAGTCTCTTACACCTACTTCTAGCTGGGAGTAGGATCCAATACTAGGAATTACTTTTAGCAAGTTTTCATGACAGTTTAGGTTACAATACGGCTCACTGTGATGTATTTTCTTCATTTTGGGAAAAAACAAAGCGAAAATACAACTATACGAATATGCTAAGCTAACGCAGCCTTTTATTTGTTTATAATTTGACACAAAAGTGTTTCCCCCTTATTCCTTTATTATAAGGATGCTAAGATGCTACATGGAATTAACATGCTAGATTAATTTCACATTCATAATCACAATAATAAACTAGAAGTTGCATGCAACTTTTAAGGCTTCCAGGTTTCGGATTTTAGCAGGCAGTTGTAGTTTAAATGCATGTGTTATGAAATGTGTTATTTTCAATTTAAATCCAATGTAGTATACATTTGCGGTTTTCATTTTTTGTCATTTGAAGTATATATTCAAAGTTAGTGGACTTTAGTATCAATTTCTTCATTGCTTGCTTCAATTATGTAAGGTATAATTGTATTTCTCACTTAATTCTAGCATGTAAGTGCAAAATAGACACTGCTATCATAGTGGCATGGCATAGAGTAGAAGGCACCAAAGCTTGAATCAGAAAATGCAACATGGCGGACAACCCGTGAGACCGAGCAACTTCTGATGAACAAGTGTAACAGTGGGGCATAAAGTATGCATGTGTATGAAGTGGCATATGCATGTGCCATTTGGTTTTGGAGAAGAAGATTTGTGTAGCATTTCACAATTTTGCCACTAATCGCAAAATGGCGGTAGCACCATGACACCAGCATGTGCAGTTTTCAATGCATTTGTAGGCATAAGTGATTTCTACAACACTTGCAAATTTCGTGAGTTTTCATGCATATACATGTATGAGCGTTTTATGGACATTTGAAAGTTTTAAGTTTTCTGCATTGAAGATGCAGAGTGCAATTTCCAAGTTTGTCCATGATGGAGGTAGAGGTCTACATAACAAATGTCAGTATAAGGTTGAAGCTGTCATTTTCATTGGTGCACAGCAGCCATGTTTTTTGTCCAACTTGGTTTTTTCAACTTTGACAGATGTTTGTACTAGTCTAATCACTAACAATTTAAGTACATTAGGCTATAGTTCTGAAGATATTTGCTGTCATAAGTGACATAATGTAACACAATTTGGTGAGTTTTTGAATTTTGCTGATAGGTTTTTCTGGGGTCAAAGTTCATGCTTTTATAAATACGCGTATTTTGCATATGTGCACAGTCATTTTCTTGAGGCTACCATGTTGTTGCACACAGTCACTTGTCTCTTGCAGACATGATAGATAGCAGTGTCTATGTAAGACATGCAAAGTTTCAGGGCACTGGGCTTTAGAGTTCCGGAGTAGTAGCCGTTTTCATTTTCGCACGCGGACACATGTTAAATCCAACATTGCAGCTTAACCGTGTACCTCACAAACTTAATTATCAGGTTTTATGTTCAATGGACAGACATAGACATAGGTGCTGAGTTTCATCTGCATACTGCATTCCAGTGTAGAGGTAATGTGATACTTGTCTGAAGCGACGCATACGTTTTTTTTTCATTGGCCCACAGCACCCATGTTTTTCACTGGGGCAACTAGCCTTTAACATCCTTGGTAGTACTCTGTACTAGTGTCATGCATGCCAATTTGTGTCACTGTGGGTATAAGTGGCATGGATTAGAAGGCACCAAAGCTGGAATCAGAGAACGCTACATGGCAAACAAAGCGTGTGCCCGGGGAACTGCTGATGAACAACAGTAATAGTGGGGCATAAGGTATGCATGTGTATGAAGTGGCATATGCATGTGTCATTAGGTTTTGGAGAGGAAGATTTCTGTTGCATTTCACAATTTAGACTCCTATCACAATATTTAGCAACACCATGACACCAGTATGTGCAGTTTTCACAGCATTTGTAGGTATAAGTGGTTTCTACAACACTTGTTGTTTCGTGAGTTTTCATGCATGTATAAGCATTTTATGGACATTTTGAAAGTTTCAAGTTTTCTGCATTGAAGATACAGAATGCAATTTCCAAGTTTGTCCACATGATGGAGGTAGAGGTCTACATAACGAATGTCAGTATATGGTTGAGGCTGTCATTTTCATTGGTGTATAGCAGCCATGTTTTTTGTCCAATCAACTTGGCTTTTTCAACTTTGACAGATGTTTGTACTGGTGTTAATCACTGAAAATTTAAGCACCTTAGGATTCACTGTTCTGTAGATATTCACTGCTGCATGTGACATGGCCTTCAGCATCGGTACCAGTGCACCGTGTCACCGTTGGTTACAAAACTCACCACAATCAAGCATAACATTGTAATTTATTATTGTACCAAGTTTGGTGAGTTTTTTAATATGGCTCATGGTTTTTTTCTGTGGTCAAAGTTCATGCTTTTATAAATACGCAAATTTTGCATACGTGCACAGTCATTTGCTTGTGGCTGCCATGTTTTTGCACACAGTCACTTGCCTCTTTTGTGCACAGCTTTTGCAGGTATAAGTTTTGTCTACAACACTTGCAAGTTTCGTGAGTTTTAATGCATGTATGAGCGTTTTAGGGGCATTAGAACTTCTAAATTAGAAATAAAAATCCTAACAAAAACAATAGGATTCCAGCACTTCGTGCATGGAAGCCTAATAACAACTAGAAGTTGCAGGCAACTTTTGAGGCTTCCAGGTGCTTGCAGTCGAGAAATGTATGGTTTCAGACTCATAAACATATTAATCAGATGAAGACGCATGTTTACAACAGTTTTTGCTTAAAGGTTTTGGTAAGCAGAGTATTCATGGTCAAGTTCCCCCTCTTGTGGTCAAATATTTTAAGGAACAAGCCAGTTACAATCTCAAAAAACCAACTACAATTATTTGATTGAAATATATCAATTTAATTACATTAGTAATACCGTCAATACCTCTAATATCATAATATATTAGTAAACACTTGATTCTCTAAGTTTCATTTTGTGTACTTTAAAACACAATCTCACCATTTAAGTAGCCTTAGATTGCTGCTGCTCTTCAATTTGCAGTTACCTTCTCAAGCTTATTTAGTTGCATACCTGGTGTTTCATATAGTTATCACATTGATTTGTGATGTGTGCGTTATATATATTTATAGCTGGAAAAGCAACGTATATCACTAAAGAGCAAATAGCTCCAATTCATTTTTACTATTGCGCCTGACCGAGTATGTAATTTTTTTTGGGTTTAGCTCGCACAGTAGACGTCTTATGTTCACCCTTTCAACTCTACTTTATAGAGCCAGCGATTCTGCATTGTTCAGTATATAACATCACCATTAGATACGATTTCACTGAGAGAGAAGAGGACAAGGTCGTGACCCGTGTTGCATCATTAACATGATATAAACAGGAAGTAATGCACTCGTTGTGATCTCAGTTTGAAATTACTTTCAAATGAAAGCAATAACCAACCACTACAGATCCAGCAATGTCATTGCTCTTGTACCACTGTCCATTTTCATTTATTTATTTTATAAGACATGTATTCATGTTTCTTGTAAATCACTTTTAATCCTATGTTTAAGTTTCACTTTCGTTTTCTCTTGCTTTTCTTCACGGTTTTTCTACAGCTTAAACAATCCCTCAGTAAAAACATATCTCAGTTCACAGTATTTGTATTTGCATGCAGAAGTGTTTGTGTGTTTAAAAGAATACTTTCCACTCTAACACTGTTGCAAGTGACTGATTGTGACTTAGTCTTTTGCTGTTACAATGTACATGCCAAAGACAGAGTAGGTCCGTATTTGCAGGTGTAGCTCGCGCAGTACACGTCTTATGTTCACCCTTTCAACTATACTTTAAAAAACCAGCGATTCTGCATTGTTCAGTATATAATATGTCACCATAAGTTACGATTTCACTGAGAGAGAAGAGGACCAATTCGTGCCCCCGTGTTGCATCGTTAACATTAAACAGGAAGTAATGCACTCGCGGTGGCACTTGATCTCAGTTTGACATGACTTTCAAATTAAAGCATTAACCCACCGCTACAGATTCAGCAACATTATTGCTGTTGTACCACTGTTCATATTCATGTATTTATTTTAATAATTTGTATTTTTGTGTTTTGTGAATCACTTTTAATTCTATGTTTTAGTTTGACTTTCGGTTTCTCTCGCTTTTCTCCATGGCTTCTCTATAGCTGAAACAATCCCTCACTATAACAAATCTCAGTTTACACTATTTGTATTTGCTTGCAGAAGTGTCTGTGTGTTTAAACAGATACTTTCCATTGTAATACTGTTGCAAGTGACTGATAGTTCTTAGTTTTTATGATGTACATGCCAAAGATGGCCCCTGAATCTTGTTTTCTCAGTGAAAAATGATATATGCTGCCACAAGTGGTGATAGTGTGTCATTACAGTCAGAAAATTGGACAAAATTGACTTTTTGTCTAAAACATTTGTTCATTGCTTCCATATTTCTACATGTAGGAACTTTTTTATAGAATATTTATAGAGAACACAGATGCTGTATACCAAAGCACACATCAGCCAGTCAAATGGTCTATGAGGAGTTGAGGCTCAAGTGTTTTCAGCATAATCGAAAATTGTGGGCATACCATGTGACTTATCAATTTTTTGATATATCCAAATCATGTATTAACATAAGCGCACTATGTAGAAAAAGTTTCATAACTCAACTCTTTACCATTCCTGATAAAACGATGTTTGAAAACGGTCAATTTTTTTGGACTACATTCAAGATGGCTGCCAAATCATGTGACTTTAGGCCACCATATTACATTCGAGTGACCATACCATAGACCCCTACACTCATACCAAGTTTGGTGAGTTTTCAGCAAGCGGTTCAATGGAACCGTGCATGGAAGCCTAATAATAATAAAAATCCTAACAGAAACAATAGGCTTCCCGCACTTCATGCATGGAAGCCTAAATATACATAAAACATCTTAAATGTAACACTCATGCATACAATTTATTATGAATAAGCTTTGTATTTGTTTTAAAAATAGTCGGATATAGAATCGGTGTAATGTAAACCCTTGATGAATATAGGTTAGTATTGATTATGAATTGATTAGGCTACCATTGATTATATAGGCATAATCATTGATTGTGAATGCGGTTTGTTTTGGGGATATTTGCATGCTGTAGTGGGGAGGTCAATAAACTGTCGAACAATCTCGGGTGCTATTGATGCCATTATGGTTTGATGGAAAATTGTGCTTATTGAAGGCTGTTATGATGGTCCCAAATCATCACTGCTACATTGTTGCATTTTCCCTGTGGCCAGACACCACAACATTGTCACCACCTTTATATGCTGACAGTGCCGCAGTTCTGACTAGTTCAGTAACAAACAGTATTCCACTTCTGTCCAATCTATTTCGCCGCGATAACTCTTAATTATAATACAGCTGTAATACCTTTGCTTTCACGGAAGCTGCACTGACGCCGTCTTCTCATTGCTGTCATCTCCCAAGTCCTAACTAGTTAGGGGACCTCGTGAAGTCTCCTAAATATTGGTCTAGTTAGGAGTACTTTTAATTCTAAATAATCTTTATGAATAGCTTTTACTCTTAAGAGTACAAGTAGGACCAGACTGACATCACTCTCAGATATTTTAGGCACTTTTTACTGATTTATTAATAAAAATACAGGTGGAATTCAAACATAATTTCACTGATGTTAGGTTTGCAATAGAATGCAAGCTGTGCATGCTTACATTATACCATAAACGAAATATATTTTTGCTATGTAAAAATTACAATATAAATTGGTCTATATTAAAGTGATTTTTAGCCGGTAATTGAAGACAACTGTCATCCTTATTTTCATGTACCAGGGTTGGAGACAATAGCCTTATGTAATATCTTATTTTTTTAATTCAGTTTACATACATTACAGCTTTATGGTTACCTTATTCTGAAGAAATAAGACTCCCCTAACAGAGATCACATATCATCATATCAGTGATGTTAAGCCTATAAATGTAATTTTATAGAAAATTCTATTATGTAAAATCATCTCAGCACAAGGTGTAATATTTTATTTAGGTATATGAATTATTAGATTAATTAGGCTAGTGTTTGCAAGAGTTTTTACAACAAAGAGCAGCTGTACTTTTAAAGAGACTTTAAAATTAAATTATCTCAAGTGATAAAAAATAAAATGTGAATTAAAGACATCTATGTAATATGTAATTCATTGCATTGATATTTAATAATATTTTAATTATCATTTGTGTTATATTTAGTATGTATTTTGTGGAACTAGCCTATGTAGTTTTCTTTAGGGTACCTTTATAATTGCTCATATTATCAATCATTTATAATTGCTCATCTATGCCAAAAGAACGTTTAAATTCTTGGTTTTGATGGCTATCAGGTTTGACTGGGTAGACCTCTCCCCAGGAACCCTTGATCGATTTTAAGCAATCAGATCCTACCACTGGTAACATATGCTAATCAGTGTTAACATTACCCCTCTCTGATTGATTTAAAAAAAATGTTGTAATCACTTGACGATAGTTACTTGGCGATCATTAACAAATAGTTGGATGTTCATGTCTAGAAATTAACACTTTAACAAATTCCATATTCCATATCCATATTCCATATCCATATTTTAAATATGTTCCGGTTTCTACTTTTGAAAGTCTGGTCACCCTAGCTTGCAGCCCCCCAGCTCTTGCATTGTAATGGTAGCATCCTGCCCACAACAACCCCTCCCGCTAGCACATCATCCACCCCTCACACTCACACCCAAGAATATTATAATACTTCAAATATTATTGAAAACATTGTCCATCCCTAGTTGAGAGTATGACTTAATTGCCAACATGTGTCTTCTCCAGCTTATTTCAGGATCATCACTGTGATTCCATCATCTCCAGGTGTTTTTTTTCTTCTTCAATTTTCCACTGTTGATTAGAAAATTATATATGAAATTGTATTGTAAATATTGTGTTAATTTATAGCATATACTACAGAAAGTAATTAATTTGTGTTGTTGGAAGTGGTGGAATACAGCTCCTCACTACACCAAATGCATAATTTGTCAGTCAGAATATAAAGTTTCTCAGTCACTTAAAAACACGGTTTATAACAATTTCTAATAATAATTTTCTAACACACAAATCTAAATATTTATTTCAGAATCTGTCAGTATAATAAAATGGCATTAATTACATGGTTTAAGTATTTATTATACTGCTGCTACTTATAAATATTGTTTTAGCAGTTGGCAAATAAAATTCCAAACAGCAGTGACATTTTGTTAATTTGACAGCACAGGATAAATTGAGACTACATACAAACATTATAAATCAAAAATGGTTCTATCTTGCATCTTTGATTGTATTAAATCATTATATTATATATAATTTTCAAACAGATTCATAATGCCACAATGGAAAACAAAAGTCTTCATAGCACTGCATTTGAGGTGTGTAAGTAAACATCAGGACTTCATGTGATTATAAACAAGTTCCATGGCTTGTATGAGACTTCCAGAACCAGAATTCTGATTTTATGTGTTGCCACTGTGACATTATCTAGATGTTCTGGACCATTTTGTTATTATATAATGATTAAAGCTGGCATAAATAATAGAATCAAATAGATTATTTTAATATTTTAATTGTCATTCGAGTTCTTGTATTCGACTTGTGTTCACGCAACTGGCTTCATGCGCCTTTTATGCTTTGACTTCTTAATGCAAACTAAGTGTTTACATGTAGCTATGGAAATGTAGTGAAACATAGGGAAAATTGCAGACTGGGGAGAGGAAAGGAGGTGTCACAGTTCCCAAGCCCTGACCCTCTATCCTCTAGAGGCCGCCACTGTTCCCCTGCCTTTTTCCTTCTCATTCAATGCTTTCAGCTGTCACTCTTTCAATTAACATTCCTCCACACCCTTGTGCACTTCTGTTCCTTTCCTCTGTTCTCATTGGTCCTGCTTCTGCCTTTCTAGTTTCTGCTTCCCTTTATAAACCCCTCACTGCCCTCACTCAGGGCGAAGTGTCATCAGTTCAACCTGCGTCACCAAGCCGTCTGCCTCGCTCCTCGCTCCTCGCTCCTCGCTCCTCGCTCCTCGCTCCTCGCTCCTCGCTCCTCGCTCCTCGCTCCTCGCTCCTCGCTCCTCGCTCCTCGCTCCTTCTCAGTCCTGTGTCTCTCTGTCTCTCTCTCGCTTCCTGTCCTAGTCCTTTCTCTCTCTCGGCCTCCTTGATTTAGACCATAGCCACTGCTAGCTTAGAACTGGGAGTATTATTTCATTCTTGAAAAATGTTAACAATGAGAAATACATTTCTGATTATTACAGCATTTAAATGTAATTTGATGTCATGTTTTTGTGATCAGTTAATACTTGCTATTTGGATAGAGAACATCCAATTGAATGTTGTAGAGTACAGAATATCTAGGGCAGGATTAAATCAAAAATGTTCGCGGTATTAAATCTAACCCGATTTGCGCCGCAAAACAACCTTCTTGCAGCTCCTTTCTGGCACAATTCAAGAGAATAAAACACAGCTTTCACACAGCCGCTACTACAAAACTACACCACTGTACTCAGTCGCGCTTTCATTTTTAGTTGGGTTTGGATGCAAAAACCCCCCCACACACACAAAAAAAAATATATATTTTAGAAAAATATTGAATAATCTGAACAATCAATTATCTAGTAGCAGGTGGCCAACGTTATGCCTTTATCCTAGACACAGCAGCCTATATAACAAGGAAATGATAATGATACACTACTGTACTGCTCTGCACCGTTACATTGACACACACACAATATAAAAAGAAGGTTGCAATGTTAATAGCAATTGACACTAATTGGTCGATTTAATTGCCACAAGAACCCGTAAAACTATTCAATGTAATGTTTCCTAGGTTTTCGAAGGGGAGATATGGCCAATTTCATATATACAGTGAGGGAAAAAAGTATTTGATCCCCTGCTGATTTTGTATGTTTGCCCACTGACAAAGAAATTATCAGTCTATAATTTTAATGGTAGGTGTATTTTAACAGTGAGTGACAGAATAACAACAAAAAAATCCAGAAAAACGCATTTCAAAAAAGTTATACATTGATTTGCATGTTAATGAGGGAAATAAGTATTTGATCCCCTATCAATCAGCAAGATTTCTGGCTCCCAGGTGTCTTTTATACAGGTAACGAGCTGAGCTCAGCTCGTTACCTGTATAATACTTATACCTGTATAAAAGATACCTGTCCACAGAAGCAATCAATCAATCAGATTCCAAACTCTCCATTATGGCCAAGACCAAAGAGCTGTCCAAGGATGTCAGGGACAAGATTGTAGACCTACACAAGGCTGGAATGGGCTACAAGACCATCGCCAAGCAGCTTGGTGAGAAGGTGACAACAGTTGGTGCGATTATTCGCAAATGGAAGAAACACAAAGTAACTGACAGTCTCCCTCGGTCTGGGGCTCCATGCAAGATCTCACCTCGTGGAGTTTCAATGATCATGAGAACGGTGAGGAATCAGCCCAGAACTACACGGGAGGATCCTGTTAATGATCTCAAGGCAGCTGGGACCATAATCACCAAGAAAACAATTGGTAACACACTATGCTGTGAAGGACTGAAATCCTGCAGCGCCCGCAAGGCCACCCTGCTCAAGAAAGCACTTGTACAGGCCCGTCTGAAGTTTGCCAATGAACATCTGAACTGGGTGAAAGTGTTGTGGTCAGATGAGACCAAAATCAAGCTCTTTGGCATCAACTCAACTCGCCGTGTTTGGAGGAGGAGGAATGCTGCCTATGACCCCAAGAACACCATCCCCACCGTCAAACATGGAGGTGGAAACATTATGCTTTGGGGGTGTTTTTCTGCTAAGGGGACAGGACAACTGCACCACATCAAAGGGACGATGGACGGGGCCATGTACTGTCAAATCTTGGGTGAGAATCTCCTTCCCTCAGCCAGGGCATTGAAAATGGGTCATAGATGGCTACTCCAGCATGACAATGACCCAAAACACACAGTCAAGGCAACAAAGGAGTGGCTCAAGAAGAAGCACATTAAGGTCTCCAGACCTTAATCCCATAGAAAATCTGTGGAGGGAGCTGAAGGTTCAAGTTGCCAAACGTCAGCCTCGAAACCTTAATGACTTGGAGAGGATCTGCAAAGAGGAGTGGGACAAAATCCCTCCTGAGATGTGTGCAAACCTGGTGGCCAACTACAAGAAACGTCTGACCTCTGTGATTGCCAACAAGGGTTTTGCCACCAAGTACTAAGTCGAAGGGGTCAAATACTTATTTCCCTCATTAACATGCAAATCAATTTATACGTTTTTTGAAATGCGTTTTTTTTTATTTTTGTTGTTGTTATTCTGTCTCTCACTGTTAAAATACACCTACCATTAAAATTATAGACTGATCATTTCTTTGTCAGTGGGCAAACGTACAAAAACAGCAGGGGATCAAATACTTTTTTCCCTCACTGTATATACATTTACGCAACGCATAACAAAACCTCTAATAATGTAGCATCAGTCAATCATTCATTAACTAATCACAGATCACACACGCATGATGCAATTGGATTGAATACGCACCATATCGCCATCTATACAAGAGAAAGTGGACTATTATGACAATTAAAATTATAATGGCAGATATCGCTGCCTGCGTCCTTCTCCTTGCCCGAAGGTGTGGAAGATGATGCCAGCCCTACACTTTCAGATCTGAACTTTCTAGACCTTCTGATCACCTTTTAATAAGATGTTATCGGTTTGATAGACACAGCATAGCGTTATTGTGTCACCTACTGAAGGATAAATTGAATAATAGATTTGCACAAAACCATCATCTCACTGTGGAGACAATTATGTGCCACGTTAGCCTATAATGCTACAGGCTCCTTTCAACTACAGTAGGGGACGTTGTGGGGGCGCGAAGCCACTATCAGCAACGCTATCACAGCTGGCACTGTGGAAAATCAATGATGTAGATTGACATATACACAATTATATTACATTGTCATATTACAACGTGTACTGTATAAAGTATTTATGTATGGATCAGTGGCGTAGCCAGCAAAATCAGGGCGAGGCATAGGGGTTCACTGCGGGGGTCAGAAAATGTAGAAAATTAAGTAAACGCTGATTTAAAGCGTCCCTGAATAAGACTTGCATTGTTCTGGTATTCACATATAACCGAAGATACCAGCATTGATCCACCGGCTATAGATAACGCCTGGATAAGGTTGTCAGCGAAGACATACAAAAATGAAAATACACAGCTGTCATCAATGGCGGCTTTTGTTTTTATTGTATTATTTTTTCTCCTACTCATATTTGTAGCCGCTACAAAGTACAGGTTTGTAATTGTGTTTCAGCAGGTAGATTCGTGCTTTCGATTTACAGCGCGGAGCGGAAGATTTCTGTACATTCATGCGCCATCGTGGGGCCGAATAAAATCAAAACTTTGAGCTACACGCTAATAGCAAACTACACACCTGTACATTTATCACAGCAGTTACATTTATGATTAGAAGAAAGTGGCATCTTACTGAAACTGAGTAAAGTTGTGTAGTTTGCTATTAGCGGGCAGGTCACAGTTTTGATGTAATCCCGCTGTTTCTCTGCTTTATTGACGCGTCGTTTTTTTCACAGCCTGTCCTGCTCTCGCGCCCCCTCTGTCTCTCCAATTTCAGACAGTGTGATTGGCTCGTGGTTTCTCTCATGCTGCCCACCCATCCTGGAAGCCACGCCAGAAAATCACGCTCCTCATCGTTCGCAGGTCTTCATATTTTAGATTTAATTCAGCGAGGAGCTGAGCTGCGAGATTCCCTCCTGCGACTCTTCTGCGAATTTTGATTTAATCCTGCCCCTATTAAAGGTGCCATTATTAAATGACAAAAAATGAACTGATGAATCGAAAAAGAAATCAAATCAAAATAGATTAAAATAATTGTGCAGTACACTAATAAAGATACAACCAAAGAATTAACGTAATGCAATTTTTGCTTTACATTTTGTAGTCTTAATTTGTCCATCAAGACCACCATATTTATCCATGAGTTTTTTAAAAGCATATTGTGTACTGTATTATATAATGCTTATCCATATATCTGTACACATTTCTAAATATATAAAAACTTAGAGACAAGGTTGGTTAAACATTAAGATAAAATCAACAATGAAATTGCAAGTGAAAAACATTAAACCCTTCTGTTGTTTGTCTTGCTAGGAGTTGACAGATTTACAGAGAGACCCTCCAGCACAGTGTTCAGCAGGGCCGGTGGGAGATGACTGTAAGTATGAGATGGTTTGCTCTTAAGAATTTATTACAGGATTCCTCAGGGGTGCACAATACACCTGTATATATACAATATTATTGATTTATGTCTGGTGACTTTTGCTTCAACAACATGGCCAGATTACCATTTTTTATTATGACATCTGTTGTCTTTTGAAGTTTTATAGGGATCTACACTGAAATAAAAAGCCCATAATGAGTCTAACTTGAAAATTGTCCATGTATATTAAATGTCTATTTCTTAATAATTTAATAATAACTTTTTTGTACTGATGAAAATGAGAAGGAAGTAAGTCCTGGTTCTATTTCTTCTTCGTTCCATTGTGGATTGAAATTGTAAATTCAGATTTCCAAAATCACCTCACTAAGTTTTTGTGACTGAACTAAGCAGTATTTATTTGATTTAATTAGAGTGTTTAACCTATTTGCAAAATAACTCATAAGTGTTAAACAATCACAGATATGGGGGGATCCTCTTGTTGTTGTATAATTTTTAATTATTATATCTGAATGTTTATTCAAACTTAAAGTCCCCAAAAATGTAAACAGTGTCTGTTAAATCAAATATATGTAATTAAATACAATCAGTTTTGTTTAGTTCATTTCACTGCAACCTCACTTTTTTAAAGTAATTTCTCTAACATTACCTCACCATTGCAGTCCACATTTGAACTAAGAGTGATCCTGCCAGGCTGTTTTCCATTTTTATATTCAACAAAATAAAACCAACAAAAAACAGATGTGTAACAGCCAAATTATGTATTTTGCAATACTATAATTCTAATAATTTCTGAGCTTTATGCAAATAGTCAAGGAAAATGTTATTGAAATAATTACTACTCTCAGCTTTGCATATGAGATGGTTTTCTCAAAGAACAGAGAGAGAATACATCAGTCTGGTCTTTACCCCACTAATTAAATCAAAGACTCCCAGAAAAAATACTATGCCAAGTCTGCACAATTGTAAGGTATATTATGATCAGCCATGGCATGATTAATTACTTTCATAGATGTGTCAAAGATACATAATATTTTTTCTAAAATATTTTTCCTCCTAAAATATACAAAGCCAAGCTATATTTTACAAGTAAATGGAAATTATTGAATTTGTATGTATCCCTCTAGCCCAAGGCATCCAAATAAGTTCTCTGACATGGTAATATTATAACAGGCGCTATGGTGAAGGAGGTCTTATGTTTTGGATAAGATATTTTAATTGTCGTTTTAAAAAACATTAAAAATGTCATTACATTCAACTGAATGACAAGGCTGGCTGCATATGTAAGTAGAAGCTTATATATAGAAGCTGGTATATTGAGTATTTGAGTGTAAGTATTATTAATATGTATTCTCCATGGAATACTTCCATGTAGTAAAGGCTAACTCTTTTTGCCTCTATAAGAAAAGGCTTGATACAGTTCTGTTCACCTAATTACTAAAATCAAATTACAAAGATGAGCAGAATGGCACTCACATTTGTAACCTTTCTTATGTTTTATGTTCTTAATATACTTTAAGTGAATGAATAGAATAAACAGGAAACATTTTAAAGCATTTCAAAATTCAAGATTAAAACCAATTCTAGCCTAATATTTTTATTATAAAAGTTAAGACACAGTAGTATTTCATGTTGAATTTAATCAAAATCAATATATATTTAAAAGAAAATATATTCACTTTGTATAGCTGAATAATATTTTACGTTTTTTATTTAATTGAAAATATGATCAGGTTACCAAGTTAATAATACCTTAATGTTGAAAATGTTGACAATATAATGAAAACGTTAACTCTATATAAGAAATCTGTGAAAATGTCACACTGGCCGGAGGGTGGAAGTATAGGAAAAAGTGCGGATGAAGGAACAGGCAAGGGCACGGTCAATAAACAGGCATGAGGTCAGATCCGGTAAACAGGAACATAAAAGGAATCTGGGAATCTTGGCCAAGTATACAAGCAAGAGGTCAATACACAGGTATTCAGGCAATGCAGGGCATCCAAAAGGCAGGTGTCGAGAGAAGGGAAAGCTATGGTCAAACATTACTGGGTATTCAAGGCTCAGAAATATAACTCTGGGAGACTGTAAGACATTGCACTGAGTAGATAAAAAAAAATGGTTATGAATACCAGAAGCTGCTGAACCAGGAAACAAGAGGCAGCTGAGGAGAGGAGAACTAATAGGAAGAGAGGGAGTGGAAACCACGAGTTTCAGGAGGGAGACATGAAAAGTGGGAGAAATACGGTAATGTGGAGGTAACTGAAGGTGGTAAGATACCGGATTGATTTGGTGATGAACTTTAAAGGGACCTAGTGGACCTGTGGACTCAGTTTCCTTGAAGCCACACTTGTCCTGGCTGGAACTGGGTTGCCAGTTGCCGATGATGGTCTGCCTGCTGCTTCTGGTGGCGGCCTGCTCGTTGTAGCTGAGTGTGAGCTGCCTGCCAGACCTTAACACTACTGCGAAACCATTAGTCAACAGCTGGGGACGTCTGAAGGTTTCTTCAGACCATGGAAATGGGTGGTTGAAATTACAGGACACAAAATGGGGTGTTGCCTGTAGAGGAGCTAATAAAGGAGTTTAGGGCATATTCTGCCCATGGCATGAACTGGCTCTAGTCCCGTTGGGAGTGACTGCAGTATGTCCGCAAGAAGCACACAGTTTCCTGATTTAGATGCTTCGTCTACCCATTGGACTGGGGATGGTAGCTGGAGGAAACACTAACATTGATTTTGAGTAGTTTAAAAAAATGCAGACCAGACGCAAGATGTGAATTGAGACCCTGTGTCTGAAACAATGTCTTCAGGTAGCCCATAGTTTCTGAAAATTTGAGTAAAAAGAGCCTTCACAGTTTCAAAAGCAGTGGGAATGCGCTTCAAGGGAATTAGCCGGCAGGATTCACGATCAACTGCCACAAGAATTGTGGTGTAGCCGTGAGAGTTGGGGAGGTCTGGGGTAATCTCTCATAGCCTGAGACTCGGTGAGTGAAAGAGGCGAGTTAATTGATTGATAGACCCAAAAGTGTAGAATTTAAAACAAGGGAAGTAATGTTAATGGATCAGTGACGAATAAGGATTTTAAAATAGTAAAAAAAAAAAAGTTTAAAATACAAATTAAAGCTCTGTCTACCTTCATTAGAATGTTATGCATATATTTCAAAAAGTATTATTTCTGAAAATAATCATTTATACTTTTTTATTATAATCATATGATTTCTAGTATCAAAACTGTCATACCGGATAACAATGATAGATTTGCAAATATTTGACATTTAGTTTTTTGTCAGCATAGAGTGGGTTATAAGTATTCATAATTTGATCTCAACAAACATAATCATCCCAGAAAAAGATCACAATCTCACAAATGTGGGCTTTTCTATTGACACCGGCGCATTTGAAGTTACACAACACATAACGCGCATATAAGAGTGAAGAATAAAAATATAAGCAAGTCACTCCAGATAACGAGTGATATTGTTGGATAACAGAAAGTGATCATTTTCCGGGATGACAAAATTGTTTTCCGGTATGACAAAATACAAGTTTTAACTTATGAATCAGGCAATTAATTAACCATTTATATAAATGTGTTACTTTGACCTACAACAATTCAATGTCATCTTTCACATTACATTTACATGTGTATATATATATATATATATATATATATATTTATTTTTTTTAAACAATATTATACATTCTTTTTAAGTGATGTCCAGTTTGACACAGAATTTTGTACCCTAGTGCACCAGTGATCAAAAAGGTCATGTAAAAATAAAATGAAATTAAGAGTCTTTGCAATATTTTTATACATTAATGCAAACACACAATTATGCCCAAGTGTAACATTTTTTAATTTTCATTGTGGACAGTTATCCGGTATGACATTTTGGATGATTGGAGATTAATACCTCCTAAAATTTTAAATACTCTTGAAAAATACTCCTATCAGTGAATAAAGATAGAAGTGTTGAGACATATTGTTCAGTTTTAATAACAAATAAATACATGTAATATTTGTATTATGCTTGGGACACCAAAATGCATGTGTCACGTCATTGTCATTGAAGTTCATATACGCACAATCTGCGCAATTCTGTGTAAATCTGCGCTACAACGCACTCCATGCCTTCCTTACAGAGAAGCACATATGTGTATAATATGTGCAGTGCAATTAAACTACCATGAATCTACAGCTGATATGTTAACCCACCTAAAAGCCAAACACCCTTCTACGAAACTAGCAATGACAGAAAAGGAAAGTGCAGCAACAGACACATTCATATTACATACACAGCAAGATATTGCTATCTATTTATTTTTTATATATAAACTATAAAGCACAGGTGTGTTTTTCCGAACATAGACACATGTGTTGAGTGTGGTTTGGAAACGTGGAAGTCAGTCGTTTAGTCAAAGTAGATTGTATAAATTAGCTAGATAGATAGGTCTTATACATTTTGTATTTCACTGTTGTGACCGGAAAACATTGCCACAAGGATGCTAATGTTAAGGCATTTTCGTTCCAGCTCACATAGCTTAACTGGCAATTGAAAGAAAATTTATAAAAATTGATAAAGAAAAACATATTGGTCGGTCAGTTACAAATGTAATTGCAAAATTTATAAACAAATAGTCACAACCTTTATAGTTAATTTGAAATCGTGACAATAAAAAGTTGTGATAATGTCGGGGCACAATAATATGAGAGTTGACAAGTCTGTCATTATTATGCCATTTCCAGACGTCTTCTAATATTGCATTTTTACATAAATATTTATTTAACAAAGTTGTTGTGTTAGATAAGTATTCATCAATTACGAAGTATTAATTTATGGGGAAACAATTTGCGATAGAGACATGCATTTTTTACTGCGTAGCTAAGATTCTGCTGAAAGAACCATGTTTACATTGCGCCTTTGCTGGTGTTTGCGCAACTGCAGAAGATAGGAGTCTGTCATCATCCCTAGAGATTATATATTTTTTACACAATCCAAAGGACCTCTCTCAGCCCTGGGACTCTCAGTTGATAAGGCAGGTGTCAGGTTATGCGCTGCTGAGAGAGCAGTGGTCAGAGTGCAGATGAGAGAGAGAAACAGACTTTTAAATTGTAGCTTATAAACAATGGCTGGGATTAAATCTATACTTTGACCCACCCGCTAATACAAAACTACAGAACTGTACTCAGTTGTGGCTTCATTTTTAGTTAGATGCCACTTTCTTCTAATCAGAAATGTAACCTCTATAATGTACAGGTTTTAAGTTTGCTATTAGCGGGTGGGTCAAAGTTTTGATTATAATCCGGCCCAATGACTTTTAATGACAACATTCATTTTAATGACTTTTAAGGGCCTTAAGAAAATACTTTGAAATGTAATGCCTTTTAATGACCATGCAGAAACCCAGAAAAGGGAGTAGCAGTGAAGAGGAAGAGCAGTATGAAGAGCGACAATGTGTCACCATATAACACCCCTTCTCATGTGTTAGTTTAGTGTGTTTATACAGATCTCCATTAGCTGCCATGTCATTTCATACAGTGCATCCGGAAAGTATTCACAGCACTTCACTTTTTCCACATTTTGTTATGTTACAGCCTTATTCCAAAATTGATTGAATTAATTATTTTCCTCAAAATTCTACAAACAATACCCCATAATGACAATGTGAAAGAAGTTTGTTTGAAATTTTAGCAAATGTATTAAAAATAAAAAACAAAAAAAGCACAGCCTTTGCTCAATACTTTGTTGAAGCACCTTTGGCACCAATTACAGCCTCAAGTCTTTTTAAATATGATGCTACAAGCTTGGCACACCTATTTTTGGGCAGTTTCTCCCATTCTTCTTTGCAGGACCTCTCAAGCTCCATCAGGTTGGATGGGGAGCGTCGGTGCACAGCCATTTTCAGATCTCTCCAGAGATGTTCAATCGGGTTCAAGTCTGGGCTCTGGCTGGGCTAGGACATTCACAGAGTTGTCCTGTAGCCACTCCTTTGTTATCTTGGCTGTGTGCTTAGGGTCGTTGTCCTGTTGGAAGATGAACCTTCGCCCCAGTCTGAGGTCCAGAGCGCTCTGGAGCAGGTTTTCATCAAGGATGTCTCTGTACATTGCTGCATTAATCTTTCCCTCGATCCTGACTAGTCTCCCAGTTCCTGCTACTGAAAAACATCCCCACAGCATGATGCTGCCACCACCATGCTTCACTGTAGGGATGGTATTGGCCAGGTGATGAGCGGTGCCTGGTTTCCTCCAGACATAAGTTCAATCTTTGTTTCATCAGACCAGAGAATTTTGTTTCTCATGGTCTGAGAGTCCTTCAGGTGCCTTTTGGCAAACTCCAGGCGAGCTGTCATGTGCCTTTTACTGAGGAGTGGCTTCCGTCTGGCCACTCTACCATACAGGCCTGATTGGTGGAGTGCTGCAGAGATGGTTGTTCTTCTGGAAGGTTCTCCTCTCTCCACAGAGACACGCTGGAGCTCTGGGGTTCTTGGTCACCTCCCTGACTAAGGCCCTTCTCCCCCGATCGCTCAGTTTACCGGGCGGCCAGCTCTAGGAAGAGTCCTGGTGGTTCCAAACTTCTTCCATTTACAGATGATGGAGGCCATTGTGCTCATTGGGACCTTCAATGCTGCAGAAATTTTTCTGTACCCTTCCCCAGATCTGTGCCTCGATACAATCCTGTCTCGGAGGTCTACAGACAATTCCTTGGACTTCATGGTGTGGTTTGTGCTCTGACATGCACTGTTAACTGTGGAACCTTATATAGACAGGTGTGTGCCTTTCCAAATCATGTCCAATCAACTGAATTTACCACAGGTGGACTCCAATCAAGTTGTAGAAACATCTCAAGGATGATCAGTGTAAACAGGATGCACCTGAGCTCAATTTTGAGTGTCATGGCAAAGGCTGTGAATACTTATGTACATGTGCTTTTTTTGTTTTTTATTTTTAATAAATTTGCAAAGATTTCAAAACAAACTTCTTTCACGTTGTCATTATGGGGTATTGTTTGTAGAATGTTGAAGAAAATAATGAATTTAATCAATTTTGGAATAAGGCTGTAACATAAAATGTGGAAAAAGCGCTGTGAATAATTTCCTGATGCACTGTATGTGATTGATTAATTTAAAAATAATGCTCCCATACACTGTGTCTACTTGCAAGTGTTATTATTCAATAGAATGCAATGTTTTGGTCAAAGACCTAACACTTGCAAGTAGAAACAGTGTGTGGGAGCATGTTTATTCTATCCAGATAAATAAATAGTTATTTCCTTTTCCCTCATGTGCACCTGTCTAAGAGTCTATACAGGTGTGCAATTAGCTTTTGTTATTGTGTTTGATTTAATTACCTGAATAAATGTCATGTTTTAACGTGTTAACGACACATTTACGCACCATCATGTATTTCTGGTGATGTTTGCCTTTGGCTCGTAAAAATACCAAGTGGCTGGTAAGTTTTTCCTCCTACCAGACACAGTGGCTAGTGGCCAAAAAAGTTAATTTTATCCCCTGGTTGTGGCACATGTGTGTCTGGGAATCTGCATTGCAAGTTGTAGACCAGTGAGAAATAAAAGGGAAGCCCTTATAAAGGCTGTAAAAGCAATAGCAAATCCTAGTTAGGGCACTACCTAACACTGTGGGCGAAATCCTATTTTTATTATTTTTATGTATGTATGTATTCATTTATGTATTTATTGGCAGATGCCCTTATCCAGGGCGACTTACAGGATACAAGAGCAATACAAAAGTGCAATAATACAATACAAAATTACATGTCAAGCATAATACAATTACAGTTTTCAAAACTAGAATGGAAGATTCTGGAGAAACTTCGTCTGCATTGTTAAAGGATAGCGCTTACATTGTTTAATCCTTTGAGCAGTAAGTATGTTCTCAGTAAGCTGTACCTCAGGGAGTATTGACGTACTGGTACGTTCTACAATAGAAAGGTAATACAGCGCATATGAAACTATAAAATAAGGTACAACTATGTTTTTTTTTAATAATTTGACAACTATACGTTACTATAATGATACTGCAATTCATTTAATGTGCTCTCTGTCTCATTATTTCGGACACTTTCAGTGTAAGTCGAGTCGGTTAAAAAAACGGCATATGGTTACAAGGTTCGTGCTGATAAAACACACACCCTGGTATGATTTGTAATTTGTGATTAGCGGTCAAAGTGTTATTTAGTTTATTATCAAGTAAACAATTTGTCAGTGAGTGTCCTGTTATGGGACAATTTACTCCAGTAGATACTGTATTTAGTGCAGCGAGTTCATACACATTGTGAAAGGCTAGTGAAAGGAAAACAAATAAAACTGGGAGTATGGAACAAAAGGTGCCTTCTGGCGTTTTATTTAGGCTTTTCAGCAAACACGCAATAACAGAGCAATAAAACAAAATATCCTCCTCACGGATGTACACACTGTTAAAGCTAGGGAGTGTAATCCAGAGAGGCTAGCAGTTAGCAAGCTAGCTTTGAAAGCATAGAGCCCGCCCTTGCTTCCAAGGTGTCTCCAAAGCCACGCCTCCTCTATCACACATGAACACACACACACAGCAGAGTCTGGAGGAGAGACGTGTTGGTGGAATCGATCGCAACGGTTTCAGATTACTTCATGTCTCATTCACACTACATGAGCTAAATACTTCATTACATTAACAAAATATATCAAAAACAACTCAAACCATGTAATTACCTGTCCAAAAGAAAAACAGCAACCATGGCATCATTTTTTAGACCTTTTTAGTCCCGCAGTTGCCTCCAGCGTGGAAAAGCAACGCTAATGTTAATTCTGCTTTTAGCATGCTCTTGATCCAGATGTTTTTGTATTGTAGAAGTTTCTGACATGGTCTTTCTTTTCTTGTTTCCTTTTACTGGTGGTTCAGCAGGAACATAAGGTAGTTGCAGTTGCGCTGCGGTATGCAAATATAGATTGACAGACAGGAAGGAGTGCAATGATTGGTCGATCATTTTTTAGTCCTGTCCCTTCCACAGAAGATATATATATATATATATATATATATATATATATATATATTGTACATTTAGACCTCTAAATTATTGATTGCTATCAGGATGTGAAAAATGTTTCTGGAAAAGATTGCACACCCTAGCTTTAAGAAAGATAAAACTAAAACAAGACTGTCAGTCATGGTGCTTCCTGATTGCAATATGTGGGGATTGCATTTCCTACTGCAAGATAAACATTTAAAAAAGGAGATAAATCTATTTAATCTACATCCTACATAGATCTATAACATGGGGAACAAAACACAAACAAAATGCCAGCTAAAATGTATACTGTCAACTGATAATTTCCAATAGAGAACAACCTTTACTCACTCACTTCATCTCTCTCTTGCTCTCTCTCTCTCTCTGGGCACACACATTCAAACTTTGAAGTGCTTTATTGGAATGAAAAACAACAAGTGTTGGAATAGACGCACAGTGCCTCGTCACGCTGCTGTTTTTTTTAAATACGCGGCGCTCCCATTGCAAACAATTGAAAAAATACACTGGCCTCAGGAAAAAACGCTTTGGTGGACACACGGCTTAACACATGTAAAAGAACTAACCGACTCCATTCAGATATTTAAAGTTATATAAGTATATTTTCCCTGTTTCTCTCTGGGATGAATAGAGATGCTTGTAAGCTGCAGGAATCGAATTTTAAGTGAGTTGAAAAGCAGTTAGTCCCTGAGTCACGGCAGAGCATTTTAGAACAAACTGCTCAAAGGGTTATAGCATAGAATACAAATACAGTTTAAATGCTTAAATAGCTTCAAAATAAGTGCTGGAATCAGTGATTTCCTATATTTGCATTATATTAGTAGTAGTTTTCAGACAGTATAATATTTGAACATAATGCATAGGTCAAACAGTACAACAACGATGTTCTTTCAGAATCAGATTGGAGCTGTGAGCCATCCTTCTAGGTGAAATTGGAACTTTCCAGACTCCGAATGTGAGTTTCATCTCCTTGATGGAAAGGTTAAAGGTCACAATGAAGGACATTTTCAGATGGTGCATATATGCCTATATGTGTTACAGAGCTAAAATCACTCAATATGAGCATTATACCTCAGAAAAGAGGTCAGTGGTCAACCCATTTTTAGATTGCACACTTATGGTTTGTTATACGTGTCGAATAGTAATAGTGACCAAGTAAAATGCACCAACATATATACAGTGAGGGAAAAAAGTATTTGATCCCCTGCTGATTTTGTACGTTTGCCCACTGACAAAGAAATGATCAGTCTATAATTTTAATGGTAGGTGTATTTTAACAGTGAGAGACAGAATAACAACAAAAAAATCCAGAAAAACGCATTTCAAAAAAGTTATAAATTGATTTGCATGTTAATGAGGGAAATGAGTATATGACCCCTTCAGCTTAGTACTTGGTGGCAAAACCCTTGTTGGCAATCACAGAGGTCAGACGTTTCTTGTAGTTGGCCACCAGGTTTGCACACATCTCAGGAGGGATTTTGTCCCACTCCTCTTTGCAGATCCTCTCCAAGTCATTAAGGTTTCGAGGCTGACGTTTGGCAACTCGAACCTTCAGCTCCCTCCACAGATTTTCTATGGGATTAAGGTCTGGAGACTGGCTAGGCCACTCCAGGACCTTAATGTGCTTCTTCTTGAGCCACTCCTTTGTTGCCTTGGCTGTGTGTTTTGGGTCATTGTCATGCTGGAATACCCATCCACGACCCATTTTCAATGCCCTGGCTGAGGGAAGGAGGTTCTCACCCAAGATTTGACGGTACATGGCTCCATCCATCGTCCCTTTGATGCGGTGCAGTTGTCCTGTCCCCTTAGCAGAAAAACACCCCCAAAGCATAATGTTTCCACCTCCATGTTTGACGGTGGGGATGGTGTTCTTGGGGTCATAGGCAGCATTCCTCCTCCTCCAAACACGGTGAGTTGAGTTGATGCCAAAGAGCTCGATTTTGGTCTCATCTGACCACAACACTTTTTCTCCAGTTCAACTCTGAATCATTCAGATGTTCATTAGCAAACTTCAGACGGGCCTGTACATGTGCTTTCTTGAGCAGGGGGACCTTGCGGGCGCTGCAGGATTTCAGTCCTTCACGGCATAGTGTGTTACCAATTGTTTTCTTGGTGACTATGGTCCCAGCTGCCTTGAGATCATTAACAAGATCCTGCCGTGTAGTTCTGGGCTGATTCCTCACCGTTCTCATGATCATTGAAACTCCACGAGGTGAGATCTTGCATGGAGCCCCAGACCGAGGGAGACTGACAGTTCTTTTGTGTTTCTTCCATTTGCGAATAATCGCACCAACGGTTGTCACCTTCTCACCAAGCTGCTTGGCGATGGTCTTGTAGCCCATTCCAGCCTTGTGTAGGTCTACAATCTTGTCCCTGACATCCTTGGACAGCTCTTTAGTCTTGGCCTTGGTGGAGAGTTTGGAATCTGTTTGATTGATTGCTTCTGTGGACAGGTGTCTTTTATACAGGTAACGAGCTGAGATTAGGAGCACTCCCTTTAAGAGAGTGCTCCTAATCTCAGCTCGTTACCTGTATAAAAGACACCTGGGAGCCAGGAATCTTGCTGATTGATAGGGGATCAAATACTTATTTCCCTCATAAACATGCAAATCAATTTATAACTTTTTTGAAATGCATTTTTCTGGATTTTTTTGTTGTTATTTTGTCTCTCACTGTTAAAATACACCTACCATTAAAATTATAGACTGATCATTTCTTTGTCAGTGGGCAAATGTACAAAATCAGCAGGGGATCAAATACTTTTTTCCCTCACTGTATTTGAGCCATAGGAAAGGACAAAGTTCAGAACAGAGCAGTATAAATACACATAGTTGATGAGCAGTGAAATGATGTGCAGGTACAGTAATTAATCCAAGGGATAGGAAATAATAATTCAATAATCAGGTTTGAATACACAGAAAACCAAAAATGAGCAAGGTGAAAGCTGGAACAAGGGTGTAGCGGACATTAGAGTAAGTTCAGTGTGTAGATGTTACATTAAACTACAATTATTTAAATTTAAGAAGTCTGCTTTTTCAGCTATTTCTCCTCCTAGCACTTGTCAAATCCATATAAACTATATATGCGATCGAGTAATACACCATCAAGTTGGCTTGGTTTCGTTTTAAATTGTTTACTTTTGTTTTGGTAATTTTTTCATTTTTGTCATGGCAAAACGACTCCTCCTCCAGTGGTGAAAGTGTGGGATTTCAGGCAAAGTATAGGAAAAATATGACACTTGAGCTCAATTATTAGATAAACTGTAAGTCTGAACTGCACACAAATCAATAGCATAAAAATTGGAATGCTGGGCTAATTTATTGTCAAAGCACGTGGTAGTAGCTTCAAAATTGTAGGAGGAGATACGTTAAGAAAAAGTGGTCGGAAAGGAGAAGAATAATAAGCAACAAAGAAACCCAGAGAAAACGACCTGTGTTTTACAACACAGACAACTAGATTTAGAAGTTTCTAGAAACTTCATCTGCATTGTAAAACTGCAGTTTTAAGACCATTTAAAAGAGTATCTGATGAAAATAATCATTTCAGCATGTTAAACATGCTTTGAAGGAATTGTAGCTTTAACGTAGCATCATAGCTTTGAACTGGAAGGATTTATGTGAGGGTTTTATATTTGACCTGACAGGAAGGTCAAAGGTCATCAGAAAGGGCATTTTCAGATGCATCATACATGGGTTCCAATATGTGTTCTAAGTACATGATGTAAGGAGTTATCAGCCAGTTCTTGTTTTGACCTCAAGGAAAGCTCAAAGGTCACAAGGGAGGACATTCTTGAACAGACCACATATTGAGTGTCTATCTGAATTCTATAGCAATCATTAGTCTATCTACACTCTTTAGGGCAATATTAACATTTTAAACAATGACTGACCTTTAAGGGTAGGTCAAAGATCAAGATTAAAGTGCTAGGAGTATTCTAGATGTAAACATGATGTTCATTACAAATCTGAAGTCAGATTGCAGCTTTGAGCTTTTGTTCTAAGAGAAAATAGGAGTTTTTTAATACACATAGTAAATTTGACATGTAAGGAAAAGTCAATGGTCAAATTCAGGGTCACATTTTGCAATCCCAGATATGGTTTCCTATATGTGTTCTCCTCTCTTTGAGGCATTATAGAGCTAAAAGTGGTACAATCTTGCATTTGACCTGAAACAAGAGGTCAGAGGTCAAATAGACAGGTGGTTTCCTATACATATCGAATACTTAATGAGACTCTATCTTCAATTTGAAAGCAGTTATATGGTAATAAAATGTTTAATTGACCTTTGAATCATGAATAATCACAAGGTATATGATGACTGTGATGGCATTCTGAATCTGTAAGCTTAAAATGTAAAAAACTCACATTTGACCTCGAAGAAGAGGTCAGAGGTCAAGTTCAAGGTCATGCATGGATGGAGCACATATGGTTTCCTCTACTTGTTCTATAGTGACCAACACTGTATCTGCCACCCGTAAGGTGTTACGAGCTGTCAAATGTCAAAAATGAAATTGGCCACAAGAGAATCTGGACCACCAGTCAGTATTTTCAGATAGCGTTTCAAAAAGTGTTTAAAGTGTCATCTTGATGGCTGAAAAACTGTAGGAGGAGATGTGTTTAGAAAATGGAATCGAGAATAATAAAGTAGCCAGAGGTAATAAAGAAACTGAGATGCATTTTACAAACGCTGATAATAAAGAAACTGGGAGATAACAAGATCTGCATTTTACAATGCATATAATAAAGAAACCGAGATAACAATGTCTGTGTTTACAACACAGACAATTACAGAACTGCATACATAAAATATGCAATTAATATAAAATACAAGTCATACATCTGTAGCGTTAAGTGTGGGGGTGTTTTCTGATAAGAGCATAAGAGCTGAAGCTCTGATCTGAAGAAGACCTCTCCCCCAAAGTTATCAGATTTCCTTGGCTCATCAGCGTGTGAACTGGTCTACATCAAAGTGCCAGTCTTGGGAGGATGGCACCGAGAATGGGCCAAATGGCTTGGGATCCCTGCTGTGAAATATCTGGGGAATAGGGCCTTGAGGTAATAAAAAAGCTTTGAAGTGGACGAGAGCCAAAATCCCGACACAGAGCTATGAACCCAGGCCAACCGGCATTTCCAAAAGATGGCATGGATTGACATCAGTCATAAATCAAGCCTCCTCCAATAGGACACTGGGGGCTGAAACCGAAATCCAATCTCACAAACTCAAGAACCAATCATCTATTGATCTGACAGGCGTATAAAGGGTAGCGCACGGATCTATCTCACTCTCTCTCTCACCTGAACCAGTAACTCGCTGCCACAGCTCAACTTGTAGCTCTGTTGCCAGAACCGGAACCAGAAACCAACTAAGTCTTTGCCGGCAACAGAAGAGTTAAACTTGAAGAAGGAGATTGAGCCATATGAAGAATTCTTTTAAAGGACTTTTTTAAATAAAGAACTTTACAAACTGCGCCTGCCCGCCTGTGCCCACCTGATCAGTGGAGTTTTACAGCTAGACAATTGACAAGTCGCCTGAATACGAAAGTGTCAGTCATTTAAATAGCTATTGAGTCTTAAGAAACTTGACCCTTGGAAACGAACAGGGCCCTGCTTTCCTCAAAGACTTTGTCTTCAAGTAACTACGGTGGAAAAACCCTGCTTACAAAGAAGATTTTGTGCACACCCTTGGAGCCTTCAAACCAGTGGAAAATCTGTTTGGAAAAGACTGTTTCGCGAAACCCCAACTTCCAGGTGCATCGACTGAGTGGAAGTTCTTGGACAAAGCCGAACCGGACTGCCTTTGTTCCAAACCACACGGACCTCGTGCCGTGTGCTGTTATCTGAGCCCGAAGCCAGAGAGGCCTCTCTGCGACGAAGTTCAGATAAGTTTAACAGTTTCGAGTTTATCATTCATGACATTTGAGAAATCAATTAGAAATGTTAATCTGTGATTCATAACTCTAGAATGTGTAATATAATTTAGTTTTGCTTAAATATAAATGTGTGTTGCATTAAACTGTTTTGTTTGACAATTTTAGAAATAAAACCTGTCAACGCCGAGAAATATCTTCTCATTCCTGTTTAACTGTTTTAGTCTGAAATTAACACACGTTAATAGACATGAGATTATTGGTGGCCCTGCCTATCCTTAATCATTGAATAATAATCAGTTATTATATCAGTTATATAAGGGAAATTGTGGTAACAAGTAATGATAGGATCTTTCTCGGCACCTAAACGTAAATGAGACTGATATATATATAACGAGAAGTTACCTGACATAATACTAACCTGCGTAGTTATTTGATGTCCGACTAACAATACTAATGAGAGACTCGCTTTCGTCTTACTAACTGGTATTGTAGTCAATGTGTTTATAACCTTTTTTGTTTTAACGATTTGTGTGTTATCATATGTAATCCCATGGTCTTTGATTTGGTCACGGAAGTGATTTGTCTTTGATTTGTTGATCTAGAGTTGAATTTTAATTAGTTTTTCCCTTTTGTATAATTAGTGTAGTGCTACATTTAGTCTTTGTTTTTAATAAATTTGACAATTTATATCTTTGGAATTGGTGTCTGCGTCCAATTATTACGGAAATTGAGTTCTACAAGATTCCAGGATTCGTGATAAGGTGATACTATAAATTCACTTCTTTAATTGAAATGTATAAGTGTACCTTACACTACACATCCTAGTTCTGTTGGTAACAAGTCATATGTATGACCTAAAGGGAAAATCACAAATAAACAACAGGAGTACTAGCAATGTATGAGTAAGCAGTATAATGAAACAGATATATAAAGTGCAAAATTACATGACTGCTGAACAGCTCAGGAGAATCATCTAATAAATTACAAGTACAGTCTAAACAGATGTATCTTGAGTAATCGCCAGAAGGTGGTCAGGGACTCTGTGGTCCTGACCTCAATGGGAAGTGGGCTCTGGAAGAAGGGGGAGTGGAGAGGAGTTAAAGTTAATCTTCTAGTGCAGGAAAACCAGAGAGGTCTGGGGGGAATGTACAGAGAGGTGAAGGTCTGAAGGTAGCTTGGTGCAGTGTGGTCAAGACAATGGTAGGTCAGTATCTTGAACTGGATGCGAGCCGATATCGGGAACCAGTGGAGGGAGTGTAGTGGTGGAGTAGTATGTGCAAATCATGGTAGATAAACCACCAGATATGCAGCAGAGTACTGGATGAGCTGGAGCAGGTAGATAGTAGTTGCAGGAAGGCCAGCCAGGAGGGAGTTCCAGTAGTCCAAGCGGGAGAGAACCAGGATCTGGACAAGCAGCTGAGTTGAGTAGTCGGTGAGGAAGGGTTGGATTTGGCTCAAGAAGTTGCTCAGGAAGAATTGGCAGGTGCGTGTCAGCATGGTGATGTGTTGAGTGTAGGAGAGTGCAGGATCAAGGATGACTCCTAGGTTCTTAGCAGAAGAAGAGGAAGAGAGTGTGGTAGATTCTAAGGGAATTGATATGGAGAGATCAATACAAGGTGAGGAGGAGGAGGGAAGGAAGAGGAGCTCATATTTAGAGAGGTTGAGTTTGAGGTGGCATGAGTGCATCCAGCAGGAGATCGCAGACAGACAGGAGGAGATAAGAGCAGGCCCGGTTCTTGCCAGCTATGGAAGGGTGGGCTGGCAGATATCCTGGGTGGGCAATAGAGGGGATAAATTGAGTTTTTTTTTTTTTAAATATAGATCACGATTCTCCCATTATTCTGAATACACAACTAAACAAAACGTCATTTACTAGAGTTTCTGACAAAATGTTAATTGCTGCAGTCTATTTAAGAATATTTCATTAATTTGATTTATTTTTTAAATCGGTTTGAATGAATGATTCAATGACTCTCTCATAAAGACTTCACTGGTTTCGTTACTGGACAAATCAGTGTTTTTGAACAAATCCCTTGAATGAATAATTCAATGACAAATACATTTTTTAACAGTCACTTGTTTAACAGTTACTGGTGTAACAATGTAATTGATACAATCGTTATTTGAATTGTCAAGTTACATCAAAGAGGAGATTTACTCTATTTTGATCACTACTGTAGACATCAGTGTTTATATCCGAACTATAAACTTTTATCCCTGGACTTCTATGATAATTTGAATTATTGTAACAAAGAAATAATGATACTGTGTGGTTGAAAAGACTATTTGTGAAAACTGTTTCACATGACAACTGCTCTCTCTGGATCAGCGGCATCGCCAACGCAGATTTGAATGTTCACTGTGATCGTAATCGTACTTATAGATGGATAGATAGATAGATTTTTTAGATTTTTTAAAATATTTCTTTATAAATGTTTTTTTGTCATTTTATAGATTTTTTTTTTGGTGCTACAGAAGCATGCATCCCGCCTAACGCTGTATTCAAGCCATGGACGTGAACAGTACCATCCAGCATTAAATGACCGTGACATGGACCCAACTGCACGTTTGGGGGAGCTATTTAATATTGGCTGGGACGGTGCGTTTAAATTTAGGTCAGTATTTCGCTGCCAGACTTCCTTACAGGCACCAACAATCTCTGCATTGCGCGCAAATACTGCTGCTTTTAATGTTATCGCTTGTGTTGCTACTGAAGGCGAGTCGTGAGTCTGGAGTGCAGTTGCTTTCAGCCAATAAAAACAAAGAAAAATACTGCAATTTTCTGGTGTTATTTTTTGATTGGTTGGGGCAGTCTACAGCCCTCCCTCAAACTTCTCAACACATAGCCCGACTCAGAGTGCTTTTAACCAATGTACACATCGTAACAAATAAAAGATTAATGCTGTATTTGCCTAAATTCTGATTGGGTGGGCAAGACAGACGTTTGGGTGGGCTCTGCCCACCCCTGCCCATGCCTAGATCCGGCCCTGGATAACAGAGGGGATGAGGGGGTCAGAAGATGGAAAAAATTGGAAGAGCTGGGCATCATCTGCATAGAAATGGTAGGAGAAACCATGGGATGCGATGAGGGCGCCCAGAGAGCGTGTGTAGAAAGAGAACAGAACGATGGAGCCTTGGGCTACACCTGTGAGGAGAGGTCGTGTTGTGGACAAATCCTTGGCATGTCACTGGTCTGGTCGTTGAGGTAGGAGGAGAACCAGGCGAGAGCAGTTCCAGAGATTCCAAGAAGAGTTTGTGGATGTCTGTGATTTTAGAGGAATAGAAGGAGGCAAAATCATTGCAAAGATAGAAGGAGGAGAAAGGGGAGGGGAGGCAAAGAGGGAGGAGAAGGTGTAGAAAAGTTTGTGGAGGTTATTAACAGGATTCAATTAGTGATTGGAAGTAAGACTTGAAAGAATGGAGGAGGGGAAGACATCCAGCAGAATGGGAAGGGTTGGAGAGGTGGATGTTGAAGAGGAGTGGAGAGTAGCAGCTGTAAGGACGGAACAGCAGGGGTAGTTGCATTCTCAGGGGAGATCCATGTCTTGGTGAGAGGAAGTCCAGAGAGAGAGGCAAAAGCAGAGATTAAGTCAGCCTAGTTAGAAGCTGAGTGGCAGTTCCACAGACCTCCTAAGAGGGAAATAGTGATAAGGGAGGAGGAGGGGAGAGGCAGAGAGATGAGGATAGGGTTAGCAGTGGTGGGCTGGTGACTGCCAAGAAGAAGGAGAGAACAGAACAGGACAGGAATCGGAGAGGCATCTCCTAGGAGTCTTCTACTCATTGAAATCCCACACCTAGAGTCCTTGCTTTTTGCAAGTGGGCCCTTCAGAGGGGGTGCATTGATCCCTAGCTGTCCTCAGGCCATTTACTGTTTCCCGATCAAAACAATCAGGTATAGCTCCAGGCCTTTATGCAGTCTCATTGTCATCATGGGAAAGCATGGGTCGAAAGCTATAATCAGGGTCATAGTCCAGTCCAGATCAAGCTGTAAATTGGGGGTCTCAAACAAAGGTCTAGGGCTGTCAAAATGGCTGGAAAACTAAATTAGAATTTCTTACTTAAATAATAGTAATATTCAAATTCTAAAGACATTACTTTATGTTAGAGGAAAAAAGTACTGTATTGTCTCCTAAGCCCACAAGAGGGCGCAAGCGAGCACAATGAGCAAATATAAACCAAATCAAGCATCGCATTTTTTATTGAAATGAAATTACATGACTTTGTTTAAAGTGTTTAATGTTTTAAACAATTGTTCATAAATCAAATATAACTTCCTAAATGTGCACGCAAGGAAATTGAGGTAACAAAAGTGCATATAAGTGGAAGTGCATCAGTAATATGAAAAGACATGCTTCAACAGACAGCGTAATGTATTATGTTAACACAAAATGGCAAACTGTCATTCTGAAACTATCCACTCACTCATACATCTACATATTGTTTGTCAAAAACACCAGACGGTCAACTTGATCTGAAGCAAGCACTGATTGTTTTTTGTTGACAATGCTTCCATCAGATGAAAACACACGCTCAGCACTGACGGATGTGCCAGGTATGCTCAAGTATGTCTTGGCCAGCTGCGCAATATGTGGATACATACCGCATGATTTTTGCCACCACCTGAGAGGGTTTTCTTCAGCGGGTAGCGTAGCTTCTCATTCAAACATATCCATCTCATGCTCCAAAGCCCTGATGCCTTCTTCTGCACTGCTCTGGGTCTGACTGTACACGCTGTCGAACATGTTGCCCGTGGCAGACAGCCCAGTCTTTTTTCTTGCGTCTGGTTGTTTTACCACATCAGTGTGCTCAGTTTTTGACTCCTCCATTCTAATCGTCAACTTGTGCTTTGTGTTCCTCTTACAAATGGTTTAGATGGTGGAATCGTGGATCTAAAAAGCTTGCTGTGTTAAGTAGCATGAAGGCCTACTTTTCATCAGGTTAATGGCTCTGGAGATCAGCTGCGATTTTCGTTTTCATTTCTTTCACTGCCAAGCTGTCTTTAGTATTTGTTTGGAGCTGCCTTACAAGAACGTGTTGCAAAGGAATGACAGTCGGGTATTTGTTGAAAACGCCTCTGTGGCGATCTTGAAAGGTTGAAAGGAACATTCTTAACTTGTAAATACAGTCTGATTACCCACAAATTATTTCATTAACAACCATTTAGCTACAACCTCTTGTCTTGTTGTAAATACTTACCAGGTTTATTATAGTTAAAAACTAATAACATAAAAAATATTTGACTTGCAATAAAATAAATGTAAACCAAAATAAAATACTAAAAAAATATATATTTCAGCTAGTTGCCATGGCAAAATTAATAATTTCATTTAGTTTAACTTTGTTATAAAAAAACTTAAACTGAAATAAAAATTTATAAAAACTATATACACAATTTTTAAAAACAAAAACTAATACAAATTACAAAAACACAGCAAAATTACTATAACTAAAATTAAAATGAAAACGGGGCATGAAAAATAAAAACTAATTCAAAATATCAGTAAAAAGTATAATAGTATCTCAATGATACTAAAATAACATTGACTCTTACCATTTCCGTCAGAACCCATTCACTTGTAGTCAACTGCAGATGAGACAGCTTCTTTTCAAAGATTACAGCGGCCACAGGTGCTTGCTGCTCCAGGGCTCGAGCGATCATGTCGTATGTGCTGTTTCATCGGGTCGAGCAGTCATTGATAAGCTTGTCCGATTTAACTTTGAGTAGTTTTTGTTTCTTCTCGAGCAGGTAGCTGTCAACAGCTGACTTGCTGAAATGGGCAGCGGTCGCCATTTTGATTGCTCGAACACCACGAAGCCCCTTACATACAGCCAGATTTAGTGTGTGCGCCAAACATGGAATGTTCACTCGTCTCATATGACTCTCAACTGCCTTCACATAATTCCCCGCATTATCCGTAGTCACTGATATCACAGACTCCAGTTTGACATCAAATGCCCCAGTTTGACATCACATTTTTCGCCAGTATGACTTTCTCTCAGCTCTTCTGTTTTCATCAGATAGTTTTTGATTTCCCAGTCATCTGATATAAAATGTGCAGTGACTGTGACATGTGCATCAGTGTGTAGAGAAGTCCATCCATCTGTTGTCAAGGCCACAGATCGATTGTTTAGTGAGACTTTCACACTCTTGGCAGTGTTATCATAAAGCTTAGCAATGCGATTGCTCACTGTACCCCGGGAAGGGAAATTATACCGTGGATTGAGTGCTCGAACAAAGTTTTGGAAGCCTTGTTTTGGTGTAAGTAAGATCCTCTCAGACTCCGAGACTCACTCTCTTTTCCCGCCATTTTTCAAATTAACAACGCAGCTGTGCCGCATCTAATGGGTTGAACTGGATAGGCTAACAAAAACAAAGGACGTCAGCTACGTCATCATCATGTCTCGCGTGCCTCCTGACACACCTAAAATGTGCAATTGTTTTTTTAATTCGACGAATATTCAAAATTCAAATTTTTATTTGACAGCCCTACAAAGGTCGTTATCTAATTTATCAATATGTGGTGCACAATTCTCTCTCCTTCTCTCACAGCTCGAAAGCTGTCCAAATGCCCTCCTTGCTTTTTCCTTCAGGTGCTCTGCAGTTATACAGTTGAAGAGGGGCCTGTTTTATGGAGCTCAGGTCATAAGTACCTGCAGTTCTGTTTTCTGCCATGCAGGCTGTCAGGTGTATGAGTACACATTCCAGTGCTGCTCATTTTGGGCATACACTAGACGACATTCATAATCCTAACATCGTGGAGCCTCTCACAATAAATAACCTGCTCCTGTAGTTTTCTGTCTTGCCAACACAAGACGATATTGCATAGATTGGGGGTCACACACTAATTCTTCAATTGGTCATGAGGATTCTCGATACCACACTGTCTTACCAAAACAAAAACAAAATATGACTTTGTTTTTTACGAGACAGTGCCAAACAAAGATGTAGATCGAACAGCAACTGGGTGCACAGCGGACCAGACGCTGGATGTGGATGAGACAGTGGTTGGGGAATTGCAGGCTGCATGGGTTGTCTGTTCTGTAGAGAGAGTTGGAAGTAAATAAAGGCCAAATAAAAATTGTCTACTTAAAATAAGATTTTAAAATAAAGCCCAGTCAAACAACATGTTTTATTTGTTGCCTCTTTCATCTGGTTTCCTCACAGGCTCTCATTGGATATAGCTGATCACATTTCTGAAAACTTGTCTTTGCACCTCTCACACTACAAGAGCATTGCAGATATTGTGCCAATAAAATCAAACATATTTCAAAATATTGGGACGCCTGGGACGGCTCAAAGTCTGGATTGGTAGTCTTCAGACTGCGTCTCTGACCTGCTAACATTAAACAAGTGTCAGTGAAAACCACACACCCTGAGTAGTCATCAACAAGGGGATTTTGTCTGCAATCTCAAAAACATGTTGGTGACAGCTTAATTGGGACCAAAATCATCTAATGTACACACCGATTCAGTCGGTTAGTACCCGGGAACTCCAGGAGGGAGTTCCAAGGTATATTTTATTAACAGTTCACATTAATGTCCTACTTATATATCTTTTTGTATGTTTGTGTTATAGTGTTTCACTGGCAGGCAACAATCATGGGACCGGTATGTGGATGTTTAATTTTTCTTTTTAAGTTTAAATTTTATTTTGGAATGTGCACATTTAATCAAGTGTGAACTGATTCCTGATCACAGTCTCTTTGTTTTTAGAATGACAGTCCTTACCAAGGTGGGGTATTCTTTCTGACTATTCACTTTCCCACAGATTACCCTTTCAAACCGCCAAAGGTGAGCTATCCTGTCCTTCTTGGAATTTCTTAGTGTTTACATAAGTAATTACATAATATCATGTAATCTCAGAAATTATTGTTTTGGTAAGAATTGTACTTACAATATATTGAAGCATTCTGTTATAAAAGTTTCTCCCTCATATTTTTTTTAAGTATAAAATTTCCACATAAATAAACTATGTTTAATTGTTTATTTTTTACATTTTACAACTCCCCAAAGAACATATTTCTGTTTTTTAAACATCATTCTTATAATGTGTTAATTAATTTAAAATAGTAATACAACTACAAGTTTTATTCATCAGTAATTTTAGATCACTTTAGAGTTAACTGTGTCCCACATAATCTTATGCAGTTTTTGGTATTTTCTAGTGCTTCAATATAGAATGACAATATGCTGTACCAAGTACTAGGTTTCAGAACTCTTAGGTGAGCTGTTTCAGTGTGTGGAATTAAACATTTGACACTTTGTACATTAATTAAAAACCTACTCAAATTTGTATCAACAGGGCAAATAGCAACAGTTTATTGAAGTTGATTAAGGCTTAATTAATAAACAATGAAGACCAGGGTTGAGAAACACTGCACGGTACTATAAGCTAAATGTGATTAATAAATAATTTCAAATTATGTATTTGTAATATTTTAAATGAGTTCACATGTTTAATATGTTTTATCTTTTGCTGACATTGCCACATAGTAAGGTATTTTCAATTTTCAAGTGTTTTAAACAATGTATAAATCAAAATTACCAATGGACTATATGCACAGCCAATAGCCAAAGTATTTCTGCTTAAATCTCAGCCAGTCGCTGAACTTCCTGTTTTGGGCTCTACACATCTGCGATATTGTAGCTGGCTAGCGAAGTTGTTTACTAACATGTTAGGTTTAAGACAAACATTCAATTATTTTAAATTACCCTTATAGTGAGTTCCAGAAAAGTAAATATCTATGTTGTGAGGGCAATAGTACGGTTGAACAGTTATGTCCTGTTGTGTGAGGCTTCCTCTAAGTTCAACTCCGTATTGAGCTTTCATACTTTGATGATCAATACTTCTTAAACCACATGTAGCCTTTTCTCAGGAGGACCCCCAGTTACCACATACTTTTCTACATACACACATTTTGGAGCACTGATCCTAAATCCCAACTAGGGCACCATTTAGGTTAGTGCTGATGTAACTTGAAATATACATTTTGAAACCCTTCCCCCTTTTGCTTGAAGAAGCAACAGCTGACGTTCTTACAATACGATGAACATTGTTCCCCGTTATCCTGGGGAGCTCTTGTAGGCAACAGGTGTAGACAGTCATTTTCACCTGAACTTATTTTGACAGCAGTCGCTTCAGACACTACACAGGAAGTTGTTTGACTGGCTGAGATAAAATGTGGAAGTGGCCATCCATTTAGCCAATTAGCAGCATTCTGTATGCATGTAGTTGGTATCTTTATCTTGTCAACTGGTTACAGGTTGCATTCACAACGAAGATTTACCATCCCAATATAAACAGCAATGGCAGCATATGTCTAGATATCCTGAGGTCACAGTGGTCTCCAGCACTCACAGTATCAAAAGGTAAGTTTCCCAAGCCAATTGTAAATGATCAATTCTGTTGAGCGGCACCAAGTTTCAAAGACTTTTGAAGAAAACCCTCTAACTCCCCCTTCACATAAATGTTTTATTATTTTGTTGAGTACTATTGTTATTATACAGAACAGACCATACAACATAATATCCCATCCCCCACCCTCCCGGCAACCTGGTATCTACCCGTATAGTTGAGACAGAGGGAAAAAAATAAATTGAAAATAATAATGAAAATAAAGATACTTTGTCTGCTGATTCTTAGCAGTGTAGAAGATTTGGCTCTATTAATTCTGGCTGTAGAAAGCTCCATTAAAAAAATATATTTAAAAAGAAAAAGCCATTGTTACAAGGGCAGCTGTTGAGGAGGGAGCCAGCTTTGGCCTTTTTTATTTGTTTTGCTGTTTTTTAGTCCAGCCAGCCATATTTTATGTTTACGTTCAGACAATTGAATATCTGAGTCATCAAGCAGCAAATTCAGTTGTTCCAAAAGTAATTCCTTGTCAATCCTCTGTTTAGAGTGAACTGTAAACTTTATACCAAAGGGTTCTGATATCCGTGTGATATTTTTTTCCAAATCCAGGTGATACTCTATTAGAATTGTTTAATTAAGAAATAAAGTGCAGTCAGGTGGATTTGATTTTAATGTATTGTTATAAAAAAGATGGAGTTTGCTAATGAATGTTCATTGTTTTGATAACAATAAATCAAAATCAAATTGTATGGCGGATTGAACAGTATTTATCAAAAGTCAAAATCTTTTTTTTAGTAAAAAAGTACATTACTAAATGCTGTCATTACTAGTTACTGAGTCCATTTACCTCATCATACCATATTTTACCATTAACTGTTTACTTTTTCTGACATTTAACTCTGCTAAATTATTTATTGTTTTTCATATAGTTATTTTTCCATTCCTTTATTCATTTATTTTTCTTGAAGCAAATTTGAAGCAAAAATAAAATAAAAATAAAAAATAAATCTAACATTTGTATATTTTATTCTATATTTTTTCTAAAGTGTCATTCAGTTAACTGTCAGCATTGCTTTATTCTTCTCTGCAGACAGGTGTACTGTCTGGGAGTTTTCAGGTTTAACCTGAATGCCGAAATTATCATTCAGGGGTATAAATCTGATGAAAATCTGCTAAATCATGAAAATATAGTTATATTACTATAACACTGAGAGATCAAAACCATAAATAGAACTAGAACCCATAATTTTAACAGCTAGCCTAATTCAGTTTAGAGTTACTGGTGTCACATCTCCTCTGCATTTTAATCACCAACAAGTGCACATGCACTGCATTCACTACATTCATGCTTTCACTGACCAGACCTGCCAACCCTGGACATTGTTTTTGAGAACCACATCAGCGACGTAAGCTAAAGTCACTTAAAACCTGTTAACAACACATTATGCATATACTTTGGATAACAACTCCTTTATAACTTTGTTTTTATGTTAACCTGGTGTCCTGGTATCAGGATAGTGCTCCCTGATAGGCTTTCCTCAATATAAAGTGCAAGTAAATTATTAATACATTGAAACAGAGCCTCTGTAACTACCTGAAAACATAAGTATATGTAGATCATTGCTGTTTACTTTAGCTCTCAATACAAAAAGACAAGATGTAATGAATAAATAAAGTGAACAGCAGCACAATGAACAAATAATACCTAAAATAATAGTGCCTTTTTATTCTAGCTAACCTTACTATGCCGTGCATGGCTGCAAGAAGGCATCACACAGGTTAGTTTTGTTTCCAACACTCAGACATGAGAGTGGGTGAAGATAAAAAAATCTGAAAGTTCGAAGAAAAGTTAAATTCAGTATTTGTAATAGTCCTTTTACAAAAGTAATTATGGTATGTTCAGTATACTAATGCTCTGTGTATACGTGTAATTATGGTATCTTAGGATCTTGCGCAGTGTTGTTGTTTTGAAAGAGAGACAATGAGGTTATTGTGTTGAGAACGAGTAATATGTGGAGACAATAAATTGTGTTAAATGATAGTCATCTCTTGTTGTTTTAACAGATGCTTGTAATGAAATCATCTCTTAGCTCTCTAATAACTTGTTTTACAGTGTTTGCGGTTTACTCGAATTGTCACGATGGTTTCGAGTAGAGACGCTTCTGCTTCAACATATGTCTCAACTTACGTGGTATCGACTTATGTCACCGGTCTCGGAACCAATTAGGACGTAACTTCGGGGGATGACTGTATGTGACATCCACTTTCTGAGTTGCTGTGACTGTCCCTACAGTCCCATACCGGTCCACACACACATTCTCTTGTATTGCACTTTTATAATGCTCTTAGGTTTTGTAAGTCACCCTGGATAAGGGTGTCTGCTAATAAATAAATAATAACACTATGTAACACAATTTTTGTTCCTGGGTAGTAAGTGTTATTTCCTAATTGCTTATGTCTCAAAAGTATAGAAAATACATTGTTTTTGTGACCAGGACAGTGATATTTTGTAAAGTAACTATTTCCAATCAGAAAACAGGTGAATTTGTGTCTTTTCGTTCACATAAAGTCAGAAAAAAAAAACATATGAATCCAAATTAACATGTATTTATATTAAAGTAGTACAAAAATGACTACAAAAGATTTAGAAGTGAGTAGTTTGTCTAGTTTTACAATTATACATAGTGTTATCGGTCTTCATCGACCCCCCTTCCTAATTTTTTAATCAGTTGCCACATTTACTGCAAGTGTCAGAGCCTGATGTCAGAGCCGCACGTGCAGTGTAGCCTATTGAGTGACAGAGTGAAGGACAGAATGCGGGATCTTGGCTACCAGCCTGGGAGAGTGTCGGTATGATATTGTCGATCTTCCATATTTCGAGCCTGGATTGGCGCTGCTCAATTTTTTAATAAATCTTGTTAATAACGCCAAGTTTGCAGAACTTCAGCCCTATTTTTGCGTATTTTAGTGTTACAATGCATACTAGTGTACTTTGATGTCAAAATGCATACATGCTATGCAAAATGCGTACAGATTGATTGACAGGTCTGACTGACTCACTCTCTAAGATTCAGGGAGTTCATAGGGTTTAACCCAAATCCCTAAAGTATTGTTCAGGGGGTAGAAATTGGTTTACATCAGGTAAACCCCCAAAATCACAACCTCTATTCATAGTAATGTTATGTTAGATAATAATAAGTTGCTGGCAAGTTTGCTGCTTTGTTGTGTGCTCTGAGCACTTCTTAGTTTCTGGCTCACATGAAAACAATCAACTATCCCAATGCAAGAACAAAGCCCAGTGAAAAATAACAAGGGTAACAGTATCTAATACAGTGATGACCTTGATGGTTAGGTCTACAATTTGAATCTATTTCATTGCAGATATTGAATCTGTTGTTTTAGGTGATAACTGACAATGTTTTCTAACATATTTGACACATTGAATTAAATACTTATTCCGTGTCCAAATTCATGATCACCTACTATACTAATAGATTTCCGAGAGTGTTGAGAGTATGACATTACTATGCGAGCGCATTAAAATTTGGCAACCAGAACCTCTCATATTTACCCTTTTAACGACATCTGAAAATTGACTGGCATTTTGTTTTATTCAGCAACATGCTATAATGAGAGGGTGATTTACTAATATCAAAATGTAAAAGTATTACAGTAAACGACTCCACCATTTCCATGAATGAGACATTGGCATATTCTTTAGAAACTTCTTGTCTATAACATTTAATATACAGTGGGGGAAAAAAGTATTTGATCCCCTGCTGATTTTGTACGTTTGCCCACTGACAAGGAAATTATCAGTCTATAATTTTAATGGTAGGTGTATTTTAGCAGTGAGAGACAGAATAACAACAAAAAAATCCAGAAAAACGCATTTCAAAAAAGTTATAAATTGATTTGCATGTTAATGAGGGAAATAAGTATTTGACCCCTTCGACTTAGTACTTGGTGGCAAAACCCTTGTTGGCAATCTCAGGAGGGATTTTGTCCCACTCCTCTTTGCAGATCCTCTCCAAGTCATTAAGGTTTCGAGGCTGACGTTTGGCAACTCGAACCTTCAGCTCCCTCCACAGATTTTCTATGGGATTAAGGTCTAGAGACTGGCTAGGCCGCTCCAGGACCTTAATGTGCTTCTTCTTGAGCCACTCCTTTGTTGCTTTGGCTGTGTGTTTTGGGTCATTGTCATGCTGGAATACCCATCCACGACCCATTTTCAATGCCCTGGCTGAGGGAAGGAGGTTCTCACCCAAGATTTGACGGTACATGGCCCCATCCATCATCCCTTTGATGTGGTGCAGTTGTCCTGTCCCCTTAGCAGAAAAACACCCCCAAAGCATAATGTTTCCACCTCCATGTTTGACGGTGGGGATGGTGTTCTTGGGGTAATTCCTCCTCCTCCAAACACGGTGAGTTGAGTTGATGCCAAAGAGCTTGATTTTGGTCTCATCTGACCACAACACTCACCCAGTTCTCCTCTGAATCATTCAGATGTTCATTGGCAAACTTCAGACGGGCCTGTACATGTGCTTTCTTGAGCAGGGGGACCTTGCGGGCGCTGCAGGATTTCAGACCTTCACGGCATAGTGTGTTACCAATTGTTTTCTTGGTGACTATGGTCCCAGCTGCCTTGAGATCATTAACAGGATCCTCCCGTGTAGTTCTGGGCTGATTCCTCACCATTCTCATGATCATTGAAACTCCACGAGGTGAGATCTTGCATGGAGCCCCAGACCGAGGGAGACTGACAGTTCTTTTGTGTTTCTTCCATTTGCGAATAATCGCACCAACTGTTGTCACCTTCTCACCAAGCTGCTTGGCGATGGTCTTGTAGCCCATTCCAGCCTTGTGTAGGTCTACAATCTTGTCCCTGACATCCTTGGACAGCTCTTTGGTCTTGGCCATGGTGGAGAGTTTGGAATCTGATTGATTGATTGCTTCTGTGGACAGGTGTCTTTTATACAGGTAACAAACTGAGATTAGGAGCACTCCCTTTAAGAGAGTGCTCCTAATCTCAGCTCGTTACCTGTATAAAAGACACCTGGGAGCCAGAAATCTTGCTGATTGATAGGGGATCAAATACTTATTTCCCTCATTAAAATGCAAATCAATGTATAACTTTTTTGAAATGCGTTTTTCTGGATTTTTTGGTTGTTAGTCTGTCTCTCATTGTTAAAATACACCTACCATTAAAATTATAGACTGATAATTTCTTTGTCAGTGGGCAAACGTACAAAATCAGCAGGGGATCAAATACTTTTTCCCTCACTGTACATTGATATTACACTTTCCATGCCAAGTTTCACTTTTGTTTATGTAACAGTTTCATAGTAGTAGATCTTTGAATAAAAAAAAAACACATGTGCAGTCCAATATGGTGGCATGTCAAGTGACATGTCCTTATAAACCAAAGTTTTGTGAGATTCCTAAAGACTTTATTGATTCATGATTTTCATTGCTCTGTCAGCCATTTCAGATTGAGAAAAACATTAATCAAAAGCACTATATATCAGGAAATTATATTTCATCAGTTTCACATTATTATATTCTTGAAAATACATATTCATTACACATACAGTACTGTGCAAACATTTTAGGCAGGTGTGAAAAAATGCTGCAAAGTAAGAATGCTTTCAAAGATAGACATTAATAGATTATATTTATCAATTAACTAAATGCAAAGTGAGAGAACAGAAGAAAAATCTACATCAAATCAATATTTGGTGTGACCACCCTTTGCCTTCAAAATCAATTCTGCATTAATTCTTCTAGGTACACTTGCACAAAGACAGGGATTTTGCAGGCATATAGTCAGGTGTATGTATGAACAATTATACCAAATGATCTAATCAATGATTAATGTGCTAATGATCATCAATTCAAGATGTAGGTTGAAACACAATCATTAACTGAAACAGAAACAGCTGTGTAGGAGGAATAAAACTGGGTGAGGAACAGACAAAGTCAGCTAACAAGGTGAGGTTGCTGAAGACTGTCAAGTTTACTGTCAAAAGTTATACACCATGGCAAGACTGAGCACAGCAACAAGACACAAGGTAGTTATACTGCATCAGCAAGGTCTCTTCCAGGCAGACATTTCTAGGCAAACAGGGGTTTCCAGATGTGCTGTCCAAGCTCTTTTGTAGAAGCACAAAGAAACGGGCAACGTTGAGGACCGTAGACGCAGTAGTCGGCCAAGGAAACTTACTGCAGCAGATGAAAGACACATCATGCTTACTTCTCTTCACAATCGGAAGATGTCCAGAAGTGCCATCAGCTCAGAATTGGCAGAAAACAGTGGGACCCTGGTACACGCATCTACTGTCTGGAGAAGTCTGGTAAGAAGTGGCCTTCATGGAAGGCTTGCAGCCAAAAAGCCATACCTATGACGTGGAAACAAGGCCAAGCGACTCATCTATGCACAAAAACACAGGAACTGGGGTGCAGAAAATGGCAGCAGGTGCTCTGGACTGATGAGTCAAAATTTGAAATATTTGGCTGTAGCAGACGGCAGTTTGTTCGCCGAAGTGCTTGAGAGCAGTACACGATTGAGTGTCTGCAGGCAACAGTGAAGCATGGTGGAGGTTCCTTGCAAGTTTGGGGCTGCATTTCTGCAAATGGAGTTGGGGATTTGGTCAGAATTAAAGGTCTCCTCATTGCTGAGAAGTACAGGCAGATACTTATCCATCATGCAGTACCATCAGGGAGGTATCTGATTGGCCCCAAATTTATTCTGCAGCATGACAATGACCCCAAACATTAAGAACTATCTTCAGCGTAAAGAAGAACAAGGAGTCCTGGAAGTGATGGTATGGCCCCCACAGAGTCCTGATCTCCGCATCATCAAGTCTGTCTGGGATTACATGAAGAGAGAGAAGCAACTGAGGCTGCCTAAATCCACGGAAGAACTGTGGTTAGTTCTCCAAGATGTTTGAGCCAACCTACCTGCTGAGTTCCTTCAAAAACTGTGCGCAAGTGTACCTAGAAGAATTGATGCTGTTTTGAAGGCAAAGGCAAATATTGATTTGATATAGATTTTTCTTCTGTTCACTCACTTTACATTTTGTTAATTGATCAATATAATCTATTAACATGTCTCTTTATGAAAGCATTTTTACTTTACAGCAATTTTTCACACCTGCCTAAAACTTTCGCACAGTACATTTTGATTGGCTCCTGGCAGCCATATTGTTTATGGCTGAAACATGCCTTGCATAGATTAGATAGAGAATATTACCAATTTACAAAAGTTCACTTCTGGAACAATTGACTGGGCTGAGGCAACCTTGAGTATTGAGTTCAGGAAAAAATAAAAGAGACGTTCACAAACTTGACAGTTTCGTCATACATAATATACATTGTATAAAATTAACTTTTAATAAGCAGATCCAAAATGTTATCTATCTTCAGTGTTTTACTACACAGTGATTGTGTAAAATTAATGTAAATGATAAAACTGATAATGCAACTTTCTTCAGAAAAACCCTGGGGGGGTCAGTAACTCAGTAACAGGCCACCTTGCCTATGCAAATTTCTGCAGGAAACACTGCTTTTTTAAACTTGAAGTGGTTTTTGATCCTGATGTGTCCTTAAGTGAATGCTTGCAGTTCTTGTATTAGATACCATAGCCACAATGCATGTTCTTCATGTGATTAATTAAACCGTGCCATTTGTAAAATTTACATGCCAAATAGAGGTATGAGTCACTCAGTATATGTGATTAATGATTGTTTTTTGCATGGTTTTATTTGCTCACATGCTGATCTGAGATTAGCTCCAGATCTATTCCCATTTCTCATAGAAAATATAAATAATAATATATTCCAAATTAAATGTTAACATTTGACAAATCCATAAACATGCTACCTTTTACAACGTGACTTTTTTCCATCAATTATTAAATTTTCCAATGCATATCACAAGGATAAATACTGGAATATGACAACTGAAAATATTCGTCAGTCCCTCCATTTAGATTTGAGATTTTTCTACTGATTCATTACTTCGTAAAATAAAGAAATTGTTGTGTCTATCATGTCACATTGTTTTTATTTTACAGACAAGATATAAATATAAAGTGAATGACAGTAATACCATAATAGTAATAGTAATAGTATCATTTCTATGTGGTCAAATTTTTAAGTCATCCACAAAACTGCAGCAGCTTTATTTTGCTGAATATCCTGAACTATTGTAATGAGCATCATCATTTGTTTCAAGGACTTCACCCAAGTTTTTCAGAAATTGCAAAGCTCACTCGCTGTTTTTCTTCTGGGATATCAAATTCAAAATACACCACTGTTTTAAATACACAATGTTTACTTCTCTGTCACTTATGGGGGTATTCTGTAAAAATAACATTGACACATGTACACATTGTTTTTAAATTACCCCTGTTAATACAAAAGACAAATCAAACAGTGTTGTGCAAATTGACCTTGAAAAATAAATTTACTTTTTGTACAAACACATTTGATTCCAAAACTCACACACTTAACAGGCATTACTGTGTGTTAGTCTATTCATAAATACCAACGCATATGAATGGGATGATTAAAGTGATGCAAATGTTGAAGAGCAAAACAATATGATTGCTGCAGATTTTTTCTCTCTTTGAAAGACAAATTGTATACTTGAAGTATATTTGTATACTCTTCTATTGTTGGAAAGGAGAAAATAATAACTGTCCACACAGCCTGCAGCCATGGACACAGCAACACTGCATGTTGTCTACCAAAACTATAATTACTATATGGAATAAGACTGTGATAATACTCAATTGACTCAATTGATTCAAGTGACACAGAGAAGACAAATCTGATGTCTCGTATAATTTGTGTGTCTGAAAAATGAGTCGATCAGCCAATAGCATAAGGCACTGTATTCTGAAGGGAAAGTTAACTGTATTTTCTGTCTGTCTGTATTTTTAATTGTAGTGTGTCATGAGCACCATCTTTGATTGCAATTTTTGCAAGACAGTGGTTGCTTTTTTGTAAGTTGTGATATGTCATTCTTCCGGTCAACAGATAAACTGTACGTTATGAATAGAAATTACTATATGCAGTGTTTTTACAATTTTAAATATGTGTTTAAGCGAGTTCTATACCGTAAAGCATAGCAACCTCTCCTCCTTTAATTCCAGGGACTGGATCGACTAAGCTTATGGGACACCAGTGCTTTTGTAGTTTTTCCTCCCTGTTTCTGTTTCTATCTAAGAAGTTATGACATGACCCATCCTGAAACTAAATAGCACACTGTTTGAGGCTTTTGACATCTGCCATTATCTAGTGAGTTTTACATTTTATAGTGCAAAAAGCTGTTTGTCTAATAATTGTACTGGAAAAATGGCTTACATCTTACATTTACACTAAATATATTACTAAATATAATACTTCAACCCAATGTCACAGGTATCTCTCAATGGTACAGATACTGGAGATCTTTCTTCAGTCACAAAATATATGGCGTCTCACTTCATTAACATATATTCCTATAGTAAATATGCACAATTTTATACTTCGAAAATTGTTGCAATCAAAATGCAACTTGCATTGTTTTGTGAATGTATAATCTTAATACATTAGCCCCTAAATCAGGGGATGGCAACCTTACCTACTGGCCATTTTTGACAAAAAAAATATATATATATACTTTTCCTGGAGCCGCAAAAAATATCTGAGCCCTTTAATGCGGGTAACACAGCTTATTTAGGCTATATTAGCCCACCACCACTACAGATTGCCTAAATGAGCTGTCGTTCATATGTTTACCACAAGACGGCTGCACTATGTGTGAAATGGATTGAATAAGTGTGAGACCATGAAATCAAAATAAGCCTACTTTGATAATAGGATAAATAAAACATAGATTTAAAACATAACAAAAGTAAATAAGTGAACCATGTTTTTAGTAGGCTATGCTTTGTAAGCCTAGTCGGCAGTGCGTTTGTTTGTTGGGCAGCATTTATGACCTATGTTGTTGGTTCAGGTGACATAACTTGTAACTATAGTAAATAAAAAATTCCTTTGATAAGTTTTGCCTTTACATTTCTGTGGAATGCAAGAAATCAAGAAACATCCTATTTCAATCATAGTCTAACTATGGAAATCAACTGCAGTTTGTTTCAGTTTAATTTGGAAGAAATTAAAGCTGTAGCCCCCGTAAGCCCCTAAATCCCCTCCCCCCAGAGCCACCACTGTTCGATCCTCTAAATTTTTATAATCTGTAGCTCATCTAAACATTTCTGTGGAATGCAAGAAATCAAGAAACATCCTATTTCAATCATAGTCTAACTATGGAAATCAACTGCAGTTTGTTTCAGTTTAATTTGGAAGAAATTAAAGCTGTAGCCCCCGTAAGCCCCTAAATCCCCTCCCCCCAGAGCCACCACTGTTCGATCCTCTAAATTTTTATAATCTGTAGCTCATCTAAACAAAGTTATGTATGTATGTATGTATGTTTGTATTCAGAGAAGACACGGGCCGCTGTAACCAGTCAAATTATTATATTCACTCGATAATAAATACTTTAGGTAAGTGTTTAGTACAGACATGGACATGGAACAACATCCAACAGTTTAAAACTTTTTGTATATTTTAATATTTCAAAGCCTTTTTTTAAGTAAAAAAGAAGAGAAAAATAACACATTTGTCACTTATTTCGACAGTATTTTTAAAATGTGTTATGCTGCATGTACAATATAGTGTTTAAAAATACTTATTTTACTCTATGCAAAGCTGTGGTTAAGCCTTGCCTATTCTAACTTTTAATCTTCTCATAAATGAGCCTATGTTAATGGTCATTTATTATTATTATTGGCTGAAGCCGTTTTATGTGAGCCTGGAGTTGTATTGGTTAAAATAGGCGTGTCTGTTCCTATTGGATAGAAAGACTCAAGTGGGTTTGGCACAGTGCATGATTGACACAGGGTCTGTTCATCTGGAAGTCCGTTGGTTTGTCTGAAAGTTTGTTTGGAAGTTCATCGGACCATCTGGAATCTTCGTTGGTTTATCTGTAAGTTTGTTTGGAAGTTGGCCTGTTTGTCTGGAAGTTCATCAGTTTGTTAGGAAGTTTGTCTGTTTATATTAATGAATAGCCACATTAATTACATAGTTGATCAATGTAATTACAGATTAATTGACACAAGATTCTGACAAATTAATAAATTACTCGACAGATTCCTGGATGAATTTACTACTTGAAGGCCAAACTGCCAGCTGAATTCCCAAATTGATGAATTTCCGAATTAATTTCCCAATGAACTACCAAATTGACGGACAAACACTTTTAGCACAAACGGTGCTCCATAGCAATCAACCCTCTGGGCCTGGTTACAATACAACACAACGATATCAGCTCAATTAATGATGAAAACATTTTATTGCCTATTAAACATGCTAAATAACAATTAGCTAAAACAGAGCCTTTATTGCAATTTGTTATACATTATAGCTTATAAAATATATTGTAGTCTAAAGAATATTAAAGAATAGCCTTCTCACCAGTTTAATGCGATTTTTGTTTCTGAAATTCACTGCAGATCTTCTGGATATCAGGGCTGTAAGAGGTTACTTTGATCTTCACACAAGACTTCAGGCAGGAGGCAGGAGCGATGTTTGGATTTTATATAGTTCATGCTTGAGAAAACCTACTTGCACAAATATTTGTTCCAAAGATGCCCAGGACTCCACATGCATATTTCTTCATGTTGCCATAATTGTCTGGAATAACATTCCAAGACAAGTTAGTCTGGTTTTGGGAGGTTTTCTGTGTCGCTCCATTTGTGGTTTTGAGCGAGAGTAGCCTTCTGGCAGGCGATATCTTCGAGCTCTGTTGTCAGGCTTTTGAACTTGGACACCCATAACTCCTTGTCAGCAATGTTGGTCAGTTTCATCTCAAGGTCGGGTTGACTAAGGTCGGGTTGTTCAACAGGGATGGGTCAATTGCCAGGGGTGTGACAGGGAAGGATAATGTTGCTTTCTCCTTTCGGAACTTGATGAATCGTTCACCAAACGCCGTCTGCATTCCAATAATTGCACGTCATAAATAATCAGTGTTAATCTGATTGTTTCCTTCTTGAAACACTCTCAGAGAGGGGAAGTGAGACAGTGTGCATGTGCCTCTCTCTGTGTCTCTCGTGAACACTGTGAACTTGCGCTCAAATGCTAAAACCTCTTCTAACAGCAGCTGGGCCGTGTTCCCCTTTCCCTGGAGATTTTTATTGAGCTCGTTTAGGTGAGTTGTCATGTCTACCTTGAAGTAGAATTTCTCTAGCAACTCGGGATCTTCGAGTTCTGCATACGTATGGCCTTTGCTTTGCAAGAAGAGTTTCACCTGGTCTAGACAAGCGGCAAACCGTTTCAGCACCTCCCCCCTTGATAGCCACGGGACTTTGTTATGGAGCAGGAGATCAGAATATGCGCTGTTAACTTCATCTAGCAATGCACAGAACCGGCGGTGGTTTAGGCCTTTGCCATTATTTTGTTTACGATCTGGATAACAAGGTTCATCACTTCAACACACTTGGAGGCAAATGTTTGGGTGCACAGAGCCGATCCAACGACTTCTGTAGTAAAGTCACAACCCCCTTTTGTGTCCCTCTCATACTAGGTGCCCCGTCTGTTGCCACTGATACCTTGTGACTGGTTTTAATTTTTTTGTCTTTTAAACAGCCTCACAAATGTCCTCCCCTCATGTTTGGCCTTTCAGCGGTATCAACTCAATGATTTCTTCCTGTGGCCCATCCGAGTTCATGTATCTGCAGAGCAGCGCTGTCTGCTCAATATCGTCCACATTGCAACACTCATCACAGGCAATTGAATATTATGGAGCTGAATTGATGTTTGTTGCCATTTTTATGGCCCTGTCTTTGACAGTTTTTGCAGAGAGGTGCATATCTTTAATTTTCTGAACTATTTCACTTTTGTTTTTGAAGTCTGAGAATAGCTGCTCTGATAATTTAATAAATTATTCTTTCATATATTCACCGTCCGTGAATGGCTTGCCACACTTTACTATCTCTTGGGCAGCCACGAAACTAGCAGCAGTGGTTGTGTTTGAAGATTGCATCCATTTAGTAAAAGTACCCCTGCTCTTCTCTGCTTTTCGCTGCAGTTCCTCAACGGCTCTCTCCCTTGCATCCCCATCAGGATATGTTTCTGCAAATGCAGTGTGCCTGCGCTGGAAATGTCTTTCGACGTTGCATTTCTTGTTATTTGATAATTTCTCGCTGCAGATCAAACATACAGGTAAGCCAGTAGCGTTGGTGATGAAAGCAAACAAATTGGTCCACGTAGGATTGAATCCACGGTTTTCATGCCACACTTTTCTTTTTTTGGAAGGCATAAGCTAGTTAGCTATTAGAAAAACTTAGTTTGACGAAATTTAGTTGACGAAATTTAAGAACATAAGAAAGTTTACAAACGAGAGGAGGCTATTCGACCCATCGTGCTCGTTTGGTGTCCATTAATAACTAAGTGATCCAAGGATCCTATCCAGTCTAATTTTAAATGTTCCCAAATTTTCAGCCTCTACCACATTGCTGGGGAGTTTGTTCCAGATTGTGACTATTCTCTGTGTAAAGAAGCATCTCCGTTTTGAATGCCTTGTAGCCCAATTTCCATTTGTGTCCCCAGAACTGTGGAGTAGTGGTTAGGGCTTGGACTCATAGCTGGAAGGTTGTGGGTTTAAATCCTGGGTGGGGCAGTGCTGTTGTACCCTTGAGCAAGGTACTGCACTTAGATTACTCCAGTAAAATGCCCAGCTGTATAAATGGGTACAAATGTAAGTTGCCCTGGATAAGAGCGTCTGCTAAATGACAAATAATGTAATGTAATGTGTAGGAGTGACAGAAACATGGCTTACAGAAAATGATGAATACAGGTTGAAAGGATACACACAGTTTAGGAGGGACAGGCAAAATTGAAGAGGAGGTGGGGTAGCATTATATGTCCTTCCGACAGTACTTGTAATATTAGTCCTCTATCCCTGCTAGATAGCACTTCAGCTTATTATGCTCCTCGCGTTCTTGATTGTTTTCCTCCTTGCTCCCTTTCCCGTAGCCCTAGTCTGTAACCCTACATCTTGACAGCACTTAGCTTTCACCGTCCAGGATGTAGGAAGTCTCTTACTGTACTTGTGTAAATTGTAATTGGAATTTGTAAAATGTATTATTTTGAATTGCTATGTTTTAGCTAAGTTGAATTTGTAATGATTGATGCCTTGTACTTCTCTGTATTTTTGCACTTATGTTGTAAGTCGCCCTGGATAAGGGCGTCTGCCAAGAAATAAAAATAATAATAATAATAATATGCTTTCACATGATCTACAGCTGCAGTTGCGTGTTCAAAAAATTATAATAAATTAGTAAGACATGATCTGCCTACATTTTACAAGTAATGCAGGTGAGACTGATTGGTCTGTAATTTCCTGGCTCAGTTTTGTCCCCTTTCTTGTGGATTGGTATGACATTTGCTGTCTTCCAGTCAGTTGGCACATCCCCTGTTCTAATTGTCATTTGGAATATTTGACTTTGCGGCCTATAATTAATTTCCCTCATTTCTTTAAGTACTGTTGGAAATATACCATCTGGCCCAGGTGATTTGTTTGTTTTTAATTCTGCTAATCCCTTTAGTACCTCCTCCTCGTTTATCCTGATCTCTCTTAGGATTTGCCTGGACTGATTGTTAACCTGTGGCATGTTATCTGTCTTTTCTTTTGTAAAAACCTCTGTGAAATACTCATTTAGAACATTTGCTACATCTTGTTCATTTTCCAAGATACTTCCATTTTTATCTGATTCCACTTTATTCCACTTTATCTGTTTCACTTCCTCCCTTATTGTCCTCTTGCTGTTATAGTATTGAAAAAAGCTCTTTGCATTAGTTTTAGCTCCAAGAGCTATGTTTCTGTCTATTTCCCTCTTTGCTTTCCTGATCCCTTGCTTAAGATCTCTTTGCAGCTCAACATATTAAGCATGTTTTAAATTTGGTATACACACATTTTAATGATTGGAGAATGTAATAACTTTAAAACAATGTTAATAAAAATGTTCAAAAATAAGCCACTGTGGAGGGGTTAAAGAGCCGCATGCAGCTCGCAAGCCGCGGGTTGCCGACCCCTGCCCTAAATGTATTAGCAGTGTATCTCTGGGAATCCACAAAGTATTTTGCAAAGACTTGGTCAGCATAGTATTCTTCCCTGTAGGCACAGTAGATCCACTTCTTCTTCTTCTTGACATGGTAATTGGCACTTGAAAACAGAAAGACTGTTATAGCATAATAACTGTATTATGTAAGCTCAAGTAATTGACTTCCTTACCAAAGGTCTGGCTCTTATTTATCGTAAACTTTCATCATTTAAAAAATGTATAAAGAAAAAGTTATTTAAAAAGAGTGAAAAGTTGGAAATTGAGTTTCTTTCCTGAAGCTTCCCTGATACCTTCCCTGTTAATAATTTGATTTGTTTTTCCAAGGATTAATCGTTTTCCCTTGGATAAATTATTATTAGGTGTACTAGCACCGAAGATGCTGGGCACCTATAGTATTTTTTGTATTATTATTATTATTACAACAGATCTTCCAAAGCTGATAAAACCCACACCAGTACTACAAAACTAATGAAATGTGCCATGCTTGTAAACACCAAGTTGATATTTTGCATTTTGAAAATGATTCGCATAGGTCACATGGTACAGCCCACCATATTTTCATGCATTTTTCTGCCACATTTTCCAAATTATTCAAAACTCTTCTTCTCTGAAACTACTTGTGCTATACATTTAGTGCAAAAGCTTATCTTATGACCTAGATTTGTTCAAATTAAATGGATTGATCATATGGTTTGGCGGCCATGTTGCATCACTTGAAAATTTTCCACCTTCATATGTAAGTACAAGTCCACTGTTTGAACCTACAAGAGACTGAGGGCTAGATATTCAAACTTAGCACAATTTCCACGCAAAATGAGTGCCGCGCAAGAAAAATGTGACTAGGCCAAAAAAGGAGAGATATTCAAAAATGGCGCAGATCTTTGTGCGACATTGGAATATAGCATTGTTTTCCTGTGTCGTACAAGCCTGTTTTTGCCTTGCAAACCTACCTTCACCACTCCACAGTGTGCTATTATCCCTACTGTTTGAACACAGTTTTGCACAGTTTTTGGATGAATGCGCCGCGCTAATAACGTGCAAAAACTGGTATATTCAGTCTAATTAAGGCTTTCACGCAATTCTAATTCGATTGTGCTATGTGCATGTTTAATGTCAGCCTGGAATACATTTGCATCTCATGTTTCCAATTAGCTAGTCATTAACATATGTTAATAAGCCACGGCATTAAAGGAACAGGACTCTGCAGGTGTACAAATGAAGGCAGTGTGCTGGACAGAGGCGAGTGTCGTGTTTCACGTACTGTTATTTGTACACATATACACACACATACAGTATCTAATTAGAAATCACATCTGGCAGCAGCCCACACTGTGCAGTGCACTCGAGTCTGGACACATCCTGAATGCAAACCTTCTCGGTAATATAGTAGTGCACACCTCTATGCCATTGTCCTGACAGGGCAAACAATGAGGCTCATGCGTGTAGTATTGCAGTACAAACACAATATTGTGGACGTAGTAGTAATAAATATTACCCAATACCCATAATTGTCTGTATTTATGTAGGTTGTCACAGAATCAAACATAATAGTATGTACATTACTGCTGCTGTGTGTCCAAAACAGGTGTGTAGCACCTAGTGCTGTGTAACCACCAGGGGTTAAATTGGGATTTGTTATGTGGGGGGGCTCTGTGGTTTCAGGCTTTCGAGTGGTGCACATGTATGCAAAGCCTACAAAATCTTATCAATTGACAAACTGTAAAATATAACAAGTTGAGAGATCCTTCTGCTATGAACACTAAAATGCTGGCAGTGTGCAAAGCTACATCTGATGACAATAAAATCTTTCTGTAGGCCTGTTCCCTCTCCTTTGTGACAGTATCAAATATAGGAATGATGTAACCATTAAAGGAGAGAATATAAATACAAAATATTAAGAGTAAAACAGTCTTTTTATTAGGAAAATTAAACTGGAATTGAGTTATATCCTACAGCATTACAATACACAAGTTTTACACAATTAGTTCCATCAAAGGGAGCCCAACAAATTCCATAACTTCAAAATGTGCTCACCAAACCAGAATTAGCTCTTGTATTCAGTTTGGCACTTTTATATCAAGAAATACAATTTTATCGGATAAGAAAGGTTGGCATTTTTCCATCAAAAAATGATTAAATCTTTTGAATACACCAGGGGTAGTCAATTATTTTGTGTCAGGGTCCAAATGTCTTGGTTAAGGTATAGTCAAGGTCCAGACATGGGGGGGTGTCACAAGTTCAAATGACCCTTTCCAACACACACAATTCTGTGAATTAGTAATATACCCTTTTGCTTATATTTAGTACATTCATTTGACAAAGTACAAAAATAAAATGTTTAAATACGTATTAAAACAGTTTCACACCACTTAAATTTTAATTTGTTAAAACTTATTGTAGTCATAGATAAACATAATAGAAACTTTCAAGCAGTCTGTGTCTTATTAGATTTAAGTTTTTACCATTCCCTTTGTCCCACTGTGCACTGCACAAAATTATTGTTGAAAAATTAGGGCTGGGTGTATTGAGTAATTCAGGGCGGGGGGTCTGTGGGTGCTCCCCCATAAGATTTTGACAACTGGAGACCTGAAATTCGCAATTCTGAGTCATTTCAAAGTCAAAAAATAGCTCAAAATCTCCATGAAATCAGGCAGATTTGGACTCAGACATATCTTTGCTTTACAACCACATATCACCATCGAAAAGCACATATCAACCAACATTATATATGCAAACTAGACACGGTTTCTGTTGCTTCTCAATCACAGATCTATTTCAGTGGGTCTCTGTAATTGAAACGGGTGGGGATGCACAATTCTTGATTTGTGCACCTGCTAGAAATATGCGTCTGCATTGGAAATCATTTGATGTAGGAGTTTCTAGGTGAACACAAGCTATGGCACTGTTCACCCCCTGGTCGTGTGCATGCACTTTTAGAGGCGAGGTTGACATATGTCCACACGACAAACAATGCACATTTTAGCTATTTATTTATAGAAATCAGGAAAACCGAATACCTGTTTTTGTTTTGTGTTTTTGACAGTACAAAGTGTTGCTCTTGCCCAGTCCAGAGTGTGCACAGAGACTCCGAACCGGGAATCAACTCACTAATTAACTAAAGGGAACACGGGCTCTATATAGGACATCCATATTAATACGTAACATCCTATTGGCTATTAGCCAGGAATTGCTGTGACTAGGTTCCACACTATAACAAGCACTGAGTGCAACAAACCTCCGTATCATTACATTTTATATATATATATATATATATATATATATATATATATGTAGCGTAAGGTACACTTATAAATTTCAATTAATGAAGTGAATTTATAGTATCACCTAATCACGAATCCTGGAATCTTGTAGAACTCAATTTCCGTAATAATTGGACGCAGACACAAATTCCAAAGATATAAATTGTCAAATTTATTAAAAACAAAGACTAAATGTAGTACTACACTAATTATACAAAAGGGAAAAACTAATTAAAATTCAACTCTAGATCAACAAATCAAAGACAAATCACTTCCGTGACCAAATCAAAGACCATGGGATTGCGTATGATAACACACAAATCGCTAAACAAAAAAGGTTATAAACACATTGACTACAATACCGGTTAGTAAGACGAAGGTGAGTCTCTCATTAGTATTGTTAGTCGGACATCAAATAACTACGCAGGTTAGTATTTATGTCAGGAAACTTCTCGTTATATATATATCAGTCTCATTTACGTTTAGGTGCCAAGAAAGATCCTATCATTACTTGTTACCACAATTTCCCTTAACTGATTATTATTCAATGATTAAGGATAGGCAGGGCCACCAATAATCTAATGTCTATTAACGTGTGTCAATTTCAGACTAAACAGTTAAACAGGAATGAGAAGATATTTCTCTGCGTTGACAGGTTTTATTTCTAAAATTGTCAACAAAACAGTTTAATGCAACACACATTTATATTTAAGCAAAACTAAATGATATTACACATTCTAGAGTTATGAATCACAGATTAACATTTCTAATTGATTTCTCAAATGTCATGAATGATTAACTCGAAACTGTTAAACTTATCTGAAGCCTCTTTGTCTTTGGGCTCAGATAACAGCACGCGACACGAGGTCCATGTGGTTTGGAACAAAGGCAGTCCGGTTCAGCTTTGTCCAAGAACTTCCACTCAGTCAATGCACCTGGAAGTTGGGGTTTCACGAAACAGTCTTTTCCAAACAGATTTTCCACTGGTTTGAAGGCTCCAAAGGTGTGCACAAAATCTTCTTTGCAAGCAGGGTTTTTCCACCGTAGTTACTTGAAGACAAAGTCCCTGTTCGTTTCCAAGGGTCAAGTTTCTTAAGACTCAATAGCTATTTAAATGACTGACACTTTCGTATTCAGTCGAATTGTCAATTGTCTAGCTGTAAAACTCCACTGATCAGGTGGGCACAGGCGGACAGGCACAGTTTGTAAAGTTCCTTATTTAATAAAGTCCTTTAAAAGAATTCTTCGTACGGCTCAATCTCCTTCTCCCAGTTTAACCCTTCTGTTGCCGGCAAAGACTTAGTTGGTTTCTGGTTCTGGTAACAGAGCTACAGGTTGAGCTGTGGCAGTGGGTTACTGGTTCGGGTGAGAGAGAGAGAGAGAGAGAGAGAGAGAGAGAGAGAGAGAGAGAGAGATGCCGTGCGCCACTCTTTATACACCTGTCAGATCAATAGATGATTGGTTCTTGAGTTTGTGAGATTGGATTTCGGTTTCAGCCCCCAGTGTCCTATTGGAGAGGGGCTTGATTTATGACTGATGTCAATCCATGCCATCTTTTGGAAATGCCAGTTGGCCTGGGTTCGTAGCTCTGTGTCGGGATTTCGGCTCTCGTCCATTTCAAAGAGTTTTTATGACCTACAGGCCCTCTTCCCCAGACATCTCACAGCAGGGATTCCAAGCTATTTGGCCTATTCTTGGTGCCATCCTCCCAAGACTGCCACTTTGATGTAAACCAGTTCACACGCTGATGAGCCAAGGAAATCTGATAACTTTGGGGGGAGAGGTCTTCTTTAGATCAGTGCTTCAGCTCAGAGCTAAAATGCTCTTATCAAAATACACCCCCCATAATGCTACACTACTGTAGCTCAAATTGCTGAAAATGTTAATGCTGGTTCTGATAGAAAGGTGTCAAACACACAGTGCATCGCAGTTTGTTGCGTATGGGGCTGCGTAGCCGCAGACCAGTCAGGGTGCCCATGCTGACCCCTGTCCACTGCCGAAAGCGCCTACAATGGGCACGTGAGCATCAGAACTGGACCACAGAGCAATGGAAGAAGGTGGCCTGGTCTGATGAATCACGAGTTCAAGGTGTTGACTTGGCCTCCAAATTCCCCAGATCTCAATCGAGCATCTGTGGAATGTGCTGCACAAACAAGTCCGATCCATGGAGGCCCCACCTCGCAACTTACAGGACTTAAAGGATCTGCTGCTAACGTCTTGGTGCCAGATACCACAGCACACCTTTAGAGGTCTAGTGGAGTTCATGCCTCGACAGGTCAGGGCTGTTTTGGCAGCAAAAGGGGGACCTACACAATATTAGGCAGGTGGTCATAATGGCTGATCGGTGTATATTACAAATATGTAATGTTTGTTAATGAAATGTAACAAACTGCTCAGAACTATGGATCTGCATCATACGGCTGCGCTGACGTAATGGGCGTGACTTACCCTCCGGTACCGCCCCTTCAACTATGACCTATAGGGCTGCCTGGAAAAAAAATTAAGCACGTGATTTGACGAAAAAGCCATCTGTTGAACCCTTCTTGGAAATAACTGGAATAGTCGTTGAGATAACACAAATAGAACTTTAATCAGGCTAGCTTGGAAGTGTCACATCAGGCCCGTTACCTCGGTGAGACTTCACTTTTACAAACACAAGTGTAGCTTTTTATGTAAAAATGACGTAGAATGTTGTGACCGTTCGTCCAATCAAAAAGCTTCAAAAGATGCAAGCTCCAGAAAGTTTGTAGGCTGCCCTTCCTGAGGGAGGAGGTCATCGTGGAAGCAGATGTCTTGTTCTGTTACAGCATACAAACTGTACAATCTTGTGGTTTTCTTAACAATTGCAGCTACAGCAATGCAAGACTCCAAAACAAACACATTTGTTACAATAAAATTATGAATATTTTGTTTTAAATGTACATTTCATACTGATTATTCAAATCATTTTTAATTCAATAGAATTCAGTGTCCTTTGAAGTCCTAAATATTCCATAGTTGTGGCCCTAATGTGAATATATAGTCTTTGTTTAAGAGATTATATCCTATGTTGTTTGAATGTGAAGACTGTGAAGGAAAATACATAATTACTTAAGGCCTTATTGTAATTTCCTGCTATTTTGCTTCTCTTTGTTTGTACAGTCCTATTGTCCATTTGCTCACTGCTTTGTGACCCCAACCCTGATGATCCCCTGGTACCAGAGATTGCACACACCTACAAAGCTGACAGAGAAAAGTAAGTACCACTGCCAGGGCCAGCCCTAACCTTTTGGAGGCCGTAGGAGAGATTTGATTGTGGGGCCCCCGACAAAAACAGAATATTTAAATAGTGCAATTTAGGAATAAATACAAATGTAAATAGTGCACTGTGTACATTGAAATAACTGCAATAACAAATAAATAGTTTAGGTTAAACTATTACTACTGTAGTAGTTAATGTCTAGTTATTCATTATAATTTGTATGGCAACTGGCAGTATAGGCTAGCTATCAAACTGATGTGACCCTGCACCACAAAACCAGTCACATCACCATAGTTTACCAAAATGAGATTATTACTTCATCTGATTGAGCAGGATTATTGCTTTATTTATAATTTGTGAAGATATGTTAATTCCTCACAAAGTTAGTTAGTTTTGATACTAAACATCATGACTTTCAGCACCGGAATGACACACAACTATTATGTTTAAGTGACTGAACTTTGTGTTTTTATGAGAGAATCCATGTAAAATAATTTAAGTACTTTTCAAGAAATGTCCAAATTACAGCACTTACACATTATGTATGATATCTTTTAAAACTGAAATTGGAAGTTAAGATGTTTTAGTATCCGAAAACACTGAATACTCAAAATCAATTATATTATTTGACTACTTTCCCCTGTATTGGGAATATGGTATTTGCGACTTCTGACTGGTTTTGTGGTGGAGCGTCACATATTTTCTTTTACCTTTTGCAAACATTTAATGCATCAATTATCAATTATCACATTGCAGCAGCGTTTAGAACTAGTCAGGTAGGTAATTTATTGCTCATTAACATTTGGTTGGTTAGTTATCTGCTTACATGGTATATAATGTTCATTTAAAAGCTAACTGCTGATTCCGATTGATACTTAGTTCGATAATACTTAATAGCTAGCTTGTTGCATGGATTGAGGTCACACACAAACATCACTCGACCCAACAGGTGAGGTGAAATAAAATATGAATAATGTCTGTAACATACCTCTGTCTTGTGCTTTCTTGTCCTCATCCTCTTTTTCTGCACCCTATGGGTATGCTCTTTAAAAAGATGCCATCTTTCTCTCCACCTCGTAGCACTCTCGCATCAACAGCACCGCTGTAACCTGCGCCTGACATGCCCCCTTCCCCAATAGTTCAAGTTTTTAGGCATGCTCGGGCTACATCTCAGTCACTCCGCTCGGAGCAGGCATATTGTGTGCAGTGCAAAAATATTCTGTTGGATCTTTTTTTTTTTTTTTTAATATTATTTATATCGTATTTTAGTGGTCCTAGGTGGGGGCCATAGGTGACTGCCTAGTCCACCTGTACATTGGGCTGGCCCTGACCACTGCATGACATGGTTATAGGTCAGACTGTAAGACGAACTGCAATTTTTAAAGGACAACTATGACAGATTCTAAAGTGACTTGTTTATATATCCCAATGTTTAGGAATGTATATTTTTATTTACTAGGACTTCATAGTAATGTAAAGTGTTTTTATATGCACTTTTTATCTTAGCCTTTGAATTATTTCTTAATTTAACCATAATTTGTGGATCCTAACAAGTCAGGAAAGGTCATTCATATTATATTGACTGAAAGGCAAAATAAAAACAAAATAGTTGAAAATAAATATATATTAGGTGAATATCATGTGTAAGCATGTAATACAGAAATGGTTAAAAAAATCCTACTAATTATTATTTTTATATATATTTCAGGTACAACAGACTAGCAAGGGAATGGACACAAAAGTATGCAATGTGAGGAACTGTGAGGGGAAAAAACATTTTACATGAATGCAAGATGAAAAGGAACATACCCTGGAAAGAAAGAGAGAAAGTTAGAATGACAAACTGCAGTGCAACCTGGCTGCTGATTGTTTACCTGCTGCCATGTGCCATTCAAAATGACTTTTGTGTGTCTGCTGTGGAGAGGTGGAGGTAGTCCCACAAGACAACCTTATAGAATGAAGTATCTTCTTTAGTGCTGCGGATGACCAACCTGTAAACATGACTGTGTCTTTTATTATTATTATAATTATTATTAATATTATATAATGAATGCAAAATATCGGGAAGAAAAGATGGAAGGGTTGCAACAGCTGGCTTGACACACCCTTATTATGGTACCTTCTTCCTTCCCTCCAAAAACATAAAGAGTGTTGTGTATGTGTATGTGTGTATTCATAAATGCAAACGTACATACACATATGTATTGAGGTTAGTGCTGTGTGCATTTTTAAAGGTAAGCATCTTTTTTCTTTGAGGCACAATCAGAGTCTACATGCCTTTACTGGGTTGAAGCCTTTGGTCATGGAACCACACTAAGTGGTATTGTTGGTTTTCCAGTATTCAGTCATTCTGCCATTAATAGCCAGTGTTTGGCAAATTGTTGTGACTAGGCACAAATACAGCTCTGGAAAAAAGAGGAGAGACCACTGCAAAATTATCAGTTTCTCTGGTTTTACTATTTATATGTATGTGTTTGGGTAAAATGAACATTTTTGTTCTATTCTATAAATACTGACAACATTTCTCCCAAATTCCAAATAGAAATATGAATGGAATGGCTGCCATACATACATGCTGATTTAAAAAAAAACTGCAGTGGTCTCTTAATTTTTCCCAGAGCTGTATATACATAATTAATGAGCAGAAAAATCAAAGTTAAATTATCAGTATTTACCAATAAGATTTCTGATTGTGTCTCAGGATACATTGTTTTTAACAAATTGTTATTAGTTAAATAGAAAAAGAACCAATGTGTTGGTGCATTGTGCACTGAGTTGCTGGTTCAGTTCAAATGGTATGTAGTTGTCAACTGGACATGTACAGGACAGGTTGAGAAAGATTAGATAAATCTCAATCCATTTTTAAATTCCATCAAATATACTGAGCTCAGTTAAAATGATTTACATACTACGCTTTGGAAAAATGATCCCAATGTCTCACTAAATGTGTGTGGTTAATTCTTCTAGGCAGTAAACAATCTCATAAGGTATTACATTGTTTGTAAAAAGTCAGACAGCAGTGTAATAGACACACTGTAGTTTTAAGCCATACTCTAGGTTTATACAAGTACTGTAGTCCATATTATATTTATTGATACCTCTGATAGGCTGGACACAGTTGTTTAAATGTGTTGTTCACCCAAACTGTTCCTACAGTCAGTATAGAGATACACAAATCACAGATTTCTGTCTTACAGGGCCTAGTTTATTAAATTGTACATATTAATATAAGTTTATTATATTGTATGAATGTTTATATTTTAAAATGCAGTCTTCATGATAGATGTTTGACACAAAATTATAGGTTATGCACAGCCCTATACACTATCAATATTAGAGAAACTTGAAATGTTTTTATCCACATTAATTATTTTTATTTCCATTTTTTAATGTAGGTTAAAAAGACCTGTTTCACAGTTTTGTTTTGGAGTCATGCTAATCTATAACAGTATCACATTTAGCAATATATACTATTTTCATGTTTTCTTTAGCTAATAACAGTTGAACAATGATGTTTGTTAAGAATTTGCATCCAGACACACTATTGTTCGTGGGGTATAGTTAAAAGTGCAATGCTTAAAAATCTACCAGCCCTAATATACTCCCAAAACCATTACTTGAAATCTAAGCAATTAGGTCCACTTCTGAGCCAATGGCACACATAGTGCTGAAGTGAAAATGTGTAGGTCTCATGGAGGTGAAACATTGTTAAGCCTTTCTCCTCTGTAAGAGTCCTATTTTCTCTAATGTAGTCTCTTCTTTGCAGATTTAATGTGGAGATATCAATGCTGACCTAACAACCTCAGTATATGAAAACTTAATTAACTAACTACAAGTTCACTGTTATTTAATTGATTTGAAATATTCATCAGTCTGTCTTGTTAGTAAGGGCAAAACCCATGTCATTTTTAAATAAGTATAATAATTTCCACAATTAAAAAGCAATAAAGAGTAAAAAAAATAAAGCTGTGGCAAAGGGGACTCGGAGAGTAGGAGGGCAACTGTTTTCCAAACGCATAGATCTATGAACTTTCCGTTTTAACTTTCTGTGTTGCCGAAATTGGCAACTCTGCATTGTAATCTAAACACCTAGGGTTTTTCAGGCAGCTACAGGGGATGGAACAGCTCATTGACAGAAAATCCAACCTCATTGTACATTTCCCCAGTATTTCTTAATCAGGACTGAGTACTAGACAACTGCTTTACAAACTCTGAAAAGGGCTGCTTTCATGTTTTTTTTTTCTCCCTCCCCCAAGATCACGGATTACTCGTTACTATAATTAAGGCTACGATTTTGACAACATACACAATTTTAGGTATTTTTTTAGATGCTTCTGTAGCTTTGCTGTGAGCCAAATTGAACATTTTCTTTACCATATCAGTGAACTAATATAAAAAACTAGTTATTCACTGTATCCACAGGTTATTACACAAGACAGAAATATGTGTTGTTGTGGAAAATCACTGAAGAGAGGGGGCTCATTGGTTGTTGTTTTTTCTATTTAACTATTTATTTATTTATTTATTTATTTAATACTTATTGTTTTCATAGTGTAGGCTGAGAGTCCTAGCAGCCTCTAATTATGACCTGTTCCTTTCAGTGTCCTTTTGGTGTTTAGTTACACTGAAAAAATATCTTGCTGACAATTACTTGTTTTGTTTTTATTTTGACATGTTCTTCAATCGGACAAATAGTTTAGAGGCATCCTCTGCATATTGGACCGAAAAATAAACCTTTGCAAGATTTCAGGGATTTTATTACAATTCATGGTCTCTCTGACAAAATCTTAGCCTTAACTATTATGTTATCCTGTATATAAATATTGTAAAAACACAATCAGGGTTCAGAATCAGGCTTTATAATTTTCTACAAGCCTGGGGAAGCCATGATTTCATTTCAGCAGGTGCCTACAAAGGTTAATCCACATAACATTTTAACAATTATTTTACTGTAATCAGTTTATTCAATGGTTGTAATCAAGGATTATTAAACAATTTGATTGATGTATTTGATTCAACAGGGGCCACACATTGGGCCTGATAAGTTGTTACTATGCATTGATGCGAAAAGGGAACAGATTGCATATTTCACTTTATTTTAAATTGACCTTTCCAACCCTCTTATAAAATGTAAATAAAAAAACTCCAAGACAATTTTTTCTTTATCTCTAGACATCCTCAGGGCAGTAACACAAGGAGTGGAGTTTTCACAAATACTCAAACTTTGAGTTAATTGCATTCAATAATATTATTATAGCCTCATATGGAGCATATGAGGGACCAAATAGATCATTCACATGGTCTTCTAAATCTTGATTAAGACGATAATTGCAGGATAACAGTCAGATTGGGAGTTAATATCCAGTGCCTTGCTAACTTGAAATCCTGGACAACCAAGCTTTAACTGTACAAATGTCACTCCATTTCCACTTTGATTGTGAAGGTTTCTCTATGCGCTGTAACCCCTCCTACCACCATCACCTCCTTTCAACTACATTCAGGTACCATTTGGCAGAGAAACTCAAATGTGTCAACACTAAATCAATAAAGCTCCTTTTGTTTTATAAGTGGTTTGAATATTTATTTTCCTGTTGGAATCCAAATACTTTTCACAAAGGGTGTGCAGGTTTTTAACATCATCTACATTGTGAAGTTAAGACAAAGAGAAACAATATTGATTGATATTTGAAATCACACTCTAGCATCACTCCCCTGCTCTCACTAGGGTGACCATACGTCCCTGTATGTTTTACCTCGGTCTCAGATATTAATTAAATGTTCTGGTGTCCCAGCAATTCTCTCAAAATAATTTAAATGTCCCGGTTTCTAGCTTTGCTTTGCTTTTAGATTCACTTAAAACTCTTAAAAATAACTTTAAAAATACACAAGGCATGTTTTTATGTTTTTTATTTATATCGACTGAAGAAAACATTTTTATTATATTTGTAAACCCTAATTACCAGTAACTTTAGGGTTTGGTATGGTAATTATTATTATTATTATTTATTTATTAGCAGACGCCCTTGTCCAGGGCGACTTACAAAATATAAGAGCAATACAAAGTGCAATAATACAGTGTGGTTCAAGGCATAATACATTTTACAAATTCAAATTTACACAAGTGTATACAAGATATACAGTAAACAATACAATAAGTCCTACATCCTAGATAGTAAAAGCTAGTAAGTGCATGCATCGTTAAGAGCTAAGGGAAAGGAGGCATAGGGGAAATCAAAATAAACATTATGAATACTAGTAATGGAAAGCAATGTCAAAACTTTATGTTGAATCAGTGCAATTTTACAGGATAATAAATTACTAGATTACAGTACAGTACAGTCTGAACAGATGTGTCTTGAGTAATCGCCGGAAGGAGGTCAGGGACTCTGCTGTCTTGACTTCAATGGGAAGGTCATTCCACCACTTAGGGGCCAGGGATGAAAAGGAGCAGGCTCTGGAGGAAGGGGAGTGGAGAGGAGACAAGGTTAGTCTCCTGGTGCAGGAAGACCCCAGTGGTCTGCAGGGGATGTACGGAGAGATGATGGACTGAAGGTAGCTCGGTGCAGTCTGGTCCAGACGACAGTAGTTGAGGGTCAATGTCTTGAACTGAATGCGTGCTGGGAGCAGAGCAGTGGAGCAGTGTGGGCAGAGTAGTTGCAGGCAGGCCAGACAGGAGATATTTGCAGTAGTCCAGGCAGGAGAGAACCAGGGACTGGACAAGCAGCTGAGTCAAGTAGTCGGTGAGAAAAGTGGAAGAATAGGGGAAAATGTTTTGAATATAGACACATACATAACTTTCACAAAGGATGTCTATGCCAAGGGTGACAATGACACCACCCAAAATTACTTTAGAGGATCGGGAACCTCTATACACCCTTTTACATCTTTATCTTCCCCATGTAGGTTTCAACCAGACACCAGTGCACCCACAAAAAACAGTACTTTATTCTCTTTTCGACACATTATCTTTCAAATTGGAAGCACTGCACAAAGGGGGAGGGAATACCGTATAACCAATTCTTCCCAAGGGATGAGGACAGTGAGCTGCTAAGGAAGCCTGGCCCAAGGCTTTATTTGCTAAGGGGGCCTTGACTGAACCAGCTCTGGATAGAAGGCCATGGGGCCACATTCAGGCTGCCCAGGAGCAAGACATCAGTCACACTCTACTGCAGTGCTCCACAAAGTCATGCCCGCGGGCATTTTTGTGACTGCAAGAGGTGTCTGCTATGGCTGCGATGCTTATTCTAAATTTTAAATAAATAAATAAACTAAGGATCTTGAGGGGAAAAAGCACCAATTTTTGAAAACATTTATTTTTATATCTGATAATGCACTGAAAAAACTAAAACAAAGAAGAGTTGTCAGGCACTCTAACACACAAACGTGCAGTGTTGTTTCAGAGATTGAGCTAATAGAGTTTCAGAATTACTTCTCTGTGAAACAGGCGTTCAAGGCCAGCAAAATAATAGACTTTTGGTTGCAGTTACCAAAAGAAAATTACAGGTGTTTGGCGTTGGCAGCTAAAAAAAGATCCTCTGCATGTTTACAAGCACATATCTATATGAGGCAACATTTTCCGTGATGAACTGAGTTAAAAACAACCGTAGAAGTTGTCTGGGAAACAAGAGACTGCAGGACTGAGTCAGGATTGCCACTACATCGATTAAGCTCAATTACTAGCTCCTTTTGATAAAACTGAAGACGACACGGGTGTCATTGGAATAAAAAGTTAGCGCTATTTTCCAATTTAATACTAGAACCGCCAACATTTTGTACTACATACAACCACCACTCTCGCATAATGTGTGGTTCCTTATAAAACAGCAGTGTGACAAAATAGAAAAACAAAGAAATGGATAAACTTAATTGTTTTACATATGAACATCACACATAACATTTTCAGGGCAGAAACAATACATTTACTTAGATTTTTTAAATGAACAAAAGTAATAAACAAAATAAAAAAGTTAAAATAAACATTTGCAAAAAACTGTGGAAACTGCTGTATAAATTTGTATGCATATATCTTAGCAGACTTATAAAATTATAAAACATAAATAACCAGAAATATGACATATTATGCAACGTGAAAGCGCTTTGAAATGGCATACATGATCGAACAGGTGACTGATCAAAGGATTGATCCTGAGACCTGGGTTTACAATGTGATCAAGACTGAATTCCAAAGGAAAGTTAGGAACTTGTTGAGTGGATCAGGACAGTCAGATGAGAGATAGATCAGATGCAAATCTGCTATAAAATAAATACTGATAATAATCAACTAATTAATTCATCTAAAATCTTTTTTAGTAGAGACGATATTTTTTTGCCGACATTTCGAACTACCTTAAATATTACCCTACATGGAAATATGAACATAAAACATTAAAATGATTGGTATAAATAGCATCAAAGCGCTATTTTTTTCTAAACGCATACACTGCACAGTCAAGACAAATAAATGAAACAAGTGTTTATTTTCAGCGTAATCACTGTGTCCTCTCAACCTGACCACAGTTGTAAGAAGACACTTGTAATGCTATACAATGCGTGTTTTTAAAGCACATGAAAGACTGTAGATAGGTAGAGATTTGATCTTGATTTGTGTTTATGCAGCTAAAACGCAGTAGGCATATTGTATATATATATATATATATAGGACATGTCAAGAATGGGTACGTGCAGTGTATTCAGGAACACAGAGTAATTCAAATTAAATCATTCAAACTGACCAGCTCAGCACTCCTAGTGTTAAATGATAAAGGCGAATCACGCAACATATCACACCACGAGAGCTACAGTACAGTATCCTCGCACAAACTGGAGGGTTTCAAACTGCTAAAGGGAAAACTACAGTCTAGCTTTGGATTCAAACTGGATTCTTAAGGAAACATGAAAGACAAGGGAAAGGTTTAATTTGCAAACAATGTTTTTCTTACAGTGTGAGTAATTTACAGTTTCATTTGTGAGCATATGTTTGCTGTAGTGATCATAGTTTAAGTTGCTGATTATAATTATTGTATTTTTTTAATATACATTTCTATTTATTTTTGTACCATTCCTGTTCAGCATTGTTATACTGTAATATGCCAAGAGTATTACTGTGTGGCACAACCACTTAAAGTGCCCAATTAATCTCACTAATTAATTAACTAATGCCCATTGATTTACTGATCAAATACTTTAATCGACTGACAGCCCTAATAATAATATATGAATATATGATGTGTAGAAAATCACGTGTTTCAGCAATCAACATGATTATAGTGGTGGGAGTACCCCCTAACACCCCCACACACAAATGAAATGCAGTCGCCACACATTTTTCACAATTATAAATTTTATTACAAAAGCCCAGATTGTGTGCGAAGAGTTTACAATTGAAACGCTGTATATGTCTTTAATTCAAATATTTAGTAACGGATATGCAGTAGAAATTCACATATATAGATATAGATATAGATATAGATATAGATATAGATATAGTCTTTGGGACAGGGGGACGGAGGACCCAATTGTGGTCCGTGGTAGAGGTTGGTCAAAACAGGTGTAGGTCAGATACCGGCAAGACAGGGCAAACACAGGCTTGGCAAAAGGCGTCATCATAGTCACAAGCAAGGGTTGGGCAATCAATCAAACAGGGAATCAGAGCAAGTCCAAGGTTGTGGTCGAGAGGTAAAGCAGGAGGTTGAGGATTCAGAGATTAATCAAGACAAGGGGAAACTGCTCAGAGTTGTAGTTGATACTGACAACAAATTTAATCGAAGTAGAGTCAGGGAAGGGTTTTATAAAGGCAGGTATGAGAAGCAGATGATGGACAGCAGGCAGGACCGGAGTGGGACGCATTTTCAGCCCGGGAGTCTAATGCCCAAGACCAGCCCACCCCCCAATCTCACCCCGCCCCACCTCCTCCCACTGTGGTGGAACCTGGATAAATGAAGTGACAGATCTGTTCTTACTATCCTGTTATATTTATTTCTGACATGTTTCAACAAGAAATATGAATAATATAAATATGGCCAAAAATATGAATAACAAATCACATACTGAGTTTTCTGCTACAAAGAGTCCAACTGTTACATTATGAAAACAAAATGTGGTTTGCATTAAAAAAATGAAGTATTGCAGTAAGAAATATACTTTTTGCACTATTGTTTTTATAATAATAATAATAATAATAATAATAATAATAATAATAATAATAATAATAATAATATCAATTTCATAAATAAAATAATGAAATAAATTATATGAAACATTTCTGCTTCAAAACATACAACTGTAACATTATGAAAAAAAATGTTTGCATTCAAAAATGAAAACTGCAAAGCTGTCATCCATAACTAAATGGAAAACCTCCTACCAGCATCTCACTACCTGTCCTTACAAAGTAACCCTCCAGAGGGGACTTCTTCAGTCTCTCCTACTGGAATGCCAAGCCAGACAGCTCAGCATGCAATGTGCCAACAGTGGCTCTATCATCAAATTTAAGCAGACACTTGCTGATTTCTTGGAGAGCTGAGCTAGGGAGCCCATTTGCCAAAGTTTTTAGGGTCAAGACAAGTAAAATCTGAGAAAGGTTCTGCATTTGCTGAAAACCTTCTATGTATGCTACCTGCCACAGTCTTTTAGTACTAGCCCCGGGTCTTTTGATCCAATTCCAAAATAATATTTGTACTCCGATTATTTACCATAACGGCAATACAATACAATAACCCCCCGCGCCATTCAGGGGTTTAGCCCCCCTAAAACCTGAAGTTTAGCGACGCCCCTGCTATAGTCACTGTACCTCGAGTTGCCGGTTCCAGTGTGCTCGTTTGTAGTCTTGAAAACATATCTGTCAGTTTGGCACATTTTGCCGCGTCATCCTCCAATGCCTTTCTTTTTCTTAACCTGACATTTCCAGCTCCTCCTTGCATTATTTTACCCTCCATTTTACCATCCACTCACGCCACAGCATTGGCAACAACCTGGGTACACACGCTTGTGTTTGAGAAAGAGAGAGAGCGCATGGTATTTTTTTAATGCACGGTCTGATCATGCGCTGATTTAAATTCAAATCTAGTGTAATTAGCTTAGTTATCAGTCAAACAGTAACTTAACACATACGCGTTTTTCTGTGTGTGTGAAAAAACGAAGAGAAAGCAGGCGAGTCTGCCGGCCCAATTTATGAGCGGGCAGAGCAGGCCACCGGGAATTCTCCCGATGGCCACTCCGGGAAGATTGTTGTGAAGATTGAATGAGTGACTGATTGAAGCTGGGAGAGGAAACAGATATGGAGAAGGCAATGGTGACCTATGGTGGGGTCATGTGGAGGTGCATTATACAGTGGTTGTCACATATTTTTACGTTTGAAAAGCAAAAGCCACACATAAACAGCTATGGCGGTTCTATTGTTAATCAATAGTGGTGCATCTGATGTATGATCAGTTTGGGTCAATATAACCTAATAATAACAAACAAGGTTTGCCAGACAGGGTGCACCCTTAACCCTCTCCACTCTGGACTATTTTCGCCTGTTTTTTCCTCTGTCTACATTTGTGCATATAAAGACCGATTTATACTTCTGCGTAGGTATGCGTATGCGTATCTGCATAGCGACACAGAGCAGGGGTTTGTGGGTAAGCATAGCCCGCTGAGGCTCACAGAGGAGCCGATGCGCACCCCTCCGAAATCTCAACAGCGCGTCTCTGTGTCTCTGCGTCCTGCGCATCAAGCCAGCGCTGATTGGTTGAGCAGGAGATTCTGAGAGCCTCGGCCAAGCGCTCAGTGCTGGGGCAACCGGTGTGCAATGTCTGTCTGTAGTCGCTTCAGCAGCTCAGAGAAATGACGTGGTGACATACGAAAGTATTTAAAATGCATCTCCTCATCCATGAAAGGCATTTGTCCACATAATGAGTATTTTGTCCCTCGGACTGCACATTTCGTGAACATAATTCACATTTTATCCCACGAAATGCCCACGTATTTCATGTTTGGCAATCTTGGACGAAAGGTAAAATGTACTTTGCTTTCCGAGGATGGAATGAACAATTAGCATTCATGATCAAACAGGTGACTAATCAAGGCATTGATCCAGAGACCTGGGTTTGCAATGTGATCAGGATTGAATTACAAAGGAGACTTAGAAACTTGCTGAGCTGATCAGACGAGCGCTGTATTAGGTGCAAATCTAATACAATGAATAATTATGATAATTAATATATGATGTGTAGAAAATAGTGTTTCACCAATCAACATGATTATAAATCTTTCACAATTACTAATTTGATTACAAACCCCATATTGTCGGCTATATTTATTATATTCAGTAGGCTATAGCCTATCACATAAATTGCAGGTCTGGCGGTTGCAGAATAATGTATTTATAGCTCATTAATTTTAATGAGTTTAACAGCTGAAACGCCATATATGTGTTTAATTGAAATATTTTGTAACATATAAGAACGGATATGCAGGAGAAATTCACATACGCAGAGATGTTTATATGTTCTAGTGTTAAGTCTCTAGCCAACTATAGCAAGACAATATAGATCAGCACATACAGGATGCTATTTGTATTTGTGTGTGTGTGTGCGTGTAATTTATACACTCACCTAAAGGATTATTAGGAACACCATACTAATACTGTGTTTGACCCCCTTTCGCCTGCAGAACTGCCTTAATTCTACGTGGCATTGATTCAACAAGATGCTGAAAGCATTCTTTAGAAATGTTGGCCCATATTGATAGGATAGCATCTTGCAATTGATGGAGATTTGTGGGATGCACATCCAGGGCACGAAGCTCCCGTTCCACCACATCCCAAAGATGCTCTATTGGGTTGAGATCTGGTGACTGTGGGGGCCAGTTTAGTACAGTGAACTCATTGTCATGTTCAAGAAACCAATTTGAAATGATTCGACCTTTGTGACATGGTGCATTATCCTGCTGGAAGTAGCCATCAGAGGATGGGTAAATGGTGGTAATAAAGGGATGGACATGGTCAGAAACAATGCTCAGGTAGGCCGTGGCATTTAAACGATGCCCAATTGGCACTAAGGGGCCTAAAGTGTGCCAAGAAAACATCCTCCACACCATTACACCACCACCACCAGCCTGCACAGTGGTAACAAGGCATGATGGATCCATGTTCTCATTCTGTTTACGCCAAATTCTGACTCTACCATCTGAATGTCTCAAGAGAAATCGAGACTCATCAGACCAGGCAACATTTTTCCAGTCTTCAACTGTCAAATTTTGGTGAGCTTGTGCAAATTGTAGCCTCTTTTTCCTATTTGTAGTGGAGATGAGTGGTACCCGGTGGGGTCTTCTGCTGTTGTAGCCCATCCGCCTCAAGGTTGTACGTGTTGTGGCTTCACAAATGCTTTGCTGCATACCTCCGTTGTAACGAGTGGTTATTTCAGTCAAAGTTGCTCTTCTATCAGCTTGAATCAGTCGGCCCATTCTCCTCTGACCTCTAGCATCAACAAGGCATTTTCGCCCACAGGACTGCCGCATACTGGATGTTTTTCCCTTTTCACACCATTCTTTGTAAACCCTAGAAATGGTTGTGCGTGAAAATCCCAGTAACTGAGCAGATTGTGAAATACTCAGACCGGCCCGTCTGGCACCAACAACCATGCCACGCTCAAAATTGCTTAAATCACCTTTCTTTCCCATTCAGACATTCAGTTTGGAGTTCAGGAGATTGTCTTGACCAGGACCACACCCCTAAATGCATTGAAGCAACTGCCATGTGATTGGTTGATTAGATAATTGCATTAATGAGAAATTGAACAGGTGTTCCTAATAATCCTTTAGGTGAGTGTATAACGTAATTAACAGTATGTGTTAATTTACATCCATACAATCGTAGGTGCACCATAGAAAACGGGTTTCGTTTTCTGTAGATTCTGATGTGTTAATGCGACACTGCCCCCTATGGACACGTCAACCTTACGTGCAAGTATGTTGGCAGACAGCTATGCGAACGTCTGCATACGACGCCCGCACATGTACACGCAGAAGTATAAATCAGCCTTAAGTAGTAATGTACAGCGCTCATTAAGCTGAAAGGGGATTTGACCTTTGACATTTGACCTGAAACTTGAGGAATTCCTGTGCACTTATGAGGAATGCATGTAAAAGTATGGAGAAGCGAAGTTATGTGGATAAGATGCTAGAAGCGCTGAAACACTGGAATAGAGATCCTGAAACGTCCACGCTACCTTGAAAGCCATGACTGGGATAGTGCTCTATTGGTGAAGCATGGTAGAACTGTAATGACTCTGACTATGAAGGGTTATATGTGGAGCTCGATTCTGTTAAAAAGGGACTATACTTTAACAGTGAGGACGGCCAAAATTGTGATGGGGGTTGGCTGCATGTGGAAGATGATGATACCCCCTCCTTCTAACAGTGTAATACGTGACGTAGTAAAGAGATTGTATATATGGATTTTGTTTTGAAGAAAAGAGAATGTCTTACCTAAAAGCTGAGGATGTTGCAAGGCTCTCTTCAATCCGAAGATCCCCCTGGTCCTACAATCTGGATGTTGTATACCTGCCTGAGTGCCCTTACCACGGTTGCCCTCTACTACCTCAGGACGAAACATCCTGCTGCTCGATGGAAGTACAGAATATTCTCTGTGACCCCCTGGCTCAAGAGATCCTGTACATCTTTTAAACTAGGGACCAGGCGGGCAGGGAGTTCTGACAATAGGACATGTTCCACTAAGGAAAGAAAACCAAGGGAAACTACTAGTGGGAAAGTCCTGAAATGTTTGTACCTCAATGCCAATGTTAGACCTAGAAGCCACTGTGCTGGCATGTGACTATGATGTTTTAGGAGTGACGGAAACATGGCTTACAGGAAATGATTTGGATGAATACAAGTTGAAAGGATACACACAGTTTAGGAGAGACAGGCAAAATCAAAGAGGTGGTGGGGTAGCATTATATGTCAGAAATGACACTGAGGCAGAACAGCTCAAATTAGATTCCTAGTAAAGAAACAGAATCTTTGTGAGTTAAGTTTTTGAATAAAAGAGCTAGAGGATTAGTGGAAGGAGTGTGTTACAGACCTCCCAATTCAGATATTCAGAAAGATGTTGCATTATACAATGTAATCATGACTGCATGTAGCAAGGATGTGGCTGTTATCATGGGGGATTTCAATTTCCCAAACATAGACTGGGAAAGCCCAGTTGGGACTTACAGACACAGAAATATAAATGGTTGAGATGGTAAATGACTGCTTTCTAACTCAATTTGTCAGGGAACCAACCAGAAATAGTGCATGCATTGACTTGAAATTTTCAAATGACCAAGACAGAGTCAGAGGGACACAATGTGGTTAGCTTTGAGGCATACTTTCAAATAAAACAAGGACCAAGTCTAAAACAATTGTCTACAATTTTAGAAAAGCAAACCTTGAAGGTATGAGGCAGCACTTGGAAGAGGTAAGCTGGAGAACACTGGATACAGATTCAGTTGAAAATAGATGGTTAAATTCTAAGAATATTCTACTTGAGGCTCAGGAGAAATTTGTACCAAAACTTAGCAAATTGAGGACCAACAAACATTGGCCCAAATGGTTTAATATAAGTATGCATACAGTAAATATCAAGAGAAAGAAAATGTTGTATAGCGCATACAAAAGGGATAGACACAAAACAAAATTCAAAGAATATATAGATATCCAAAGAGATGTTAAGAGAGGGATCAGGAAAGCAAAGAGGGAAATAGAAAGAAACATAGCTCAAAAAAGGAGGAAGTGAAACAGATAAAGTGCAATGGAAAAAATTGAAGTACCTTGGAAAATGAACTAGATGTAGCAAATATTCTAAATTAGTATTTCACAGAGGTTTTTACAAAATAAAAAACAGATAACATGCCACAGGTTAACAACCAGTCCAGTCAAACCCAGGGGATGTGCCAATTGACTGGAAGACAGCAAATGTCATAACAACCCACAGGAAAGGGGACAAAACTAAGCCAGAAAATTACAGACCAATCAGTCTCACCCACATTACTTGTAAAATGTTGGAAGAAATGATTAGACAGAAAATAGAGGAGCATCTTAATGAAAACCAGATTCTTGGAGATAGTCAACATGGGTTTAGATGAGGCAGATCATTTCTTACTAATCTATTAGAGTTATTTGAACATGCAACTGCAGCTGTAGATCACGTGAAAGCATATGATATGATATACATAGATTTTCAAAAAGCTTTTGATAAGGTTCCACACCAAAGACTGATCCTCAAATTGGAAGCTGTAGGCATTCAGGGTAATGTAAGTAGATGGATAATGAACTGGTTGATGTATAGGAAACAGATGGTTAGTTGTTTCTAACTGGAGTGAGGTTGTTAGTGGAGTGCCACAGGGATCAGTATTAGGGCCTTTACTTTTTCTAATTCTATATTAATAATTATTAATAATATATATTAATATATTCTATATTCTATATTCTATATTCTATATTAATGGACTGTGGGATAGTTAGCAAACTAGTCAAATTTGCAGATGATACTAAGATAGGTTGCTCAGCAGATACAATCTTGGCAGCACAGGTTATTCAAATGGACTTATGTTGTAAGTTGCGCTGGATAAGGGCGTCTGCCAAGAAATAAAAATAATAATAATAATAACTTAGATAATATTCAGTTGTGGGCTGACACCTGGCAGATGAAATTCAATGTGGACAAGTGCAAGGTATTACATGCAGGTAACAAAAATGTCCACTATAATTACACTCTGGGAGGAATAGAACTAGATGATGTAACGTATGAGAAAGACCTAGGAGTCTATGTGGACTCTTCACTTTCTCCATCCAAACAATGTGGGGAAACAATAAAAATGGCAAACAGAATGTTAGGGTACATTGTCAACAGTGTAGAATTGAGAACAAGGGCAGTAATGTTAAGACTGTAAAATGCACTAGTTAGAACTCATCTGGAATACTGTGTACAGTTCTGGGCTCCACAAAATATCGCTGCTCTAGAGGCAGTTCAGAGGCAAGCAACCAGACTTATTCCAGTTTTGAAGGGAATGTCCTACTTGGAGAGACTGAGGGAACTGAACCTTTTCACCCGGGAACAGAAAAGACTACATAGGGACTTGATTCAAGTCTTCGAAATCATGAAAGGCATCTACCACATCAAACCAGAGGAGCTTTTCCAGATCAGCAGGGACACACGGACCCAGGGACACAAATGGAAATTGGGCTTCAAGGCATTCAAGACAGAAAACAGGAGACACTTCTTCACACAGAGAGTTGTCACAATCTAGAACAAACACCCCAGCGATGTGGTTGAAGCTGAAAATTTGGGAACATTTAAAAATAGACTGGATAGTATCCTTGGATCACTTAGTTATTAATGGACACCAATCGAGCATGATGGGTCAAATGGCCTCCTCTCATTTGTAAACTTTCTTATGTTTTATGTTCTTAATGTTGCATCTACAGTGGCTCTCAAAAGTATCATCATCTCAATTGGCTTGAGGTCCGGGCTTTGACTGGGCCACTCCAGGACATTGACCTTTTTGTTTTTAAGCCACTTCAGTGTGGCTTTGGCTGTATGTTTGGGGTCATTGTCCTGCTAGAAGATAAATCTTCTCCGAAGTCCCAGGTCTCTTGCAGACTTCAGCAGGTTTTCTTCCAGGATTTCTCTGTACTTTGCTGCATCCATTTTCCCCTCTATCTTTACAAGGTTTCCAGGACCTGACGCAGAGAAGCATGTCCATAACACAGGGGTAAGTCAATTATTTTTTGTCAGGGTCCAAATTTCTTGGTCAAGGTATAGTCAAGGTCTAGACTCCTCCAATTGCCCCTTTCCAACACAGACACACAATTCTGTGAATTAATAAGAGCCACAGACCACTTTTAATTGTTGTAATAAGATTATTGTAGGCATAGAGATAAACATAACAGAAACTTTCAATCATTTTGTGTCTTATTAAATTCAAATCTTTACCACTTCCCTTCATCACTGTACACTGTTCAAAATTAATGTTGCCAGATGAAGGCAAAGAGGATTGAGTAATGCAGGGTGGGGGGTCTGGGGGTCCTCCCCCATAAGATTTTGAAAATTGGAGACCTGAAATGCACGATTCTTCATTTTGAAGTCGAAAAACTTCCATGAAATCCATGAAATCAGGCAGATTTGGACTCAAACCATGATATCATGATAATCATGATAATAAGCTAATTAAAATTATTCTCATGGTCCATTCAAAAGCATCTGGCGGTCTGGATTTGGTCCGCGGTCCGCCTATTGACTACCCCTGCCATAGCATGATGCTGCCACCACCAACGTGCTTAGTGTTGAGGCCAAAAAGCTCTATTTTGGCATCACCATACCATAGAATCTTCCACTTGGTCTCAGAGTCTCCCACATGCCTTCTGGCAAACTCTAACTGAGATTTGATGTGAGTTTTTTTCAACAATGGCTTTAGTTTTACTACTCTCCCATAAAGGCCACTTTGGTGAAGCACCCAGGCTATTGTTGCAGTATGCATAGTGTCTCCCAGCTCAGCCGTGGAAGACTGTAACTCCTTTAGAGTTGCCACAGGCCTCTTGGTGGCCTCCCTGACTAGTGCCCTTCTCACCTGGATACTCGTTTTTTGAGGACGACCTGATTGAGGCAGATTCACAGTTGTGCCATATTCTCTCCATTTCTTAATAATGGACTTTACTGTGCTCCAGGGGATATTCAATGCATTGGAAATGTTCTTAAATCCTACCCTATTGGTGGTTTTGAAGAACCTTATTACTGATTTGATTTGAATGTTCCTTCATCTTCATGATGTAGTTTTTGTTAGGAATTGTACTAACCAACTGTGGAACCTCCCAAAGACAGGTGTATTTAACCTGAAATCATGTGACACCTTAATTGCGCGAACTCCATCAGTTAATTACGTGACTTCTAAAGTCAATTGGTTTCACCACAGCTCAATCAGGTGTGTCATAGCAAAGTGGGTGATTACTTATGCATTCAACTATTTTTTGTTTTGTATTTGTAATTAATTTAGAACAATTTGCAGATAATATTTTTCACTTTGACATTATGGACATTTTCTGTGTTGATCAGTGGCAAAAACTCCTGATTAAATCCATTCTGACTTCATGCTGAAACAAAATGATATGTGGAAAAGTCCAAGGGGGGTGAATACTTTTGAGAGCCACTGTATATACCTAACAACTCTGAACAAATTCATCATCTCACAGATCATATTCGTAAAGAAGTAACCAAAATACACTAAACCCTGGACTGATCCTTCTGGAGCTAGATAATCAATCATTCAATTTTTATCTGTATAGCGCCCTTCACAGGGTAGCCACAGAAAGCTTTACAGACTGGTAAAGATAAAACAAATGTACAGCAAAAATAAAAATAAACCTATAACATTTTAAGTGATCTAAAATAAAGTAATTGAACATTTAAATAAATAAACCATTTAGGCATGGAGGAGAAAAAAACTAAAAACGCTTATGGATGGCATGTAGGAGAAAATAAATCTCTGGGGGTCCAAGGCCTAGGCCTAATGTTTACCTCCTCTCCAGGTAGTATAGTTGTTACAGCAGCAAGGAGATCAGAAAGTTCTTAATTGGTGCTGCTGGCTGTGGTCTTCCCACTCCCTCTCACCGGCCCTCAGGGGTGAGGGGGTTGGAATATCAACAGCCCTTGGGTGGCAATGGCTCGTCAGACCTTGGGGTGTGGTTGCCCCGTTAGCCCTTCCGTGGTGGGGGTCCTCTGAGGTATCGGTTGTGCCTCCTCGGTCTTCCACAGTGGGGGACAAGTTGCCTCATCGGACAGTCAGAGAGGGCTGCTGCTAAAAGACACAAAGACTATTGTGCTCAGATACTGGTCATGCAATGCAGGACATCTCCAAAACAATTGTGCATTGAGTGTCCCTGGCACAGCAGTGGCATTATGGGCTAGAAAAACAGAGACTAAACATTAAACTATACATTGGCTGGAAGATCGTTCCACAGTTTCGCCCTATAACTAAATGCTCTACCACCTGCAGTTTTCTTGTGTATTTTAGGGACCATTAAGTAACTGGCTTCCTGGGAGCGAAAATGGCTGACGTGGAGTGTATTCGATAAGCTCTTTAAAGTAGGGAGGTGCCAGTCCCTTTAGTGCTTTAAATGTAAGTAAGAGAACTTTAAAGTCTATCCTGTAGAGCACAGGCAGCCAGTGAAGAGAAGCTAATACAGGGGCCGGTTGCATAAAACTATATTAGACTAGTCTAAACCATTAGACTGGTCTTAATTTGACAGATAGACTAGTCTATGCAAGTTAGTCAAATGTATAAAAATTAAGACTGACTAAGACTTCAGACTAAGTCTGAAGTAAGCCTCATCACCCCCAGGCTAACTCAGAACTTAAGTCTGTCTTTCAATTGCAACCGACACTGTCACTGATACTGACAGGCGGAGCCTCCCGCTGGCTTACATGGCAATCCCCACAAATATGAAGACTCCAACCTACAGACTTCAATAACCAACTGTATAGTTTACCTGCACTTCTGTAATTTTTATACTGTAATTTATATGATGTGCGATTTGTAATTTTGTGCTGTTTTTAGCACTTTTATTTTGCTATTGTATCTTGTAAGTCACCATGCATAAGGACATCTGGCAAGAAAAAAATAATAATAAAAACTTTGCACTGCATTTAGTATACGGAAGTTTCCTCTTAAATTAGCATATTACTACATAGGTTCTCCCGTCTTTTACAGACCACACAGCGTGCACACAGCAGCTTGACGATGTTAACCTTTTTAAAATTTTATCCCACAACTTGTGTTTGAGTGTGTTTCAGAAAATGTTGCCAAAAATATATATTTCACTGCATTCAATTTCAGATTTTCATTACAGCACAGATTTTCAGTTAACTGGGATTGTCGCTGTCTTAGAGAAGTGTCTGCCATGTTTTTTTCTTCTTCAAGTGTCTTAAAAAGACCAATCTAAGGAAAGACTGTTTTATGCAACAGGTTGATCTGACGGAGAATCGGAAAAGGACCAATGAAACACGGACTTAACTTCCTGGAGGGAACCCAGAGACGAATGTCCTGAGTTGACAGCCACACTTTTAGAAAAGTTCAGAGCTGGAGTGCTGGTCTCCTTTGCCAATCCGCCTGCCTCTTCTGATGACGGATCACTTGTTGCAGACGGATATGGGCAGCCTGCCAGACCTCCTCACTGCGCTTAAACCAGTCATCTACTGCAGGTACATCTGTCCTCTTGTCTTGCCCGAGAAACAGAGGAGGTTGAAAGCCTAGGAAGCATTGAAATGGAGTGAGCCCTGTGGAAGAATGGACAAGGGAATTCTGTGCGTATTCGACCCAAGGAAGGAATCGGCTACAGTCAGACTGATGTTGCCTACAATAGGTAGGAAGGATCCAATCTCCTGATTTAGTCTCTCTGTCTGCTGATTGAACTGGGGATGATATCCTGCGCAGAGATTGACATTAATGTTCAGTGACCAAAAAAAGGCTTTCCATACCTGGGATGTGAACTGTGGCCCGCGATCCATGACAATGTCTTCAGGGAGCCCATAAAACCGGAAGACTTGGGAGAAGAAAAACTCTGCTGTATCAAGGGCTCTGGGGAGACCTTTTAAGGGAATTAATCTACAGGCTTTAGAAAAGCGGTCCATGGCTACTAGAATTGTTGTAAAACCAGAGGAATTGGGGAGGAGATCTGTAATGAAGTGGAGTGTGATATGTGACCAGGATCTGTGAGGAAAGGGGAGAGGCTCTAGAAGTCCATCGGGAAGCTGGCATGGAGACTTGGTCTGGGCACACACTGGTCAAGCTGCAATGAACTGAGTGACTATCTGAATGAAAGTTGGCCACCAGAACTTATGTTGGATCACAGACAATGTAAGACGACCTCTGGGATGTCCAGAAGCCGGGGAAAAAAGGAGCCAATGCAGAACCTGGGAATGGATGGAAGAGGGACCATACAAATGTGAAACAGGACAATTAGTGGGTGATGGATCAGTCACAAGCGCTCTTTGTATTTGGTCCATGATATCCCATCGAATGGGAGCCACTATACAAGAGGTAGGCAGAATAGGTTTAGTACTGACTGGGACTAGATGAACGTCAAACTGCCGGGAGAGGGCGTCAGCTTTGGTGTTCCGGGAACCTGGCCGATAGGTGAGAGTGAAGTTAAAAGAAAAGTAAAGAAAAGTTCCCATCGAGCCTGACAGGCTTAGCGGCATGGATGTATTCAAGGTTTCTGTGATATCAGTAAGGACGAGAAATGGATGCTGGGAACCCTCCAACCAATGTCGCCATTCATCGAAAGCAAGTTTTATTGCAAGGAGTTCCCGGTTGCCATATGTCATAATTGCTTTCTGGTGGTGTGAGCTTCTTGGAAAAGAAGGCGCAGGGATGAAGTTTAGCTGGGGTTCCATGTTGTTGTGACAGCACAGCTCCTACACCACTCTCTGAGGCGTTGACCTTCACAACAAAGGGAAGAGAGGGATCAGGATGTTTAGGTAGAGGTGCAGTTGTAAAGAGCGCCTTGAGCCATGTAAAGGCATCAGTAGCAGCTGCAGACCAGGACAGAGTGCTTGAAGAACCTCGGAGCAAAGAGGTTAAAGGGGCAGCCACTGTACTGAAATTTCAGATAAAGCGCTGGTAAAAATTGGCAAAACCTAGGAATCCCTGTGGTTCCTTTACTGTACAGGGTTAACCTTTCTGTCACTGCCTTGACTTTGTCCTGATCCATATGGACCCCATCAGCATCGAGGATGTAACCCAGGAAACTTATGCGGCATTTGTGAAATTTGCATTTCTCGCCTTTCACGAACAGTTTGTTTTCCCACAGACATTGAAGGACCTGTTGAACTTGAGCACTGTGATCTGAGAATGTAGGAGAATATATATGAACCGATTCAGGAATTTTCTCAGGACCTCATTGACAAAAGCCTGGAAAACAGCTGGGGCGTTAGCGGGTCCGAAGGGCATGACTAAATATTCATAGTGACCTGTGAGCATAATGAAGGTGATTTTCTATTCGTCACCTTTCCGGATTCTGATCAAGTTATAGGTGCTTCGAAGGTCCAGTTTTGTGAAGAAGCAAGCTCCTCTAATCTGTTCCAGGGCAGCTGGCACTAGGGGCAACGTGTAGCGATTCTTTATAGTGACTGCATTCAGACCACAGTAGTCGATACAGGGTCGGAGTCTGCCATCCTTCTTCACCATGAAAAAGAAGCTCGCTACTGCTGGTGAAGTGGAGGGACGGATGATGCCCAGTTCAAGTGCATCTTGTATGTATTCCTCCATGGCCTGAGTCTTGGGTAGGGAAAGTGGGTAAATCTGACCCCTGGTGGGAGAGGCACCAGGAAGAAGGTCAATAGCGCAATCCAATGACTGATGAGGAGGTAACTTATAGGCTTGGGGTTTTAGAAAAACTGCGGCCAGGTCTTGGTACTCCGAGGGGATGTCTGGCGGAGTGGAAAGTTGAGGGCTCTCGACATGAGTGGCGTGACAAGGCAAAGACCGGCAGTGTGTGAAACAGTGATGGCTCCAGGAGAGGATATTGCAATGAGTCCAGGAGATAACTGGGTTATGGAATTTAAGCCACAGGAACCCTAGGATGAGGTCAGCTTTAGGTGAGTTTATGAAAAAGAAAGGGAGTTGCTCAGTGTGTAAAGAGCCGATGTGCACCGTCATTGATTTAGTCATCAGGGTGATGTGGCCGGAGCCAATGGGTTGGTTATTTATAGCGCGATCACGGAGAGGAGGTTCACAGGGTGAGAGGGGTAGGTTGAGTTGGTTCACGGTCTTCATGTCGATGAAATTGCCCACTGATCCCAAATCTAATAGAGCAGAGAGAATAAGGGTTTTAGATCCCAGTTGGATACATGCTCGGATTCAACAGTGCAGAGGTGACAGGCGGACACTGTATGTTACTTATGGGGCTGTCAGTGACAGTTCCTGGGACACCGGGATGTGTGGGACAGGTGTTGTGGTAATGACCAGCTTTACTGCAGTACAGACACAGCGTATCTGCATCCATCTCTGACGCTCCTCAGCTGACAGGCATGTGCGCCCGATCTGCATAGGCTCGGATTCAATTGCGATGGGGGGTGCTGCAGTCAGTCTGTCTGGAAGACAGGAGGTGTCCATAGAAGGGCGTTGTCAAGTTGTCTAGTCTCACTGCCAGTTGAATTAATTGCTCCAGAGTAAGGTTTTCATCCTGACAGACCAGTTCTGACTGTAGATCTGAATGTAAACCTTGACGAAACACCATGAGAAGGGCATTGTCGCTCCACCCGCTGCCGGCTGCCAAGGTTCGAAATCCGAGGGCATAATCTGCCGCAGACGATGTGCCTTGATGTAGTGTAAGGCGTTGTTCCCCTGCACTCCGTGATTGAATACATCCTTAAAGTGAGCGGAAAAGGATGTCAAAGACTTTGTTACCTCCCCCTTGTTGATTCCAGATGGCTGATGCCCACTATAATGCTTTTCCATTGAGCAGGGTTATGATGAAGGCTATTTTGGCCTTGTCAGAGGGGAAAAACAAGGGAAGATGTATAAGTATAAGCTATACTGTAGTAGGAGCCATCGTACTTCTTGGGGACTGCAAGGTAAACAGGTCTTGTGCTAGTAGCTGGGACGAGATCAGCGGGTGCAGCAGCTACCAGTGGAGTATCTTTTGGCGGCATTGGGAGACGCTTGAGTTAGCCGATCCAGAGTTGTTTCAATTTGCCGAAGCATTCTCTCATGTTCTCCTTGGGAGGACAGAGCAGCCTGGACATCGGGTTGACCCACTGGATCCATTAGTCGGCGAAGTCTTCTCTCAGGGCTGGTACCGAGAATGACAGGTGAGAGTGGTAGCCAGTAGCAGTGTCAGATAAATCAAAAGGATTTAGCCAAGGGATAGTCGGGGTCACAGAAGGTAAGGTGAACAATCAGCAAACAACGATGGCAGGGAATATCCAGAGGCGTAAAACAGAGAAAAGGCAAGGGTCGATACATGGGTAAACAGGATAACAATACTAATGCTCAGAAATGCTGCTAGTAAGGCAAGGCAAGACCTTGCGTTTAGTGAGGGGAACAAAGGAGTATATATATGGGTTTTAATGAGGGGGTGAAACAGGAAACAGGTAGAGAGGATAAGTGGGGAAAGCCGGCATGATAATTTAATAATAGATTGATGGGAATTTAGTCAGGGTCCTGGAACGGAAACTGGGGAAAGTGTGGCTCAGGTGACCTCTAGTGGTGAAACTGGGAATAGTCAGGGTGTTTAATCAGTTAAAAAAGCTTGCAATTGGTTTTCAACTATTTTCTCTAAAACCATAGAAAGGAAGGGAAGGTTTGAAATAGGTCGGTACTGTTTAAGTGAATTAGGGCTGGCACTGGATTTCTTAAGAAGTGGTTTAATTACAGCTATTTTAAACGATTTGGGAACAGATCCTGAGGATAAAGAGACATAATATTCATAACATTGTATATTAGGTGAATAATTTATGGCAGAGATTGTTTTAGTAGTTTAGTGGGTTTAGGGTCTAGTGCACAGGGTGTATTTTTCATTTTTGTAATTAAGGAGACTAATTCCTAGTGATTTACTGCAAAGTTTTGATTTTATCCGGCCCCTAGTGTGTGATTGTGATGATGTGTGGATCCTGACACATGCTGAATAATAATGAAAATAATTAGTTTATCATCGTGTATGGCTAACTTAGATAAAAGATTGCTAAATTCAGTCATAAAAATTGAGTAGGGGCTACGTGACCTATAAACAGCTATAAACTGAAGAGGAGGATTAAGCCTAAATTCTACCTGGTGAATTTCAAAAGATGCAAAGCGGTCTAATGGCTTAGTAGATAGGTGCAGGTCTGTGCGGTAGATGGTGGCTAGGCCCCCACCATGGCCTGTTGTACGGGCCTTCTGGCAGTAAGAAAAGTTATTAGGGGAGGCTTCTACTAATGGAATAGTGTTGTCTGGTCTTAACCTGGTCTCAGTCAAGGTGAGTACATCTACAGTGAGGGAAAAAAGTATTTGATCCCCTGCTGATTTTGTACGTTTGCCCACTGACAAAGAAATTATCAGTCTATAATTTTAATGGTAGGTGTATTTTAACAGTGAGAGACAGAATAACAACAAAAAAATCCAGAAAAACGCATTTCAAAAAAGTTATACATTGATTTGCATGTTAATGAGGGAAATAAGTATTTGACCCCTTCGACTTAGTACTTGGTGGCAAAACCCTTGTTGGCAATCACAGAGGTCAAATGTTTCTTGTAGTTGGCCACCAGGTTTGCACACATCTCAGGAGGGATTTTGTCCCACTCCTCTTTGCAGATCCTCTCCAAGTCATTAAGGTTTCGAGGCTGACGTTTGGCAACTCGAACCTTCAGCTCCCTCCACAGATTTTCTATGGGATTAAGGTCTGGAGACTGGCTAGGCCACTCCAGGACCTTAATGTGCTTCTTCTTGAGCCACTCCTTTGTTGCCTTGGCTGTGTGTTTTGGGTCATTGTCATGCTGGAATACCCATCCACGACCCATTTTCAATGCCCTGTCTGAGGGAAGGAAGTTCTCACCCAAGATTTTACGGTACATGGCCCCGTCCATCGTCCCTTTGATGCGGTGCAGTTGTCCTGTCCCCTTAGCAGAAAAACACCCCCAAAGCATAATGTTTCCACCTCCATGTTTGACGGTGGGGATGGTGTTCTTGGGGTCATAGGCAGCATTCCTCCTCCTCCAAACACGGCGAGTTGAGTTGATGCCAAAGAGCTCGATTTTGGTCTCATCTGACCACAACACTTTCACCCAGTTCTCCTCTGAATCATTAAGATGTTCATTGGCAAACTTCAGACGGGCTTGTACATGTGCTTTCTTGAGCAGGGGGGCCTTGCGGGCGCTGCAGGATTTCAGTCCTTCACGGCGTAGTGTGTTACCAATTGTTTTCTTGGTGACTATGGTCCCAGCTGCCTTGAGATCATTAACAAGATCCTGCCGTGTAGTTCTGGGCTGATTCCTCACCGTTCTCATGATCATTGAAACTCCACGAGGTGAGATCTTGCATGGAGCCCCAGACCGAGGGAGACTGACAGTTACTTTGTGTTTCTTGCATTTGCGAATAATCGCACCAACTGTTGTCACCTTCTCACCAAGCTGCTTGGCGATGGTCTTGTAGCCCATTCCATGCCTTGTGTAGGTCTACAATCTTGTCCCTGACATCCTTGGACAGCTCTTTGGTCTTGGTCATGGTGGAGAGTTTGGAATCTGATTGATTGATTGCTTCTGTGGACAGGTGTCTTTTATACAGGTAACGAGCTGAGATTAGGAGCACTCCCTTTAAGAGAGTGCTCCTAATCTCAGCTCGTTACCTGTATAAAAGACACCTGGGAGCCAGAAATCTGGCTGATTGATAGGGGATCAAATACTTTTTTCCCTCATTAACATGCAAATCAATTTATAACTTTTTTGAAATGCGTTTTTCTGGATTTTTTTGTTGTTATTCTGTCTCTCACTGTTAAAATACACCTACCATTAAAATTATAGACTGATCATTTCTTTGTCAGTGGGCAAACTTACAAAATCAGCAGGGGATCAAATACTTTTTTCCCTCACTGTATGTGCATGTCAGCTATGGTGTAATGTATTAAGGCTGCTTTCCTAGGTAGCGAGTAGATGTTTGAGACTGCAAGCTTATACATGGGAGAAGTAGTGTGAGCAGATAAACTACACAACAGAAATTAACTTTTATTAGATTGTTGAAGCGAGGACTCAGAGAGGAAGGAATAAATTCAAGCCTAGGAAACAATATTGTTTTAATAGGATAACTATTAATTTTGTTGGTATAATATTTAATTTGTAGTTTATTGGATACTAGGATTGGGGTCAGGCTATGCTGGGAGTTACAGGCAGACTGCAGTGTAGGACTGCGAGGCTGCAGCCTGACCGGTGCTCTGAAGAGTCATGTTTTTAAACAACTAGCTATATTATCATTAGGGCTCCTCTCCAGTTGGGATAGAGCCCATCTCTTCTGTATAAGCCAGGCCTTTCCCAAAAACAATCACAATTGTTCACAAAAGCAAAATTATTTGATGCACATCAGCTTGTCAACCAGCTATTTAGAGAGGACAGCCTGCTAAAAGCCTCATCCCCTCTGTTTCTGGCCCTCTACCAACATTACACAATTATATTCTGACATCGCTTTTTTGCATAGTGATGTAAAGTTTATTTTTAAAATCTCTGATTGTCTAGGTCTAATACCATTAGTGCCAGCAACTGCTGGGCAGTTCATCTAATTTAGTTCCCTGGATGCATTTTACTTCTGCTGCTTGTGACACAATGTTTATATTTCTAACTATGGAGTCTCCAATAACGAGCACCTTCTCAGCAGACATGCCACTTAGGGGTATGAATCTGTTTGCAGACCAAACAGGAGACTGGTGTGCCGGAGCTCTAGCTTTTGATTTCGTGCTTCTAGAGCCCCAATTTTACCGAGACCCAGCAATCCTTCTGTGACCGTTGAGCCGCCGGTGTGGGCCTATTGCGGGCTACAAAGGATGAATCAAGTATTCTACAGAATGAATCTAGCCAGTTTTTGGCCTCTTTCGTGTTTCTAAGAGTATCTACATGCTCCTCCAACACACATACTCGTTCCACCAACTCCTTATTAAGTACGACTTTTATGCATGTAAAATTATCATTATGGTCGGCGGATCTAAACATTTTAAACATGCTGTACGACAAACAGTAAATGGCATTAGAAAAATACATATTAGCAGTACTTTTGTGTGTTGCTGTTTTTGCTTCACTTCTCGGTAGATCCACAGTACAGTCACTCCTGTGTTTGTCGCTGTTGATGTTGTTCTTGCTTCATTTCAGAGGCGCAGTGCTCCTGGTCACGTCTGCACATCTGCACATCTGCTGTGGCGCTTGATCGCTCGTTCTCTCAGGTCTGGCTTCCTAGGGGGACTCTAGATAAGTGCTCCCCTAGGAAGCCTTGGTGCTATGATAGCCCAAGGCCTACTTTTTATCCTTGGAATATTGTTTCCCTCTATGTCTGTTTTATGTTGATGAAGTGTTGCTGTGCTTGCACTGCTAAAACATGCAGAAAAGCCTCACTTCCTCTGAAATAAAAGATATGTATGAGGTAAACCAATAACCCAATTGTAATGAATGACAACTACTATTCCCTCCTAGGTAAATAGGCTCTGTACATATGAATAATTGTCCTTCACAGGACAAAATGGGGGAGTGTGGAAGGAAGGTTTAAATTTCTATCTTGCAAGGCTTCACAGCTGGTATACTTAAGGAAGGTATATCAAGATCAGGAAGAGGTGTCAGACAAGGAGGTGCCTTGGACTCAATCTAAGAATTATGTGCATTATGTACATTGTCACACTGTGTGATTTAAGTTTATAAGAAAGTTTATAAAGAAGATGAGGCCATTTGACCCATCATGCTCATTTGGTATCCATTAGTAACTAAGTGATCCAAGGATACTATCCAGTCTAATTTTGAATGTTCCCATGTTTTCAGCTTCAACCACATTGCTGGGGAGTTTGTTCCAGATTGTGACAACTCTCTGTGTGAAGAAGTGTCTCCTGTTTTCTGCCTTGAATGCCTTGAAGCCCAATTTCCATTTGTTATATATGCATTAGCCTGGGAACTGTCATCCATAAAGAAACCTTCAGCTTAGCTTGCTTGAAAGATAACAGAAATTACTTAATATAAAACAGATCTTTGTTTACTTTTTGTGTATAAAAGTCTGAGTTTTTGTATCGAGTCAGAGCAACTTTGTATTGTTTTTGATTCACTGTTCCTCTCCATGCTGTGTGAAATAAATGCAGTTGTAGCGCCTCCACACGGCCTGAAAAAGAAGAAAGTGTCTGCTATTGCACAACCCTATTTATAAACGTAATTTAAATGCAAGCACCCCTCAGTTTTATTATAAACAACAGCATACAGTCAACCCTGTTGGAGAGCACAGGGGATACAATGGCTCTAGCATAAAATATTAACTAGTTAACTAGAAAACATTTAACTTTAAGCATACGTTATCAAACCATAGATTAAACACACCATAAGCATAGAACTCAGATAAACCCGAGTGTCTTACCAAATGTAAATAAAAACAGCCAGTTCCACACAGTCTTGTGCTCTCAGCTCACAGATCCCCTGATCACACACCTGGATGTCTTTTATATATCCCAAACCAATCAATTAACTTCCAGGTAGTAAACACAGACCTCAGATTCTTAAAGGGGCATCACCAATTAAAGCACACATTGTGACAAATAGTGTAAATGGAAACCAAAACAATTATCAAACACTGTGAATAAACAAAATAAAGCATAACAATTAAACTGAAATATTAAAATCATAATCACACAATACACAAAAATAAATAACACATTTACAGGCTTTACACATTGCAACAAACGCTGTAAGGTGATTGAAGTTAGAAGTAACTTCCACACCTCCTAAGCGCTTGTGTCCCAGCTTGTGTGTCACCATCACTTTTGTAATCTAAAAACATGGAACAATTGCGTGTTAATACTGCTGCAGAAGAACTCCTTCAGTAGAGGGATGGCTATACTCCCACTTGCCAGTAGGTTAGACTTTGATCTTCAGGTTTCTATTATTATTATTATTTTTCAAATGTAGGCTACAACCGCCACGTTACTACATCTCCCAGCATTCCATTACTAAATCCCTTTAAACAAATACATGTCCCAGCCTGCCTGTCATGGCCTGCGTGCGCATCATTCTGTGCCAATGTCTATGCGCACTTTCCAACCTCATATTTCTTATGCAAGGCCTTACTGTAGCATGCTCTTAAACCACTAAATTGACAATTCCTAGCCTGTTTCGGGAAAATTTAAAAATGTAATCACTCACCTGAAGAATGCGTTTTTTTATTAAATATCTTTCACAGGATGGCCTGAATAAGGTATCTCTTATAAAACAGAAAAATAAAATAAAAAGACACATGTGAATGCGAGTGAGGAACCCGTTGCAGTGTGTGGCACTTCGTGTTGAAATCGCCGCTCTCCTGGTGAAGCGAGCAATTTGTGAAGCACTGCCATTGGGGCAACACTTCCTAGTACCCAAGGAAAATGGATGGTTCCACCCCATCTTGGATTGGAGACGCCTGAATTGCCCCCTCATTGTGTTGCGCTTCAGCATTCTCAACCTGCACACCATGTCCCAGGCCATCAAGCCCGACGACTGGTTCATTACGGTGGATCTGAAAGTCACTTACTTTCACATCCCTATTGCGCAGGTACACAGGAAGTTCCTCTGGTGGAAGCGGGCCGAGTGTTCGAGTTTGCTGTTCTCCTCTTTGGCCTGTTGCTAGTCCCACACACTTTTTCCAAGTGCGTGGCCATCATGTTAGCCCACTTGCCAGGTGGTCCATGTCTTCAATTATGCACTGGTGTCATAGAGAGTTGCCTCCATACACGCCTGTCTCTCCATCTTCTGACTGAGAGCTCACATCAGGGTGTCCCCTTGCCAGAGGCTGCTTGGCCTCCTAGTGGCAGCATCACAGACCCTCTCCCTCTGCCTCCTCTGATTGAGGACACTGCAGTGATGGTTCGGGTCTTTAAAGATCAAGCATGCCGAGTCACAGTCACTCTGGCATGCTGGAAGGTGCTCCGTTAATGCGGGGCCTTTACAATTTGAAATGGGTCCAGTCTGGCACCGAGTGGTGATGATTACAGATGCTTCCAAACAAGGTTGGGGAGCAGCCTGTGACGGACGTGGTGTCAGAGGCAGGTGGACGGAGCCCGCATGGGCCCTCCATATCAATGTCCTGGAGTTACAAGCAGTGCTCCTCAGACTGTGTCATTTACTGCCAGTCCTACAGGACAGACGTGCTGGTTCGGACGGACAACACAGCGGTGGTCACCTATATCAACAGGCAAGGAGGTCTCCGGTTGCACAGACTGTACTGTCTAGCACACCGTCTGCTTCTGTGGGCGCAGCCACAGCTCTGCTCCATCTAAGCAGTTCACCTCCCCGGCCTATTCAACACGGCAGCGGACCTCCTCACTTGGACAGACCCCCCAATTTCGGAATGGCGCCTCCACCCACTTCTGATAAAACAGCTTTGGAGCTGGTTTGGCAGAGCGGAAGTGGATCTGCCCACTAAGGTTCTACATCCAAGACCGCTCAGGAACCCTAGGGATCAATGTGCTCCTTTATGCATTCCCACCATTCCCTCTTCTCCTGATGGTCCTGAAGAAGGTCAGGGGAGATCGTGTGACAGTTCAGCTGATAGCCCCACTATGGTCTTGCAGATTCTGGTTTGAAGACCTGATTGCCCTCCTCAATGGAGAGCCTTGGCAACTCCCAGTGAGAGCAGACTTGTCCCAGGTTCAGGGCACGCTTTGGCCCCCCAATCCGGGCCTCCCCCAGCTCTGGGCCTGGTCCCTGAACGGGAGTGTTTGATTGCCTGGGTTCTGTCAGATGCAGTTGTAGCCACTATTCAGTCGGTGAGAGCTCCCTCTATGAGGTCTGAAAAGAGTGCAGATGGTGAAGGGTACCCTGGATGGAGGTAGGGGGGTCCCGGACGTTGTGCGGCTGATAAAGGCGCAGGGGCTGGCCTATGTGGTCAAGAACATCCAGGCTGCTGGCAAGAAAGTGAGTTTCATGAACCGCTTTTATTTTGCCAGCAGCCTGAGACCATTCGGCCTCTGCGCCATGGACAACACCAGGCCGCACTCGTGGGATCCCCCGCCGTTCTACAGGGCGCTCCGAGCCTTTGCGCTCGAAGTAGGCCTCCATAAAGTCGTGCTGGCCTCCTGGGATTATAAGACCATCTGTAGTCAGATGAGATCTGCCCAGGAGACCAGCCGGATAGAAGATTTCCCTCCCGAAACCTGCCGGTTTATCTGGGCTAACGCTACGCACGTTTGCCTCACGAACACGCAGAAAGATGTCTCCTGGATGGCTGTGAGTCGGTGTCTCCCCACCCGAGTGTTTATGCACAGAAGGGGCATAGCTCCTTATGACACCTGCCCCTATAAGGGTTGCTTGGGGAAGGAGACGGAGGCTCACATCTTTAGTGAGTGCCCCTCCACCCACAGGGTCTGGCTCCTGTTTTCTCCGTTCCTCCACAGGTTCGCCGTTCCTGCGCGGGCGACCGCCCAGCAGATCCTATACGGTCCAGCCAAGGGAATTTCTACATCTACCTTGAGGTGCTGGTGGCGTGTCGTCTGCGCAGTGAAGCAGGCACTGTGGGAGGGACGGAACATCTGTTTGTTCAATAAGCAGGAGCTGGACCCGATCGTCATCGCGCGGAGGGGCATGGTGTTTGTGAAAGACTACGTCAATCTGGAGGTCCATCAGAGGGGCAAGGAGGAAGCCTTTAAGAACTGGCGCATACAAGATCTGGGGGAGCTCAGGATCCCATGATGGGACCCACCTCCGGGGACGGTTAGTTCCCCCTGCTGGAGCCCGAGTCCAAGATCTTTTAAAGATTTTATGAATGATTGTTTTTAAAAGAAGATTTTAAATAATGATTCTTAATTGTTTTTAAAGATTTAGTTGTTTTTAAATCACATTGTTTAGGGCTTTTTAGGTATAGTTTTGTTATATTTTGTTGTCAGATACATTGACCGTTTTGGGTTTAATTTAAAATGCATTGGACCTTTTTTGTTTGTTTTTTATTTTTTCCTTTTTAATTGTTTTTTTAATTTGTTCAATGCATTTTCTGTTATTTTCAATGTATCTGACTCTTTTGTTGGTGTGCAATTTTTTGCTTTTATCACGTTTTGTTTATTTGATTTGAGCACGTTTATATTAAAGTTAATTGTTTTAGTTTGGTTAAAAATCACAAGATTTTAAAAATTTTAAGTGATTTTAAGGATTGGTATTTTAACGATTTTAATCATAAGTATTAAATATTGAATTGTTTTTATTTCATGCAATGTAAAATACTTCAACCCAATAAACAGTATGAGGTCGTAGTATTCCTACCATTGGCGGACGTTTAGCACCTGGTACCAAGACGGTGGTCAAGACCCAATTCATTGTCCCATTGGGGTTATATTACAGGAGCTGTTGGAACAGGGCATTAATAGTGTATCTGGTGGCCATCTCCGCATGTCATGTCCGGATTGATGGCTACGGCCTCCTAGCATCCCTTCACTACCCGCATGGTGCCTTGATGTAGTGCTGGACGCACTTTCCCAAGCCCCATTTGAGCCTCTGAACACAGCTGAGCTGAAGCTAGTGTCACTTAAGACTGCTTTTTTTTCCAGCTCTACAGGTTGGATGTGACAGGACCGGTCCCTTCCATTGGGAACCTGGTATTGGCTGCAGTTGAGCCCCAGTAGTTCACGGGCTCTGTCTGTCCCTGTTAAGCGCATCCTGATGGAGCTATTGGAACCATGTCTTTCCCTTCCACCGGACTATGCCTTCCAGTTGAGCATCCATGCAAGCTGCTCCTGGACTTGCTGACAGCCTGTTGATGTGTTCCCAGGGTCTGTCATGCGGCCTCCAGGTACATTGCCTTACGGGGCCGCCCTGTATATAGTTTGTTAATTATTGCATTGTGTTGCGGTGGTGCATGCGTCTGGCCTGTACCCTGCTATGTGTATATAACATGTGTAAACAGCAGGACTGTGGCTCCATTCTAACTTGTGTAGCTGTTCCCAGATGATGGCACTCCAGCTGTTCTCGCTGTGTATATAGTTCCATGGTCAGCAGGTCTGTGGCCTGCTCTGGCTTTGTGCCATAGAGCAAGAGGCCACTGCTGCTGCCCTCAGCAGTAAGCACTTAAGTGGGCTCTCATTCCGCTGTGTACATAGTTCGTTTGTCAGCAAAGTAGAGCTAATATTGTCCTGCGTTAGCTGGTCTAATCAGCAGGCGTCAACTGCTCCTGCATTCTGCGGGTGGCGCATGAGATGGTTCCTGCGCCCCGTGGTGTATGTAGTTTGTTTGTATGGCATTGTAGAGCTGGTGTGGCCTCGCTCCTAGCTGGGCTAGTGGAGCAAGCGGCCAATGCTCCCATGTTATGCAGAGAGTGCATTAACTGTTTTCCTGCACACTGCAATGTTTATGGTTTGATTGTCATGGTAGAGCCTGCTGTTGTCCTGCATTAGCTGTGCTAATAGGTGACAACTGCTCCCATGTGACGCGGTGGGTGCATGATCTACTTAAGAACATAAGAAAGTTTACAAATGAGAGGAGGCCATTTGACCCATCGTGCTTGTTTGGTGTCCATTAATAACAAAAAGATCCAAGTCTATTTTCAAATGTTCCCAAATTTTCAGCTTCAACCACATCGCTGGGGAGTTTGTTCCAGATTGTGACAACTCTCTGTGTGAAGAAGTGTCTCCTGTTTTCCATCTTGAATGCCTTGAAGCCCAATTTCCATTTGTGTCCCCGGGTGTGTGTGTCCCTGCTGATCTGAAAAAGCTCCTCTGGTTTGATGTGGTCGATGCCTTTCATGATTTCGAAGACTTGAATCAAGTCCCTACGTAGTCTTTTCTGTTCCCGGGTGAAAAGGTTCAGTTCCCTCAGTCTCTCCAAGTAGGACACCCCCTTCAAAACTGGAATAAGTCTGGTTGCTCGCCTCTGAACTGCCTCTAGTGCAGCGATATCTTTCTTGAAGTGTGGTGCCCAGAACTGTACACAGTATTCCAGATGAGGTCTATCTAGTGCATTGTACAGTCTTAACATTACTTCCCTTGTTCTAAGTTCTACACGTTTTTATTGCTTCCCCACATTGTTTGGATGAGGAGGGTGAGGAGTCCGCATAGACTCCTAGGTCTTTCTCATGCGTTACTTCATCTAGTTCTATTCCTCCCATAGTGTAATTATAGTGGACATTTTTGTTACCTGCATGTAATACCCAGGGCCGTGTTTGCCAATTTTGGGGCCCCAATCAAAGCTCAGTTTAGGGCCCCCTCCACCTCTACCTGTCATGACAATTTTAGCATCACCACACACACCAGTGTCTGCCACAGTCCTGTGTCATTATAAGGGTGGGCTAGAGTATCATCAGTGCACTCGAACTATAAAATAGGAGAGTGAAGGATTTTCTTACCATTGAAAACTTCTTCACTTTGTGGTCTTTCAATGACTGAAGCTGGCAAAGGTACGGTGGCTCAAATGTGTCATGAGGCTAAATAAAATTACCGTTTGTAAATAGATAGACGTGCAGATGGGGTGTGTAGGTCACTATGAAATCCGGGTTGTGGAGAACACTGACAGAATCGCGGAATTCAGGGGGCTTTGTTCCGCTTTCTGAGAAAGTAGGAGGAGTCTTCAGTTTTATTGTTCAACCAAACAGTAGAACTAGTTACTACACAAATACAAAATAAAGGTAGTATTAATAAATACACAACACAAACTGAATAAAATACATATTTAAAAGACGGATGTGCAAATTACATTGCAAATGGTTTAATTGTTATAAAATTTCCGACTTTAAATCCCGACTTTAAAAGGAGCATTTGAAATACACTTTTTAGATTAAAATATATATTTTAAAGAACTATATATAAATGAATCCGTTTAATTGTTTTTATTGTTGTTTTTAAGTTTTACAAATGTGTGATTTCAGTGAAGTTGTGTGTGGAGGTTCTGTGCCACAAGTACTGACATAACTGCTGCAAAGTACACATTTCGTTTAAAAAAAACAATTATTATATGGAGCATAAGGTATCCCGTCAATTTGCCACGCATATTTCATCACAAGCTGTTTTATCACAAACAATAAGGTCGCTGACAAAAGATTGTCATCAAGTTATCTTTTGGAAATCACTACTTAAGCTGTGCTAAAAACAAATAGCGCTATAATAAATAATACATAACAGATACAGTATGTATTCTGTTCAGTAGCTATAAATAAAACCTGATCACTTACTGTCTCGTTTGATTTAGATTGAATACTTCTTAATGTCCTACACGGCCTTTAATTAAATCATACAGTTAGCCACGCAGTTGTAGTCTTTTCAACTCTTTAATCCTTTTTATTGATAAGTCCAGCTACATGGTTGTAACAAAGCAGGCTTCCTATAGAAACTATAGAACTACAGGCATCACTCTGTTGGCTTGTTGACATGGGGTGTGTTCACATTGCACAGACTTTTGTCATTCTGTGAGGAATCTGACCATTGAGTCAATGAATGCTCAGACTTTCGTCTGATTCGTGTGACTTCAGAGCTATGAATACAAACACACTTCTTAGCATAACTATACTAAATACTGAAACAAAAATAGCCCACAATGTTAAAAAATAAATGAGAAAAATGCCCAAATGTATTTTCTGGTATAATAGGCTATGATGATTCTAACGTAAAATGAAACTCAAAAACTGCTCATTGAACGGCTACAGTGAGATTTGAACCTGGGTTTCCTGGACATGCAAATCAATTCATAACTTTTTTGAAATGCATTTTTCTGGATTTTTTTGCTGTTACTCTGTCTCTCACTGTTAAAATACACCTACCATTAAAATTATAGACTGATCATTTCTTTGTCAGTGGGCAAACGTACAAAATCAGCAGGGGATCAAATACTTTTTTCCCTCACTGTATAATAGCTGAGATACGAGCTGAATTGTATAAGCCTCCCCAGCTCTCTGGCCCTGCTCGGTCTGTAACCTGACACTTATCTGCTGCCTGAGACAGGGTTTTTTGGATTGGCTAGTAAAGGCAGATCTTCATGGCACATGACACACACAATAACATCATCTCCATTGGGCAATTCCAGCCCCATGTCCTGCAATGTGCATTGAATTTCTAAAACCAGGAAGAACGCGATGTAAACAAACCGTACATGACTCTTTTCAGCAGAATCTCAGCTACGCAGCTAAAAACACCGCACGTCTTTATCTCAAATCGTTTATCAGATAATTCATACTTTGTAATCGATGCCCGAATTTTGGGCGGATCCGCCTTAGTCGTCCTTTAATCAAACAAATACACGCTAATTAAACGTTTTACCTATCGTGCCACTGTGCGTGACAATTTTCCCATCAGCCTTAAACGCACCATCCCCAAATGTAATACCTACAGCAAATTTACGGTAAATTGAAGACACTTTATGACCTTTTTTATTTTAAGACCTTTTAAGACTTTTTAAGGAGCTGCGGGAACCCTGTGTTCTGTATTTCCATTTCTTTTAATTTCATCTATGTTTAGGGTATCTGAGGAATTACTTGGTGAGAAGAATACTTAGAAAAACCCTAAAACAGTCAAGGTCTCTATACATTTCTCATTATTAGACATTACTAATTAGCTCTGTGTAAAGAAAATACTTTTTTCTTCTTATTTTCATTTTAATTATTTTTTTATTATTATTTTCTCCCTAAGTCCACTGATTTCTCGAGGATGTGGTCAAGAATCAGAGCCATGTGGCTCAGAAGCTGCTCCCTGGATTGTGAACAGACCAGCCACGTGTCCCTCATGCTGGCCCGGAGAGAGCACTGCACTGCAACGGGTACCTCACTTGCGCTCCACACCACAGCTTGGAAGGGGGTGGATGGGCCTGAACTGTAATTAGTAGCCAACTGTTATAATTTGGAGCACCCAGGAGTCCTGGGTGCAGGTTTGCCAGTTGCTGTGTGCCTACAGCTGGAGTTGCTGTTGGGTGTACTAGTGGGTCAGAGGCTGTTGGAATGTCTCAGGGATGTGGCGCCGGAGGCAGAGGGGGCAGGTGTTTGTTACCCTTCTGTCTGGCATGGGCATTGGGGTTCTGCCGGTGTTGCTCACTCCTGATGTCTGCCTGTGGGGCAGAGTCGGGGGCGTGGCATGGGGGTAAGCCTGTGCCAGCTCCCTCTCCTGGATGAAGCAGCTCAACATCGCCTCCACATAAGGGATGGACGTAAAGGCAGGGTAGATGGGCACGTACATCAGTGACAGCCACAGTTGACAGTGAGCTGCCATCATGGCAGCCAGGGAGCAACAGTTGGCCCGAGCACTGTGATGCATGACAGTGACCAACAAGTCACAGGCCTATGGCATGTTGGCATGTTCCGTAGGTGGGCCGCTTGGGCTCTAGCCATGTAGGCCCACCAGAGCAGGTTTTCAGTGACACTGCACTGCCTATTAAGACTGGATAGCCACAGCTGGATAATTCAGTTAATAATAATGGAACTATATACACAGCGAGGCAACAAGAGCCAACTCAAGTGCCTTCCGCTGGACACAGCAGCAGCGGCCCCCAGCACAGCTAGCATAGGCCACAAACCTGCTGGCAAAGGAACTATATACATAGTGGGGCACAATGTGCCTCCACAAACAACAGGAGCAGATCTCCAAGCTCATCTTAAGAAAGCAGCAGACAAGGTCTACTGTATATACCAATGAACTATATACACCGCTGGGTGTAGGAGCCAGCTCCTGCACCAAACGTGGGACACAGGAGCAAGTTACACACTGCCGACCAGCAGCTAGCAGCAACAGGCGATGAACTGATGTCAATAATAAACTATATACACAGCGGGGCAACAAGAGTTAACTCAAGTGCCTCCGGCTGGACACAGCAGCAGTGGCCCTCAGCACAACTAGCATAGCTAGGGCGGGGCCACAGACCTGCTGACAAAGGAACTATGTACAATGTTGGGATACAGGATGTAAAAACACATGCACTTCTGCCTACAGAATTAACTATACACAAGTCTGATAGGGAAGGAAACTTCTCCAAGCAAACCCAAAAGGGGCAGACAGTTATAAAAAAGCCAGGAGCCAGTGCCTGATGGGCTACTGAAGCTCAACTGAAGCCAACACCAGATTCCCAATAGAAGGAACTGGTGCTGTCAAGTCCAGCCTGTAGAACTGAACAAAGGTGTGCGGCGAGACCCAACTCACAGCCGCACAGATGTCTGCCAGTCTGCTTTGAAAGGGCCTGGGCCTGTGTCCGTGCTCCTTAGGACACAAACAATTGGTCCGAGCGCTGAATGTCCTTAGTCCCGCGCAGGGCTCTCCTCAAACAGCTTATTCTGCTCCTCTGAAGAGAATGGAGGAGGATGGAAAACCATCAACTCAATAGGCCTCTTGATATGGAAAGGAGATAGCACTGTCGGAAGGAACGCAGGATTAGGTTGAAGCGTAACCCAGGACCCATCTCCCGCAAAACGGACACACAAAGGGTGAACGGACAGGGAGTGTAACTAGTTCACATGTTTTGTGGACGTGATCGCCAACAAAAACGCCGTCATCAGTGACACTAACCTGAGGTCAACTGATTGCAAGGGCTCAAACGGGGCCTTGGAAAGCACGTCTAGCACTACATCAAGGAGCTACGCGCACCTTTCAGAAACTGCTGCGCCAAGAAAATGAGACCCAGGAGGATCACTATCAGTACTGACATGAGGAGAAGGCGGGCAAATAAACCTTGAGCGTGGACGGGGACTTGCCCTGGTCCAACAGCTCCTGCAGGAATTGCAGAATGACACCTATATGGCAAACACCAAAGTTTGAAAAGACCTCGTAGAGGGAGCTCTCGCCTACTGAATAGTGGCCACTACCTTGTCCGACAGACCCCAAGCCATCAAGCGATCCTGCTCAGGGGCCAAGCCCAGAGCTGGAGCAGGCCCAGAGTTGGGATGCCACATTGTGCCCTGCAGCAAGTCCGCCCACAGGGGAAGCTGCCAAGGCTCTCCGTCCAAGAGGGACACCAGGAAGGGAGACCTGTCCTGTGTCTGACTTGGGTAACTCCTAAACAGTTCTATTCACTAGCTGTTTTTCAGGAGCAGCTTAAATACCTTTGTGATGAGCTTCTTGCCACCAACTGACACCTCTCTGACTCACTTACTTCACCTCCAGTTTCCTAAACTAGGTCACCTTTCCTTCAATCTTGTTACTCTAACAAACAAACAAACAAAATAATTAATTAACTACAAGCTGAGCAAGACAAAACAAAAACTATATCACTCTAGATAAGCAATTATGTTTTTTAGCTAAGGGATATGCAACCCAACCTCCTGCTCCTTCTCCTAGTCTCTACTCTCCCCCTGACTGGTTTCCCCCAGTTTATATTCCTGGAAACCCAACCCCTTCTGGTCTATTCCAACACTGAATTCATAAACCCCGTACTGAATATCCCACCACCATGAACAATCAGTCATTTATAACACGTTTCTCATAATTACTCCAATAAATTCTCCATACCAGAAATGACTGTACAGCTACACCTGGTACATCTAATCTGGTAAGTAATTGAGTATTATACACTAAAACACAAACAATGTATGACTTGTTCCCCCTAATCATGGTAATTCTTTCTGGCATAAAATCAAGGCAGACGTTCCACTTGGGCTTACCATCTTGGGTCCTAAAATAATACCGTGCACGTTTCCAACCCTGTGTGCACCCACCGCAAGAGGAGCCGGCGGCACTTTGCACAGCTCCGACTTACACCACCAGGAACAGAATAGATGCAGAAGAAAAGGAGAGATAGCATACACCATGTAAATGTATATTCGGGGTTGTGTTTATGAAAATGTACTGTTTATGATTATGAGCTGCCCGCAGATAACGTTGTGTACCTATGATCGTTCTATCACACTCTCTCACTGTCCTGTGTCGGACTTGGGTAACTCCTAAACAGTTCTATGACCGTTAGCAGCAAATTTGCCACCACAGCGAACTCCCCTGTAGACTGTGCGGCCCCGACACCATGGGTGTTGCTGTGCAATGTAAAAAGCCAATAAGGACTCAGTGGGTCAGTGCTTGGGCAGTGCTTCTGACTCAAAAGATAACCAGCATTTATCTTAATTCCAACAGCAAAGTGCCAACAAGCCTGCAACTTCAAGGTTGACCAGTGAGATCTCTAATGTATGGCTGGTTTCCAGTTGTCCTCTAAGGGAAAAAAAAAACGCCTGCCATGGAAATGTAATGGTACCTTTCTCATATTTGCTAAAGATCGTGCCAAAATTGAAAGAGGAAGTAATAAAATAATAGGCCTAAATAAAATAATAACTACATAAAATAAGAAATAAATACACACAATACAAAATAAATAGATACAAAATTGATATTTTGATGTATGTCCTTTTTTAGTCATCTATGTATTTATTTATTTCGTATTTTATTTATTTATTTATTGCACGGATTACTCTTCATACACTGGTTGTTCATACTACTAAACACTTTGGTATATTTCACCTCCAACCGTTAGGGTGCAGTAGTCCACTGAAAAAAGCTCTCTCTCTCTCTCTCTCTCTCCGTGAGTTGGTGTGTACGTGTTTCGGCGAGGCTCGCTTCCTGTGTTTAAAGCAAGGCTAAGATACCAATCAACTGCTGTAGCTCTCATAGCTAACAATATTGCATCCTATTGAGTTGCTCTGTATCTCCACAGACGAAAATACACAGGTAGTGAAACCATGTCTGTCAACCTGAGCAAAAATGGCCCGGCACTCACAGCTGCCTACAAAGAAGTAGTGGACGTAAAATCCAAAACGGACTGGTAAGAAACCTTAATAATAATAGATTCAACGAAGGATGTCATTTTTCTTTCACTGTATATTTTCACTGAGCTCTCATGGGGAAGCAGAACAATTCCCCACCCGTCTCAGCATGCCTTTCCTGGTCCTCCGCACTGATTTCTGTATTTGCTGTTATCAGGAAACACCCATTTATTGCTTTGCATGCCTTTTAGCACTAGATATCTTTGTTTATTAAACCTCTTTAGAAAAACGTAAACGTAAAACTCCTTCGGAATTGACCTTTTTTTAATATGTATCGTTGCAGTTTCACTTTTTACAATATACTTCCTGTTTAGGCTAAACGATGTATAAGTTAATATTTATTACTATTAAGAATACGAAACTATTGTAATTGGATTGAACATATATTATTAATGGAAAATCTAGGCGAAATAGAAACCTTTTGTGTGTAAACTACTGCACTGTAGTGAAGGAGGTGTTTCGTTAATACCCTTCATCAGGCACAGGTGATGTAGTATATATCTTCTATTTCTGAAACTTGTAGTTATTTATCAAACGTCGTGACTGAGTTTGCATTATGGAAAGGCGTTTGCTGGTTTTGTTACACAGGCTCTTTATATAAGGGATAAGAGCTAGAGTGAGTCATTCCTAACACAAGATAAGGTCTCTTCCTTACGTCCTGGAACTTGCTAGACTGTAACAAATACAGTTACGCAAACGGTAGTAACGTTTAAAGTTTAAGCCTTCATAGATTCTTAAGAAACCTGAAAGTGTTCAGGTTTTAGACTTTTTAATTTTAGGTTTTTATTTATCCTCCATATGCAGCTGTCTATATATCTAAATATGTGTAATGTGCACACATTACCGATCTGCAATGGGTTATTAGCAATTTTACTTCAGAAATTAGTACATTAGTTAGGAAGCCCATTTATACCAGGCTGCATGAGAAATAGAACAGACATGGAGACAGTAATGATAATTGTTTAGTGCAGTTTGAGATTGAAATGTCTACAGCTTACACAACCCTCCCACCAGCTGAAAAGAAGGAATAATGTTGACCTTTTTGTCAGAAGAACGAAGAAAAGCAGGAATGCTTTTAAGTTCTAATCATAAGTCTTAATTTTCTTTAAGGCAGTTTACATGATTTAACAAATAATATCATTCAATTTTTACACATTACAAGGGATTCAACTTCTCTTAAGACGTTTTCTATGAGAAGTTACTATTCTAAAACCGTTCGAGTCTGAACAGTGGATTTGAGAGGCATAATGAAATTGAATACTTTGTAAGTACTACATTGTCTGGGAACAACATACGTAAGATAGGACAAAGGCAGACTGAAGTATTTTCTGTAAAAGCTTTATATTTATACTATGGCTGAGGGAATATAGGCCAATTCCAGACTGCTTTACCTGCTTTAATATATTCCAAGTGTGAATAACAAACCCAACATGGGTTAGAAAAGAGAAATTCAGTCAAGTCTTCTAAAAATGTGTAACTTCAAAGAAGTGAATACAGACCATGCATCTTCAACATGTACAGGCGGTAACAGAACATGCTGTAATCTAAAGTTCCAGCTGGGTAATTGTATTTTGGTACATTATTGACATACCAGTGTGTGAGGAATATTCCTGCCAACATCTGACATCTAAGCTTTATTTCCAATACTATAACCCAATAAGTAAAAATTGGGTTTTATTAAGCCTGTGATTTATGTATTTGAAAAATAGCACTGACCAGAAGTGATTGATCTAACCAAGAAAATGTCGGGTGAAAGGACAAGAAAAAATGTAATCATAAGCTTACAGTAAAATTATGACTTTGTTAGTTGTGCTGTTCTTTATGTATCTCTGTACACCAAGCCATACAATAATCATAGTAATGGTAGTTTGCTATAGAGATTCATGTCTGCTATATGTTTCCCATTTCATCAGGAAGAGGCATACTTTGTTGTTCTTCATGCTAACAGTGACTCTTGATACTGACATCTTTCAAGTACAAGAAGCTAAGCCAAAGAGACGTAGGATCTTTTATTATAGCACATCATTAAATTACAGCCAAACATTACTATTAGTGTTTAAAATGGAATGCATTAATTATACAAATGTTGAAAATTATTTTAAAAATGATTTAAACAAATTCAGAAGTGATTTTTTTGGAAAGACTACACACACATGCTCATTCTGTGTTTACTTAGTTTCAATCAGTGTTTCAATCTTAGGTTAAATGTTAATATAGGCCTAGTTGAGTGAAAATGCATCTTTTGTCAAATCTCACTTGTCTAGTCTAGTTCCCCTATTTGCACAAACACTGAAGATATTTTTGCATGCTAAGGAGCAACAGTAACATATTAGGCCTATTACCTGTTTCAGAGTCATAGGGCAAATATTGAACCCCATTTTGCAAGAAATCAATGAAATAATGTATTAAAGTTCCCTGCGTACTGAAAATATATTTTTTAATTATACCTGTTGATTGGAGTGATTAAGAGCATCTAGTTTTAATTAACCTCAGTTCAGCATCAGGGATATTGGTGCTGCATTACACTGCCAGAGTTCATTACAGTATTCATAAAGCAATCAAGGCATGACTAACAATTGTTTGTGGGATAAGAGACATGCCCCACCCATTCTTTGGTCAAAACTCTCCTTTTGTTTTTGTTGTGAATTGTCAGCTCGCTATTGACACACACATTGTGTTTTTTGGCTTGTTTTAGTGTGCTATTCTGATGATAGTAATCTTGGATTTAGTTTGTTTTTTAAACCTGCTTGTTACCTTTGCGAGACTCAGTTCAAGGAAATTATCACACAGATGAGCAAGCACTTTGATTTTGTAAGAAACAAAGTTTACAAAGTCAGGGGGTTACTGTGTCTTGCATTTAATTTAGTCAATTCCTCAGAAGTACTGTAGTTGCTGAGTTGTCGTATGCATCAATGTTACCTTTTCAAAATGTTTCTTGTGAAATAAACTACTTAGAGCAGGAATTATTTTATTAATCTACAATGTTTTAACTGATGGCAGACAGTGGAATTACAGTGGAATTCTACAGAATGGATCTCGGGAGTATAAGCTGTGAAAAAGTCTTAATTCAAGTCGAATTAAACCTCTTCTAATTAGCCTATGTAATTCAGTTAATTCAGGAATGAAATACTATTATAGGTTGCAACATAAATCCTATTGAAAAGCAGTCTTGGCCTCTTGCATTGAGATGCCAGTGAGTCTGATAAAAGGTGGGACACATTTCCTGTATATTTTCATTTATAGGATTTTGTCCTAAAAATGAATGCAATTGTATTATTGAAAGTGTTTTTAAGGTTTTTAATTGCTTACTCATGTTGCAGTTAAATTGTATGCCAATTGTTTGAAATTAGTTGCCATTGAGATTGTTATATATATAAAAAAGCTGTTAGTGTTTTAATTTAATGCAGTTAGTCTGATACATTAAATAATTTTCTCAAGCTGTCTTACTCTTCTTTTAATATAAAGGCATACAGTCCTTTATTATTTTCTTCCTCATTATGCATATTTTTTGCAGCAGCTCACTTCCTTTAAAAAATGAGATGTGGTTGTGCTTTAAAAAAGGAAGTTGTAAGAGCTTGTACTTCAGCTCATATAGGCCTACAAGTTGTTAATTTATTTCATGAGATAAATTTGTATCTGGTACCCAGTTAAAATAATACCTAAACGATGTTCACACATTGGGCCAGGATTCTTGTTCTAGGTTTGATCAGAGGTTGACTCTAGGCTTGGTTATAGCATATGGTATAGTCTATATGCTCCAGAAAATGAATTACACAACCTTCTTATACTAGTTTAAATTTATTGCATTAATAATTAGGGTAATTTCCTCATAAATTATAATTATTTGCTTTACAGCTTTCTACAAGACAATGTGACTCAGATTGAACAAGAAACTGTGAAAATGTTAAATGCAGTTGGACAAAGGTTACATATTATGTAGTGGTGTAGCATAAAATGTAATTTAGAAAATGACCAAAAGGAATTGCAAATGATTTTCAGGGGTACAGTATACTTGAATAATTAACATAAAACTACCTTTAATGTTTGTAATCTAGTAGTCACAAAGCAAACTATAATAAACGAATATGATGCAAAACAGATTGAAGGGTCTGCTGTGGTTTGAATAGCTGCGTTTTCTGAATGTGGCAGGAAGTGAGAAATTATGTGATCAGCATACTGTTGTTTTAAATATATTGAACAGCTGTCTCAAATGAGGGCAGTATCTCCTTGCTTTTGTTCCAAGCAAGATTCAAGTAACTGAATTGTTCTGATTAGTTGACTAATTGCAAGAATTAAATGTACTGCTTAAAGGGAACACTTAAATCATACATCGGATCTCGATGAACGAAATATATTAAAGATCAAAATCTTTACTGTACATTGTGTAATTCGTTGAGAACAAAATGATGTAACAATGGTCAGTGGAAACCAAAATCAACAACCGATTGAGGGCTGGATTCAAACTCTCACCGTAAATCAAAGTAAATAATTGAAATCACAGGCTTTTCTTACTTGCGTGAATTTCATCATGGCAACTCATAATGTGACTCAGTAGTGTGTATGGCCCCCACATGCCTGTATGCACTCCCGACAATGTCTGCGTATGCTCCTGATGAGACGGCGGATGGTGTCCTGGGGGATCTCCTCCCAGACCTGGATCAGGGCATCAGTGAGCTCCTGGACAGCCTGTGGTGCTACTTGGCAGTGGCGGATGCACCAATACATAACATCCCAAAGGTTCTCAATTGGATTCAGGTCTGGGGAACGTGAGGGCCAGTCAATGGCATCAATGCCTTCGTCATCCAGGAACTGCCTACACACTCTGGCCAAATGAGGCCGGCCATTGTCCTGCACCAGGAGTAACCCAGGGCCCACTGCACCAGCGTAAGGTCTGATGATGAGTCTGAGGATTTCATCCTGGTACCTAAAACCTGTCAGGGTACCGTTGGCTAGCATGTGGAGGTCTGTGTGACCCTCCAAGGATATGTCTCCCCAGACCATCACTGACCCACCGCCAAACTGGTCATGCTGGTTGATGTTGCAGGCAGCATAACGTTCACAACGGCATCTCCAGACTTTCATGTCTGTCACATGTTCAGTGTGAACCTGCTCTCTCATCTGTGAAGAGAACGGGGCGCCAGTGGTGGACCTGCCAGTTCTGGTGTTCTCTGGCAAATGCCTGTAAGCACAGGTCCCACTAGAGGACATTGGGCCCTCATGCCACCCTCATGGAGTCTGTTTCTGACGTTTTTTTTTGTTTTGTTTTTTTTTTAAGCAAAATTTTATATTTTTGTGGTAATGTTCTGTTTTTAATAAGTTGTAGTCTGCTTAAAACAATATTTAAGTACATTACAATATGCGTTTTTATCTCATGATAGTTTTATTGTGTGTTACATTGACAACACATGAGTCAATAAACATGTTTTGTAAAAAATGCAAAATGATAAATATATAAAAAAGTAAAGCTATTCAATGTTTTTGTGTAAGTGTGTTGTACAGCATAAATTGCCGTCAATCGTTTACTTTTGGTACTTAAGTGTTGAGGTTCTTTTCTTGTGTTTCAATTCCTAAACTTAATTTAACAGAAGAAAAAAATAAGTATCTGGTAATACTACTAACTAGGTACAGTTGCCTCCAGAATAATTCAAATCCTTAATAGACTACAGTGGGTTCCCTGCTAACACACAATGTTGCCACAACGTTGTAGCAATGTTGTGTGTTAACAGAGATTTAGGGACAAAAAGTGAACACTCAGTATTTCTTGCTAAAATTTATGACAACTGTTTATTAAAGTGTAATATGTATTAAAGCATATTCAATTAATTTTTAAACCCTGAGACTGGAGTGTCCCTTGAAACCAGCTGTAGTAGTAGCACCAGTGATGTTCAGAAAGGTAGGAAGTGGTGATTATTGTTTATACTTTAGTAATAAAATTGAACTTTGTAAAAAAAACTTCAGTTGCAATTACATTTACTTAATTATTCTTATAGTTTGTACAGTGCATTATGCAAACAATTTTAAAGGACTTTTTTTCATGATCAGAAAAAGACACGTTTCATTGTGCCAGAACATCGACTGGCAAGAGGTTAATAAAGCCCCATTCACACTGAAATGGTGCCAAATTGCAGGCAAATTGCCGGCAAGGATGCATTCACGCAGAAAACGGAGATTGCCGGCAAGAGCTGTGTGGCCATGGGGATGAGAAGTATCAAATATGTTGGACAACATGAAGTAACTTTATTGCCGTCATTATTATTTATTTATTGGCAGACGCCCTTATCCAGGGCGACTTACAAATAAGAGCAATACAAAGTGCAAAAATACAGTACAGTTCAAAGCATAATGCAATTTACACACGTGTATAGGAAATATACAGTAAACAATACAATGTAGTCGTATGTATGACTACATATGTGAGGGGGTAATGTTTGCCTGTATAGAGATAATATATTTTGTATTATTTATGGTACATAACTTCTGTGACAATAGTTAGCAATACATACGCCAACCTGTTGGTTTATCAATAACCCTCAGAATTGACCTTTTGCAAAAGCCCCGCTCACTTAGTTAGTGTTGCTACGCCTGTCAAGCTGCGCTTCTTTGTAAGTGGTAGCTACTGTAAACACTTAGCATGGAGGGGAAAGTAGCATATTACCGCTCAGTGCAAGTGATTATTTTTGGAGTAATACCTCTGCGATATCCTTCAGATCGAGGCAAAAGGGATTACAATATGCAGTGGAAGGATATGTTCAGAATATTCAAATCAACAAGGAAGGGGACAAAACAATAACTGAAGCACAAGCATACAGATCTCAATCAAAGAATGTTAAACCCCATAAACTCATCCTAAAATGTGATCAGCAAAGCCTTGTGGAGCAGTCTTGATCTTGCACTGCCAGGTCAGCTCTGTTTATATAGCTATTATAGAAATCTTCTATCGAATCGAATCAAAGAATGAAGAAGTAACTCTGCAAAACCCTGTCAGCACCCCCCCCCCCCCCCCCACCCCACATGCAGCCCCATGAAGCCCCCATAAAACCTGAAGTCTAGACTCGCTGCTGGCATTAGCTAGACAATGGCAACATCATTAGCTGCCTAGCTTACCTTGGAGCAGACAAATGTATGTTTGTTAATCTTTGTGGTATTTAGCTGGGAATGGGGCCTCCCACACTGTTTTATCCACTGCCGGCATTTTTCCTCTTGGGTTTTGGGTTTTGGAAAGGGGAAAAAAATTACTCCCCGCTCTACACTTCTGGGGTATCTGATGTTGGGTTTGCAGGTGGCGCAGGCACAGCGTTTCACCATTGTGAGTATTCATGACGAAAGCTTGACGGACCTTCTTCGAGTAGTGACCGGTTGCTAAGGTAGGATTGGACAATTACCGTTTGAGGACGGGGCTTTGCGAAAGGTCAATTGCTGCAACAATATTATTTTCAACCTCCGGCTTTTCTAACAACACGGTCCGTTTCTCGTTACGGTCACAAGTTCTTGGTCAAAGGTGACTTAACCTTGTTGGGTTGTGGTTGCAAAAATGTGCCTCTTTTCTGATTGGTTACGGCAGTTAGCTGACGCACTGCGTCAACACGCAGGGACTTGATGCTGAATTTGCCGGCAATCATTTTCCTGCTCCATTCACATAGACACATTGCCAGCACATTGCTGGCAATTAGACTAGGACCCTTGCCGGAAAATTTACCCATTCACACACACCTTGCCAGCAACAAATTGCGGACAAATTGCCCACAACTGTTTCAGTGTGAATGGGGTTAAGAGAGGGTCCCACTTCAGCAGTGTTCGATGTCTACCCTTAGCAAACCCCAAGCGAAGATGTTTTAACTAACTGGGCTGAGTAGGGCTGTCACGATTCAGTAATTAGATTTACAAAAAATCCTGGATAACAATTTCCTGCCTTGAGGCTTCGTTCTATTAAGCAAGCAGCATGTGCGCTGAGTCCAGTATGAACAGTTTTTAAGTCACAATATTGGAAGATGTGTATGGAGTCCGGATAAAATGGTTTTGGGGTCTGCATTCAGAGCGTGGTCCACCAGTTGGGAACCCTTGCCCTATACAGTCATATAGGCAACAGAACATGGGTATCATTTCATACTAAATATTTTTTGGTTTGTAAAATTTCAGTTTTATATTTTATATGGCAGATTTATTGCTAAATTAGGCAGGGTAATAGTTTCTTCTGTGTTGTTTGTTGCTGTCCTTATTATGTGATTCATGTAATAATATTGAAATATCAAAATTTAGGCTAGACCACAAGTCAAGATACAAATGCACAAACTCATCCTTTTGGTTTTCAAAAGGCACATCAGATTACCCTATTCATTGTCTGTGACTCTTTTAGGGCTATATTTTTTTCCATAAGAATATATTTTTAAAGCCAAATTATCAGACTACTTTGTAAAATATCAAATCTCCCTTGTTTTATAAACAAGAACAAATCTATTGGCCTTCCTGTGATTGACTGATAACACCATGACGTGGCATATATTTGAAATGATTAATGATTTTTGAAAGACAATGTATTCTAAACCTAAATAGAGAAACAAGTGGCCTGTTTTTGCAGAACTACCCCATGATACTTCACTTTTTCATGTTTTTTTTCATATTTGTTATTGATTATAGGGCTATTAGTGATTTAACAATTTCATAATTTTTTGTTGGTGATGAACTGTCACTGGTGATGCAAAGTGTGTGACAAATTGACCAGTACCTTAGGCTACCATTTAATAATTGTTTTTAAAACTAATAACAAAACATTGCAACTGCAATTTAAAGCTGGACAAAGTAGATAAGTTTGTATTTTTGGCACAGAACCTCCACATACAACATAACTGAAAGCATATGTTTGTAACCCTTAAAAACAAAAACAACAGCATAAATTAAACTGATTTAATTTAAATACTTTTAAATATTTATTTGAATCTAAAAAGTGTATTTCAAATGCTCCTTTTAAAGTTGGGTTTTTAAGTCAACGACTTTATAACACTTAAAGACACTTGTGTTGTGTATTTGTTAATTCCTTTATTTAGTATTTGATTGAACAAAATTAAAACACAAGCCCTCTTGGTCTTGTTCCGCACCCTCCCCGCTCTCTCATTCTGTAGGTAAATAAATAACATCAAATGTGTTAACATCTCCATAATCTGTAGTTTGTGCACCCTCTTTGAGTTTGAGACTAAGAAAATTCATCCTCTGGTCTTTAAGAAAAATCTGATCATTAAACACAATTCCAAGTGTCAATGAGAAGCAGTTTGCAAATTCATACAAGGTTTGCACAAGGTCCATGAAGTACTTAAAATGCTTGAATTTGGGTCGCAGAAATTGAAGTACTGGCATACCTGGAAAAACACCCCCTTTTGTGATTTAAGTCCTTGAAAAGTCCTTGAATATAAATATCCAATATCTTAATGCCATGTTCTGATTTTCAGATTAAGTAAAATACTATAATCGCTTAATATATCTAAGCTCGGTATGAGATTCTAAGGCTGCATCAGCAAGGTCTCTCCCAGGCAGTTATTTCAAGGTAGACAGGGGTTTCCAGATGTGCTGTCCAAGCTCTTTTGAAGAGAAGCACAACGAAACAGGCAACGTTGAGGACTGTAGACGCAGTGGTCAGCCAAGGAAACTTACTGCGGCAGAAGAACGACGCACTTCACTTTGCAATCGTAAGATGTCCAGCAGTGCCATCAGCTCAGAATTGGCAAAAAACAGGGAGACCCTGGTACACCCATCTACTGTCCGGAGAAGTCTGTTCAGAAATGGCCTTCATGGAAGACTTGTGGCCAAAAAGCCATACCTTTGACATGGCCAAGTGACTCAACTATGCACAGAAACACGGGAACTGGGGTGTAGAAAAATGGCAGCAGGTGCTCTGGACTGATAAGTCAACATTTGAAATATCTGGCTGTAGCAGAAGGCAGTATGTTCGCCGAAGGGCTGGAGAGCGGTACACGAATAAGTGCATGTAGGCAACAGTGAACCATGGTGGAGGTTCCTTGTAAGTTTGGGGCTGCAAATGGAGTTGGGGATTTGGACAGAATGAATGGTCTCCTCAGTGCTGAGAAGTACAGGCAGATACTTATCCTTAATGCAATACCATCAGGGAGGCATCAGATTGGCCCCAAATTTATTCTGCAGCATGACAACTATCTTCAGCGTAAAGAAGAACAAGGAGTCCTGGAAGTGATGGTATGGCCCCCACAGAGCCCTGATCTCAACATCATCGAGTCTGTCTGGCATTACATGAAGAGAGAGAAGCAACTGAGGCTACCTAAATCCACAGAAGAACTGTGGATAGTTCTCCAATAGCGCTTTTCCGCCGACAAGGAGACGGTGCTGGAGCCGGAGCTGGTGCTCGGACTGGGAACCAGCTGATGTTTTTGCGAACCGGCCCGCTTTTCCACCAGTTTTGGAACTGAACGCTGACGTCGCTGGATGTGGGAATTCCCAAGCATGGAGTAGAAGTGAGAAACACTCTGCAATAATAATCAGCACAGAGGCGACTGCGTCTTTAAACCCTTTTTAACCATCATAATCAAACTCATTCAGTGTCTATACAGCACACATACACTGTAAAAAAAAAAAAAAACGCGAGATCACACATGTAGCAGAAACTAAAATACAACTACGAACATGATCAGATAACTCAGCCTTTTATTTGTATTTATTTTTATTGATGCATTAAGGGATTTACACCGATTCGCTATTTCAGACACTTTTACTGTCTTAAAAAAAAAAAAAGTTAACATGCATTCGTCACCACGCACAAAGTTCACATTTTCATTCATTTTGTGGCGTATTTTTAATTTTATTTTATAAATATAAATATAGGCTAGCCTATTGATTATGGATGCGGCTGTTTTGGGGGTATTCGTGGTGCAGTCGTGCGCAGATCAATAAACTGTCGGACGATCTCGGGTGATGTTAATGGTTTGATGGGAAATTGTGCTTATTGATGAAGTCTGGGATGATGGTCCCAAATCACTGTTGCATTGTCCCTGTTGCCAGACACGCAGCAATGCTCTTATGTTCTGAAAGTCACCCTGGATAAGAGCGTCTCCTAACAGATACACAATAATAATAATAAAAATAATAATAATCCATTGTCAGCACTGCTGGCGTGTGATCGCTCGCCATGCGCATCACTGTAACAGATCTTCCTGTGTATTTGATCTTCTCTTACTGTAAAATATGTTTTGTGTAGTTTGCCCTGTGCTAAGAAAATGAATTTATTCATAAATTATTAATCATGTTCAAACCAACCCGGGACACATGACTCATAGGGACACTGGATTCGGCATCACACCGGACCAGATAATGACCAGTTCATTAACAAACATTTCCGTCCAATCTATATCGTCGTAATATCATCATAATATCACTGTAACACGTCTTTGCTTTCACAGAAGGTGAGCTCAGTCATCTCTCATTGCTGCCATTTGCCAACTCCTAACTAGTGAGTGGACCTGGTGAGACCATATTGTTACTGTAGTGTCTCTCTCTGACAGACTGCTGTTTGCTGCTGATTTCCCTCATTTTTAATCAAAACTCTCCTCACTGCTCACGTCTCTGCTGACATTTTAAACATGGCGGCTGAACTCCAGCAAATAACTTTTGGTGGAGACGACTTTACCCCGCCCCCCAGCCCCTGATGTTACTGGTTCTTAGGTTCCAGACCAGCAAGTTTTTGGTGCCAGCCTGGAGCCAGTTCTTTTGCTGTGGAAAAGCAAAAAATGGTTCTAAATTAGGTACCGGCTCCGAACTAGCACCGGCTCCTTGTCGGTGGAAAAGCGCTACAAGATGTTTGGGCCAACCTACCTGCCGAGTTCCTTCTAAAACTGTGTACAACTGTACCTAGAAGAATTGATGCTGTTTTGAAGGCAAAGGGTGGTCACACCAAATATGGATTGGATGTAGATTTTTCTTCTGTTCACTCACTTTGCATTTTGTTAATTGATAAATCTATTTTTGAAAGCATTCTTACTTTTATAGCATTTTGCATTCTGCCTAAAACTTTTGCACAATACTGAACATCATGTATTGTTTTGCACTATATAGACAAATATAAGAATTTGCATTTTTTTTTTCCTATGCTGCCAATAAACCACAATCGGGCAGTGTTTTCATTTATGATATCATCTACTAAACATTACTATAAACAAAACGTGTGGGATTTAAAATACGGTATCAATTGTAGATATGGTTAAATGGTGTGTGGTGAACTTTTTGTGGGCAGTGGACAGTATATAGTGTAGTACAATTTGTTGAAACAGTATTTTCCCTGGTCAACAGATTATTCACCCCTCACAGCAAGTAATGAGAACATGAAGTTTACAAACGAGAGGAGGCCATTCCACACATAATGCTCATTTGGTGTCCATTTAAGAACTAAGTGATCCAAGGATACTATCCAGTCTTTTTAAATTTTCAAAAATTTTCAGCTTCAACCACATCGCTCAGGAGTTTGCTCCAGATTGTGACTTCTTTCGTTGTGAAGAAGTGTCTCCTGTTTTCTGCCTTGAATGTCTTGAAGCTCAATTTCCATTTGTGTCCCTGGGTGCGTGTGTCCCTGCTAATCTGGAAAAGCTCCTGTGGTTTGATGTGGTCGATGTCTTCAAAATCATGAAAAGCAAAGTCACCACATAGTCTCCTGTTCCAGGGTGAAAAGGTTCAGTTCCCTCAGTCTCTCCGAGTAGGTAACTGCCTCTAGAGCAGCGATCTCTTTCTTGAAGTGTGGTGCCCAGAACTGTACACATTATTCCAGATGAGGTCTAACTAGTGCATTGTACAGTCTTAACATTACTTCCCTTGTTTTAAATTCTACACTTCTGACAATATACCCTAACATTCTGTTTGCCTTTTTTTTTATTGCTTCCCAACATTGTTTGGATGGAGAAAGTGAGGAGTCCACATAGACTCCTAGGTCTTTCTCATGCATTACTTCATCTAGTTCTGTTCCTCCCAAAGTGAAAGTATACATTTTACATGTTATCTGCATGTATTACCTTGCACTTGTCCACATTGAATTTCATCTGCCAGTTGTCAGCCCACAACTGAACAGTCCCTTTTGAATAGCCTGTGCTGCTGAGATTGTATCTGCTGAGCCACCTATTTTAGTATCATCTGCAAAGTTTAACTATCCCAGAGTCCACATCATTAATATAGATTAGAAAAAGCAAAGGCCCTAGTACTGATCCCTGTGGAGCTCCACTAACAACCTCACTCCAGTTAAAAGCAACTCCTCTAATTGACACCCTCTGTTTCCTATACATCATCCAGTTCATAAGCCATCTACAGTGGGGGGAGAAAAGTATTTGATCCCCTGCTGATTTTGTACGTTTGCCCACTGACAAAGAAATGATCAGTCTATAATTTTAATGGTAGGTGTATTTTAACAGTGAGAGACAGAATAACAGCAAAAAAATCCAGAAAAACGCATTTCAAAAAAGTTATGAATTGATTTGCATGTTAATGAGGGAAATAAGTATTTGACCCCTTCGACTTAGTACTTGGTGGCAATAACCTTGTTGGCAATCACAGAGGTCAGACGTTTCTTGTAGTTGGCCACCAGGTTTGCACACATCTCAGGAGGGATTTTGTCCCACTCCTCTTTGCAGATCCTCTCCAAGTCATTAAGGTTTCGAGGCTGACGTTTGGCAACTCGAACCTTCAGCTCCCCCACAGGTTTTCTATGGGATTAAGGTCTGGAGACTGGCTAGGCCACTCCAGGACCTTAATGTGCTTCTTCTTGAGCCACTCCTTTGTTGCCTTGGCTGTGTGTTTTGGGTCCTTGTCATGCTGGAATACCCATCCATGACCCATTTTCAATGCCCTGGCTGAGGGAAGGAGGTTCTCACCCAAGATTTGATGGTACATAGCCCCGTCCATCGTCCCTTTGATGCGGTGCAGTTGTCCTGTCCCCTTAGCAGAAAAACACCCCTAAAGCATAATGTTTCCACCTCCATGTTTGACGGTGGGGATGGTGTTCTTGGGGTCATTCCTCCTCCTCCAAACACGGTGAGTTGAGTTGATGCCAAAGAGCTGGATTTTGGTCTCATCTGACCACAACACTTTCACCCAGTTCTCCTCTGAATCATTCAGATGTTGGCAAACTTCAGACGGGCCTGTACATGTGCTTTCTTGAGCAGGGGGACCTTGCGGGCGCTGCAGGATACAAATACTTATTTCCCTCATTAACATGGAAATCAATTTATAACTTTTTTGAAATGCGTTTTTCTGGATTTTTTTGCTGTTATTCTGTCTCTCACTGTTAAAATACACCTACCATTAAAATTATAGACTGATCATTGCTTTGCCAGTGGGCAAATGTACAAAATCAGCAGGGGATCAAATACTTTTTTCCCTCACTGTACTTACATTACCCTGAATGCCTACAGCTTCCAATTTGAGGATCAGTCTTTGGTGTGGAACCTTATCAAAAGCTTTTTGAAAATCTAAGTATATCATATCAGATGCTTTCACATGATCTACAGCTGCAGTTGCATGTTCGATAAATTCCAATAAATTAGTAATACATGATCTGCCTCATATAAACCCATATTGACTATCTCCAAGAATATGGTTTTCATTAAGATGCTACTCTATTTTCTGGCTAATCATTTTCTCCAACATTTTACAAGTAATGTGGGTGAGACTGATTGGTCTGTAATTTTCTGGCTTAGTTTTGTCCCCTTTCCTGTGGGTTGTTATGACATTTGCTGTCTTCCAGTCAATTGGCACATCCCCTGTTCTAAATGTCATTTGGAATATTTTAGTTAGCGGCCTATACATAATGTCCCTCTTTTTTTTTTTTTTTTTTTTATAAGTACTATTGGTAAGATCCCATCTGGCCCAGGTGATTTGTTTGTTTTTAATTCTGCTAATCCCTTTAGTACCTCCTCCTCATTTATCCTGATCTCTCTTAGGATTTGTCTGGACTGATTGTTAACCTGTGGCATGTTATCTGTTTTTCTTTTGTTTAAACCTCTGTGAAATACTCATTTCGAACATTTGCCACATTTTGTTTGTTTTCCAAGATACTTCAATTTTTGCCCTTTTATCTGTTTCACTTCCTCCTTTATTGACCTCTTGCTGTTGTATTATTGAAAAAGCCATTTGTATTAGTTTTAGCTCCGAGAGCCATGTTTCTTTCTATTTCCCTCTTTGCTTTCCTGATCCCTTTCTTAAGATGTCTTTGCAGCTCAACATATTCTTTGTATTTTTTGTCTCCATCCTTTTTGTATGCGCTACACACCATTTTGTTTCTCAATATTTTTATGCATACTTCTATTAAACCATTTTTTCCAATGTTTTTTGTTCCTCAATTGGGTAGAAATTTCTCCTGAGCCTCAAGTAGTATATTCCTAAAATATAACCATCCATTTTCAACTGAATCTGTATCTGTTGTGCTCCAGTCTAGCTCTTCTAAGTGCCGCCTCATACCTTCAAGGTTTGCTTTTGTAAAATTGTAGACCATTGTTTTAGACTTGGACCTTGTTTTTTAAAATTATGCCTCAAAGTTAACCATATTGTGATCACAGTTTGCCATTGGTTCTCAAACTAGTGTCCCTCTGACTCTGTCTTGCAATGCATGCACTCTCCCTGGTTGGTTCCCTGACAAATTGAGTTAGAAAGCAGTCATTTACCATCTCAACTATTTCTATTTCTGCTTCTGTAGTCCCGACTAGGGATGTCGCGATTACCTGATTTCACAATTTAACCACGATTTAAAATGGTCACGGTTATTAGACCGTAAGAATTTGGAAGCTAAGGCTAAAAACCGGAAAAAACGACCATGTTGTCTATTTATTTTAAAAAATGTACTGAAAATGTGTCTTTCAAGTGTGGGTCTAACTACTTGCGCCGCATGTGCGTGCTGCATGTGAGGCTGTTACTATGGTAACGGAGTTCACAAGGTGATTGTCTAGTTAAGGCCGGGCGAGTGCAGAGCGTGAACTTTCAGCGCACGTGAAACTCTCAAAAGGAGAACATGGTGGAACAACACAATCTCCTGCACTTGTATCCGCCGAAGAAGCTAATTAAATCAGTTATTTGGGAGCATTTTGGCTATCGAAAAAATGACAGGAGTTTTTGAAGAAGGGTATCCAGTATGCAAAACGTGCAGATGAAAATTGTCAGCAGAAGCGGGGAACACATCTAATATGTTCCAGCACGCTTTACTCATTCTTATTGACCACCTGCATAGCCTCTTCTGAGGACTGTATTATGCATGTGCAGCGCGCACGAACGAGTGCTTTCTGCTTTCATACGTTACATTTGCACTCGTCCATGCGTGCAGCACATGCATCATAATGTCCTCAGAGCAGGCTATGCAAGAGGTCAATAAGAATGAGTAAAGCGTGGGTATGCTGTTGTTAGAAGATGTCTGGAGTGGGCTATTCACACATTTCCCAAGTTCCCTGCCCTGAGCAACCTGGCAAGATATGTTCTTTGATTCCGGCCACGAGTGTACCTTCAGAGAGAGTATTTAGCCTTTGTGGTCTGATTTTGGAGGAGAGACGTTTGGTACAGAAACCGTCATCAGTCAGCGACAATCGGTTCTTGCATGGATGTTTTAAATAGTTAGGTAAAAAAAAATAAAAAAAAATTGCAGTGTAGCTAGTAAGCCAACAGTTTTCATTTGTTTGTTTGTATTTTTTGGCTTATAATTTTGAGTGACAGATGTCACAGAAAAATAAACAAAACACGACATTTTTCTACTATGTTGACAGTAAAATATGTTAAAAGAATTCTGCATCTTGATAAGACGAATAACAATAATTATTGTATAGCCTACATTTTATATTTGTTATCCCCAATCTCTCTTTCTTTAGGGGAAATTTTAAATGTGAGATTCTGGAAACAAGATCTAAATTTAGCAGGATCGGTCGGGAAGAAAATCAATCTAAGCCGATAGCGGGTGAACACAGAGTGAATTTTAAGAGGGAGCGGGCGGGTGCAGAATAGAACTTAGTGGGAGCGGGCAGGAGCGGGATGAAAAAAAAAAAAAAAAACAGTCCTGTGCAGATTTCTACCACAAAATGTATACTGTTTAACTGTTACAGCTGATTAAATATCCTAGAAGACAGTGGCTGAATTATGTCATGAAGGCAATGCTTGATTGAATTAATCCCTCACACAGAAATGCGTTAAGAGCTAATAAGTAGCCCCCAGAACAGAGTAAATACAAACGAATTGTTTTATAGACCAGACTGAATTAGCAACATGAAACCATTAATAATATATAGAGAATACAAAGGAAATAAAAGTAAATTTTCCCACTACAATATCCTAATTCTAGCTTTTTCTATGTACATGTCAATGATGCTAAAGCCAAACATACTTGCATCGTATATGAAAATATGACTCCAGAACCTTCCGTTTGTGAAAGTATGTTATAATTAAAACCCATAACCACTTCTAACAGAAGTGGATAGAAGTTGCCAAAGCCAGACAGGACAGGTGAGAGAGCAATCTTGTTGTGTTTTCTACTTTCAGACACTTATCATTCCTAATCTTTTTTCTAGTTTGCCTTAATTGTAGTTAATTTAGTACAGCTGCTGTGTTGGTTATAGTAAATGGATTGAAGGAAAGGTGATCTAGTCAAGGAATTTGGAGGAATTCTGGAGATTGCATTGTGCCAGGTGCGGCCAGTTAGATGTCAATTGGTGGCAGGTAACTAAAATAAAAGGTAAAGTAAAAGGCAGCTTTCTTGGTAAGACAAAAGTCGAGCACTTGAATTGGGGACAAACACCAAGAGAGGTTTTAAGGCACCAACAACTTGCTAAATTTAGAATCATGTAGCCACTACAGTGTCAGGTTTGCAGAAAAATTGCCTCCAAGAAGATTGAATCTGAACGCAGTCCATGTTGGTCAATCAGAATTGGTCAGTGAGCCCATGAGAGAGATGGTGTGCATACCAAAACCTAGGAAGGTTGAGCCCTTAGAAAAGAAAAGTGTAGAGAACAGCTGACTTTACAGTATTTTTAAAACATTATTTCTATTTTTGATTAGCTTTCTATCCATGCTAAGGTAGATGGAGTAAAGCCATAACACCTAAGTTTTTCCCACTAGTAATCTATGATCGATAACGTAAAAAGCTGCGATAAAGTCTAACAGTACTACAATATTCTTTTGATCATAATTATTTATCGAATCGTATGTCATTTGTGTAAGCGCTGTGCATGTGGCATGCTTTACTCTGTAAGAGTGCTGGTAGTCACTTATCAAGTTGTTCACAGAAAAATAGCTTTGCATCTGGTCAAATTTTTTTTCAAAGAGCTTGTAGTCTGTAGTAACCACAGAAAAGGGTGTGCAAGCATGAGCCAAGAGCTAGAAATGCCCAACAGTTGGACAATGACAGCTCAAAAGGTAATGGGAGGGCAGTTGAGCTCCATGGTGCTCACTCCCCCCCCAGAACAGAGAGGTAATTATTGAGGTGTAGATCACACAGTGTGTTCTAGTGATAAGGAGACCTGCATAGTATCTTGCCTGCCTGGTACTCAGGTTGCGGATCTCCCTAAACTAGTAGATGGGCTACTGGCCAAAGCCAGGGGGGTCCACTGGTCATGGTACACATTGAAACCAATGACATAGGAATGGGTAGGCCATAGATCACACACTGATCTGCGGACACAAATGGAAATTGGGCTTCATAAACCATGAGAGACCTAGGAGTCTACGTGGACTCCTCACTTTCCACATCCAAACAATGTGGGTAAGCAATAAAAAAGGCAAACAAAATGTTAGGCTATATTGTCAAACGTGTGGAATTTAAAACAAGGGAAGTCCTGTAAAGACTGTACGATGCACTAGTTAGACCTTATCTGGAATACTGTGTACAGTTCTGGGCACAACACTTCAATAAATACATTGCTGCTCTTGAGGCAGTACAGAGGTGGGTAACCAGACTTATTCCAAGTTTGAAGGTAATGTCCTACTTGGAGAGACTGAGGGAACTGAACCTTTTCACCCTGGAACAGAGGAAACTATGTGGGCACTTGATTCAAGTCTACAAAATCATGAAAAGCATTGACCACATTAAACCAGAGGAGCTTTTCCAGATCAGTAGTTACACATGGACACATGGAACACACATGGATAATGGACTTCAAGGCATTCAAGACCGAAAACAGGAGAGACTTTTTCACAGTGTCTTCACAATCTGGAACAAACTCCCCAGCGATGTGGTTGAAGCCGACAATTTGGAAGCATTCAAAAATACTCAACGTGATCCTTGGATCACATATTTATTAATGGACGCCAAATGAGCATGATGGGTCGAATGGCTTCCTGTTTGTAAATGTTCTTATGTTTCTTATATAAAAAATATATTAAAAAATCTACAACATGCTGTTACAGAGAAAGTAAGCTTGTGGGACATATAGAACTCTATTTGAATTATGTATTTTATTTAGAAAGGCTTTTTTTATTTTTTTATTTAGTACACACATAACACTGTTTTGTATACCTGCATGTTTCAATTTGTGTGTGATGTTTGGGATTTCTTTTTCTTTTTATAACTCTTAAGGGCCTTATTTACCTATGAGGGAAACAGCAATGATATTCGACTGGCTGCAAAAGGAGGTGAGTAGCCCACCTGGACACATTCATTCAAAAACACTGTATAGTCCTCTTCTGTATGTACATGAAATGATTGTTGCATAATAAGTAAGCTTTGAGTGGAAGTTATTTATTTATACAAATATATTATTCTTTGAGATTTGTCAATTATTAGTAGACTCAACCACATTTCAAAGAAACCTATAGTAAAAAGTGTAAATATGTACATGCGTAAAAATATAAATATGCCTAAAAATACCTCACAAATCAGAATGTAGTTTTGTAGATAGCTAAACAAGGTGATTCTCATTCCCAAAAGCCTGTCTTATCCATGCTGAACAATCAGTTATATGCAAGGTCCTAAATGTTGTACCAGTCAATGTTGCTTGTGATTTCACTACAATAGATTAAATTGTAAATTGCAATGTAGAACTAACAAACACTGTTCACTGTCATGGGACTCTACATAGCTTTACTTGAGCCTGATCCCTGCCTCTTAACATTATGACAAGTCATTATTTTCTGGTGTCAAATTGGAAAAGGTGAAGTAACTAACGCAAATCTGTGTTTACCCCATAAAGTTGCATAGTCAGGGGGTAGTCAGTTACTAAATTGTGGAGGCCGGGGATGTCCTAGCAGATCATCGAACAAGAGTGAGGGGTGGAGCCTGTGCGCTTGTTTAATTTGTTTTATTTTTATTTCCGGTTTATTTAAGGGGGGCGTCTCGTGATCTTGGTGCTGCGGGCCGCTCGCACGATATAATGGTGGGGGAAATGCTGGGAATTAATCTTAATTTTGACCACATATCTTGTATTTATGATTTTATTTTTTTTTCTTAACGTTTTCCATATTGTAATTTGTCTATGGAGTCCAGTGTATAATATGTATTTTGCCCTTGATTGTGTAATTTAGGCTGCTCAGCATATAGTGGACTTAATTCAAATGATAATCCAAAATGGAACATCGTTATGCAATCCCACAATTGTATAATTGTTACATTTATGCACACATTTGGGACAAAATTTAAATGAAAATGCAATAAACCTATTTGCATTTGCATTTTCATATACTAGTATGCACATTTGCTGATGATATTAAAATGTTAATGCAAAAGCCAACTGCAATTTTATTTTTGGGTCTTATCCCTGCTGAATTGCTTTATCGGATTGTAGTATTTTAATGCCACAATTAAATGTAATCCTAATGTATTTGTATTGCTTAAAGCAGCGTGATGGAATTGACTGAATTAAATGTAATGCGTCAGTTTTTTGTTTTTACACTATGGCTCTGTGTGAAGAGTTCCAAAATGAATCGCAGTGTATCGGTGGGGATTGGATGCGATTAACATACGCAGTCAAAACAGCAGAGTCCTTGACCTCCTTCCGGTGCTTACTCAAGACACATCTTTTCAGACAGTATTTGTAATATTAGTCCTTTTAATCCCCTGTGAGACAGCACTTCACAACATTTTATCATGCTTCTTGCATTACAAATACTTGTATTATTGATTTGATTTCCCCCTTGCTCCCTTTCCTGTAGCCCTTGACTTTGACCTAACATCTTGACAGCACTTTCCAGGATGTATGACCTCATGTACTGTACTTACCTGTGCAAATTGGAATTTGTAAAGTGTATTATACTTTGAATTGCTTTGTACAATGTAAATTTGAATTTGCAATGTTTGATGCCTTGTACTTAACTTTATTCTTGCACTTGTATTGCACTTATGTTGTAAGTTGCCCTGGGTAAGGGCGTCTGCCAAGAAATAAAAATAATAATACGGAGGCAGGATTATAGGCGTGCCTGGAGTTAAACTGATTGACTTTCACAGCCCAGCGAAACCTCCACAGTCAATCGGTCTCGTCTATTATGGAATCAAACGAGAGAACAGTCTGAATCAGTAGCAGATTTGATGCGAGAAGCGGCAATCGCTTTGCAGCCGCAGAACCAGGGCAGTCCGGCCCGAACCAGGCTAGTTGTTTCAAGAGATTTAATTCTTTCAAGGCAGTAATGTGAAACTTACACAATGTAATGTCATGTTTATTTTTCATTTAAGTTTAGATAATTTAACTTTGCTGGAGCATGTTAATACTCAAATTTCACCTAACACATTTGCAAAGTCACCACCTTAATCCGCAGAGGACTAGCGGGCCGAAAATCGGCCGTCCCAGGGGTGTAGCTAGATGACTTTTCAGTCCTCTAACATTTGACCGCTGAACACACCCACACAGGACTCTAAGCACTGCCATTAGTCAGTGGTCTCTGTTCACGGTTCTCTGCTCTGTGGTCTCTTCATGAGAGAAGCGCTCGATTTCAAGTATAAGTATTGATGCAGACCTGGAAATCGGACAGCTCATGGAATTACGATTATTTTGAATGTTGCTCTCGCTTCCTTTATTTAAATAAAATATTCCTTTGTGTTAACTATACCTGACATACAGTATACAATAAACTCAATATAAGTGATATTTTAAATGCTCTGTTTGCACAGTGTTTCTGATGTCAAAAGTGATTTGGCACGAGGGCTGGCATTATTGCGTTCTATATTAACAATATAGGTCTTGTTTGGGATATGAAATTAGCCCACAGGACCTACACTTGTCGCTCTGTACAGGACACCTCCACTTCTAATTTTACTTCGCTTTAATTACAGTCAATGTTGTCTTATGTATTCAGGTTTTATTTAAATAATAGAAACGAGAAACATTCAAAATCGTAATTCCACGAGCCGTCAGACCACGATTTCCGGGTCTGTATCAATACTTATACTTGAAATCGAGCGCCTCTCTGAACAGAGACCACAGAGCAGAGAACAGCAAACGGAGACCGCTGACCATTGGCAGCCCTTCGAGTCCAGTGTGGGTGTGTTCAGCAGTCGAAGGTTAGAGGTCGGTAGACCATGATCATGTATTTGCAATGCATTTTCATTTTGTCCGGAAAACGGCATAAGAGCTATGACATGCATTTGTAAAGATGGATGCTGCTTTTCTATTTTCATAAATGCATTATTATTTGAATAAAGTCCCCCTTAAAGCGGGGGGAGTCTCTGAAAATGCAGTTGCAGTTGGCTTTTGTCATTCACTGACAATATTAAAATGTTAATGTGTGTACTAGAATATGAAAATGCAAATGGATTTATTGCATTTTCATTTGAATTGTGTCCTAAATGTGTGCATAAATGGAACATTTATACAATTGTGGAACATTTATACAATTGTGGGATGCATAATGTTCCATTTTGCATTATCTGAATTAAGTCCACTATATGCTTCCATAACAAACATAATGCTTAATTTTATCTTATCCCTGCAGCCTTGTTCATGATAATTTTTGTTTCAAATGTAATATAAACATTTCCATTTAATATTTGCTTATGATATATAAATTTGTGATATGGTGTATGTTTTAGATGGGGGTCTAGAGGAGATGGTGGAGGAGTTGAGCAGTGGGAAGGTGATGTATGCATTCTGTCGTGTGCAGGACCCCAACTCTGGACTCCCCAAATATGTCCTTATCAACTGGGTAAGTGCCATTCTAAGACGTATAGACACCCAGCCCTGATTTTGACTGGTCCTCATTGTGTTTTTTTTTTTAATCTTATTCTGTACCACGCTACATATTTCAGGAAGAACCAGATTGTGTTTTGTATACATTTCTCAATGAATTTTCAAAAATAACAGCCTTAATTAAACATACTATAAATATGCAGAATATTAAATCAGTAAAAAAATTACTAAATTACAAAATTGAATGGATGTATTCTATTCACTTTGGATCAAATGAACTCCACTTGACCTACAGAACTTTTCATATAAACCAGTTCAAGGAAGCTTTGCATTTGTGTTCAATACCATTTCAAGTATTGTTTCCAGCTAAACTTGTTTTGTTTTGTGCAGCAGGGTAAATTATTTTTTGGGGGAATTGTGCCCTTTGCAAGGTTGCCACAGAGTACTTCAGAGATTAAATGAAATACAAAAGTGATTAATGGAAAATGTAAAAGTAATCCATTAGGCACGGAAGGCGTTCCACAGTTTAGGCCTAGGCTTAAACTGTGGAATCACTTCCAAGCAATAGGCTATAACATAAACAGGCTGCATGAAAATCTAGTTTCCACTGGCGAAGGGGCCATACACGGCTGGCCGTGGCTGGCCCCAGCCGCACTACAGCGCTTTTTGTAAAACCTGGCCGTTGTCAGAAGTTCATCACCTAGGCGATTGTGGGATACTGTTACCTTTTTCAAGAAAATACATGGAGAGGATTTTTTTGTGGCTGTTTTATTCTTTCTGCTTTACATGATTGTAGACCATTTGATAAATACCCAGGTTTAAACATTAGGAAGAGCTAAACGTGTCGACATTTTATTCAGACAAGCATTACATTACTTTAAGAAAACGCTTCCATTTGCATCAATGAAGTAGAGATTTGCTATAGATCGCTTGTTTTCTTCTCCAGTACTAACTAGTATTGTGCTTCAATCATTGCAATGTTTTTTTTTTTAATTAGTTCTTCTTCAACCTGTTATTAATCATCAACTAGATGGAACTCTGGGGAAAAAAATCAATGTTAAGTGGTCTCAATTTTTTCCAGAGCTGTATGTGAAGGTAGAGGAAACACGTGGCTTTTAAACTGTGCAACTTGAGTCCCTTAAAGGGGTCATGAACTGATAAATCAAAATTCCCTTGATCTTTTGACATACAAGGTCATTGTACCATAAAAACATCCTGTAAGTTTCAGAACTCAAAACTTTCTCGTTAGTCTAAAAACAGCTTATATTGAAGCCAATCTGCAAAAACGACAGGATTTGGAATGTGCCACTTTATTACGTAATAGTGTGGCTAAACCACACCTCCGCAGAAAATCAACGCCTGCATCTACATTACTGCCTGTTGAGCCCCGTCCACCAATTAACACATATAGTAGGTAAATAACGAGAGAGGCAAACGCAGGTCTATGCAGAAACCAAAAGATAAAGATGGCTCCGAAGACAACAATTGACAAGTTTTTTACTTTAATGAAATTGATGGACATTGAATATAAGAATGACAGCTTGACAAACGATGGTACATTCATTTATACTTTGCTTACATGTAGCAGTGCGAATTATCCTTTGTCAGATATAACTGTATTACGCCTAGTATCTAAACTTTATATGCAACAACCAATGAAATATAAAACGTGTAATATGCATAAATGTTAACATAACTACACAAACCGCTTTCTGTAGCGTCTTCGGCTAAACTCTAATATAATGTAATAGGCTAACTGCCTCACAAATACATAAAGTATAAATAAAGATGATTATTTACCACGCTGTTGCAGGCTGTAGTATCCTTGCCATTTGAGGTGCAGGTTCGATGTCTTCTGATTCGGGATCAGACTCTGGATCAAACATGTTTGGCTGAATTTCACAAGCTGCCATTTCTCAACATTGGACATTTTCAAAACAATTCCACACGTGTACTGACGGGGAGTTGAAAATGTTTAAATATGCAAAATTGTTAGCCAATCATACCAGTGGGCGTTTACAATCCGCCACGCCTATTCAAACGGTGTGTTCCGATGAGGGGGATCAAAACGGGACAGAAAATAGCCTATAACTTCTAAATGATGTTATTTGATGTAAAAATCTTGATAACATTATAAGTGGACCTCGGAGAACAGTACAAAATAAAAACAAAAGGCAGGTCATGACCCCTTTACTGTATTACTCTACAGATTTGTATAGTATAACTGCAAACTACACCGTATTCTTATTCTGTTTCATTTGCAGGATCTAATTTGAGTTATTCTGCCTCAATGGAATTGTTGATCTATAATGCTATCCAACCACCTCTTTTGATTTATGCATGTCTCTCCTAAATTGTGTGTATCCTTTCAACTTGTATTCATCCCCATCATTTTCTGTAAGCCATGTTTCTGCCACTCCTACACCATCATAGTCACACGCCAGTACTGTGGCTTCTAGGTCTAGGTCTGTTCCTTATACTCCTGGCATTGAGGTACAAACATTTCAGGACTTTCCTGCTAGCAGTTTCCCTTTGTTTTCTTTCTTTAGTGGAACATCTCCCATTGTCAGATCTCCCTGCCTCCCTGGTCCCTAGTTTAAAAGATCCTCAATTACTCTGAACATACACTCTCCAAATGCATTAGCCCCCCTTCTGTTTAGATGTAGACTGTCTGGTTTGTACAGGTCGCATCTATCTGAGTAGAAAAACCAATGCAACATAAATCTAAAGCCCTCATCCCTACACCAGGATTTCAACCACGTGTTGAACTTTCTAAACTCTGCCTGTCTCCCTGACTTGGCATGTGGTAATGGTAGTATTTCAGAGAAAACTACCATGGAGGTTCTGCTCTTTAGTTTCTTACCTAACTCTTTAAATTTGTCTTGCAGATCCTCTGGCTTACCCATTCCTATGTCATTGGTTCCAGTGTATGACCAGTGGATCCCCACTGGCTTTGGCCAGTTGTCCATCTACTAGTTTAGGGAGATCTGCAACCTTAGCACCAGGCAGTCAAGATACCAAGATATGCGGGTCTCCTTATCACTAGAACACACTGTGTGATCTACGCAGAATCAAGAATCAAGTCTCTTACTGAACTAACTCCCTGTCAAGATCACACTCTGTTCACTAGGACCTCAACATGCTCACAACATTCACAGATTAAATTTTTTTGGATGAGTTCATCCAGGAATGCAATGATTCGGCAAACCTGACACTGTAGTGGCCGCATGCTTCTCTTGGTTTTTGTCCCAAATTCAACTGCTTGACTTTTTCATTACCAAGAAACATCACAGCTGTCTGAAAGTAGAAATACAACAAGATAGCTTTCGCTTGTTCTGTGTCAGACTTTGGCAACTTCCAAAGTCCCTTTTTTTTTAAGGTAACTGCCACCATTTGACACCCACCCACCTCCAAATACCTTGACTAGATCACCTTTCCTTCAGTCTATTTACAATAACCAACACAGCAGCTGTACTGAATGAACTACAATTAAGGCAAACTAGAAACAAGATTAGGAATGCTAAGACTGTCTGAAAGTAGAAACACGACAAGATGGTGATCTCTCACCTGTCCTGTGTCTGACTTTGGCAAACTTTGTGTTTGACCTTAACCAAAAAAAGACTTGAATTTAAATCACCTGCTTATATTTGTGCATTGTTACTTGATCTTTTGTTACATCTTAACTAATTTCTATGGAGAAATTAGTTTCTAAAAAAACTGACTGTTAAACAGTGTACAGGTGACATCATTGTACAGTATTAGATTAATTGTCAGTTTTCAACTAATTTGCATGTGAAGTATAATGTACCCCACCTGTGTGCGTAAGCGCAATATGAATTCGGTAACAATGGAGAATGCCAGCATGCTTAAAATAGCATATATGTTGTTGCACTCAATGGAATATGTGAAATATAAATGGTAAAGTACAGCTGAAGTGGCTAGTGAATAATCACACTGTGCTAATCTTCTCCACAGTTCAGTTGGAATACTGAAGAGTAACACTAGTCTATGCATCTACATTTCAGACTGGTGAAGGGGTAAATGATGCCAGGAAAGGACTGTGTGCCAATCATGTCAGCACCATGGCAAACTTTTTGAAGGTAGGTAGTTTCCCACCCATTCTGATTTCATGTGTCTCCTCTTGTTTTCCTTAGCCCTGTTACATACCTATAATACCTGGATGGAGTTACACAAGACCCTGTAGGATCAGCACTGTGGAGTTTACCTAGTTTGTACAGGCAGTTTCTGTTCTCCATTATTAGTTATTGCTTGCACACTACAGTATACTAGTGATCGGAAAACGAGTTCTATCATCTAGTGTGTGTGTGTGTGTGTATGTGTATATATATATATATATATTGTTTTTTTCTGATCCAGGGATTTGGAGCAGCTATATTTGAACTGGTCTGCTCCAGCTCTGGCTCAAATTAAATAAACTGTATAATAATTTGAAATAAAAGGGATATAAAAAAAAAAATTGCAAATCAATTTAACTTAATTCTGACTGTTTCCACCTGCACTAAATCCATCAAATGCTTGAACATCGTGAAGCATGAAACAAGACTGGAAGAGCCATTCAGTGAAAATAAACTTGAACGTAAAATGGTCAGATCTTTTGTAAAGTTATTTTCAAATTTGTGAATGATTGTATTGCATCAGAAAACTTACAAACTTACAAACTTTGAGATAAAATGCAGACCGGTAAAATTGTACAAAAGTGGAATTTTATTCCCCATCTCATCTAAGGTTTTCAGCAAGACATTAAAGAGAAGAAAAAAAAAAATGCTCCAGCTCTGCTCCATGCACCACAGCCCTAAAAAAAAAATAAAAAAAAATAATAAAAAAAAGTGAATAATTTCAGTAATTTTTTTTTTTTTTTTTTTTAAGTGTTCAGATAACTGGATAGTTAAGTTTAGCTTGTTGTTGCTGTTGTGATTTACTTCAGGCCCGGCGCCATTTGCCCCATCAGTCATGTCCACCCGTTCTGTTGCGTTGATTGTGTTGTGTAGCGGCATAGAATAACATCAAACCTGATGTTTTCAGGAGCACACAGCTCACTTCCGGTAGCTCATTAATATTAATATTAAACAGTCTATATGCTTCATTCATGCAATTTCCTAGCACCATTCATTCTATTCACAAACATTTTACTAGTTGTATAAAATCTAATTTTATACCAATTTAATATATAATTTACTAGATTATCTGAGTAATTGTTAATGTTATGGCATCCCTGTATGTTTCTGAAATTATGCATTGTTTAGTTTTAGTCCAGAGCATAGCTTAGAGACCTGTATCTGCTGCTTAAGATCATTTGAATGTTGATTTAAAGTAAGACACATGGCTTTAAAATGTCAGTAGGTGGTATTTTGAAAAAACGGACATAAACAGGTAAGCGGCCAGGTTTCAAAATGGCTGCCAAAATCCAAGGAGGCCCCCCTATAGCAACCAGATGAAATAGTCATATCTCAAACTGTTTGATCTAGAGGGGGAAAATGTTGTCTTTCCAACCAAATCAAAGTTGCCTCATTGATTTTAATGGTTTTTGAGGTTCGTTTGGGTTTAGTTCACCATATATTTCAACATGGCTGCCCATAGCAACCAGCTGAAATTTTCTGATGGTCATAACTCTGAAACCATTTTACTTAAATGGGTAAATAGGATGTCTTTCCCAACTAAATCAAGGCTGGGTTTTTCAGGTTGTATCTAAGTTATCTAAGTTATCATAAGTCAAAGCTGGCAGCCCATAGCAACCAATTAAAATTTTCCAATAGTCATTGAACTTTGAAACTATTTGAACTAGACAAATATTAGAGAGGAGGCCATTTGGCCCATTGTGCTCGTTTGGTGTCCATTAGTATCCAAGTGATCCAAGGAGACTATCCAGTCTATTTTTAAATGTTCCCAAATGTTCAGTTTCAACCACATCGCTGTGGAGTTTCTTTCCCCAATAATTTGAAATCTGCAAACACGGCTAAGTCGAAGGTTCATTATCTCTTTCATCAGACGATATCTGTGAGGGTCTGGTATGGAAGACACCTTGAGACAGAGGTGTTTTGCAGGCTTACTTTCAGTTCTTTGTTGGAAGGCACCCATTATGTCGGATGTTATTATGAGAAGAGCAAGAGCAGACCGACAGTGAAGTTTTCTGAGCTGCTTGCACAGTCTGGTCCTATTCAAGAAATGTTTCAGTCCTTCCTGCAGTCTGAGGTATGCCAGTACTGGGGGGGTCTTCCAGCAGATGGCCCTTATTATCAAACAGGTCATCTCTTCTGATTGTGAAGGCAACTTTTTGCTGCACATTGCATCTGTTGAGAAGTCTCTTTCCATCTTCTGAGAGTATGACTCTATCAGCTACATCTGATATGGTCAATTCTACATTGAAACCTATAAGCTGCTACAAAGTACTCATCTAGAGGTCTTTAGGCAGTTGATGTGTGGCCATTTTGTTGTGAAAGACCATGCTGTCTGCTTCAATGCCGTATTACCAGAAATGAAACTTGAGCAGTCTATCCAGAGGGCGTCTAATGCCTCGGTTCCACTGGCTTAAGCGTCTTTGCCATGCCATGCCGTGCCGGACACGTCCGTCCTCGGACGCGTCCCAGAGCTTTTTTTTTGCAAAACCAGGCCGTTGTGAAGTCTGTCCCTCTTATGGGAGGAGCAGCGACTGTGGGTTTGGTTTGTGTTAAAAACAGATAAAAGGCATTTGAGTAAAGGTGGAATTGTTATTTTTGGTAGCTATCTGGAATCTTCTGTCAAAGGGGGTGAGAAATCTGGCATGCTGCTGGAATTGGAGCTGTTTGATATGGTGTATATAGGTCCAGATGTCCCAAAACCACAACAAATGGACAAGTTCTGTACATCACCGAGCAGTAAGACTAATTTACAGTGTCTGACGTGTCCTTGCTACTGAACAGCACTCTCAAAGTCCCATCATTCTCAGTGGATGCATTCCTGATGATTAAGTGGTTCCAGCTGAGTTGATATGCCATGAGAAATCATCAGAAGAATCCTCACTGCCAATATTGATAAGCTGACTGGTAGTGTAGAAGAAGTGAATGATAGGCTGGTGCTTCATCAGGGATCCAGACAAAAAAAAACAGTTAAGGAGCCATTGGCTCCTATACGAAAAAAAACAGGCGCCAAATAATTTTTAAGTGCCACATAAGAATGAACTTGCACTTTAAATGTTTTACTTACTTGGTCATCCTGTCATGTGTGCATCTGCCCTCCTTTTACAACATCAGCATTTTAACCCACTTTGTGGATGTCCTGGGAACTGAAGTTCACTTAAAGCGGGAACTGAACGTCTTTTCCAACTTGAGAACTATATACAGTCTCTAAGAACGGTTCTTTATTCTGACTCTGATTCAGTATCACTGACCATAATTATGTCAGCATCACTTGGCCACTGGGTGTAGTTTGGCCTCCTCCTCCTCTTTTTTTTGCAGAAAGCCAGCATTTGACACATGGTTCAGGATCAAACTGTTCAAGTAATGGGCCCTCTGTGCTGATCCTGATCAAGTCTTCCAAGGTTGACACATGAAGTGAATTGCGTACTTTTGATTTTATCCTGTTTTGAAATGAAAAGCCACGTTTGCACTGGCCAACTTTTGACTCTGACCCGGTAAATGTGAGGCAACCAGTGCTGGGTCTTCATTGCAGAAGGTGTTCATATGGCGCAGCCTAACTCCATACCGATTGCTTTCAACTCCCACTTGCTTTTGGGGCTGAAATGGTATGTTTTCCATACCAGCTGTAGTAAGTCATAGACCTTTTCCACCATTGGAAGAGACCTCTGAACACCCAACATGGCTAATTCCAGTCTGTTTGGCATACAGTGAAAGGAAAGAATGTGTTCGCCTATTTCTCCCCTTAGGAGTGCACCTACTCCACCTGAGGCATCCATGTTAACGTTAAAATGTGCCTGCAGTATACAATAAAAAAAAAGTTAAGCTCCTTCCATTCTTTCTCGTCATGTAATTCGCATGCACGAGACACCGCCCGTGCTAGCGGTGATTTTTGTGGAGCACTCGTTGCGATTACATGGTCACGCTTTGGAACAAAAGTCACAAAACATTGTCTGTGTGCCTTGGTCGTACCTGAGCCATGTAAACTCTTGAATCCATGACGTTTTGAAATGCCTTTCTGCACTTTTACTTGGGTGTTGTACTCGGGCATCTCCGTCGTTTTCCATCTCACGCATGCTAGCACAACTGGATCCTGCAGGTGTGCCATCAGCATTGGTGCTTGACAGAGATGAGGATTGAGATTTGAAAAAGTCAGATATTTTTCGTTTTGACATGCTTTCTCCGTGCTTTTTTTTTGCTCTTGAACTTCAACTTGGTGAAAGTTTTTTTTTTTTTTTTTTTTTTCTTTACTCAAACTTACAAGACCGACGCCTTGCCACTTGGCCACCATGCCCTCTTCTTCACTCATACTTGCAGGGTCTCATTTTCTCACAGAACACGAAAGTAAAAAGACATTTTACAAGCACATTTTAAAATCATAATGTGTAAATTTATTTTATCGTCAGTGGCGATCTGAGCAAAAATATCAGTTGCAAATAAATATTTTTGGACCGTTTTAGGCGCTATCTGGAGCCCTGTTCATTGTGCATGGGAGGTGGCCCGAGGCTGTAAACTTCTAGTGATTATCTAATGACACAGATGCAGTGGTAAGGCTACTGCCTTTTTTCATGGAGTGGTGAGAGGTCTACGTGAGCTGTGGGTGGAATTTGGCTCTCGTGAGCGTAGAAGACACCTACCACTGCACATTCTTGCTGAGAGGCTAGGTCTAAGTTTGTGTCGGGTTCTTGTGAAGATACTTATACTCACTGGAGATTATGCTCACAGTAAAATTGGGACAAAACCATGCTGCTCTCACATGTGATCCTGAAAAATACCTAGAACATTTAGCAGAGTCCCATGATTTGAATGAGGAGTCATTACAAAAGGTTGAGGGATATCTTGTTTGAGTGTGGACTGGTGCTGTATGCAAAACATCTTCTCTAACATTTGACCAGCTCCAATTTGAAAATGTTATCAAGGGTGCTACACCACTGGCACAACTGCCACCCAGGTCAAGTGTCATTCTAAGTCATAAATTCACAAATTCGCCCATTTTCTCATTGGAAATAGGTACATTTCTAAATATCACTGTCCTGGTCACAAAAGCAAAGTTTGTGGTGAATAATAGCCATTTTCTATACTTTTGAGGCATAAGCAATTAGGAAATAACACTTACCACCCAGGAACAAAAAATGTGTTGCATAGTGTTATTATAGATGATAACTCAACTGTATTATTATCATTTTCTAAACTTCTCTTTTGATGTTCACATTTGGAATAGACCTGGTGAGTTTAAAATGTATATATCCCCGTACTTATTTTACTACTGGTCACGTATGAGGGTAACCATTACTCAGATTCAGTGAATTGCAGCGTCCATATATGTCGTCATTTTCCTGTGAGGGGTGTGCCATGTAAGTGTGGGTGAGTACTTATACTTTTTCAGTTTGGTGAAATGACGGCTGTTTTTTTCCAGGGGGCCCATGTGACAGTCAATGCTCGTGCGGAGGAGGATGTGGAGCCTGAGGTCATCATGCAGAAAGTGGCCAAAGCATCAGGTGCCAACTACAGTTTCCATAAGGAATCTAATCGCTTCCGAGACTCGGGACCACAGGGACCAGTGGTAAGGATCTTGTCACGGTGTCCTAACAAACGCACACCTTCCAAACTTCTTTGTAGGGTGCAGAATAATAATAAAAACAAAAATCACTGTGTATTAGGGCTGCAACAACTAATCGTTAATGTTGACAATTAAAAATAGTTGGCAATGAATTTCATTGTCAATTAGTTGGGTCTACGTGGGGCCCAGCTACAAAAAAAACAAAAAAAACATTAAAAGATAAAGGAGGCTGCAGCTACACGCATGGAAAGTCATGTAAGTGTTCTAAAGTATGGGAGCACTTTGCATTGTGCCCCATTTGCTGAAAATGTGCAAAGCTGAACAAACACGGCACAGGACAGCACCTGAAGAGAAAACCTTGGAGCCAAGATGAGGATGTTGACAGCTCAGTACGGTAAAGGCCATTGCGCACTGGATCTGACGTTATTTGCAGTGCATCACCCGAAAAATTGTCCGTCAAGGACGTTGCACATTAGATCCATTAAAACCGCACAAAGTACATAGCCTTTTCTGCCACTGTTTCTTTACTGCCTCATCTACAATATTAATATTAATGCATTTTATTTATAAAGTGATCTTCTCATACCCAGAGTGCTGCAAGTCAAGCAAGAATAAAAAAGACAGTAAAATAACTCACATATTACTTAATCTTATTATATTGGCAAAATTCCACATCCAGGGTTTGTACAGGTGCTTGAAATCCTTGAAAATGCTTGAATTGTAATGTGGTATTTTCAAGTTTGTGACAGTACTTGAATTTTGTTAATTTACCCGAGTTTGCTTATTACTGTCACAATAAATCGGCAATCTGATTAAATTTAATGGGATATAGTTTGAGAGAGCCAGTTGATTGCTTTATGCTGCGGCCAATGTGACTCCTATTTGATCTGTCGATGTGTTTAGATGTGGCTGTGAGGGTGAGCCGCTAAATGAAGGGAATGAGAAAAAAATCTAAATGTTTGAATTTAACCACCTGAGTTAGGTATTCTAATTTAATTTGCACTTACTGTCACTAAATGTTTTGTCGATTTGCTGCATCATTCAGGCTTCTAAATGTGTTGTATTTGAACAATACCACTTAAAACACATGAAACAGAGTATTCAATTTCTAGCTACCATTTGGGCTGAACTGTAAGTCACACACACACCAAATGGCCCATCCCTAACTCCACAATATCACTCTCTATATAATCTATACGTATCTTAACTTACTGTGTAGCTTATTTAGGTCTATGCAACTGTGTTTAAGGATTTGAACACAATTTTTCTTGTTTTTTGTTTTTGTTTTAGGATTATACTTGCATTTTAATGGCGTTCTGGTTACACCACGGACCGCCTCTGTCGTCTGCTGCAAGTGGTACATTAATTGTTTCCAGTACATTTCTATATAAAATACTACCAGATACCAAGCATATGCCTTGAGTGGAATTGTACTGCATCAAAGCAATTTGCTCATTTCTGATTATTTACTGTTAATTAAAAAACAAAAAAGATCTATTTAGTGACTCACTCTCTGTTAAATACAGATTTTTTTTTTTTTTTTTTTAAAGTACATCTTTGTTGCTGAGACTGTCTTTAGATATCATCCCATATGAAATCTCACAGTATATCATTCCGAGTAACAATATCAGTCCGCTAGGACAACACATTTTCCTTGTAAAAATACATAACTCAGTGTCCTTGAGTTAAGGATATAACAATCGTATAAAGCATTTTCAGACATTTCCCAGCATTCTTCACTATTCAGCGTTATGTTTTGGGTGACTAACTTCAAAAAATGTGCCAATAGAAAGCCCAAATTTGTGAGATTAATTGTGATTTTATTAATTTATTTATTTTTCTGGACTGAATGTTTGTTGAGATCAAACTATGAATACTTACCCTCTGAGCTGTCACTGTCCAACTAGTTGGAACCTGTTTGGCATTTCTACCTCTTGGGTTGTCTCTTCTAAGCTGTGTGCATGCCCTTTTCTGTGGTTAAGACCTACTGTAACACAGCAGTTCTCTGCACTTTCCTGCTCTTAGGGCTCTAATGAGCTGATTGACCAATTCATCCATATCACTAATACAGTGCAGATTAGCAAACTGAGCCTCAAGATCATGGACTTTGGTCTCTAGGACCTCAACATGCTGACAACGTTCACAGATTAAATCTTCCTCGAATAATTAGGAATAAGATTAAGGCAAAACTAAAAACAAGAATTGGAATGCTAAGAAACACAACAAAATAGCTTTCTCTCTCACTTGTTCATTGACTTTGGCAACTGCTAAACAATTCTGTTTCGGGTAACAGGAATGTTTCCGTGTAAATTAGGCGGAGTTCACCATCTTATTTAAATGGAGGATCTTTAGCACCCCCTGCTGAAAGGTCATAGTGACTGTCACAGTGAACTCGCACTGTGAGCTAATGAGGTTAGTTCAGTTTGATGTCTGCTCTGGTGAGCTCACAGCATGATCTACATGTGAGATTATTGTAACCTTGTCTTTAGCTGACACCTTCACTGGGCTAGTATTGGATATAATTTGAATGTCCTTAGATTTGACCTTTGACCTCTTGTCCACTTTTCGCTCTATAACAATTCACAGAGAGGAGAGGCCCACGGTCTATATATAATGCATATAGGAAACCATGTATGGGCTTTCAACATATGATCCTGAATTTCACCTTTGACATTTCCTTCAAGGTCAAATTTTACTATGTTCTCCTGTTGTCATTGTTTGAAAGTGTTTGCTTATGAGTGTTTGTAAGTATGTATTTTTCTGCACTGGCTTTTGCTTATAGTCTCAAAGTAGTTACACTTTTAAAATGATCTGAGTAATTCTAATATGTATTTTGTTACATAATAAGTATCCCATATGAATATTTGCAAATATTTGATTGATTAATATAGGCAGAGTGGGCTTTATCTATGAGTACTGTACCAAAGCAGAGTAATGCTTGATAGATTTTTCAGAGATACTATTGAGATGACAAACTTGTCATTTTGCCATAATCAATTACTTCCGGGTTTTGTTTTCTCAAGAATTTATAGCTACAAGGATATAGCACATAAAACACAATCAACTAATAGATTGGTAGAACAAAATATAAATTTTTACATCAGACGACTCAATTACAGTTACACAGATCTTACTTTTTCTTCATGTAGCCTAGTATTTAAGGCCAAGGATTTAAATGTTAAATATCAGTTCACCCCATAATCCTCTAATTCGCAAGCAATTTAAAGTACTATCCGAAACCAAAAATACATAATACCTCTTACCCTATTTATAATAAACACAGATGTATTACCATATTTACATTAATTGTGATGCCCCCATCACAATATGTAATGTTGAAAGTGTGCATATATGCGTGTAACTGGTTATAAATCTTTTTTTCCCCCCAGGGATCGGTGTATCAGAAGACCAATGCAATGTCTGAAATTAAAAGGACCAACAAGGATAATTTCTGGGCCCAGGCTGAGGTAGGAGCTGGTCTCCTTAACTCTGATTCATGTTATTTCTGACATTAATCTTGCAATTTAGTTTTAGATTTACTTTAATTTTTATTTTACAAAGTATAGATATATTGAGCTGTGAGTATTTACATTGTGAGTGTGCATATTCTGTAGTTTTCTGTATTTCTTGGTTCCAATGTAAATTGAAACAGGCTTGAGGTTAGTGATGTGTAATATTCACTCCTGTATGTATGCTTTGTAATGTTAAATATACAATTTTTAAATGATTTCAAAAGTAGAAGTTTCAAAAGAAAGTAACAATCTCAAGTTTTTTCCACATGTACTGTTTCAAGTTTGGGTGATTTCTCAGTCTTACCATTAGGGTGTGGTCAAAGCTCCTGATTAGACTAATAACAAAATGTGTCCCACTGTTCAATTTAAATTTGAGCATGCATGAGTTAATGCTAGTCATTTCAAACAATATACTAATTTTCTTTTACACATGCAAAATTTCTCAATTTGTGCTTTACAGTTAGGGTCAAATAAACTTACTGCCTTAGCTAGTAATTGTCCCCCTTTTTATTATATCGATATTATTATTATTATTATTATTATTATTATTATTATTATTATTATTAACTTGGCATCTTTTTTCCCTATATTTTTATAAAGGTTTTACTACACGGTTGGTCCAGCTTGTGTTGGTGCTTAATATGTAATTGTTTTGTTTTGTCTAAGATTCAAAGATAAATTGCAAAAATTATCATGTCAGTTGTTTGTGCTACAGTATTATTTATTTAACAAATGAAAGAGAGCTTAAAATTAATGTTCATGATGGTTGAAAGCATTTATTTTTAATAAAGGCAGTAAAAAGTTTTTTCCAATCGGTACCTTTACTTTTGCTTATTAATACATCATTTGGTAATGCACCTAACCTAGTTAAAATAAGTGTAGATGCTTATAAATGCACCTTCTAACAATGACTTCTGCATTAAAATCTGTGTGATTTTTTATAATTTAATGTTCAATTGTGCTATACCTCATAAATCTGCCTATGCTGTTGCTTGTTGTTTTGAGGATTGTGTCCATGTGTATACGGGGGCCAGTTGCATAAAACTATATTAGACTAGTCTAAACCATTTGACTAGTCTTAATTTGACTATTAGAATAGTCTAATGCAAGTTAGTCAGCTGCATAAAAATTAAGACTTAGCCTGAAAAGTTAACCTCACCCCCAGGCTAACTCAGTTTTTTTCCATGGAAACTGCTTGCCAGAGACTACAATGAGTGATTGACTAAGTAAGACCAGTCAAAGGAGTGTTTAGCGTTAGTATGACTTACAAGTCTGTTTATGCAACCGGCCCCGGGCGTTAACTTTGCTCCTGAATGGTCAGTTTCCTCTGAATCACATGATGGGAAAAAATTATACAATGTATATAACTTCACAAAGCTACATCTGATATGGAAGCTTGCACTGACTTATACTTATGTTGCTTGTGCTCAATGTGGATGTAGCCATAGTGTACTGAACCGGGTTATGTAAATTGAGGAAAGTGTCCTTTTCAGAAAAAATACGTTTCTTGTGCATTTTCAAACCATTCAACTCATTTTGTTCATCAGAAAGATGAAGAGAAGCGGCGGCAGGAAGAGCGTCTAAAGGTGGAGGAGGAGAGGCAGCGTTTGGATCAAGAGAGGAAGGCAAGAGAATCTCTGGAGGCAACAGAAAGAGAGAAGCGAGACAAGGAAAGGGCTAGCCAGATTGATCAGCAGAAGTAAGAGAACTCTTGTTTGCCCTAGCAGATAAACAGATCATTTTGATTTGGTTATCTTCTGAAGTGATGCCTTGGTTGTTTTCTTGAACTGCATAGTGAGAAGTGGAGCTCTGACACTAACATCTGGAGGGTGCAGTCTTGCCGTACTTGCATTCAAATGCTACACTCACCTTGTGTTCCGCTTTTAGTCGGCAATTGTAAAAGATCGCAGGCCTCTACACCTGGCAATGCAACAGAACGCAGCTGTAACTTGCGCCAGGTGGAACCAAGTGTACGCCTCATTAATACAGCTAATTTGCAATTAACCACCCTATTTAAATGAGGCGTGCGCTCAGGTTTGCAGTGGATGGAAGTGAAGATGGAACACCACCCAGCAAATTGTGCATGTTTTCTTGTATTGGAGATATTGGGTAGTAACTTTAATCACTGTCTCTGGGTGAGAGTAATGTGTGAATGAATAGGGCTTTCTATTTATTTTCAAGACCAATGCAACTAACATATACAGATCTACTTTCAGCAATCGTTTGCAAGCCCTAAATGTGTAAATTAATGTAAGTACAGTTCATGTTCATTTAATGCACACTATCAAGGGTTAACACTTTATTTATGAATCATCTGGATATGAGAATGTTTTGAGTTAAGAATGTGAATAACACTGCTGTTAATGTATGTGTTCTGATATGCATCATTGTTTAGTAAAACGAGAATACGTGATATAATCCAGGGTAGTTTGTGAGAATATTTGTAATGATACATTGATGGTCACATTATTTACACATTTAAGGAGTAATCCAGTTTGTGATTTCTGAATGCAGCCTCATTGATGTTTGGTCATGTTATTGGAAAATTAATCCTGTCTATACATCCCATGACCTTTTGGGATTCCAGACGAGATGTAAAACTCACGTTTGGTCTTTACTTGATCTCTTTCTGAAATCAGAAAGCGAATGTAGTGTGTCATGCTGAAACAAGTGACGAACTACATTCAGAATTTGTTAATCAAAGCATCCGTGACTTCCGCAATACATTTTGATAATCAGGACTGTGAAATACCTTGTCGGTCACCGTTCGATTTAGAGGTCTGTGACAGCTCGTAGGCAAAAAAAATGTGTTAATAGTCAATACAGGAATTGCATGATTCCTTCTGGTGGGTGATTTCTAGATCACTGTGCACAATGTCACATATATCTAAAATGGTCTGTTTGTTGAATCGGTATTTTCGTAATATTTGCTGCTCAGTAGCATCCATAATGTTTTCAGTATATAGTCTGTCAACTTTGCCACCAGAGCACCTGGAAAGCCATTTTTTGCAGGAACAAATTAGATATAAAGAATAGCAGCTTGGACTTGCACCACATATTACCTTGACTTAGTTCAACCAGGCTGTGAGGGATGATACGTTGTGCTTAAAATTTGAAACTACCAACGTAAGTTACCTGTGCTTCTCATTAACAACATGTTTTATTCAACAGTTTGCTTAGGCAATGTACAAATTGACACAGAGAACTTAGTGGAGCACAAATGCAGTTACACACACACAACGAGACTTGCACCTTTTTAAAATCCACCTGCTAGTATCTTACGTTTTTTCCATTTGTAAAATATTTATTTTATAAACCACGACTTTTTCACAGACTCAATACTTTACTTCACATTTAAGACTGAACAAAATGTATAAAATACAACATACTTTACAATATAAAATATGGATACACTAAGAATAAAATCAAAAGATTAAATTAAATCCATGCATAAATGGTCAGCATTTGAATTTGAGGGCCATCACTACAGAATGCTCTATCATCCATAGACTGGCATCCATATCTCCACATCTAAGTCCATTTAAGTGCTGCTCCTCATGGAGCTACTGGCAATATTTCTGTAAGTATTTTTCCAACAGAGTACTATTGAACTCTGCTTGACAGGAAGAACCAGCAGAAGCAGGATACTCAGGACAGAGACCAGGAGAAACAGCAGTGGGTGAGTGACTGAATTTTCAAATTATTGCTTTACAATCAAGACACAGTACAAGTATTGGCATATTTGTGCCTGATGTACACCACTTTGTAAAATCCCTACATTTTTCATTTTCTACTCTGATATATCAATAAGCTAAATCTGTATGAGGGGCTGTACAAGCCATTATTCATTCTGGGCTTCTCACATACATACATTCTCCTTTCACATACATATATTGTCACTCGCACATACATACATTCTCCTCTCACATACATATATTTTCACTCACATTCATACTTTTGCTCTCATGCACATGCAGTCAATGTATACATGTAATATTATATATAATATATGGATGTAAGAAGAAAATATATGTATGTGAGAGGAGAATGTATACATGTGTGAGAGAGTATAGTGGAAACGGAAGGCAGGTCATTTATCGCGCTGTGATTGGCTGAGAAGCTTGTACTGGGTCATGTTCAGGTCACAGTCAGCGTGGACAGTTAAAATTAGCGAGCACAGAAATGCAACTTGTATGTGCAAAACTATACTTATGGTTTTTATTTTATGCTTACAATTAAATTCAGTGCTTGTTCAATCGCTGTTCTTTTTGACTGTTTTCACATGGACTCAAACATAGCGTGTAGATCAGGCATCCTAGATGATCACCACACTATCGATCTCCATTCTCATCACACATGGCTGGCCACACGGCAGCACAGGCAGGTTGTGGGTTCTAATCTCGGGTGGGATAATGCTGTTGTACCCTCGAGCAAGGTACTTCACTTAGATTGCTCCAGTAAAATGCCCAGCTGTATAAATGGGTACAAATGTAAGTCGCCCTGGATAAGAGCGTCAGCTAAATGACAAATGTAATGTAAAAAGCTGAACTGTCTTGTCTTTTCTAAGCCCTATATTATTGTAGCCAAGCTGCATTGTGCTTAATGTGGTTTACTGTACTTAAAACTTAACCATTGATATCCAGATTTAATAAATGACAAGACTGACGTGAAGTTGATATTGACTGTGTTAAGTTAAACGCCTCTTCATTTGTATAGGACTGGTAGGTGCGGGTCTTGTCGTTAGTAAAGCCAGGATCTAAGTGCTTCACTTAATAACCAATAACCACATATAAGCTTTCAATATGAAGCACAATTCACACTTCGCTACAACAAGGCTTAACAAGTTACTTTTGCTTTTAATATCAATTTGAACATTACATATTGTGTCTATCAGCCTGGGTGGTGCCAGTCTAGTTAATTATAAAGTTTGAATATAAATGGTTACATTTTAAAGTGCATTAAAACACGCGAGTTACGTCTGGCTAGGGCTAACACGACACTTTAAACATTCAATCCTTTGTGTAACAGTTTGGAAAGTGTTAGTCTTGGCATAAACCACGTTAAGCTTTTGTAGACTCTGCCTCTGCTGCCTTGTGGTCAGCCATGTGTGATGAGAATGGAGATCAATCGTGCAAATTGAATTGTAAAATAAAAACTAAGTGTAGTTTTGCACGTACAAGTTGTATTTCTGTGCTCGCTAATTTTAACCGTCCACACTGAGCGTCACCTGAACATGACCCAGTAAAAGTTTCTCAGCCAATCACAGTGCGCTAAATGACCTGCCTTACGTTTCCACTATACTCCTTCCATTTCCACTGTACTCTCTCGCACATGCATACATTCTCCTCTCACATACATATATTTTCTTCTTACATCCATATATTATATATAATATTACATGTATACATTGACTGCATGTGCATGAGAGCAAAAGTATGAATGTGTGTGAAAATGTATGTATGTGAAAGGAGAATGAATGATGGCTTGTACGGCCCCTCATATGAAAGTACAAAAGCCAACAAAATAGCTCTCGCCTGTCAAGTGTCTGTCTTCGGCAAGGCGCTTAAGTACCTTTTTTACTTTAGCTAACTGTCACCAATTGACACCTAAATGACTCCACCTCCAAATTCCTCGACTAGATCACCTGTCCTTCAATCTATGTACTTTAACCAACACAGCAGCTGTACGGAATTAACTACAATTAAGGCAAACTAAAACAAGATTAGGAATGCTATGACTCTATGAAAGTAGAAACACAATATAATAGCTCTCTTCCTCACCTGTCCTCTAACTGTCTTTGGCAACTTGTGTAACCAATTCTGTTGGTTGCTTATTCCTTATTTTTACTCATTTCCGATTCATGGTTATTGAAAAAGTAATGGTTACTAATTCCTCATTTCAATTTTTTTGTTAAATAATTAATGATTATTCCTTTTTTGTTGTTTTTAAATAATGATTACTAATGTTTGGTAACACTTTACAATTAGCACCCCTTATCACACATTAGCTTATAATGTTAGTTAACATGAACAAGCCAGTAACCAATGCATCAACAAGTTATGAAAAGCAATTTGTCAGTGGGTAACTAATGAATGAACTCCTGCATGAATTTATGTATTGGTTTGTCTTCATATCTGGATATTTGGACGCAGTAACTAACATGAACACATTACTTTGTTAAACATATTTAGATTTTTGTTAATCCTAAGAGTTGTTAAAGTAGTCACCAGATTTTCCAAGATGAATGTAATGATCTTATGAAATAACATTTTATATAGGAAAATATTGTTATTTTTACTAAACATGATCAGTGCTTATTCATGTTAACTAATTAATCAGCAAATGGTTTATTAGATGTTTATTAGGACCTTTGTGCATCATGGTTAATGAGCAATGATTTAGCAGGATTTAACAGGAATTATTATATTCTCACAACAAAGTAGTAGTAGTAAGTGTTGAGATGAATGAACAGGGCTTTAATGGAGGTATGACTTAACTTGCTGCCATCTTCCTCTGCAAAACAGGTTGAGAATGGTGGGTACCATCCGGGGACATCTGTGTGTGTTGTGTGCTTTAAATTTATGATTTATGCCTTATTAATGGATTAAGAGTTATCGCACATTACGGTAAGCTAATTTGTGAATTAATTAACCCTTTTGGAAGTGCCTGATGTAGTGGAAACTGTTCATGACTTATCAGTGCATTACTAGTGCTCCTTATGCATTAGTTAACATCAATAGGGTCATCTTAAGACATTTTGGTGTACCTGTGGTAAAGTGGAAACTGCATTTGGAAACCATTGGTTTGGAATGGAAAGTGTTCTTTGTTTTAATTTTTAATTTTTAATTTAACTGCACTGGTATAAATAACACAACCGAGTCTCACAATGTCAATAGGCTAACGTTTAGGCACTGCGCTGTTTTCTGCTAGAAACGCGTCACCTGGACACTGTTCCTACCACTGAGAAGGAATACATGCACTAATAGAAAGCTACATAAACCTTCCGAACCCAATAATAATAAAAATGCTATTTCTTCAATAATAATGTCAGACAGGCAATGTAATAGTCATAACAACAGAACAGAGAATACAAGCCATTTCACTCAAAGTTTTTAGTAGACTTTTAGTTATACTGATGTGTAGCGCATAACACATTTGAATGAGAAATACCCGATAATAAGTCTGTCACAGAATGACAATGGGTCAGCTGGGGTTCAAGTTGATAGATGTTTTTATTGGAAATCTTTTGTTTTGCAGTAAAATAAAATGATGTATCCCCTCACAGAGGAGTCTTCAAACGCTGTGAAGGGTTTAGAAACCGCAAAGTAAAATAAACTTCAAAAAGAAACAAAAAAACGCAGGGGTTCTTGATTCACGGCTTCTTGCAAACGGAGCTCTTCTGTACACACCAAGGGCCAGCGCTTGCGTTCTGTGTCAGTCTACTAAAGAAAAGGAGAGAAGTGTTTAATAAGGTGAGGAACAGCTGTGGTGTGGTGCTGATTGTGACTGCCCTCACCGCTTCAGTTGCATCCAGTTAGGAGGATGACCAGCTGATGGAGGGGCAATCCCATCCCCACTTACAGCCATGTCACAGAGTCAAATAGATTTGATTGGTAATTGTGATGTATTGGCTATTACTTATTTGCTGCTCATGTATGGTTTACTATGAATCCACAAATTCATGAAGAATCTAATTAATTTGAAATAGCTTAATGACAAACTCAAATTAAGCTATATTAACAACAGTTCAAACTTGTTGTAATGGTAGACAGCATTCTTGGAGACTATTGGAAATTTTTTGATGGTCACAACATCCATATATTATAACTTGTGTGCAAGACTTTTGCAAGTCATTGTATATAGAAAAAGCCTCACTTATTGCTTTTCCATTGAGAAATGTTAGTGTCTGTTGCAGCTTTAGATAAGTAGTGTAAATGTTATTTACAGTGTACAATTATACTTCTGTTAACATCTTTATGGGCCTTTTACCACCTTATCAAATTATCTGACATCCGCACATTTAATGTTCTTTATGAAGAAACATCCAGTGCAAGCTCTAAAACATACATTTTCTTAAATACTGATATTAAAATACTGCTTTATAAAACACTGCTTACACAATTACTAGATCCTAATTTGAAATTAATAGGGAATTACAGTAATTGGACTCGCTAATATGCTGTTCAGAAAAAACATAATTAAAACCAGCAAAATATCACATTCTAATAAAGAGGAAATAACCTGTTTTCTGAGACGGTCTTGTTTCTATGGGTAAATACTGAATATTTATGGTGCATTTGCTAGGAAGACCAGGAGAGGGAGCACCAGGCTGTCCAGAGGAAGGGCTTCAAACGCAGTGAATCAGTGGAGAAAGCCAATGTGAGTAGAATTAATTGAAAAAGTGTGCACTGAAAAAACCCTCTTGCCTATTGATTTTAAAATGTTGTGACCACACAGTAGCCATAGTTAAATCTATTAACTATGGCCAACACATTTGTCATGCAGCAGGAACAAAAATACTGGAGCACAGCTGTCAAGAAATTCTTCAAACTGAGTGCTTACCTAATTTCTTAAGTATGGGCTCAAAGTAGCGCCATAAGTAACACATTAAAAAAAATATATATATTGTAAAAGCACAAAAAAAAAACTTGATTTTGAGATTAAAAAAAAAAAAAATCGAAAGCAAAATGTATAGAATTGTAAACATTTTTTTTTTTTATATCGAAACCAAAAAATAAATAAACTTGAATGCAAATAATGTAAAATCGAGAGCAAAACTCGCCTGCAGTCCCTGTTTTTGCTCGCGATGCTGCAATCTTTGCTTTCGCCATCAGTTTCTGTGGTTTTGATATTTTTTTTTCGTTTACAAGTTTTGGCACTGTTTTGGCGTGAGGGCGGGACTTATAGGGAGATGTGGAAACTTGGGTCTCCATTTGGTCCAGTAGGTTTGAGTGATGGTTCTTCCTAACCCAATCAGTGATGAGGCTGGGCTGGTCTCACAGTCACCACTATGGAACACATCCGACTTCACCACTGATTGGACCCATAGACTGAGTGGGTGCAACTATATGGCTTCGGAATTGAATTATAAACAAAGCATGCTTTTAATAAAAGTTGTGGACAATCGCTTTCTACATATTTATTTTTTGTGTTTATTTTATACAGTCTTTATTCACATCTTTATCAATGGAGCCAGTAGGTGACTGTGCATGCATATATATATATATATATATATATATATATATATATATATATAAAAAAAAATGTGTGTGCATGCGTGTGTGTGTTTCTTACCTAAACATAAACTGGGACATCACATGCTCTTAATGAATACGATGCCCCTCCATGTGCCTCTTGCTAAATGATGTGAGCTCCATCAGTCTGGCGCTGTGTTATCTGAGCAGCTGAATTAAAGTGCTCTGCAGGTTACATTAATACGAACATGATATTAAACATGTTACTGTGCACGTAGCCGGTGAATCCTGTGTTTTGTTTCAGTGCTGTATGTATGGGCTCAAATGGCGTTGGGATCCAGTTTTTTCTAAAAAAAAAAAAAAAAAAAAAAAAATGGTTTATTATATATATTATATTATATTATACTATATATATATATATATATATATATATAATTTTTTTTTTTTTATGCGTTAATTATGGTGCTAATTTGAGCCCATAATTAAGCCCATGACTTCATTAACTTACAATGTGTTACAGATAAATGTTCAACTGTTTGAAACTGAATTTATGATCACTCCGATTAGGCAAATCATTATTTCAGTATAGCCTTGGGAGGGTAGTTTCACAATGACATACAGCCAGTGTATGTCCCACCAGCGAAGACTTATTGTAATTCAACTAACTACAAGTATTTTAAATGAGATTACACAAATCCTGTAGTGTATAGTGGCTTTTATACATAACATTTTTGATGTCTTTCTGCTTACATGAAAAGAGGGACCTAAAGAGGAGCTAGCAGGGTTCCTAAGATTCGTTTTATGCATCTTTTCATAAAAAGTGTTGCTATAGTATGTATGTTTGATGTATACCACTCTTCCAGATCAGTTCTATCATATAAGCAAGTTTTAAACAATCTAAAACTTAACAAATAATGGATTTGAAAAGCCAGCATGTATACTCCTTCAGGGTTTCAGGCTAGGTTGTATCGGAACTACAAATTTCTCTTCGCAGTAGGAACTCAAGTCAACCGAGTGTTAGCGTTTCCTGCTCCATATTCTTACTCCTTGATAATTATAGTTTTCATAGGCAACATGATGTTTTGCCGTGTCCATGGCTACAGGAAAAACTGTGAAGATGGAGTTATTATTTTTATCTTTACAACAGAGGAGATTAATGCGCAGTGGAGGTTGTTTTCAAGTTATCATATAAGCAGCTTATAACACTTTAAAATATAAAACCCCCAAAATGTTTGTGGATGTCTAACGCAGGCATGTGTGTTGGTTCAGGATGTTCAAGTCATAATTTCTTGGATAGAGGAAACTCAGTTTAAAACACTACAGAAATACCTGCTCCAACTTGGGTTATTATGTTCCCTGGTGCTTTACTGTTAACGTCTTAAATAGTAATATTTTACATTTTAATTTTCCTTCAAAATGTACAATCTGTTAAACTATGTAAAAATATTTTAATGTAAATATTAAAAGACTTGCCATTAAAAAAGCCTAATGTCCCAAAATAATTTTAGCTTTAAACATGTTTTGTTTAGTAATATCTTTACATAGTTTACAACTGACAGTAGTGGCTCAGAATTTCTTTTAATATTCATTCCGTTTCCCCAACATGTCATATGAATTAGATTTGTCATTGCGATGTTCCTGGCCATTTTATATAGCAAAATGTTTTAGTTTTTTTTCTTTCACATTTCTTTGTTTTTGGCTTACGAACATTAGCAAAATATCTTGTGGTCCGTCCTCCGAAGTCTGTCTGTGCGTCCAGATCTTTGCCACAGTTCTGGTGTGAATTGGTCTGGTGCCTGAGAAAAGTGGAGGATGAAATTCATGCCAAATGTTTTGGAAAACAAGTGTCTTGGAAGGGATGGCTCCAGTAAAAGTTATGGCTAAGTGTGGCTAATACCACAATTTCCTGTTGGACCTGTTGTTGATTTGGCTTTTCTATGCTTTCGAACATAACAAATAATTCTATTTAATGTAACATTTTAAAAAATTACACCTGTAAACTGAGCATGAATTATACCTACCCATAGTTCTTTTCAGCACTGTTTTATATCAGTGTATGAGCCCTTTGTTTCAATGGCCTTACCTGAGGACTGAGACTGTTTGCAGTAATGGCAAATGTGCCATAAATGTGCATTATATAGTGGCTATAAGTGCTATACATCTTACTTATACTATAGCGACATTATACCACACTAGTTCCCCTGTTAGTCTTTTTATATAATCAGGTTTATTTATGTATATTATTCATGTGTAAAACCCACATTAAGCAAAGTTACATGTTTGATCTTACTGGCTGTATAAGATAAGACCCTGCCCCCCCCATGATGTACAACAAATCTGAATTGTTTTTATCCTGCTAAGCTAAGTGACACAGTTTCAAGCTGCATTTATTGGGAAAAGTGGTTTTAATCAGAATTAACCTTGGATTATTTTATGAATGTATAACCCAGTGGGTTGTTGTAGCTCAGTTCCCCCTTAATTTACCCCTCAAGGTTTCCTGGCATGTTGAGCCCACATTTTAAGCTACTGTCTGTAAAAAAAAATAAAAAAATAAAAATCTATGTACTAATTGAGTACTATGTTTGGAACAGAAACTGGGAGACTTCAGAGATCTGAGTTTGACTCCCTTGATCTGGTGAATTTGATTATTGGAAATAACCTGGAATTGTTATGAGATTATAGCCCTGGCCTCCTTCTACTCTGAAAACAGACCTGTTTTCCTTTGCAGGAAGCTGCTTCTGTCATCTCCCAGCGCTCAGTGAACCCTAGGGACATATTCAAGCAGAGAGAGCGAGGTACGCCTAAGGACAACAGAGACGTGGCTGTCAACTCACAGCCAGGTAAGAGGTCAAGCGTTTGCCCATGTTCATGAAACTATATCCTATTTACACATGGTGTGGTCACTCAAAATGTGTGTGTAAATGTATTTATATATATATTACACTCATACACACACACAGACGGGTGATAAATTAATAATTAATGGATAAACCTGAATAAATGAGTGGAGGAACATAACGAAAGCAGATGCCTCCAATCAGGTGTACTGCATGATACAATTAAGCTATTAACATCCTATCATTCTCTGTTGCATGTATAAAAATGCAGAGCAGGTCCAGTTGACTTGATTTTGGATCAAGATGGCAGTGCATAAATCCCTCATTACAAAGACAAATGCACATTTGAGAGTTCAGTGGTGCAAAAACCATGGGCACTGGTCTAAAGAGATGTTGAAAAAAGTGATATGGTCAGATGAGTCATCCTTCACCATATTCTCGACAGGTGGGCAAGTGCATGTGTGGCAACGCCAAGAGAACGTTACAGGCCTGACTGCTTGACCCCTACAATGAGGAGGTCCGGAGGCTCTGTTATGCTGTGGGGGGCATTTTACTGGCATGGTTTGGGTCCCTTTGTCCCCTTAAGGCCGATTTTATACTTCTGCGTAGGCATGCGTATGCGTCTCTGTGTAGCGATGCAGAGCAGGGGTTTCTGGGTAAGCACAGCCTGCAGCGGCCTGCCAACGCGCACTCCTACGTGATCTCAACAGCGCATCTGTGCGTCAGGCCAGCGCTGAAGTAGATGGATTATGTACTGGTTGATGTATAGGAAACGGAGGGTGTCGATTAGAGGAGTTGCTTCCAACTGCAGTGAGGTTGTTATTGGAGTTCCACAGGGATCAGTACTAGGGCCTTTGCTTTTTCTAATCTATATTAATGTTCTAATCTATGTTAATCTGGACTCTAGGATAGTTAGCAAACTTGTCAAATTTGCAGATGATACTAAAATAAGTGGCTCAGCAGATACAATCTTGGCAGCACAGGCTATTCAAACGGACTTAGATAATTGGTTGTGGGCCGACATCTGGCAGATGAAATTCAATGTGAACAAGTGCAAGGTAACACATGCAGGTAACAAAAATGTCCACTATAATTACACTATGGCAGGTACAGATCTAGATGAAGTAACACATGAGAAAGACCTAGGAGTCTATGTGGACTCCTCACTTTCTCCATCCAAACAGTGTGTGGAAGCAATAAAAAAGGCAAACGGAATGCTAGGGTATATTGTCAAAAGTGTAGAATTTAAAACAAGGGAAGTAATGTTAAGACTGTACAATGCGATAGTTAGACCTCATCTGGAATACTGTGTGCAGTTCTGGGCACCACACTTCAAGAAAGATATCGCTGCTCTAGAGGCAGTTCAGAGGAGAGCAACCAGACTTATTCCAGGTCTGAAGGGAATGTCCTACTCGGAGAGACTGAGGGAACTGAACCTTTTCACCCTGGAACAGAGGAGACTACGTGGGGACTTGATCCAAGTCTTCAAAATCATGAAAGGCATCGACCACATCAAACCAGAGGAGCTTTTCCAGATCAGCAGGGACACACGCACCCGGTGACACAAATGGAAATTGGGCTTCAAGTCATTCAAGACAGAAAACAGGAGACACTTCTTTACACAGAGTTGTCACAATCTGGAACAAACTCCCCAGCGATGTGGTTGAAGCTGACAATTTGGGAACATTCAAAAATAGACTGGATAGGATCCTTGGATGACTTAGTTATTAATGAACACCAAACGAGCACGATGGGTCGAATGGCCTGCTCTCATCTGTAAACTTTCTTATGTTTCTTAAGTGTTTCTGAAATAAACAAATACCAGATAAATGGAACAATGCAACTGCCATTCTCCTGCACAAGAATGGAGACGGAGAAGATCTGAAGAACTATTGCGTACTTCCCATCTTAAAGTATTTACAAAGATATTAACGCATCGCCTTCAAGACACACTGGACGTTGCTCACCCAATCAAACAAACAGGATTCAGAAGAGAATATAACACAATAGATCATATACAAGTTGTCAGAAGTATTGGAAACATGCAAAGAATATAAGCTTCCTCTGTGCCTGGGTTTTGGTAAATATGAGAGAACATTTGTTTATTTTGTTTGTTTATTGAGGAATTTGCTCACCAGAATGGAAATGTTTTGAAAAAACAAATCATTTTAAGTAATTTAGTGATCCTGTCAAATATTATATTGATAACTTTATATCAAATCCAGAAAAGGTATATTCCATTATTTTATCAACACTTAAATTAACTGAATGGTATAGTTAATGAAACCCATTATACAATGATTCAAATAACAAGGTCCATTATAGGACTGTCAAAAATGTTTCTAAGCTTTCTGAACATAAAGAAGTTAAAATGAACCTGTAGGCCATGGGGACTGAAGTATTTTAAATGCCAAATTGAACATTTGATAATCCAGTATAATAAATACATAAATAAATGCTTTCAATATATTAATGTACAGTTCTGTATTTTAGGGATGCACCGATAAGACATTTATTGGCCGATGCTGATGTTCATATAAGAAGAAAGGTTCTTTCACCAAGAACATGAAAAATAATTGTGAGGAAGACTAAGAACAGTCCCAGAGTGAATTAGTCTGTGAGTGGGACTGACAAGTTGATTACTTGGCGAAGGTCTCAATGCTGCTCTTAATGTTTGCTAAAACATAACAATAATGAATGATGGATTTAAGTTCTGGTTAAATGTTTTGTGGAGTGATTAAATATTTGGTCACCTTGATAGTCATTACAATTGAAGAGGGTCTATGAGTTAACCTACACAGAAAAGAATACTATAACTAGGGATGCACCGATAAGAAAATTATTGTCCGATACCGATAGCCGATGTTCATAAAACATAATTGCCCGATGCCGATGTTTTGACATTTCTGTAACTTTCTACCCTGTCGTAAAATAAATAAAAATGTTGCTTCTGATGAGGCTTCTAATTTCAGCTTAGTTTAATTATACAAGTTATTTTTCCATATATTTGAATAAGAAAAGACTTCTACCCCGTTCAGACATAGGATAAAAGGTCACCAAACTGACATATGGTGTATTTTTTAGAAATTAAAGGTACGCAAAGGGAACCATACAGGCAAGTACAGTAAGTGAAGTCCTACATCCTCGACGGTAAAAGCTAAGTGCTGTCAAGATGTAGGGTCACAGTCAAGGGCTAAGGGAAAGGGAGCAAGGAGGAAAACAATCAAAAACGTAAGAAGCATAATACAACATAATGCTATCTAACGGGGATTAAAAGGATTAATTAAGTACTGTCTGAAAAGATGCGTCTTGAGTAAGCACCGGAATGAGGTCAAGGACTCTGCTGTTTTTTTTACTTTGGTGGGAAGGTCGTTCCACCATTTAGGGGCCAGGGATGAGAAGGAGAGGGCTCTAGAGGAAGGAGAGTGGAGAGGAGGTAGAGTTAGTCTTCTGGCACCGGAAGAGCGCAGTGGTCTGGAGGGGATGTATGGAGAGACGAATGTGTCTGAAGGTAGCTTGGTGCAGTGTGGTTGAGACAGCGGTAGGTGAGGGTCAATGTCTTGAACTGAATGCGTGCCGGTATCGGGAGCCAGTGGAGGGAGCGGAGTAGTGGAGTAGCATGTGTGAATCGGGGCAGAGAGAATATCAGACAAGCCGCAGAGTTCTGGATGAGCTGGAGCGGGTGGGTAGTAGTTGCAGGCAGGCCGGCCAGGAGGGAATTGCAGTAGTCCAGGTGGGAGAGGACCAGTGACTGGAAGAGCAGCTGCGTCGAGTAGTCGGTGAGGAAGGGATTGATTCGGCGTATGTGATGTGCTGGGTGTAGGAGAATGCACGGTCAAGGGTGACTCTTACAGACAAACCGGAAGAGATTTGAGAGGGGATGAGAGGGTCAGAAGAGGGAAAAGACAGGAAGATCTGTGCATCATCTGCGTAGAAATGATAGGAGAAACCATGGGATGCGATGAGGGGGCCCAGGGAGCAAGTGTAGTGAGAGAACAGGAGGGGGCCCAGGACAGAGCCTTGGGGTATGCCTGTGAGGAGAGGTTGGGGGGTGGATGAGGAACCTCGCCATGTCACTTGGTAGGACCGGTCACTGAGGTAGGAGGAGAACCAGGTCAGAGCAGACCCAGAGATTCCAAGGTCAGCGAGGCAGGAGAGGAGGATGGAGTGATCGACGGTGTCAAATGCTGCAGAGAGTTCAAGGAGGATGAGGACTGAGGAGAGGGAGGCCGCCTGAGCACAGCTGAGGGAGTCAGTGACTGCCAGGAGAGCCGTCTCAGTGGAGTGAGCTGTGGGGAAGCCGGATTGCAGAGGATCAAGGAGTGTTGGGACAAAGTCAGAGAGCTGACAGTGGACTGCCTGCTCGAGAGTCGAGAGTTCCTGCTTGAGAGGAAGGGGAGCAGGGAGACGGGGCAGTAGTTCTGAGGAGAGGTGGCATCGAGGGTTGATTATGATTTCTTGAGGAGTGGGATGACGGCAGCTTTTTGAAATGCAGAGGGGTAACAGCCAGAGGGGAGTCAGGAGTTGAGGAGGGAGGAGATGAAGGGGAGAAGAACAGGAGCGGTTGCTTGGAGGAGGCGAGAAGGGAGAAGGTCCAGGGCACACGTTGTAGGTTTGTGACATATGAGGAGAGTGGAAACGTCAGAGTCCGAGAGAGGTGAGAATGGGAATGAGAAAAGGAAGCTTGGTCGGTGGGAGGTTTTTTGTGTGGGGAGAAGAGGGGGGACTGTTGAAGAGCTTGCGGATGTCTGCAATCTTGGCGGAGAAGGAGGCAAAATCATCAGCAGTGATAGATGAGGGAGGAGGAGAAGGTGGAGTAGAGTTTGCGGCGGTTGTTGACAGTGGATTCAAAGAGTGATTGGAAATAACATTTCTTGGCTGTGGTGAGTGAGGAGGAGAATGTGGACAGTAGAGAGTTTGAGGCCATCTGGGAGTTTGGTCCCTTTCTACTTCTGTTCGCCGGCACGCAGACTAGTTCGGGTATAGCGGAGGACAGCAGAGATCCAAGGCTGAGGAGGGGAGGGACGGGCAGGATGGGACGTGAGAGGACAGAGAGTCAAGGGAGGAGGTGAGGGAGGACAAAGAGGAGATAGCACAGTTGACAGATAGATGGGAAAAACAGTCAATGGAAGGTAAGAGAGTGAGGGCAGTGGAAGCAAGGGTGGAGGGGGAGACCAAGCGGAGATTACGGCGGAAGGTGACGGAGGGAGTGGGTGGAGTAGGGAGGGAGGGGAGAGAAAGGGAGAAGGAGATGAAGAGGTGGTCTTAGATGTCCATGGGTGTCAATGAGAGTGTCGAAGGGGAGCATCCTCTAGAGAAGATGAGGTCTAGCTGGTGGCTTGCCCTGTGAGTGGGGGGAGACTGGGGGAGAGAGTGAAGTTAAAGGAGTGGAGAGGAAGAAATCTGGCACAGTGGGAAGGATTGGAGAGGTGGATGTTGAACTCTCCCAGGATGCTGGTAGGTGAGGACAGGGAGGGAAGGGAGGAGAGAAGAAAGTCGAGTTCATCCAGGAATGAGGCAAGTGGACCGGGGAGACGGTAGAGAACTAGAAGGAAGAGGTGAGAGGGAGAGGTGATTTCCACTGCATGGAATTCAAAGCTGTGGGTCGTGATAGAGGAGAGAGAGGGGGGACAGAGAAGAGGAGAGAAGGGGAGAGCAGGAGCCCAGTTCCTCCTTCCCGCCCGGTAAGACGAGGGGAGTGAGACAGGACAAATAAAGAGGATAAGGCAGTAACCAAGGCAGTAATTATTACATAAGGCAGTAATCATACAGTAACAGCAGCTGCAATATAGCAGGTTATAATTTAACTATAGTGTGCATGTTTCAGTCTTGGCTTTTATGGACTTACGGATGCATTTATAGCTTGTTTGCATATGACGTCATGTCACTGCGTTGCTGTGGCACGAAATGCAGATGGAGGGCCTGTGTTTTGCATCATTTATGGTTGCTCAAATCGATCAAACTGAGAAACCACAAGGAGCTTTTATCGTCTACCAAAAGTTGTTGTTCATAAGGGGGAAAAATGCAAGAAATTGACTGAAAAACGCCAGAAAAAATGGCTTGCAAACCTGCATCTGCGGTCGGGAAGAGCCGAGTCCGATAATGCATGTGTGTGCAGTGACCACTTCGTCAAAGGTAAGTTATACAACTTATGTGGCTATGTTAATGTTAGCTGTTTCCGTACTTTGTAAAGTTAAAGTAATAGTTTTTTTATTTTCTTTGTTTGAGTTTGTATCCTTGTAACTGAACAAAAATACGTAATGTTAACAAAGCTAACTACAAAGTGTTTTGCAGGGTGCAGCCTTGCTACAGTGTTGTTCTCTTTAGGTCTTAAGAGCTACGGGAGCAGCAGGAATCTGGAAAATTTGACAATTTGAAAAGCATAAAGATCATAAAGTACACACTTATGTGGTCCATAACATGGAAAATTTAAGATGACATTGCAACTACAATTTGTGTTAGTCTTAGTCTGGCCTCCGGGCCGTATACGGCCCCTGAAGCTGTTTGTTCTGGCCCTAGAGTCCATTTGGAAAAAATAATTTCTGTGACATACACTTAACACTAATGCGCAGAGCTTATGTAATAAACATCTCTACTGCGTTTTAACTGCATAAACACGAAAATAAATGTTATAAACACATTTATCTAGAATAGCCAAAATCGGGATATTTTCACTCAAATAAAACCCATAATCCTGCCTGCCCTTTACAATAGAGTCAGTCTGGCGCTCAAGTGGTGATCTCTGTCTACAGTTTTTCATGTGCTTGAAAAACACACACATTGTACAGCATTATAGGTGGTTTCTTACAACTGTAGGCAGATTGAGTGGATACAGTGATTACCCACAAATAAACATCGGGATTCCAAACGGAGAAGAGATCTCGTTTTGGACATGCCGCGTATATGAACATGACTGATTCAGGGGCATCAGTGATACTGGGAGTGACCGTGATGATTGGTGGGTTTGTGTCAGTGTTGTGAAAACATTGCGAGTGAAATGCCAAATGGCACAGTGTGCTTTTACTCTACTGATCAGTACGCGATTGCTACTGCACATAGTACCTAGTGCAATAGCGCAGGCACATCGCACGCAAAATAATGATTCACAGACATTATCAGCGGAGGAGCATTTATTGTGAGGCTATTTATTCCGGGAGTAAAAGTCACTATGCAGTGTGAGGTACGAGCTCATGCAAGGAAAGTGGAAAGGCTAAATATATAGTAGTTTATTGAAATACACTGATTTTATTCACTGTAGCTTTGTATGTTGAAAACATAGTTTACACAGTGTTGAAAATGTTTACTTCAGTGTACAGTTATGTTTTGATAAATGCAATAGTTATATTGAACTACAAAATATTGCTTTTGAGCATTATTCCAATATTTACATTTACACATGTTTCATTATCTTATAGTTTGCCTTTTTTGAGCTTTTTGCCTATTGTAGGCTATATATAGTTATTTATGTTTTGACTGCAGTGTTTTAGAAAAAAGTGATTTTGTTCTTGCATTAGAATGTGAGTTTCATCCGTATTAATGTTTGGATGTAGGTGTATTAATTAAGGTTGTGGCCTGTGAATGCATTTGTGAACATTTGTGAAAAAGGTTCCCTACCCCTGGTCTAAGACAAACCATATGAATTGTAGTTGCAGTGATCTTACTTTCCCTGTGTTATCTGCAGAAGTGTATTTCTGTCATTTCCCTTAGTAGAGTAGGGTACAAAAGAAAATAAATGATATGTACAGTACATTTAAACACATTTTTTACATGTGATGGCATCAGCCACTTGCACTTTTCTGTTATGCAGCGTCAATGGAAAAAATAACTGCCCCTACATGAGAACAGGATTCTGACAATCTGAGAAAAGACTAGAATAGACATTTTTCTTAACCACAAATGGAACATTGTATTTTGCATAGTTCATCTGTGGGTGTGCACTGGTGATTGTATTTAAAAAAATGGATAGTACAAGCAACACCACAAACTCTTAACCGTTACACAAAATACAACGTAAATAACTTACCCTGCCATGCAATTGCAATGAGCTGCAATGACTTCTCTGTCTTGTTTCGCGATGATCCACGTCTTTAGTGGGGTTTCGGTGGACTTTTGAGAGTGGTTAATGTAATAACGTAAGGTAAACAACCATAATGCTAACATCGAGAGCCGCAGCAGTGTTGAATGTTTGTTGCTAGGTTAATCCACAGGACAAAAAAGAAATGCCACTCACCTGGGCGAAAACCAAATGACAGTCATTGTGGAGCACCTTGGTACCGAGGTTGTGGACCCAACCACTAACAAAAAATATGTATGCCTCCATACTTTTGTATGCTTTCATTTGTTTTCTTGAATAGAAGGATATCTGGAGGACAAGGTAGTTATATCTACTGTCTCAATGGCATGCAAATCTTTCAATTCAGTTGAAAAATCACTCCTCTTCATAACATAAGAATCGCATCCAACATATGTTGTGATTTTCTGTTTATACCTTTCTCTCGTAATAGCGTCTAAACTAGTACAGTACGGACTTTCCTCCATCTCGTTCATTCTGCTTTTCACTTCCTGCCCTCCATCTTAATTTCACGAGTCATCAGAATCACGTGACTGCAAACAAGCTATTAAACCAGTCCTTAATGTTTTACAGGGAAACCCAGATCTGCTGTATTTATGTATTCATTAATTTAACTTGTAAATGGACACACGTTAACTAAATCGTGTTCGCCTTCATACTGATTGTCTCTACAGGGCTACAGACCTACAAACCATTCACAAAACGAGAGCCTAAAACACCGTCCAGTTGTTCATAAAATATTAATAAAATCGTCTGCTATCGCTCTGATTATTATCCTTCAGTTTATTTTTAACTAGTAACTGCACTGTACCGGGGTCCTGTGAAATCCAAGTTTTTAATACACTCGCATATTAACTGTAAGCAGTAGAACATTTAATTGTTTCTGTATGTGTATTTCACTCAATGCTGCTAATAAAACTGTAATTTCTTTGTAATCCCACATGGCATTTGAGATTATATCTTCTGATATATTGTATCTGATCTCTTCTCTGTCAAGTCAAGCACACATCTCCGCTTCTGAAAGTGAAGTATTTCCTTAGTGGGCGTGACGGACCATTACGGCCACGTCTGGCACCAGATAGTTAACCGTCCACAAAACCTGGACACGTCTGCCAGTGGAACCGGGGACTTACAGTGAGGGGAAAAAGTATTTGATCCCCTGCTGATTTTGTACGTTTCCCCAATGAAAAAGAAATGATCAGTCTATAATTTTAATGTTAGGTGTATTTTAACAGTGAGAGACAGAATAACAACAAAAAAATCCAGAAAAACGCATTTCAAAAAAGTTATAAATTGATTTGCATGTTAAGGAGGGAAATAAGTATTTGATCCCCTATCAATCAGCAAGATTTCTGGCTCCCGGGTGTCTTTTATACAGGTAACAAGCTGAGATTAGGAGCACTCTCTTACTCTGTATAAAAGACACCTGTCCACAGAAGCACTCAATCAATCAGATTCCAAACTCTCCACCATGGCCAAGACCAAAGAGCTGTCCAAGGATGTCAGGGACAAGATTGTAGACCTACACAAGGCTGGAATGGGCTACAAGACCATCGCCAAGCAGCTTGGTGAGAAGGTGACAACAGTTGGTGCGATTATTCGCAAATGGAAGAAACACAAAATAACTGTCAGTCTCCCTCGGTCTGGGGCTCCATGCAAGATCTCACTTCGTGGAGTTTCAATGATCATGAGAACGGTGAGGAATCAGCCCAGAACTACACGGGAGGATCTTGTTAATGATCTCAAGGCAGCTGGGACCATAGTCACCAAGAAAACAATTGGTAACACACTACACCGTGAAGGACTGAAATCCTGCAGTGCCCGCAAGGTCCCCCTGCTCAAGAAAGCACATGTACAGGCCCGTCTGAAGTTTGCCAAAGAACATCTGAATGATTCAGAGGAGAACTGGGTGAAAGTGTTGTGGTCAGATGAGACCAAAATCCAGCTCTTTGGCATCAACTCAACTCGCCGTGTTTGGAGGAGGAGGAATGACCCCAAGAACACCATCCCCACCGTCAAACATGGAGGTGGAAACATTATGCTTTGGGGGTGTTTTTCTGCTAAGGGTACGGGACAACTGCACCGCATCAAAGGGACGATGGACGGGGCCATGTACCGTCAAATCTTGGGTGAGAACCTTCTTCCCTCAGACAGGGCATTGAAAATGGGTCGTGGATGGGTATTCCAGCATGACAATGACCCAAAACACACAGCCAAGGCAACAAAGGAGTGGCTCAAGAAGAAGCACATTAAGGTCCTGGAGTGGCCTAGCCAGTCTCCAGACCTTAATCCCATAGAAAATCTGTGGAGGGAGCTGAAGGTTCGAGTTGCCAAACGTCAACCTCGAAACCTTAATGACTTGGAGAGGATCTGCAAAGAGGAGTGGGACAAAATCCCTCCTGAGATGTGTGCAAACCTGGTGGCCAACTACAAGAAACGTCTGACCTCTGTGATTGCCAACAAGGTTATTGCCACCAAGTACTAAGTCGAAGGGGTCAAATACTTATACTTATTTCCCTCATTAACATGCAAATCAATTTATAACTTTTTGAAATGCATTTTTCTGGAATTTTTTGTAGTTATTCTGTCTCTCACTGTTAAAATACACCTACCATTAAAATTATAGACTGATCATTTCTTTGTCAGTGGCCAAACGTACAAAATCAGCAGGGAATCAAATACTTTTTTCCCTCACTATAAGTGTGAAAGCTCTCACCTTATATACAACAAAGCAGCCTGACACTATATTATCTGTCATTGACACGTGACTGGAGAAAGAAACATTAGCCTATTATAAAAATTAGGTATGCATGATGCCTTCAGACACCACAATTGGTCTCAAGTAATCAGCCATTTTAAAGTATTCAGCAGATACCGATTTATTACATTTTGTGCATTTATAATTTGCAGATACCAATTGCTGGCCAATTAATCGGTGCATCCCTACTGTATTTCATACCAAATTATGTATTTTAAATGCTTTATTAAACAATTCTATTACTGTGGGTAAATTTAGGTCTCTCATTTGATGTACAGTGGCCTATCCGAAAACAGGCCACTTCTTTTTTTGATGCAGAAGCTTGCTTATTTGATACTGTTTGAACAAGTTGTGAAGATCTCGTTACATTTGCATTTTTATTCTGACTCTGCAGTCCCTTGATAGTCTTGTCTACTGCTTTCTCTTTCTCTGTATGTCACTGAATTTTCTGTCTTTTGCCAAATTCTCTGCTTGTCTGTCTCAGGGCGGTTACATAGTCCCTTTCTGTCAAACCACCCTGGTGAGCCAGAGCACCCCAGCTCTCCCCTGCGCCAAACATCACCTGTGCCCGCCTCGCCTGCCTCTCCTTCCCGCGCCACAGGTCTGAAATAATCATAGTGCAATTTTGCATATATGGACACTTGTGCACACATGCAAAATTGCTTAGCTGACTTACCTGCCTATATTCCATGTTGATATGTTTATGTTGATATTTTGAGACCAGGAATCATCAAGCCAGTTCTGTCGAGGTTGCATTTCTTCATACTTAATAGGTATTTTCCCATTCGAAAATCCTTAAGACCTAGGGAGGGAAACTATACTCTTGTTCTTAACTGATCAAAGAGTATCCAGTGTTACGCCCATATATTTGCATAGGTAAGGGGGGTTGGGAGCTTCTGCCTGGGTCCGTGTAACCTTTATCAATATAATTGACGTATGTGTTTGTGTATGTGTGTATATATGTGTGTGTGTGTGTGTGTGTATGTATGTACACACATGTATATGTACAGTTAGGTCCATAAATATTTGGATAGTGACACAATTGCCATAATTTTGGCTCTGTACGCCACACAATGGATTTGAAAGGAAACAAAAGAAGTGCTTTTCATCATAGACTTTCATTTTTAATTTGAGGGTAGTAGGAATTACACCCATTTTTTTATATGTAGTCCCCCCAATTTTAGGGGTTCATAAGTATTTTCACAAACTAACATAATATTAAATTGTGGGTTTCAATACTTTGTTGCAAATCCTTTGCAGTCAATGACTGCCTGAAGTCTGGAAACCATAGATATCACCATATGCTGGATTTCCCTGGTGATGCTCTGCCAGGCCTGTACTGCAGCTGTCTTTAGTTCTTGCTTGTTCTTGGGGTGTTTTGCCTTCAGTTTTGCATTAGAAATCAAAACAAACCAGTCTGAGAAATAACAAAAACATTAGGTGAGTCCAAATCAACTATTTGGTACATTCTTAAAAAGAAAGAACGCACTGGTGAGCTCAGGAACACCGAAAGACATTCTGGTGGATGACAGAAGAATTCTTTCCCTGGTGAAGAAAAACCCCTTCACAACAGTTGGCCAGATCAAGAACACCCTCCAGGAGGTAGGTGTATCTGTGTCAAAGTCAACAATCAAGAGAAGACTTCACCAGAGTAAATACAGAGGGTTTACCATAAAATGTAAACCATTGGTAAGCCCCCAAAACAGGAAGACCAGATTAGAGTTTAAAGAACCCTTTACAGTTCTGGAACAACATCCTATGGACAGATGAGACAAAGATCAACTTGTACTAGAATGATTGGAAGAGGAGTATGGAGAATGGAAGGAACTGCTCATTATCCAAAGCATACCACCTCATCTATGAAGCATCGCGGGAGTAGTGTTATGGCATGGGCATGTATGGCTGTCAAGGGAACTGTTTCCCTTGAATTAATTGATGATGTGACTGCTGACAAAAGCAGCAGGATTTTTAGTGTTTAGGGCTATATTATCTGCTCAGATTCAGTCAAATGCTTCAAAACTCATTGGACGGCACTTCACAGTACAGATGGACAATGACCCGAAGCATACTGCGAAAGCAACCTAAGACTTTTTTTTATCGATGATGTGGAATGTTCTGCAATGGCCAAGTCAATCACCTGACCTGAATCCAATTGAGCATGCATTTCACTTGCTGAAGGCAAAACTGAAGGCAGAACGGCCCAAGAACAAGCAGGATCTAAAGACCGTTGCAATACAGGCCTGGCAGGGCATCACCAGGGAAGAAACCCAGCATCTGGTCTAGGCCTGAAGTCTGGAACCCAGTCATTGACTGCAAAGGATTTGCAACCAAGTATTGAAACTCACAATTTAATTAATGATTGTTAGTTTGTCCAAATACTTTTGAGCCCCTACAATTGGGAGGAACACATATAAAAATGGGTGTAATTCCTACACCATTCATCGAATTTGGATGTAACTACCCTCAAATTAAAGATGTAAGTCTACTTTTAAAGCACATATTGATTGTTTCCTTTCAAATCCTTTGTGGTTGCATACACAATTGTGTCACTGTCCAAATATTTCTGTGTATGTGTGTGTGACCATTTTTTTTTCTTCAGAAAACGCACTGGAATATACCAAAAGTAAATTTCCAGAAAACTTCAATTTTCAATCAAAATTGATGTAATGCACATATGACAGCTGACCTTCACTTCTCAGCCTAATACTGCAATTGCATGAATATCCTGTGTTTTCCAAATGAAGATCTGTGGATAACTTTCGGTACTGTAACTGGTTTGTCATGTAAACAGAAGAAAACAATTTTGCTTAGAATACAATTTCTGATTCACTTTTCTGAATACATGTAAATTTACTGCGTGATGACTATTCAGCCAGACATCTTCTTAAATCTTTGGGTAAATTTAACTAGGAGCCCAGGTTTGGCGAAGTAGATGTTTTCTACAGAAAGACTGAAGCTGTCTTCCTTTTTGTTTATCCATGATCAGAGCCCACTGTCTTGGAGCAGGCCCGGTCCCATTATGTGGAACCTGAGAAGCCTCCTCAGGATGAATGGCAAGGTGTGTTTGTTTGTCTACTCCATATTAAAAATTGCCTACACTTGATTCCTGAATATGGTTAATCTTGGGAGTTGTTGTTAACTTTTCCTTCTAGCTGTAAACAATAATAAACTTAAAAGACCCCAAAATATCTTTGAAACTAATTTCAGAAACCTGAAAAAGATGGGGAAAAAAAAGTGTTGAAAGAGAGAAGAACACACTCAAACAAATGTTTTCAACCTGTATTTTTCCTGATTTTCAAGCTCCAAGGTATCCTGCAACAGAGCTTGTGCCGAATTAAATATAGGTATAGAGATGTAGGTATAGATAGACAGATTTTAAATCCAGAAAAAGAGACTCCACATTTACACTACTTTTTCCTTTATTCTACTGCACAAAATCTGAGAATCTGGGGGATCTGACACTTTGGTCCAGTCTTTTATTTTTATTTTATTTTTTTACATAACTATCATCACTAATTCTGAACTGTTCCTGGTCCCCACATCCTGCAATCCTGCACCCAGAATAACACCCACTCAGCTTTCAATGACGAGACACCTCTGTTCATCAACCCTGCTGACTTCATCCCACACTACTCCATAAAATGTTTCACTTTTTGCTGGTCTGTTGAAAACCTCTTCCCCACCTTCATCTTGGTCAGCCTCTTCCTCCACCAGCACACCTTCAATACTCCATTCCATACTCTCCTCTAATGCTTCACAGATGGTGATTTTTATCACATCATTAGGAAAAATGTGTAACACCCTGATTTGTGAATCTTAGAATAAACACACCTATTGTTTGCTTCTATAAAACTGCTTATGATCCTTGTTCTGGAAGACTGCCTGGATGGGTACCCTCCTGAGTGTGATTAGCGCAGTGACTTCTTCCTTGCATGACTCTCAAACTCTTCACTGTCATGTCTCAATGTAAAGGCTACCTCAAACCCTCCCTTGGCGTTATCGACTATCATGTACCCCTGCCTCTGAAAATACAGGACATGCTTGAGCTCCCGGGCTTTACACCCCAGAGCGATATACTTCATACCTGACATGAGCTTTCTGTTACACATCAGCTCTTTGTTATCGGACTGAGAATAAACTGCAGATCATTGGAACTCATTGGTAACTCGTGGAGCAGCATTAGCCAAAGTGATTAACTACAATCCTGTTGTACTATAATTTGTACCATATCCTCTGGGGCCAGAAACACCACCACAGCTTTTCTCATACAGAAGGTTGATTTTACATTTGTGCAGCCCACTCTCCACACAATTAGAAGGCACTCTTCCACGTTAACCTGCTCCAGTGATATAATTAGAATGGCATGCTGATGAGTACATTTTTCAAACAAAAAATTCTTAGAACTCCCACCAGCCCTAGCCATGGTAGCCCAGCCACGCACACCCCATCTTCAGGACCAGAACTACACAAGGTCAATATCCAAAAACAGAAAACATACACGCATTCCTTCACTCACAAATCCCTCCACTGCACTCCCACCATGCACCACGAGAGAAAGAGAGCGAGAGAGAGAGAGAGACGGTGTGCATGGAAATATGCATTCTTGGAATAAAGAGACCGGAAAACAAATGGAGGAAAAAAGTGTGCAACATTATTAAAAGTGAAAATTTAAAAATGGTAATGGGCCCTTCACATTGCAAGAAGAGTAGACCAAAGATGGACAAAAGATTAAACAATACCTAGAAGAAGAATGTATAAAAGATGGAAAGATAGAATATGAAGCTTTACTGACATGACCTAAAAAAAGAGATACTGCTAATCAAAATAAGTGGAAGCATTTCGAGGAGGCTTTCATCCAGAAGTGAACTGATAAAGGATGATTGTGTCTGTGAATGTGGTTGAAACTATTCTAAAGTCCATTTGAATTGGGCAGTAAACTCTATTAACCCAACTCAAACTATAACTGTAATTTAGTAGTTTATTCCCACTTTTTACAATGCTAGTGCTCATGTTGTTTATTTGTGATTTCCCCTGTGCTCTCTACCCCTTAGCTATGTCCTCAGCACATCTTCTCTGCACTTTTTAGCTATTAAAGTCTAGGATGTAGGACTTGTATTTTATATTAACTGTATATTGTACCTATGCACTTCTGTAATGTTGAACCTTTAATTGTAATATGTAACTTTATTATTGTACTTTCATATTACTCTTATATTCTGTAAGTAGCCCTGGGCAAAGGCGTCTGCCAATAAATAAATATTAATCTATCTCCCAGAGAAACAGCGTGCAGTTGGTGACCATTATGATGTGGATTTAAACCAGGCCAGCCCACAAGAAGATAATCTGTATGAATCTGCCCCAGAACCTGATGACATCTATGAAGAGCCTCCTGAGGTAGGGACATTATTCAGTGGGGGAAGAAAGCATAGTATTGGAATCCCTTCATTCAGGCTAACTTATTGACACATTTTACTCATAGCAAGCATTGTTATAAATGCGCTTTACATGAAAATCCTGGCCAATAGAAGCCCTATTTTCCAGATATGAAAATGTCATGGAACATTTACTAAAGTAAAGCCCTGCGAAACTAATGTTTTAAATATATACATATTAGCAATGAGTTATAATACAGAGTAGCCTTCTGTTGTTGTTGTGTGCTGGAGGATTGTTTGTACATGGCCTTAAATATTAAATTAAATATGAAGACTACAAAATATTTAAACCTGTAATTCTGACATATCAGTGCATTGGTGCAGTCTGATAAGAATCATGCGTCTCATCCTGCTAGCACTTATGCAATGTATTGACCTATGCTAAGGAGTTTGACACCTCCCCCAAACAGAGTTGTTTGCCCCCTATTTATTGTTAATGTGGAAATCTAATTTATCTTTCCCAAAGCCTTTTCCAATTTTATAGCTGTGTATGAGTCTAATTTGAAGATTAATTACTATTAAATTAAAAAAAAAAAAAATACTATCGAGTTGCTAGGTTTGTTATATGTAACTGATACCTGATGAGACAAAGCAGTATAGCACATCAAAAAGTAAATTTTGACCAAAGTGTTTTCATCAGGGAAATGGTTACACTGGCTTTTTATAATTTATGTAAAAACAACAGAACTAAATAAATGAGACCTAACTTTTTTTTTTTTTTTTTTTAGAAAGTAAGGCTACATACTTTTTTTTGTTAAGCTCAGTAATGATTATATATTCGGCATATTTGCACTGCCATTTCTGATCCTGATCAAATATATTGGTAGCATTTGATCCTGCTCAGAAATGGCAGTGTAAATGCTCAGTGATCGCATCAAATGTACCTCTCAGGGAGATATTACAGATCCAGGTTAAATGCAACGGTAGCATTTGATCCTGGCAGTGTGGACATTTGACTGGCTCACGTTTCGGCATGCACTACGGCGGCATTTGTTTTAGAGGTAGGCAGCAGACAAACATAAATTGCATGGAGCAAGTGGAGCAGATAAGAGAATGCTTCTTTACTTCCATTATTATGAAGTAAATATTGTTACAATTAATGGTAAATGGCTTGATTTATGTTATTAAAAAATATTTATTTTTATTTCAAATGCTTTGGCGGCAATAAATATGCAAGTGCATTTATTTTACTTGTTAGAATATTTTTTAACTAGATAAAATGATAGTTTTTGATTTATAGCTCTGTTCTAAATTAATTTAATAATTTAGTGTGCATGCAAAGAATCCTTGGGATGCTGACAGTTTATCCTGATCAAATGGCATGTAAGATGCAACACCACTGATCCTGATCAAATGTACTGATGCATTTGGGGCAGGAATAAATCAAAAATGTTCGCAAAAAATTCAGAAGAGTCGCGAGACGGAATCTCGCAGCACAGCTTCTCACTGAATTAAATCTAAAATATGAGGACCTGCGAACGGTGAGGAGACATGTTTTGCTGGCGTGGCTTCTCAAATGGGCAGGCATCGCTAGAGGCACCACAAGACAATCACAGTGTCTGTTATTGATGAAAAACCGGAGCCATCATTGATGACAACTGTATAGTTATTATCTAGGTGTTATCCATTAGCGGGTGGATCAATGCTGATGTGTTCACTCATACGTGAATAACAGATCAATCTTTTATTCAGCATCCACTTATGTGTAGCGGTGCAGATTAAATACAAACTGTGAGATATTAGGAAGAACTAAACGTGTATAGACACATATTCAGACAAGCACATTCCCATAAGAATACATTTCCATGTGCAACAATAACAATACATATTTGCTATTTAGTATTATCATTTCTGCTAGTATATATGTATATACACTCTTATTAACTTATTACTTAGCAGACGTCCTTAACCAGCGTAAATTACAGTTGAAACAAAATACACACGTTTCACGGTTAATCATCCAGCTACAATATAGCAGGTTATAATTTAACTGAAGTGTGCACGTTTCAGTCATGGCATTTATGGACTTATGGACGCATTTATAAAACCAGTCCTTCATGTTTTAAAGGAAAACCAGATCTGTTGTATTTATTTATTCGTTAATTTAACTTGTGAATGGGCACACGTTAACTGAATCGTGTTCACCTTCCTACTGATTGTCTCTGTGGATTGTCCCTGCACACCATTCACAAAACGACAGCTTGAAACACTGTCCAGTTGTTCATAAAATATTAATAAAATCGGCTGCTTCAGGTCCAATTATCATCCTTCCCGGATGCGTCCGCCAGTGGAAACGGGGCAATAGTTATCACTTCCATAAGTGCCTGATATAAAGGCAAAATGTTGACCACCCACTACAAGATAGTTAGTATTTTTCTAATATTAAATTGTCTTCCAATCTTAAATGTATCCATTACGTTGTGCAAGTTTGCCTTTAGAGGATTCATGTATTTATTTATTTAATCGACCCAATATGCAGTGCACAAACATCAGACACTGGATCTGTTGTCTTGCAAGTTGGCTATCATCTTCATATGCTTTACCTATTTGTGTAAATTATTCATAATGGAAATTATACTGAAAGTTTAAGCTACAGCTGCTTTGACAGCAGTGTCATTCGATGCAGTGTTTGTCTCTTAAGTCAACTTCACTCTCATATATACACTACCAGTCACAGCACCCCCATTTTTCTAGTTTTTGTTGAAATTTAAGCAGTTCAAGTCCAGTGAATAATCTGAAATGGTACAAAGATAAGCAGTAAACTGCCAGAGGTTAAAAAAGGTTTAGGTTACCAAAAACTGAAAAATAATGTACATTTCAGAGTTATATACTGTGTTCCTACACCCTCTTAAGCATTATTTGTCAGTGTTACACGCAGCTCCTGTGCATAGAAGTTACACTGTATCCATACAATGCGCATATCATTTGAAAGCTTACTCTTGGCTACTAACACATTTCATTCTCAAACACATCCGATTTATAGTTTGCATGTCGCCCGCTATCATTCAGAGCCCGGGAGGTAAACGGTCAGTCTGCTCCTGGGGGGGCAGATCCAATTATGTAAAATCGTGGTGTAATAGTACACTGTAAACAGTTTTCCATCTTGACATTTTGAGATCTCTATGGGTGTTGTGTTGCTTCTACCAATACGTAGATGGTCTTGTTTTGATCAGTAGACTGTCTGGTTCTAGAATATCATAATTATCAATATTTTCTGAGATTTTGTATTCCTATTTAACCTTAAGTATCCCCCTGCCCCCTATTTCAGAATGTGTAAAATGTGAATGTGGGGGGGGTGGTATAAAAAACAAATTTCTCGCATCAGAGAAAGCTTCACATTGTTAGAAAGCTGAGAGTCTCAACTTTCATGGGATACCAAACACTTGGCAAACAACACAACAGTGAAGAGTGCACATGGTATTGAATTGAAGCACACAGATTTGGTGCCCTTTTACATAAATAAAATGCACATTTAAATCTGCGGTGTTATTTTATGTGGTTCTACAGTAAAGATACACTGTAAGAAAATAAACTTAGACTGATTTCTAGGCAGTATCTGGATATGAAAACGGTGAATGCGCAACTCAAGAACTGCTGATGTTATGCTGATGTATTTTAACAAGAATATGTAGGCTAACCTAATATAAATGGAAACTGGCCTGCAGTACATTTGTCCATCTGTTGTATATACCCCGTCTGGAATAACTGGTTTGTTCACTGGTGAGTGCATTTTCTCATTTTAAAATTGAAAGGAACACAGCCCACCTTTTCTGTTACATGTAAAACTTTATAATATCCCCCATATATAAGTACAAGTGAGGTTTAATATTTACTTGATAGTAGACTTCCACAAAAGATCTGTTAAGAAGGAAACCATTTTTAAAATCAGTTTTCAGAAAAATGAACAAATGCAAGAGCAGAATAAATGAATGAGTGAAAAGTCACGAACAAATACGTAAAAAAAATTATAATGTAAAATTACATTCAAATGTCAACATAATGTCTGTGCACAAACAATAGGCAACATTTAATTTGTAATTTGTTACATGCACTGTTTCATGTATATTGCGGTTACTGTAAACAATAAGCTTAAGTTGTGTAGTTTTCTAGTAGCGGCTGTGTGAACATTGTTTTATTCCCTCGTGTTGTGCAAGAAAAGAGCTGCAAGAAGGTAGTTTTGCGGAATCGTGTTTAATATCACAAAAGTTAAGGAGCGCGATATCTATTCTCAGACATGCTTCTGCGCAGTGCAAACATTTATTTAATTGGGCCTTTGGCATAGATCAGAAATGGCTGTATAAAAGTGCCTAATATATAGCTTTTTCTGATGTTCATAAAGGTTTGAAACAAAAGTTTTCGTTTTGGATTACATTGTCACATTTTCAGTACATCAAAAAAAAAGTTTTTGCCTTACAGGATTTGGATTGTAGCTCAGCATTATTTTAGAAAACTCTTCAAGTTCATGGTGTCAATAAACTTTTGTAGCTCTGCCGGTGAAGGCAAAAGCAATCAGATCGCAAGTCCCAATTAAATGAAAGTTCATCACAAAGAGTTTGAAATTAGTGTAGTATGTTTATTAATTACTTTTATTAATTAATTAATCATTTTCACAATAGTCGAAAGAACCTTACGCATTTCGACCGGAATCCTCATTCAGAGCATACTTTCCTACCTTGAAAATAATTTATATTAACTTAAGTAATTTAAGTCTGAGTATTTCACAATCTGCTCAGTTACTGGGATTTTCATGCACAACCATTTCTAGGGTTTACAAAGAATGGTGTGAAAAGGGAAAAACATCCAGTATGCGGCGTCCTGTGGGCGAAAATGCCTTGTTGATGCTAGAGGTCAGAGGAGAATGGGCCGACTGATTCAAGCTGATAGAAGAGCAACTTTGACTGAAATAACCACTCGTTACAACCGAGGTATGCAGCAAAGCATTTGTGAAGCCACAACACGTACATCCTAGAGGCGGATGGGCTACAACAGCAGAAGACCCCACCGGGTACCACTCATCTCCACTACAAATAGGAAAAAGAGGCTACAATTTGCACAAGCTCGCCAAAATTGGACAGTTGAAGACTGGAAAAATGTTGCCTGGTCTGATGAGTCTCAATTTCTGTTGAGACATTCAGATTGTAGAGTCAGATTTGGCGTAAACAGAATGAGAACATGGATCCATCATGCCTTGTTACCACTGTGCAGGCTGGTGGTGGTGGTGTAATGGTGTGGGGGATGTTTTCTTGGCACACTTTAGGCCCCTTAGTGCCAATTGGGCATCGTTTAAATGCCACGGCCTACCTGAGCATTGTTTCTGACCATGTCCATCCCTTTATGACCACCATGTACCCATCCTCTGATGGCTACTTCCAGCAGGATAATGCACAAAGTCACAAAGGTTGAATCATTTCAAATTGGTTTCTTGAACATGACAATGAGTTCACTGTACTAAACTGGCCCCCACAGTCACCAGATCTCAACCCAATAGAGCATCTTTGGGATGTGGTGGAATGGGAGCTTCGTGCCCTGGATGTGCATCCCACAAATCTCCATCAACTGCAAGATGCTATCCTATCAATATGGGCCAACATTTCTAAAGAATGCTTTCAGCACCTTGTTGAATCAATGCCACGTAGAATTAAGGCAGTTCTGAACGCAAAAGGGGGTCAAACACAGTATTAGTATGGTGTTCCTAATAATCCTTTAGGTGAGTGTATAATGTATATACCCCTGATGGGTGGGGTAGATGGGTCCTGCAAATGGGAGATATATTAATATATAGGCTATATGGGATCAACTTCCTTTTATATTATGAAGGAGACTGGATACAAAACCCATAGACATCGACAAAAAACAGGTGGTGGTGGTGGCGGTTGTTACAAACTACTTGGTACATCTCTCCCATAATGTACAACATGATAGTGGCATTGGTCAAGAGTCCACGCATGTCTCAAGCGGCTCCCCAAACATTGAAGGAACGTGCTGGTGTGTCTAGGTACATGGACATCCATTACATTAAAAATGTACAGTAGATGATGCGACACAACACATTGTGATGCACTAGTGTCTGCTTAAACCATAAGGGAGACTGCTTAAAAAAAAAAAAAAAAAATGGCTCAAAAAGTGAGCCCCTACAGTAAATGGAAATAAATAGAGATCGTATGCAAATAGGGAAATCAGTGATTAGCTGGATCTCATTGGCTATGCAAGTGCAAACAAAGCTAGATGCTGTCAGCAAGCTGTTGTTGTTCTAACTTGTGTCTTTAGAATCACATTACAGCATTATAAAGAATCTGCATTGTATCGGGTAGTGCTAAACAGGATATCTCAAGTGCAACAAAATGATCGGATGACTATTGCATCAAATTACTATTTACAATAATTCTCAATTAACTCAAACATGAAAAAAATATATATTAGTAGATTATCATGTATAAACTTCAACTTTTTATGATTTATTTCTGAAGTTACTTACTTACCAATTTATTCCAGCTAAGAATTTGTCATAAGTCATGACAATTCCAAGTCTATGGAGCATTATGAGGGTCGAAATTAGATATTTAATTAATACATTTTGTCAATTCAGTAATTTATTTACTGGTTTGCCAAATTATCTTTCCGTTTAATTTGGCAGACTAACTTTGTCAAGGTTATCAATCATCTGAACGGGCAGGTTTTGACATTCACAAGGTACCAGTTTTGAACCAATTGAACATAGGGGGGCGGGTTCAATCGATGGTACTGTAATTGTAAATGAAAACACGATAATTTAGAAATGTATGTTACTACCAGGGCTTTTGGTGCTTAAGCTGGTTTCAGTTGTCTCTTAGTTTCTGACTTCCAGTGGCAAATATCCAGCAGTTAAATATCCATATTCACTATGTTTGAAGAGATCAATGAACAATGACAAATGAACTCACTTGCACAGACGATCTTCATTGAAATGTGTATATCTAATTACATGGAATTGAGAGAAGATTCACACTTTCATTTTTCTATAACGGACTCGACACTGGTGTACCATTTTTGCATCCGGATTACAATGTGAACATTCACTTCTTTCTGCAGAGACCTTATAGTTTGAACACAGGGTTTTGAATGTAGTCATCTCAAGACATCACGAAGTCAGGAGATTCAGAGTACTACATTATATAACATTACATTTTTGGGGAGTATTTATCATTAACAAAAGTCACAGTTGGACTCTTAATGTTACAAGATCATGATAAAAAAAATATATATATATATTTTTATCTCCTATCTTATCTGAGCTCACTTAAGGAACTTGTTGAGGAATTGCAAATCACATTGTCCACACATAAAGATAGCATTAAAGTTCAACTTGACTATTTATTGAAAATGTAATTAACAAAAAAACGGTTTATTAGTATTAGACAGACAAGTGTTCCGTGACTCTTCTTTAGGGCAGACTTTTGTTATTCCAAAATCAGTAAAAGTGTTGATGCATATCATCATATAGCAAACATGCTACATAATTGTAATACTTATAAGGTATTTTTGATAATCATGTGTAGAATACTGTAACATTTATATTTAAACCCTAAGGACTTTAAATTGTCACCTGATCATTTGAAGTAACAGAACTGTAAGGCCTTCACAGACCCTGTTTAAAACATTTTTTTTGTTTTGTTTTGTTTTCCCAGGTTGAGGAACATAACACGAATGACTATACGACTGAGAACACTGCTTCAGACACTGCAAATACTGCAGACAGGGGTACATGTGCTAGAGCCCTGTATGACTACCAGGCTGGTATGTACTCTAACCAAGATTTGACTATATTATTTAGCAAGGGTACAGTTACCTGATATGCTCTTGCCTGTGAGGTCCAGTCAACCAGGTTTTACACTTCACTGTTAAGATCACATTGTTGAATTCGGTCCACAGAAAACAGGTTCAGGCCCTCGTCTGCAAAGGTATATTAAATGATCTCTCATTAAACAGCCGGCCTTAGGATGAAAAAAGAAATAAAGCACAGTCAAGACCCTGAATCAAAAAATTACATTGAACTGTTCAAAAGGTTAAGTAAACATGTATTACTGAAGATGTAAAAACATTCTGTAATACTTGGAGAAAGCATTGAAAATAAAAGGAACATCAAAAACGCACAAAAAGTCTCCTTAAAGAATTAAGTCATTCCTCTGAAATGATGGCGGCACAACAACTAAAAGCAATTATTAAGAGTGGAAGATTTCTGCAGAATCCTGCATAGAGTGATAAAAGTTAACAAAGAGATCACAATGAACACATGTGAAATACCAGGTATGGTTCATAAAGATGAAAAATTGGGAAAATACCTGCAGATGATGGAATCACAGTGCAAAACAAAGTGCAAAAATAGTTAAGTAAAGGCATCAATCATTACAAATTCAATTTACATAAAACATAGCAATTCAAAATATAATACATTTTACAACTTCCAATTTACACAGGCAAGTACAGTAAGTGAAGTCCTACATCCTCTACGGTAAAAGCTAAGTGCTGTCAAGTAGAGAGTGTGGGGGATTCTAAGGGGATCGAGATGGAGAGGTCAGCAGAAGGTGAGGAAGAGTGGGGGGAGAAACAGGAGATCAGATTTGGAGAGGTTGAGCTTGAGGTGGTGTGAGTGCATCCAGGTGGAGATAGCAGACAAGAAGGAAGAGATGCAAGAGGGGATGGGAGGGTCCGAAGAGGGAAAAGACAGGAAGATTTGGGCCATCATCAGCGTAGAAGTGGTAGGAGAAACCATGGTATGCGATGAGGGGGCCCAGGGAGCGAGTGTTGAGCAAGAACAGGAGCGGGCCCAGGACGGAGCCTTGGGGAACGCCTGTGAGGAGAGTTTGGGGGTTGGGTGATTTATTAATATTTATTGTTATGGTGGTGCCTTTATTTGTGATTTACCAATAATATAGGGAAAAAATACAATGGACAATCGTACTCCCGGTCAGAAATTTGAAAAGGAACTCTTACCACAACCCAAAATCAATGCAAAAAGAAAACTCATAAAGTGTTTGTAGTTTGGATCTGGAAACCATTCTGTTTGATTACAGTATTTTATGCTGACTTTAAATAAAAAATTGACGAATACCTACCATATGCAAATAGAAAATTCAGTGTAATGTCTTTGAATGAAACTTTTGATTTAAAAAAAAAAAAAAAAAATGTACAAAGTAAATCCATGAAATAAGATTGGGTTCACCAACTATGCTTAATTTTAATAGCAAAATATAATAGATAATAATAATACATAGTGACACTCCTGTGTTGCTTGCAAATAACATTTTAATATTCTGTACAAATACTGAATTGATTTTTATTATTTTGCATAATAATAATTAATAGATCATTATTAATTAATAGGAAAAAAAAATGCTTATTGGTAAAAACATAAATAAAAAAAAAATACCAAAAACAAATCCCTTGGCTGAGAGTTGAGAAATGTCAGATTTAGAAGGTATGTTTTTATGCGAATTGGCAAATTTATACATTTTTGGTTTTAAATGCACCCACTTTTTTTTTTTTTTGTGACTCTCGTTATTACGACTTAATAACAAGAAAGCAAATCGACCTGCGGGGAAAAAAGTGGTTGCATTTTTCAATTTTATTTTCATGGCGGAAATGGGCTTCCTAGACCATGCTGACCGTGGAAGAGGAGAATGTTCAAGGAATTGAGATAAACTGATCTTATTTAAGCAATTTATAATTTTGATCTTATTTAAGCAATTTATGATTTCCTGATGACACCTTAAGACGTACAGCTTCTAATCCAGGTACTCTTTAACTCAAGTTAGAAAACTCTAAATTAATTTGAGACCAAAGTCATGTTCAACAGCTTCAAAAACTAAGAAGATTGAAACATGTCAAAAGATACTTGAATTCAACTACCTTGGGTCTACCCTGGTCAAAAACATTGTGCAGATCAAATCTTATTGAAGAAATCATTCAGAAGAGTGAAAAAAGGATACTGTGCATCTTGAATAATTTGGATTTTCTTATTCTCATTTTAGGATTTTCTTTTGTATACCACACGTTTTGTTTACGTGGATGAGAACAGAAAATGGTTATTCAAAGATAAATGGGAACCTAACTTGGATAAACATGGGAGGTTCTGCTAAAATACTAGATCAAAAATACAAGAAATTTGCAACTTTCACTCAACTTAAAACTAGTACCAATGTATTTGTAATATTTTAAGCATAAGCATCCATCACGCCCCCTAAGAAAATACTTTGCATTCGGAAGCAGAGATGTGTGCTTGACAGAAATAAGTTTTATTAGCAGCATGGAGTGAATTCCACATAGAGAAACAATGAAATATTTTACTGCTTACAGTTAAAATATCTGAGTATATTAATCCGCAGAGGACTAGCGTGCCGAAAATTGTCCCACTCAGGGGTGTGGCTAGAGGACTAGGGGGACGATGTTCGGCACAAAATTCTGTGCCCTTTTTAGCCTTAAAATGTTTTTTTATTGGACAAATCTGCATAGCAACACATTGTTTTAACCAATAGCAGAGATGTTCATTGAGGGAATGAACCATTCAAAAAGCTTTTAAAACAGAGGTTTTGTATTGGTTAAAAAAAAATACCAGTCTCTTAGAGAAGACTGGAAAAGATGGTGGCGCGCTGCAAACGCTCACTACATGAGAGCGCTTTTAAAGTAAATGTCAAATGGGGGATGTTTTGAACATTTTACTACTTCTGAGACTGGTAAAACTAAATTAAACAAACTGTTTAGTATTGTAAACTTTTAATTTGGCACATTGATTAGTATTGTACACAATTATGACCGCAATTTGGAAGAGGGGGAGGCAGACGTTTATCACGGGAATGTAATGTGAGGCGGTGACGGTGCAGATTAAACGTATATTTTATTTCCGCTGGTTTTACTGCTGGTTTCCGCTGGCTTCCACAAAGTACTGGAAGCCTATTGTTTCTGTTAGGATTTTTATTATTATTAGGCTTCAATGCATTTTTTTATTTTTTTTTCCTTCCACCAAAACGTATAATGCACCTAAAACACTCATACATACATTAATACTCACAAAAATCGCAAGTGTTGTAGACACCACTTATACCTACAAATGCAGTGAAAACTACACGTCGGTCACATGGTGCTGCCGCCAATTGTCGAAATTGTGAAATGCTACAAAAATCTTCTTCTCCGAAACCAGCAGACACATGCATATGCCACTTCATACACATACACAGTTGCTCGGTCTCAAGCTTTGTCCGCCATGCTGCGTTTTCTGATTTCAAGCTTTGGTGCCTTCTACTCCATGCCCACTGTGACACAAATTGGCATGCATGACACTAGTACAGAGTCCTACCAAGGCTGTTAAGGGCTAGTTGCCCCAGTGAAAAACATGGGTGCTGTGGGCCATTGGAAAAAAAAAAAGTATGCATCTCTTCAGACAAGTATCACATTACCTCTACACTGGAATGCACTACACACATGAAACTCAGCACCTATGTCTATGTCTGTGCATTGAACATAAACCTGATAATTAAGATTGTGGGGTACACGGTTAAACTGCAATGTTGGATTTAACATCGTGCAAAAATGAAAACCGCTACTACTCCGGAACTCTAAAGCCCAGTGCCCTGAAACTTTGCATGTCTTACATAGACACTGCTATCTATCACGTCTGCAAGAGGCAAGTGCCTGCCTTCAAAAACATGGCAGCCACAAGAAATGACTGTGCATGAATGCAAAATACGCATATTTATTAAAGCATGAAATTTACCCCAGAAAAACCTATAAGCAAAATTAAAAAAAACTCACCAAATTGTTACAATATGTCACAGCAAATATCTTCAGAACTATAGCCTAATGTACTTAAATTGTCAGTGATTAAACTAGTAGAAAGATCTGTCAAAGTTGATGAAGCCAAGTTGATAGGACACAAAACCTGGCTGCTATACACCAACCAAAATGACAGCTTCACATGTCAGCCACATCATGACATTCCTTATGTAGACCTCTACCTCCATCATGTGGCCAAACTTGGTAATTGTATTCTGCATCTTGAATGACACAATAATGAAAACTTCACATATATGCTAGAATTAAGTGAAAAATACAATGGTACCTTACATCATTGAAGCAAGCAATGAGGAAATTGAAATTTAAAGTCCACTGACTTAGAATACATACTTCAAATGAAAAAAATGAAAACCGCAAATCTATACTACAGTGGATTGAAATTGAAAATTACACATTTAATAACACATGCATTTAAACTACAAATACCTGCTGAAATCTGAAACCTACTGATACAACATGGAAGCCTTAAAAGTTGCATGCAACTTCTAGTTATTAAATATTACTGGTAGTAATAACGACAACAACAATAATAATCTGTACATTTTGAAGATGTTTTTATATTTATTCAACACACAGTTATAAGGCCCTCTGTGGGCCTAGTACTCTGAAGGTTAAAAACTTGTATTTCGCATTGACCCCGGTGCAGTGCCGTGACTACTTAAAAATAAACTGAAGGATAATAATCAGAGCATTAGCTGCCGATTTTATTAATATTTTATGAACAACTGGACGGTGTTTCAGGCTCTCGTTTTGCAGGTCTGTTGTATAACAGCCCTGCAGAGACAATCAGTATGAAGGCGAACGTGATTTAGTTATTGTGTGCCCATTTACAAGTTAAATTAATGAATAAATAAATATAGCAGATCTGGGTTTCCCTCTAAAACATTAAGGACTGGTTTCATAAATGCGTCCATAAGTCTATAAACGACATGACTGAAACGTGCTCACTTTAATTAAATTATAACCTGCTATATTGTAGCTGGATGATTAATCATGAAACGTGTGCATTTTGTTTCAACTTGCCCTGGTTAAGGACATCTGCTAAGTAAATTAAAAATAACATGGCAAAAAGTGTTTGCAGTTACAAATCTGTAGTAAGAATAATAAGTTAAGGGAGTCGAGTTGTGCCATGTAAAATACATATCTACTAGCACATATCTTGATAATGATTACAATAATAATAAATAGCAAATGTATTTTATTGTTGCAAGTGGAAACGGTTTCTTACAGTAATGTAATGTTTGTCTGAATATAATGTTGTCTATACACGTTTAGCTCTCAATAATATAACAAAAGTATGTATTATGCGGTCTCCAATCACGTAATGCATAAAGAATAAAATAGACACAAAAGTCCTTTCCACATCAGGCTCTATCACATGTAGTGTTTTCAGTTTTGGTTTTTAAAATGAAACCCAGTTCTTCCGTTGACGTTTTTTAATCTTTAAAATAGACAGTGTTAATAAACGGTTGTTTAAATATTTTAAAGTTCGTTTTTTGCAACTTACTGTGATAAACTATGTTATGAACTCATCTCTCTGAAATAATATATATATAATGTTCCTTCCCCGCTCATTTCAGATATCATATGCGTAATGTATGAAGCCTGCAACTATAGTAGTGAATAATAATCTTAAGAAGAATTTGAATAAGATGTGCACATGGATATTTAATTATCCTACTGCGTTAGACTATATTGTACGTTATTAAATACACTAGTCTGTAAAGAAATCACATATAATGTGTTCTTATTGAAACTATTACCAAAGTATTAATTACAAAATGCCACAAACACTTGTACCCCATCCATACAAATCCGAGGTAAAATAGACTACCTCCGTTGCAGGAAAGAAAGGTATCGGCTTTGTAGAAGGGTTTCCCTTGCGTACCGTTCATTTCTAAAAAAAATACACCATATGTCAAGTTGGTGGCCTTTTATCCTATGTCTGAATTGGGTAGAAGTCTTATTCAAATATATGGTAAAATAACTAGTATAATTAAAATGAGCTGAAATTAGAAGCCTCATCAGAAACATTATTTATTTTATGACATGGTAGAAAGTTACAGAAATGTCAAAACATCGGTATTGGCATCTGCCAATTATGTTATATGAACATTGGCTATCGGTATCGGACAATTTTCTTCTTGGTGCATCCCTAGTTATAATATTCTTTTCTGTGTAGGTTAACTCATAGACCCTATTCAATTGTAATGACTATCAAAGTGACCAAATATTTAATCACTCCACAAAACATTTAACCAGAACTTAAATCCATCATTCATTATTGTTATGTATTAGCAAACGTTAAGAAGAGCATTGAGACCTTCACCAAGTAATCAACTTGTCAGTCCAACTCACAGACTAATTCAGTCTGGGATTGTTCTTAGTCTTCCTCACAATTATTTTTCATGTTCTTGGTGAAAGAGCCTTTCTTGCAGACTAAGAGCACTATGAAAGTAACATCAAATGAATAAATATATTTGTATTAGCATTAACTTTTTAATTCAACCACTTCTGCTTTATTTAGTTTGACAGAACAGTCTACATATACACACTTAAGATTTCAAAGATTCTTTTAATTTGGAAAGCTCTTTTAGGTTAACCTCTTGACTTCTGAGATTATATGATTTGTCAGACTTGTTTCTTCTACAGCTGATGACACAGAGATTTCTTTCGACCCTGATGACATCATCACTGGGATTGAGATGATTGATGAAGGCTGGTGGCGAGGCTATGGCCCTGATGGAGGGTTTGGGATGTTCCCAGCCAATTACGTGGAACTTCTCTAAGCCATTGCCTGCCCACTTGCGTGAAGTTCATATTAGAAGTGGGCCTTCCCCTCGAGATCAGTCCCACCTTCAAGGACTACACAAACGACGTGGGGGATCAGGAAAATAAGGCCTTTGATTGGTTTGTTATTACAAAGAGTTTGATGCAACAGAATAAGGACCAGCTCCATTGAAGACAAGGCATGGAACTTCAGAAATTAAAAAATTTAGCATAGAAATTTGAAATTATTTACGTTAAAGAAAAATTAATTCGTTTTTAGAATATTTTTTTATTGTTAATGGACCAGTGCTTCCCCTAAACTGTATATTTTAAAATTGATCGACTAGGCCATCCATTGAAATATAAAATTCTCGTGATGCATAACATTTCAGACAAATTAATCCTAAAAAGAATTTATAACGCTGCATATTAAGTTCTTAGCATAAAATTATTCCAAAGACTGCTTCAGCTGTCACTGTATTTTGTTAAACAAGGACCCAAAAGTATATATTTTTTCTACCTTTGCAACACTTAAGTCTGATTTAATGTAATGAAAATACACTGACCCAAAATTATGTTGGGGGGGGCAGTAGTTATATTTTGAATAAGGTATTGTAAGGTAATGAGTTATTTTGCCTTCGTTCAGCCTTTAACTCTGAAGAAGGATAGTGGTATTTCTTTTTTCAATCGTGTCACCTTCATTCTTACAATTTTGCTGCATTCATACTCTTTTATATGGAGTCTGATTATAATGTGATTTTTGGTAAGAATTGTTCATAGTGTAATATCTGGAAACTTGATATTACATGGGGAGACTTGAACATTATTCAAATAAAATGAGCTTGCTGTGAATTAACAAAATGTAGACTTTCAGATCAAGGTTTGATTATTGCATAAGCATAGTGAACAAATCCATCAAGAATTAGCAGAATTAGCTCTGCTAACTGTATCCCACTATACAGTTTTGCATGAGCTCAATGTTAAAATAAGCCTTATTTTAGTCCCCTAAAGCAAAGGGTTGCAGTGGTGGTGTTGAAATAAGATTTTTGTGTTGGTTTCATGATTCTTCACTTGTTTATTTATGGGTCCTTTATGCTGTGTGCCTTTAACAGATTCCGTGACTGAAGATGTTTGCTCCTGTATGTATGTGTGTCCAAGCTTATAGATGCACCTAATTTATTGGAGGCTGATGTGTGGTGTAAGTGGAGGAACATCAGCTATAGGTTGAGGGTTGAATTCTAACAATGATTATCATATTTGAGTACTGGAGGAAGGCGGAGCTACAAAAAGTAAGCATCTTCAAGTGCTCTCAATATTTTCCCTTGCTCTTTTAATGTCGTCTTTAATCATATTGTTGAAAGTGTTTGCATCTGTTTGAAATTCTGTTTCTTTCTGCTTTTAAACTTCAAATTAAATATGTGAAAGAATGATTACTGTGTAGGAAGCTGTCACTTTAATTGGAAATAAAGGAATTTAAAAACAAAATAACCTGCCTTGCTTATTTAGATTTTTTCTAAATGGTCTTCCCAGTGTAGTTTTAATACATCCATTTTGTAATACTTTTGAATCTGTATTCAATGTATTATTTGCATTTGGTGCCTCACTTTAATTATATGATTGAGGAGGACTGAGGATCTGCTATTGGTCTTCAAATAAAATATCCACAAGGGGGTAGTATTTACCACCATTTGTGTAATCAAAACCTTAAAAAAAAAAAAAGTTAAATGATATTCTGTTTCTGCAGTTTGTAAATATATCTTTCTTTATGGTCAATATTACATGTTTTGTACAGATATTCAATATTGGCTGTTGTTGGACATGGTCAAAAATAGTTTGGAAATGCATTCACCTATAAATTCATGCTGCCAATTTAACTCAGATTTGGTACTGAAAAATATATATTTCTATTGATTAATTGAGTTTTAATTAATTAAGTTTTTTAATTCCAATTAAGATGGACCAAATAAGAATTATAATTGAGCAACAGTACTGGTGAAAATCTAAATATATGAGAAGGGTGGGGGGGTGGTCGGCGAACATGTAATTACACAATACAAATTTTAAGAGGCAAATGGTTATAACCTTTTCCCATAGGTTTTTAAGATGCAGCGTACAATTACGAGGTAAGGAAAGAAAATATTAATTGCATATAATGATGGAATAAATGGACATTGACATGACACATTCAAAAAGCTTGATTATCACTAATGCAACCTAGCTACACTTTTCGTGGAACATCTTCTGCTAAGTTGATCACAATTTGATTGTTACATTTTTCCAACATGTTAAATTATATATATTATAAAAATCTAAACAACAATTAAAACTTTGTAAATTCTGAATTTGTTATTTTGAGACCTGAGTAGTGAACGTCCAAATTAAACACTGAAGGGGCCGGATGTCATGCAAGAAACGACAGTGAGCAGCCCACAGTAATACATACACATGAAAGTGTTACTGCTAGGTAATTTGAAGAGAAATCATTTGAACAACGGAAGTGTTCAGGAAATATGGCTGCTTTCATTAATTGTGGTTTGCGTTCATAGCTGGAGTGTACATTGCATGTTTTTTGTGTGTGGGGAACTGTTAGGGGGTCAGTGTTCAAACAAGCTAGCTGCATGCCTGCAGATGCAAGTAGACTGCAAGGAGGCATTGCACAAACTAGTCAATCGGTTCTTTTTATTTATTTTGAAATGCCAATTACAAATTTGTATAAAATAAATGGAAATTGAAAATTAATGTTCAATTATCGCACTTGTTTACAGATATGCAATGTAGCCTATTATATAGTTATTGGTGGTACTAGTTGAGTTGTTTATTAGGCAGTGAGGATTATGAGAGCTACACTTTGCTTGAGGGGTGAATTTATATAGTGGATTTATTTCTAATCTTAGAAATTATTGAATTATGGTAACTGTCATACTTATACAACTTTGCGTGTCCATGTCTGTCACGACTCAGTTCAAGTGCTTGGGGGGTAAATTAGCCTTTGGAAATTAGCCTTTTTAAAACAAGTATTACAGTAATGAAGTAAAAAGAGTATCACTTTTAGTCTCAAAGTGTAATTAAACCTCCGGCTCCATATACTCGTGAAACCTGTTCTGTTTCCTGGAATTTAATGACGGTACGATAACAACGGTTGGGGATTTTTATTGTTATGTTGTGTTAAGTTTCAGTTTAAAAGAAAAGACGGAGGTGATGTACTTTTCCCCTAGTTTCAGCACAAACCCAGTCAGTGTCACGTCCTCATATCCCCTAAATCCCCCTTATTTTATTTTTTATTTTTTGCCATTTTAGTTCATAAAGCAATTGTACTGACATCTGCCTATTTTGTTATCACATAAATAAGATTAGAATAATTTTAAATTGCTTACTGTAATTAACTGCATAACTTTGCATGGTAAGGCTTGTACAACACTTTTACAACAGGTTTGCAATTCTAAACAAGGTTCTTTTTAAATCATATAATTAGTACTCAAAACAGTTTATCTGGGACAGTGGAAAACAGGTATGTTTTTATTTTTAAATGCCCATCTTTATAAATAAATGAAAACTATATTTACTTCAGAAAATATTTGCCATATTAATTCAAATATGTACAACTCAATTTTTCTTCACAGGGCAACAAGTGTAGTAGTAGTCCTGTCTTTGTTGAAAAGGTAAGATGATAAAAGCAAGTTCCATTAAGTGTTAATACTACTGTTTTCATTTAAGGTAGTGCTGTTTTCGTGTTAGCTATCCTATGTGCACATTTTTGTATGTTATATAAATACATATAGTAGTATGTGATGTAAAAAGAAATGTCTTAAGACACTTTAATTGGAACAAATCTTGAGGTCGTAATGTAAATTAGAACTACTAGAACAATGATGCAAGTACTCTGTTTTTTTGGTTTTATATAAATGTGTAATCTGTATAGAAATGTACTTCTATTATAAGTAATGAACTGTACAGTACAAACAGCTTGTGATATTTTTTTTTAATGAAATATCTTATTGAATTTACAGAATAAACAAAACCTCCGTAGGACATTATCTATGGCTGGTCATACATGCTTGTCATTGCTTTGTGTAGTCCATTTGAATTTGGTAACAGACATACGTAATATGGCAGACATTAAATCTAGCCAAGAATATGTTATTATGTTGGAGCTACCTGAAAAAAATATTCAACATGGAATATTCAGCATTTTCATGCAACAGAACTGTGTTGGTTCCTGGTGGTAACAATTGCAGCCTATGGTATGATCAAGTGTGGCTTGTTTATATGGGCAGGTGGGGCAGAGCCCCACTAAAACATTCATCCACCCCAAAACATGTACAATACATTAATCAAATTAGTTATTTCAGAGTTAAAATCACTATTTCAAGGATTTTGCAATATTGGGGCAGGGGAGCTCAGCGCCCCACTCCAGCAGGCAGGTTAATTATGGTGCCTTGTGCTCAAATATGGGAACTGCAGGAAGCACTAATAGAGGCTTATAGGGGCAGTGAAGCGTCTGTACCTCACACTCCACAACTCTGGACCCTCCACCAGTCTCTTCTGTCAGTCTGCACGTTTAGGCAACTGTAAAGATGGTGATCAATGCAGCTGTGCTACTGTGTGTAACTGTAGAGTTTCTTAAAAATAACATTTGAATGACAACAATTACAAGACAAGTTGGTGTTTAAGAAGCGTGGCCCTGACAGACCACTTCAGAACGGGCTAAGATACACGAAACACAATAATAAACTGAAAAGAGGATTCAACCCTCATGCTCCTGAAGGGTGATCCTATTTCTTGTCAAATTAAAAACTCACATATCCTTCTCATTGTTTTGAAAATGTTTAAATTGGAGTTGACTATTTTAGACTATCTTTATGCCTTTTTTGTCAGGCACACTTGGGTTATAGGATAAAGAAATAAAGGATAAAGTATGTGCAAACTCAGCGTTTTTATGGGCTCAAGTATGCTATTTACAGTATTCTTATAGCCTAAAGTAGTCATAGTTGACTCTGCTTGCCTGAATTCCATTTAATTTTCACATCATTATGAAAATAATGGTTTCAAAAGTGGGTGTGGTTAGTGATTTGGGGACTGCCCCATCAGTATTAGTGGCAATGAGCCCCACTATTGGGTATGATTGCAAGTTACAATTCTGAAATGCATGTATATAAGCAGTGGACAAGGAGTCTGCTATGGTTCAATAGGGCAAGGGGAGAACTTTTACCCTATCAACTAGAAAGATATGCACAATGTTACTAAATTCTGAGTCAAATTGATATATTTTGTTTCATCTTTCTGACAGGTGAAGAGTTAATTGTCTTACTAAATTGAAAATCCTATTATTATTTGAAAAGGAGAGGAGGGGACCAATGTCCAGATTCAGGGGCAAAATGTGTTTTATCATGCTTCCCATACCCATTATTAATTTCTGCACTGGATGCTTTCAAAACTGCTCAGGTATTGCTCAGGTTTGAGACCACTGTTTTAAGCCATGAACTGTGTAAAAGACCTTTACATACCAATTCATCAAAGTGTAATTTTTAAATAATATGGTTATTTAGGTAATTGACAGCTACAGTTGGAAGAACAAAACAGAAGGCACTGCTTTTTGAGATTTCTAAGATCCGATCATTGAAAAAAATAATAAGCTAGTCTGCCCACTTTAATTTATAATATTTTTCCTCTGATCTCAACATGATAAATCACTTGATGAAAAAAAGGTAATGTCTTAAATTATTAAGTACTCAGAATTATGTGCACATTTGGCATATAAGGCATCTTATGATTATAATGTATAACATAATGTTATGTTTTATAGTTAATAAATATGTTGTTAATGGGTATTGCACTCTTTTAATATCAATCAGTGATCTTTAAATACAGTGGTCTCCACACACGTATATTAATACCCTTGTTACATTTTAACAAATATTATTTAACCAATGAAATGCAATTGCAATCACTTAACCAGTTAATTGTAGCATTATAATTATCCAAAGCATACTCCCAAGTGTGAGCTTCTTAGCAGAGGGAACCAGGTTTTGGGGCTAAATGTCCTGGTACATGCTTGAATCCTCCACAACCAGAAGATGTAAGAATCCCCAAAGCAAAATAGATTCACCTCAGAGAGTGAGTGATATTCTTCTTAACGTGAGCTCCACCTTTTTGACAACAAATTTAATGTTGATGAGCATGTCTGTAAAGCTCAGTTTGTGTTTCATCTGACATGGTCCCAAGTGTCATTAAGATGCAGTATGGCAAATTCATAGTTTTATTTCTGTGTTGTGCTGTCAGAAGGGTCCTTCCTTCCAACAGTATCATTAACACCAAATTTCATGCAGCCAGTGTAAAATTAAAACATTGTATCCTGATGATGCCAAACTTTTGGAGATCTCCAACCCTTGCCTAGTATTTCTGCTTGCCTCCTAGACCACCTTTATACCTCTTTTACCTTCTTCCTATCAAGGACTGTTGAAATTTAGCCTTGATGATGGATGCTATTGTGGACACTGCTAGGTTCAGTGTTTGGTGAATTTGTTTATATCCATTGCCCAACTTTCGGAGGTCAATCGAGGACCATTTTCAAATAGCTCATGGTGGACTAATGGATTACTTCTGTGTGCAACCTCCTTTTATATCCTTTGGAAACAGGTGACCTTTGGAAGCCACTTTTTCCAGATGCTTCTTTTTACCTTTCAGACAACAGAAAGTTGATTCAGTATTCTTTTTTCAGGATTGTATTTGGAGATTAGATTTTTGTATTTTTTTTAAATGCAGTCATTTGTAAAATGTGTTGCTTTGTGCAGTTTTATATATTTGTATTTATTTGAGCAAAAAAAATATATTGCACTTAAATTCCCACCTGCTTACAACCTTCAGACAGTACTAGGTTCCTTTAACTTGGCAAATAAATTGTTAAATTAAACAAGTGGGAGTTGAGGTGAAATTCAAAGCTTTTGTAATAGTTTCTCCACGCACAAAATAAAATAGCTTGATTGACCCATGATATTAATAAAATATGTCCTGTCTTTGGGAATGCTACAGTAAATTCTTTGTTAGTTTGTGGTTTTCTCAGTATTATACATCCAAACTGATATCACCCATTTTTATGTTTGTGTCAGAATCAGTGATTACACATACTAATTCCTTCAGCCGTTTCTGCATTTGCCAGTTGTTTGGTTTTAATGTACTTTTCAGGCATGTAACATAATTTCCAAAATGAGTATGTGTTAATTTGCTCATATTGGTCATGGCAATGTCTGTGCATAGATAATCTTTCTGTGAAAAGCCACAATCAGTTAAAGAAATGAAAAGCTAAAGTAGTAGCTTATGTCATTGGTGTTGGTCATATTCTCATATTACTTCTGTGTTTAACGTATTGTGTGTGTGCTTGTCTTTCTCTTTATATTGTTTTGTTTAGGTTACTTGGCTGGCTTACAAGGTTGCCATTCCTGAAAATAAGAAGCACTATAAAAACAAACTACCGATAGAACAATACAGTTCTTGGAACTAACAAGGAACACACATTTGTGTTGCATGATACCCCACTCTAGTCAGATATCTGTGTGTGTATATGTAGCCCAGATAACCAACCCCTTCAATCATAGTGTACAAATAATCAGAAACTAAACAAATGGCAATTACCAAAGTGGAGACACAGTGAAGAGTGAATAGAATATATAACATGTAACACAGGTGCCAGCCATATGTGGATCATCTCCCAGGCTTCTGACTCAAATCTAGAGGAAACCGTTGCCTAGAATGAGTTACAAGCATTGCATTCTGGTTAACTCTTTCACGTCTGAACAGAACTCTCATCCCCACCCCCTGAACAAGAGCTAGAAATGAATCGCTGGGAATTTTTTTTTTTTTTACCTCTGTCTCTTGCTCTCTCTCTCTCACACACGGCACACACTTAAAAGCTTTCTTTTTTCTTACCCATTTACAATGACTCACTCACACATGCACAGGGTATTTTGAAAGTTTTACTATATTAACAAAATTGTTCAGCCTCAGCTGAAAAAAATATGAATTGTATTCTGGTGTTTATAAACATGCCTTATAAATTTGGTGTCACCCTTGATCCCTCACTTTCCTTTAAGAATCTTTGCTTGTATGTTGTTGCCATTTAATTTCAAACTATCTAAAGAATACATCCCTTTCACACTACCAGTTCTACTAAGAAGACTGGAATACTGCAACTTTTGACTGGCCTTCTTGCTTCTGCTATTCACCATTTATTACAAATGATTTGCTTGTTATAACAATGTTTATTCTCTCTGCCTTGTTCCGCAATCAGTGTTCCACAAACAAAGATATAATTCATATACATATCAATAATTCAATAAATTAAACTAAATTAATTGTTGAATAACAGTTTCAGAATATGGTTAGAAATACTTTAAATGGAAGCTGTACATATACAGGAAATACTGTTCCTTTGAATGTGACAACCAATTAACATATCACACCAAAACAAATACACTAACATATTTACAATATAAAAAAAAACAGTCAAGCCTAAACCAGTGTAATGGAAGATTTTTGTGGCAAGAACAGCAAAGGTTCCAGCATTGCTACAGAACAAAATTTTGTAGTGTTTCTGCATTGGTTGGAAAAGGATCATGTCTATGCCTTTTCATCAAGATGTATACTTAAAAGATGGACTTGCAATTAGTCATATAAGTCAACTTATTAAACAGTATCTAGCAGTTGGAACAAGTAGAACATGTAGAGCTAGGTACCTGCTGCAAAAAAGAAAATAAATCCTTAATTTCCTGTTCAGATACCAAATAACCTAAATGTTGATTAACTTGTTCACAAATATTAATATTCTAAGTGCTTAAACAGTTAATATATTGTATAGACTACACAGACATCCAGTTTCAGGTCAGCAGATTTTTGTAGCCTTTATTAATACTGAAAATGAAAGGATGAAAGAAAATGAAAGATGTTGGGTGTGTTCCTTTTTTTCACTGTAGTTTGCATTAGAAATGTATTGTTTGCGGTATCGGTTTGTTTTCTTTGGTACTGCACTCACAGGTTTTTGGATAACCTTAAGTCTATATAATCATTTTGGGGTGAAACAACATCTGTACAAAAACTGTAGTCAATACTAATGTCTTATAATGTTATATTTGAAAAGGTGTTTTTGGTTTAAGTATTTTGTATTTGGAATCCATATGATGGTGCAGGGGTGTTACCATGAGTATAAAAGTGAAGGAACCAGAATGTTGGACAGGGAGCATACCTATAGCACAAACTTATTACTATTACTTCACATTTCTACTTAACTCAAATACTAAACTAAAATATTATATACAGTGGAACCGAGCTGGAATAATAATACTGCAGTATGGAAGATGAAGTGGTTAGTGGGATACCGGAAGAAGTTAAATACCTATCCACCAAGGTCAGGACTGCAAAGTGCCATGACCATATTTTGGCGTCTGCTCAAGACACACCTCTTCAGACTGTACCTGTAATACCAGAGCCTAATCTGCTGTACATCAGCACTTTTGCACTTCATGCTGCCTCATGCTCCGGATTACTTTTTAAAAATATATATAAGCACTTTGATTATTTTACTGTAACTGTAATTTCACCTGTTTCTATGACATTCCTAGGCACAGACTGGACTACATGTTTGCACTTGTTAGCTCATTTGCATAAGTGTATGTTTATTGTATTTTGCACTAATTGTCTATACAGGACTTTGTAAATGTTTCGAATGTCTTGTGAAAACTGAATTTACCTGAATAAGGACATCTGCTAATAAATAATACTAAACAATTTAATTTGGTTTAACTCAGTACTTGTTTACAATTTAATTGAAAAAGTTAATTTCACTCTATTTTCAAAGTCAAATTGCAAACCAAAAGTATAAGAAAAATAAAGCACTGAACATTTATGTGGACAATGTTTACCTTTTCAGATACTTGTGTAGAGATGTTTGAAAATGTCAGCCACAATTTAAGTCATTTTCCAGGTATTCTTGCTAGCAGGATCAGCAGTTGGTACAGTTTGCTAGTAGCTGCAATATTAATATAACAATAGTGCTGCTTCCCTAACATAAAAACATAATAAAATAACATTGTACGTTTTTACAAAAGAGGACATGCAAGACTCTAAGTTGCTCAGAAGTGCATAGATTTTTTTTTTCTCATATAATATTAGGAGCATTCTAAATGTAATACCAATTTATAATTATTTTATTGATGCCACTGCTGGGCAGGCAAGTGATTTTGAGATTATTTAAATGGAGTGAAAATAAAATATATTACGTGAAGCTTGTCTAATTCTAAGTTGTACTGGTAAAAACAAAAACATTTTCATATTAAACAAAAATTGATAACATTTTCCTCAAAGCTGTAGTGCACTCTTGTATATTAAAAACAAAATGCTCTCAATATTTTAATATATACAGATGTTATTGAGATAATGTTTTTCTCCTATATATACAGTGTGGTTTGTGGAAAAAATGAGGGGGGTGGGGAATGTAATGCATACCATTAACCCTTTTAAGGCCATAAAGTGAACTAAATTATATATATGAATCACTTAAAAAGTGGCAGTATCCATGTAGTAGGGTGTTTATTATATTACAATTAGTTTATATTATACTGAAATAAATTCAGTAGGAAATTGTATTGTTTTCTCCTTGGATCAATTGTAATGAAAGCAGCATATTAATTGAGGATGATCCCATGGTTAATACACAGCTCTGTACAAACTAGTACAAGAGCTAATTACCAATTGCAGCACACTTGGCTGCTGAAATAAGTCCCCAGCTCCATACTGAAAATGTTCTCAATTGCAACAAACCAGAGTAACAGATGTTTCCCTAGAGCAGTGGCCTGCAAAGTCGTGCCCATGGTCATTTTCATGCCAGTGATGCTTTCTCAACATTTTAAATAAACAAAGGTTCTTGAGGGGAAAAGCACCAAAAGATATGAATTATCTAAAATATGAACTGAAAAAACTAAACACAAAGTTGTCAGTCACTCTCCTGCACAAACATTCAGTGTAAGTTCACCAATTAGATTTTAAGTTATTACTGATGTGTATGCAAATGAGGAGCATTCCAGCAACATAACAGACACCAGAGGATGGCGAACACCCCAAAAATAATGTGCAATTCATGTTCTCAGTTCAAGTCAACAAACTAAGAATTCCACACTGCTGCTAGGATTTATTAATTGAGAAAAATACAAAACTGGAAATTGTGATTTTTTTTTTTAGATTTTTTTTGTACAAAATAGCTCAGCTGAACCTGCTTTAGGGAATTGGTAGCCATTGTCATATCACCAACTTTTAGAAGGTGCATTTTTAATTGTTTGATTTGAAGTATTGGGATTTAATGAGGAACTTAAAACATTAGAAAGTTCAGTTCAGATTAATATAACAGTAGCTTGGGCTTTAGAAAAATCATGCCTAGAGCCCATAATCCATCATTGAGGTGACTATTAATGACCCTAAACACTGCCATAGAAAAAAACAAATTTACTTCAAACATTGCTGTTACAGTGGCTCTCAATAGTATTCACCCCCTTGGACTTCAAATTCATTGTGTTACAACATGAAATCAGAATGGATTTAATCAGGAGTTTTTGCCTGGTTTCTACTTTATTGTTTACAGACAGAAAGCCAAATGACACCTATAACACATTTGGGGAAGGGGGGTATGTATATCAAACATGCAGGTTTGCACATTTTCCATTAAAATAGTGCCTTATAAGTACATTACACATGCATATTACATAAGAACATAAAACAAGTTTATAAATAAGACTACTCACATAGGATCACAGTTTTGTGGATTTTAAGTGTATTTTAAAAAGATTGGTAACAATTAGTCCAATGCTTTCAATTGACTCAATGTACATCAGTTGGAGGCCATTTATCTAGTTTGTGAGCACTTACGTTTTATTTTCCAATTGCTAACATGCATTGGTCAAAACTAAAGTCACATTGTCAAAACTCTTCACACAGTCAGCAAAACAGAAGTGTATGTGGACCAAACTGTGAATAATTTTTCATTGCTTTCGCACAAAATGCATTCAATGACCACATTCTCCAAGATCCATGAACTCTTTTCTCATTCATACTCCACCACCTGCAAAACTACAGTGCATCCGGAAAGTATTCACAGCGCTTCACTTTTTCCACAATTTGTTATGTTACAGCCTTATTCCAAAATGGATTGAATTAAATATGTTCCTCAAAATTCTACAAACAATACCCCATAATGACAATGGGAAAGAAGTTTGTTTGAAAAATTTGTAAATTTATTAAAAATAAAAAACAAAAAAAGCACATGTACATATGTATTCACAGCCTTTGCCATGACACTCAAAATTGAGCTCAGGTGCATCCTGTTTCCACTGATCATCCTTGAGATGTTTCTACAACTTGATTGGAGTCCACCTGTGGTAAATTCAGTTGATTGGACATGATTTGGAAAGGCATGCACCTGTCTATATAAGGTCCCACAGTTAACAGTGCATGTCAGAGCACAAACCAAGCCATGAAGTCTAAGGAATTGTCTGTAGACCTCCGAGACAGGATTGTATTGAGGCACAGATCTGGGGAAGGGTACAGAAAAATTTCTACAGCATTGAAGGTCCCAATGAGCACAGTGTCCTCCATCATCTGTAAACGTAAGAAGTTTGGAACCACCAGGACTCTTCCTAGAGCTGGCCACACGGCCAAACTGAGCGATCAGGGTAGAAGGGCCTTAGTCAGGGAGGTGACCAAGAACCCCATGGTCACTCTGACAGAGCTCCAGTGTGTGGAGAGAGGAGAACCTTCCAGAAGAACAACCATCTCTGCAGCACTCCACCAATCAGGCCTGTATGGTAGAGTGGCCAGATGGAAGCCACTCCTCCATAAAAGGCACATGACAGCCCGCCTGGAGTTTGCCAAAAGACACCTGAAGGACTCTCAGACCATGAGAAACAAAATTCTCTGGTCTGATGAAACAAAGATTGAACTCTTTGGACTGAATGGCAAGCGTCATGTCTGGAGGAAACCAGGCACCGCTCATCACCTGGCCAATACCATCCCTACAGTGAAGCATGGTGGTGGCAGCATCATGCTGTGGGGATGTTTTTCAGTGGCAGGAACTGGGAGACTAGTCAGAATCGAGGGAAAGATTAATGCAGCAATGTACAAAGACATCTTTGTTGAAAACCTGCTCCAGAGCGCTCTGGACGTCAGACTGGGGTGAAGGTTCATCTTCCAACAGTACAATGACCCTAAGCACATGGCCAAGATAACAAAGGAGTGGCTACAGGACAACTCTGTGAATGTCCTTGAGTGGCCCAGCCAGAGCCCAGACTTGAACCCGATTGAACATCTCTGGAGATATCTGAAAATGGCTGTGCACCAACGCTCCCCATCCAACCTGATGGAGCTTGAGAGGTCCTGCAAAGAAGAATGGGAGAAACTGCCCAAAAATAGGTGTGCCAAGCTTGTAGCATCATCCTCAAAAAGACTTTAGGCTGTAATTGGTGCCAAAGGTGCTTCAACAAAGTATTGAGCAAAGGCTGTGAATATTTATGTACATGTGCTTTTTTTGTTTTTTATTTTTAATAAATTTGCAAAGATTTCATACAAACTTCTTTCACGTTGTCATTATGGGGTATTGTTTGTAGAATTTGGAGGAAAATAATGAATTTAATCCATTTTGGAATAAGGCTGTAACATAACAAAATGTGGAAAAAGTGAAGCGCTGTGAATACTTTCCGTATGCACTGTATATATATTTGCAGCACGTTTTCAAATGCTAACAAACTTCCCAAAACAGTTAAAAACGAATTCAAAACAGAATGATGGCAAATGTCGTGCATTTCTGCAGTAACAAGAAGGAAATATATAGACAATGTTCACAGAATATTAAATCATTCCAAACACAGCTGATTGTAATTTCAGCTGAAAGCCTACCCAAGTGTCCTGTTTTTAGTCGCGTAGGTTTATGACCACCATCCACATGACCAGATGTCCTTACTGGATGCCATGAATGCGGGGTGTGGACACACTTCTCCTGAAGACTGCCAGGGTTGGATTAGACATTCCAGAAGATACTTTCCAAGATGCATCACCAGAGAAGACATAAGATGTGATGTTGATGAGAACTTGTGAGCAAATGCAGGAGAGAGGGAGAACTAGAACCCTCACAGTACTGCACAGTATGATTGATTATACTATACATGTTGTTGATGTTTTTTATTATTGCAGCCCTGGAATTTCAGGAATTGTTTTTTTGTTTCAACTTTTTATTTTTCACAAATAAATTACTATATGCAAAAATACAGAAAGAATAAAGGATATTGAAGCAAATTGCTGCATTTCTGATGAATTCTTGTTACATATACTTTAGTACAGTCAATAAAGTGAAAAGGTGTTATTCTTATTCTGTAATGAAATACTGATTTATGTGAAATATCATTCAAACGTCAAAGATATAAGTTCATAATTTATGTAATGCTCCCTGTTGTTAGTGTTTTTTAGGTCCATGTTATGAGTGACAATCAATGTTTTCTGAGTGAGAATTGTTGCCAGTGTTATGGTCGAACAAGCTTATTTTGAGACATGTATGAAGTGTTTTGGTAATTTGAGTGAGTTTTGGAGGTGGGATTAACTGTTTGGCCAAGATGCGTGTTGGTAATGCAGACTGTATGAAGAGTTTTGAAAAAGTGGCTTCAGTAATGACCGATGCTTGTTAGCAATTGAAAAAGACTGTAATAGGGTACATTAATAGGGATATTGTATTTTCTGTCCCAGAAAGGTGACACCACATTGTGCAGTTTTCCAACATTACAGGAAACTCGCTAGAACTGTTCCTCTGATCTTGTCAAATTAACATTGCTCTCTTATGCATATATGAAATTTAAAGCACAAAATGGAGCAGAAACAAACTAATAAGTACTTGGTAGCTTACTCTTCACTTGATGTTAATGGAAAATAATTGACAAATTCCATTATTTGTGTACGGGGCGGGTTCTCCTCTAAATGAGGAAGCGCTGTGTGCAAAACAAATAGAACAAATGCCTCATAATAAAGTGTTCATTAGCAGTCATGTCTCATTAAACATTCAGCTGTTTCCCTTCTCTTCAATATTTCAGTACATTCTGTGGTGTGTGGAATGTTTTGACTAACCACAGAGGAACACATTGACTCATTGTGATGGTGTGGAGGGTTTAGAGTGAGATATTTCTGCAGTGATAACATTTCCTACATGTGTCTTGAAAATGCAGGGGAGATCAATTTAGTTGAATTCAAACTTAAAATGTATCTGCCTACAGCAGAAAGAAAGTGTTATATGATTTGTTTCAAGACGTTTAGCATTAAAAAAAGGTTATGAACCATTCCAAAAGATATGTTCCTATATCTATTTAAAAAAATGTTTTCTGAGTCATTTCTATCTATACATTCTTCCTATTTCAATGTATGCATGTTAGTTCAGGAAGATTACAGTCTTAAAGTTAAAGCAATCACTTTGAAAGCCAATTACAATTGTGCAGCAATGAATATCTACCCAGTGACAATTTGCTGCAGAAATGATCATGTTAATAAATGCTGGATGAAAAAGACACAATTAAAATAATTGTTGTTCTTCAGAAAATCAGAAATAATGCTTATTAAAGCCAATTTAAAATGCATATAATATATTACAAACGGGGAAAAACATCAGTAGTTTTATTCATATTAATGGACTTTTTCATTATTATTATTATTATTGTCAAAAGCTTATTAATAATGAAGGAAAATTAGTTATCTACAAAATGTCTTTGAAAAGTACCTTAGTATAAAAAGGCACGTAGTTGTCAGTAAGGTATAGGTATGACATTTAAAGGTTAACCCTGTCTAAATGTCATGGTGTGTTTCTAACAAAAAGGTTTTCTCCTAATCACAGTGAGCTGAACAAGACTAGAGCCTATGGTATATATAGCTGCTGGTCTCATTTTTCTATCTCAAAACAACTCTGAGTGTCAGGTTTTGTCAGAAGTGGCAGTTAGAAGAAAAATAATAAAAGGGGAATTTCTGACATTTAAATTCATAATTATCTTTAATGTGGATTTTTCACTGTTCAATCAGAATATATCAATAACAAGGAAGCTGTGGCCTATACATACTTTATTATTATTATTGTTATTATTATTACTGAAACTAAATTTAAGCAGATTACATACAATCTTTACAATATTTTTTATACAAAATATAGTATTTGTTTTTAAATTATTATATTTATATTATTTTATTAATCTTCTTTCAATGGTTCTGCTTACATTCTTGTGTGAGAATCTGCCACATGATTATAATAATAAGAATAATAAAAAATCACATTTCTTTTTTAACCAGTTAAGCCTTTTTAGTTTGTTTCCTAAACTACATTTATACATATACAGATCCTAGATTAAGTCTGATTTATATTTGGAATGCATCAATATTTAGAAACCTAAAAATGAATGGCAAACAAAAGACATTGTATTTGACCAAAATGAATACAAATTTTATAATTTGAGAACAGACACTTTGTCATTGTGTGAAGTTCCTTTGTACCTATCCTATTGCACTTTCAACCCCCCACATTTCTTTAATATTTAAGTGTTAGCTTTTGCTTGCCACGGCAAATACTAAGATTACTAATATTGAAACTCTCTAATGAATCTCTGTTCACTTCATGACTGCAGTTCTAACGTCTGCCCACTATTACTAAAGCTAAATTCCGATAATGCAATATTAAAACGAATACTTCCCTCGAGAAGAGAAAGTACCACTTTTCTACTGAAATGTTTCTGTGTGTGTCTCATTTTTGTCTGTGCATTAGACAATGCTCGGATTGTATTTAATTCTTTGTGGTTTCCAAAAAGATACTTATTTGTGTTTATATTTGTCATAGAATTTCTATTTACAGAATACTGTAAAATATTGTTATGCGGTGGAAATTTGAATTACCATTGAATTCCTTTCATTTATAAAACAGCTGTAAATTATTTGAATTGTGAGTTTTAAAGAAATTGCTTAGATAGTCTAACAATTTATGAATTTAAACACTGCTTCAAAACCTCATATACAAAATTGTAATTTATCTGAACACTATGAAGCATACTGAAAACTGCTTAATACAAAACAAATATTGCAAAACAAAACAAAGCCATGACGACATTGCTTTCTGATAGTTGCATGTGTTTTACAACAGCAACAGAAAAGAAGCTACAAATAAAACAGTTTAAATATTAATTTCTACTATTTTTTGTTTTATTTTTTTTTCTGATTTGAAAATGTTATATTTTATACAGTAGTTATTTGTAGGTTTATATAATAATATCTATGTTATATCATTAAATGAGATTCCAAACTTTTTTGTCCATAACTAACGAACATTCGGATATCTTCCATCTTTGTTTTTCTTTACAATGATTATATATTTAGTTATTATTTGAGAATCCTCAGGGTGTTTACAGTTTGACAACCAGAATATTGGGGGCTTTTTTACATTTTGATACATCTGTTTGTAATTTTTTTTACCCAAGTGTGTGTATGATTTCTTGTTAAAGGGTTTTGTTAATTCCAGTAACAAACACTCAGGTTTATAGTGTTATTGTCATCAGCTTACATCAGCTGCACACACATTTAGATGTAACAGGTTGAAAGGAAATGAAATGCAGTGCACTGATATTTCACAAAAACAAAAACATCTTTGTACTAGATGGTCATAGATAAATGCCATTGGAAACCAAACTTGACTTCATAAAATGGGTCACCAGTTTAGAGTAGGGGAGTTGATAATTTTCCAGTAATACAAGTCTCACAACCATGACAAATACTAAACATTAAAATCTGAAAGCAGTGTGGCATAAGCAATGTGTTCATGTTATTTTAAAATTGGAAAGGGGAAACACGTCTTGATGTCTCTAGAGGTGAAAATAGCACTGAAAGATTATTAATATATATATATATATATATATATATATATAAAAGCATAAATAAAAGGTACATTGTGTTTTGCATCTCCAGCCAGCTGTCAACCCTTCAAGTTTCCGAAAAGATTGGAAAGTGTGCGTTAGTGACCGTAATATGTGGGCTTGTGGCCAAAGAACAGGAAAATGAACCCAGGGCTCAGCACAACTTTCACTACAGACTTCTCAATATGAGAGCTCTCAGTCTGACTATGAGGGGAATCCCCCTTCTAAGGCAGAATCAGATAAACAAGAAAATATCACCAGGGTTTTTTCTTCTTTCTTTTTCTTAAGCAATAGTGCATTCTAAGCTATATCCACAGAGCACTGAATGTTTTGGATGTGCATAGTTAATGTTTTTCATTTTCCTTGCTAATGTTAATAATTCACCCAGACATTCTACATTATTTTTGTAGAAATATTTAGCAAGGTAAATAATAATTTAATAAAATATCAAAATGCATTATACATAACATAAAAAAAATAAAATGTAAATTGTTCATAAACAATTTACTTACCAGCAGTTTTAATGAAATTTGGCAGTATTTCAAATTATGATACATTAGTGGTTGATTACTGGAAGATTTTTTTAAATAATCGATCCAATTCAAATATTTGATTAATTTATATATATTTGTGTCATTTATAATGGCACCCTTACTAGATTATATTCTTTAATGTTAACTCAGAATTACAGTATTCATGTGGTTGTCTTACTCTGTTCATAGTCTAGCAAGTATTAAAAAAAAACTCAGTTTACACTTAAATTATATATATTAATCAGATAATTATTCTTAATCATTTTTCATCAAGAACGGATTAATACTGCCAGTTCATAGCTAGCAGTTTGATGCATTTCTTGTTCTACAAGAAGCAGGTTCTAACGCCATGCATGTACAATAAGGTAAAAAAGTTTCTTTAAACCTTAAAGAAAAACAACTTGAGAAAACATAAGGTAGTTATGTAAAATAATAAAACAAATTAAACAAAAAAAACTTTGACTTAAGGTATATTTAGTATTACAAAACAACACTAAACCTTTCCGGAAGGAAACAAAAACAAGTATAGTTGTGGAAATTGTTTCTTGAAAACTGCTCATATCAACAAACTGTAACATAGCCAAACATGTTATGAAACAACAGACATATAGACAAACAGAACAATATGTGAAATGTAGAAATCAATCAATCAATTTATTTTTGTATAGCACCCTAGCCACAGAACACTTTACAGATTGATAAACAGACAACAATTATAAACAAATAAATAGACCAAAATTAACTATAATAAAATAAAATAAGCTAAATTAATCTATAAGGCACAGAGGAGAGAAAAGCTAAAACTTTTATGGATGGCAGATTGTAATAGGAGAAAATAAATATCTGGGGTTCCATGGCTTAAGGCCTAGGCCTAATGGGTGATTTCCCTCCAGGCAATATAGTTGTTACAGCAGCAAGGAGATCAGAAAGTTCTTAAATGGTGCTGCTGGCTGTGGTATTCCCTATGGCAGGGCCTCTCACTGGCCCTTGCTGGGGCGGTGGAGGTGACCCAAGGGCTGTTGATGACTTCTCAGTCCTTGGGGTGTGGATGCACTGTTAGACCTCTGTGATGGGGTGCCTTTGCCAGCCCTCTGGGTTGGGTAGTGCCTCATTGGGAATTCAGGGTGCCTATTACAAGATAAAATTGTGCTCAGTTGCTGATCATAAAATACAGGAGATTACAGAATACAGAATACATTGTGCATAGCATGTCCATGGCACACAGCCAGTCATATGGGTTATATTGACTAGAAAACCGACACTAAAAAGATGATTTTGAACAAACTGAAGTCCAGAAATAGAAATGTGCTACCTGACAGAATGGGGGGATTACAGTACTCAGTGTCATGAGAGGAATTGTCTTAATTTATAATTTTTTCCAAGCTGGAGGAAGGAAGAATCTCGACACATTCTGAATGTGGGATTCAAAGGATAGGTTATGGTCACAGATGACACCCAGGTTCCATGCTGACTATCACCTAAAGGGAGCATGCATAAAAAAAAATAATAGGTCAGAGGACTGATCCCTGTGGTACCCAGTACTTATCTAAGACCTCTAGGGCCCGATATTCAAACTTCTCACAATTTCCGTGCAAAATATACGACTTGGCCAAGAAAGGAGAGATATTCAAACATTGCAATATAGCATTGTTTTACTGTGTCGTGCAAACCCGCCTCTGCCACTCCACAGTGCGATGTTATTCCCACTGAACAGTTTTCATAGTTATTGGATGAATGCGCCGCGCAAATATCACACAAAAACTGGTATATTCAGTCTAATTAAGGCTTTCACACAATTCAAATTCAATTGCGCTATGCGCATGTTTAATGTCAGCTCGGAATACATCTCATGTTTTCAACTACAGAGTAATTTCCATATGCACTCAAGTCTGGAATACAGACCTCCTTGGTAAAATAGTAGTGCACACCCTTATGCCATTGTCCTGACAGGGAAAACAATGAGGCTCATACACATAGTATTGAGTACAAAGACTATATTGGGGACGTAGTAGTAATAAATATTACCCAATACCCATAATTGTCTGTATGCATGTAGGTCGTCACAGACTCAAAAATAATCTTATTATGTACATTACTGCTGTTGTGTGTCCAAAACAGGTGTGTAGCACCTACTGCAGTGCTGTGTACCTGCCATATCCTTTTTCATTTCCATAAGTAAGCTTGTTTTTATCTTTTGAAAATACAGTGCTTACAGAGCACAAAGGGGGTGATATTGTGTGTGTGTGTGTGCGTGTGTGGCTCTATGATAAGTGAATGCACTCATAGATATGCTCATGTGGAGAACGTACGAGGGGGGCGAATTATGTCTGTGTGAAGCTGGTAATCCCTGCTGCATATCTTCACCTATGTTGGGGTTGCTGTTGCCGGGTGTATGGTGTGTATGTATGAATGTATTGCCATTCTCTCAAAAAAATAATGTTTGGAACTTGTTCTGGTGCCGCACACATACAACCATATATAAAAACAGGCAGCCCCATTGTTGACTGTGCGCTGGAATGTCCAAGAGCTGTCCCCCTGAAATAGCGCTGTCTGCAGAGTTAACGCCAAGCTTTTCAACTTGTTATTTTGCACATCACAAACCTGTTTTTTGTGCGGCGGACAGCTAATAGAAGGAATCACGCATAATTTCAGTGTCATTCTCCCAAAACATGTACCACTATCACAGTGTGATCACCAACTTGGCAATAGTTAAAAAATACATTTATACAAATCTCAACATATGTTGTTAGCATGCATACAAAATGTAGAAATAAATATGATAGTTTCAGTAATCCTTTTTGTAGACGCCATCTTGTCAAATGCTTTGTAGTCATCACAAACATGAGTATATTTTTTTACTAAAATGGCACATAATTATTGTCTGCCTTACTTATTCATTATAAACTGAATCAGGGCTGCCAACGTGTAAGATTGTTGGTCCATAATCCTTACAAAATTCAGAGTTTTCCTACGATTATACGATTTAACTAATAAAACTAACAATTTCATTCCAAAAGATCATATAGGTTTTTTTGCTTTTAATAAGAAAAGTGTTTATCTCATTGGCACTAGCGCTAATGCCATTTACTCCATGGGTGCAGCCATCTTGTATCACATTCTTGTGAGACTGGTAACTGCCGTGTTGGGGCGTTTTGAAAGGATTAACATCTGCAACTGTAATGTTATTTAACTACTTTATTAACACAGTTATTGTACAGACACCACGAGGCTCCCACTAGCTCTCGTGAACTCTGAACTCTTGACTCTCACATCACTTACACCACATCTCCCTTTCTTTGAGAGCAAAGGGTGGACTACCTTTGCCTCCGTGGTGTTAAGGGATTATTCTGCCATTATACTGAAAGACCAATCCTACTCAGGCTGCAGATCTCCCTAAACTAGTAAACGGGCTACTGGCCAAAGCCGGGGGGGGATCCACTGGTCATATTCCAAATTGGAACCAATTATATAGGAAAGGGTAGGCCAGAGGTTCTGCAAGACAAATTTAAAGAGTTAGGTAAGAATTTAAAGAGCAGAACCTCCACGGTAGTTTTCTCTGAAATACTTCCGGTACCACGTGCATGGCCAGGGAGACAGACAGAGATTAGAAAGTTTAACATGTGGTTGAAATCTTGGTGTAGGAAAGAGGGTTTTAGATTAATGGAGCATTGGTCTTTCTTCTGAGATAAATGGGACCTGTACAAACTGGACGGTCTACATATAAACAGAAGAGGGGCTAATGCACTGGGAGAGCATATGTTCAGAGTAATTAAGAATCTTTTAAACTAGGGACCAGGGAGCTCTGGCAATGGGAGATCTTCCACTTAAGAACGAAAACAAAGGGAAATTGCTAGTAGGAAAGTCCTGAAATGTTTGTACCTCAATGCCAGGAGTATAAAGAACAAGATGTTAGACCTAGAAGCCACAGTGCTGCCAGGTGACTATGATGTTGTAGGAGTGACAGAAACATGGCTTACAGAAAATGATGGAAAACAAAATCAAAAAGGTGGTGTGGTAGCATTATATGTCAAAAATGACACTGAGACAGAAGAACTCAAATTAGATCCTAGTAACGAAACAGAATCTTTGTGGGTTAAGCTTTTGAATAAAAGATCTGGAGGATTAGTAATAGGAGTGTGTTACAGACCACCCAATGCAGTTATTCAGAAATATGTTGCATTGTACAATGTAAACAGGACTGCATGTAGAAAGGATGTGGCTGTTATAATAGGGGATTTCAATTTCCCAAACATAGACTGGGAAAGCCCAGTTGGGACTACAGAAGCAGAAATAGAAATGACTGCTTTCTAAGTCAAATTGTCAGGGAACCAACCAGAAAGAGCGTATGCATTGACTTGATCTTTTCAATTGACCAAGATAGTGTCAGAGGGACTCTAGTTAGAGAACCAAACTGTGATCACAATATGGTTAGCTTTGAGAAGTGTTTCCAGCCTGGGGATCCGGTGCACTGAAAACCGAAAATGTTCCGATCCAAGCTCGGTTTGGTTCTACTTCCTACAAGAAGTAAACGGCCAATCAGCCAAATGCAAAAAGTATGCAAACAAGGTATTGCAAATAGCTGGGGGCTCTACAAGGTCGCTTCAGTTTATACAAATGATCAATACATAATAACTATGTGAATTAATAAATAATAACAATAATCCAGTATAACAGAGTTCATGTTTAATATCAGTTCCACATAAAATACAGACAAAAAAGGCGTTTAGAACCCCATGCCATATCGAGAGAGAGAGAGAGAGAGAGAGGCGCCATCGAAAAACTTTAGAGTGAGCTTAGTGTTTTTTATTTACTTATTTTTGTTTCCATATTGCTTATTTTTCCTGTTTGTATTCCTATGAAATCATTTTGTCATCAAGCCCAGGTGCCCTGGGGACCCCGGGTTTATAAATTTAAACTCCAAAAACCCAAGCCTGGAATTTTCTCCCGGTTTTGGAAATGCTAGCTTTGAGGCATACTTTCAAAAATCAAAGACCAAGTCTAAAACAATGGTCGATAATTTTACAAAAGCAAACCTTGAAGGTATGAGATGGCACTTAGAAGAGTTAGACTGGAGCACACTGGATACAGATTAAGAATACTTGACGCTCAGGAGAAATTTGTACAAAAACTTGAATTGAGTAAATTGAGGACTAAAAATGAGGCCCAAACGGTTTAATAGAAATATGCAAAAAAATATAAAGAGAAAGAAAATGTTGTATAGTGCATACAAAAGGGATAGAGATTAAACAAAATACATAGAATATGTTGAGCTGCAAATAGATCTTAAGAATGGGATCAGGAAAGCAAAGAGGGAAATATAAAGAAACATAGCTCTTGCATCTAAAACTAATGCAAATTAGCTTTTTTCAATACTACAACAGCAAGAGGTCAATAAAGGAGGAAGTGAAACAGATAAAGGGCAAAAATTGAAGTATCTTGGAAAACGAACAAGATGTGGCAAATGTTCTAAATGATAGAAATGTTCACAGAGGTTTTTACAAAAGAAAACAGATAACATGCCACAGGTTAACAACCAGTCCAGTCAAACCCTAAGAGAGATCAGGATAAATGAGGAGGAGGTACTAAAGGGACTAGCAGAATTAAAAACAAACATCACCTAGGCCAGATGGTATATTTCCAACAGTACTTAAAGAAATTAGGGAAATTATTAATAGGCTGCTAACTCAAATATTTCAAAAGACACATAGAACAAGGGATGTGCCAACTGACTGGAAGACGGCAAATGTCATACCAATCCACGATAGGGGACAAAACTGAGCCAGGAAATTACAGACCAATCAGTCTCACCTGCATTACTTGTAAAATGTTGGAAAAAATGATTAGACAAATAATCAAGGCGCATCTTAATAAAAAACATATTCTTGCAGATAGCCAACATGGGTTTAGAAGAGGCAGATCATGTCTTACTAATTTATTAGAATTTTTTCCAACTGCAGCTGTAGATCATGTGAAAACATATGCTATGATATACTTAGATTTTCAAAAACCTTTTGATAAGTTTCCACACCAAAGGCTTATCCTCAAGTTGGAAACTGTAGTCATTCAGGGTCTTTTAAGTAGATGGATTATGAACTGGTTGATGTATAGGAAACAGAGGGTGTCAATTAGAAGAGTTGCTTCTAACTGGAGTGAGGTTGTTAGTGGAGTTCCACAGGGATCAGTATTAGGGCCTTTGCTTTTTCTAATCTATATTAATGATCTGGACTCTGGGATAGTTAGCAAACTTGTCAAATTTGCAGATGATACTAAAATTGATGGCTCAGCAGATACAATCTCAGCAGCACAGGTTATTCAAAGGGACTTAGATAATATTCAGTTATGGGCCGACACCTGGCAGATAAATTCAGTGTGGACAAGTGCAAGGTATTACACGCAGGTAACAAAAATGTCTACTATAATTACACTATGGGAGGAATAAAACTAGATGAAGTAACGCATGAGAAAGACCTAGGAGTCTACGTGGACTCCATTCAAACAATGTGGGGTAGCAATAAAAAAAGGCAAATAGAATGTTAGGGTCAAAAGTGTAGAATTTAGAACAAGGAAGTAATGTTAAGACTGTACAATGCACAAGTTACACCTCATCTGGAACACTGCGTACAGTTCTGGGCTCCACACTTCAAGAAGGATATTGCTGCTCTAGAGGCACTTCAGAGCAGAGCAACCAGATATATTCCAGGTCTGAAGGGAATGTCCTACTCGGAGAGACTGAGGGAACTGAACCTTTTCACCCTGGAACAGAGGAGACTACATGGGGACTTGATCCAAGTCTTCAAAATCATGAAAGGTATCGACCACATCAAACCAGAGGAGGTTTTCCAGATCAGCAGGGACACACGCACCCAGGGACACAAATGGAAATTGGGCTTCACAATCTGGAACAAACTACCCAGCGATGTGGTTGAAGCTGAAAATGTAGGAATATTTAAAAATAGACTGGATAGGATCCTTGAATCACTTAGTTATTAATGGACATCAAACGAGAACGGTGGGTTGAATGGCCTCCTCCCAAGAGCCAGTTTTAAAAGTATAAAAAAGAGGAAATTACAAAGCCCAAAAAGAAGACAGTGGGCATTGGATAGTAGTAGTAATTTAATAGTAGTTCTAATAAATAATAATAATATAATAATAATAATAATAATAATAATAATAATAATAATAATAAATAATAGTTCTAATAAATCAAACAAACAAGACATCAAAAAAATCTACATATAAAGCACTTAAAATACTAAACTACAGTAACTATTTACAATAACAAAACTATCAAATGCATTGATGTTTTCAATTAATATGTGCATTTGACAGTTATAATTAACAATTTATCATGTCAATACTAAAATACATAATTACGGTTTAAGAAAATCAAATTTTAACTAATGTTCTGTTAGCTGTACAATAGAATTTAAGATCATTAACATCATTAACATCACACGAAATAATGACAATTTGTAATTAGTGTGTGTATCCAGACATATACAACATGATTGTAACTGATTAGTTGTTTGGATGAGACCTACCTCATGCTGCAAATATTAGCAAGTCTGTACACCATTCGCAAATTGCTTTACCAGGGCTATTGATTTTGTTTTATGCCGTCACCATTTTGCCTTCCCTCCATTGTTTGGTAAATTAATTTCAACTTCTTTATCTGACCCGGACCAGCAGAATTTATTTTAATAGCTGAATACATAAATTTTATCCATGAAGACTCACTAGCATCAATGATTGATACAAAAAACAAATTACATCAGAGGAGATCTATATCGCACAATTTGATTGGTCCATATTACAATGTACTTGTGACACTCTACGCGTCTGTCGTGTACATATATCCTAGGCATGCAACAAAGTCAGTGGGAATCAACCCCCATTATATATTTTTCATTGGATTCACTCTTATCTAAAAAAAAATGGGGCAAAGGGATTGCCTTAAATGTCAGAATTCTGACAAAAATCTGAAAACTCTCATGTCTGAAACAAACACATTATTCCAGGTTACTATGCAAAAGTAATATAGTTATTACATTTTTTTTCCTCCTGATCGAGGAAAAAAAAAGACAATACTGGAGAGCTATCCTGAACCATTTGTTGGCACCAGCCCTGACACTCTTCTTCTTGGTCTTGCTCCCTTTCTCTCCCTGGTCTGCCATTTTCAGTGAGTTTCACTTCACCATAGCTACATGTAAACACTTAGTTCTCAATAAGAAGTCAAAGCATAAAAGCCACATTAAGTTAATTGCATGAACGCAAGTCATTAATTCAAAAATACTAATAAATGGTTCAATATTAAAATAATGTATTTGATTTATTTGATTAATAACCCCAGCTCTGATTTTGTAGTTTGTACGCTATCTATGAAGTTATGATACAACAAGTCCTGCAAGCTTGAAGGAACATACATCCACCATTATTTGTTAAGTTTTACATTTTAGGTTTTAAAAGTTGCTTATCTGATAGTATCAATCTGGAAGAATGGTATACATGTACATTTGGGTAACATGTCAAGATTCATAAAACCATAGTTTTAGTAACTCTCAGTTTCCCTTTAAGTCTGTTTTAAATCTGTTTATAGTTCAACTGCACATCATTCTATTTTTATAGCGATGTTAGCATTTTTGATTTGTAAACCATGAAAATTGCCTTGGATAAAAGCATGTGCTAAATAACAAAAAATAAAATAAATAATAATAATAAAAAGAAGAGGAAGAAGTACTATTTGCAGTATTCTCCTATGTTAACACATCCCTATTCCACAAACCAACTAATCCATGTATATGAAGAAACTTAAGATTTAAAAATTATGTATTTAAGCTTGCTGTGCAAAGACTTGCATTTCTGCAGTGCCAGAAATGACATCCTTTAAGTGGCTGCATGAATTTACTGTACATAAGCTACTCTACACATTAAGATTCATGATGACCTAAATTGGGACCACTGACAATTTCATTATGAAGCTTATAACTTGCATTTCCTGAAAGCATCGGGTGCTTAGATTAAATGATTCATGCATGATTCACCTCAGTTATGCACTGCAGTCTAATTTGAGGCCTTTGTTTACTAAGGTAAAGAGTTGTGCCCATTTTCTTCCCAAAATCCAAGCCTGTGCTTCAGAACAAGTTCAAGTGATGCAGGAAATCAGACTGCAGAAGCCCTTCAGATGCAATATCATTGGAGAGTGATATCATGAGAATTACATTTTGTGGCTTCAGCTGGAATACTGTGTACAGTTCTGGGCTCCACACTTCAAGAAAGAAATCACTGCTCTAGAGGCAGTTCAGAGGTCAGCAACCAGACTTATTCCAGGTTTGAAGGGAATGTCCTACTTGGAGAGACTGAGGGAACTGAACCTTTTCACCCTGGAACAGAGGAGACTATGTGGGGATTTGATTCAAGTCTTCAAAATCATGAAAGGCATCAACCACATCAAATCAGAGGAACTTTTCCTGATCAGTAGGGACACACGCACCCGGGGACACAAATGGAAATTGGGCTTCAAAGCATTCAAGACAGAAAACAGGAGACACTTCACACAGAGAGTTGCTACAATCTGGAACAAACTCCCCAGCGATGTGGTACAAGTTGAAAACTTGGGAACATTAAAAGCTAGACCATAGTATCCTTGGATCACTTAGTTATTAATGGACACCAAACGAGCATGATGGGTCGAATGGCCTCCTCTCGTTTGCAAACTTTCTTATGTTCTTACACATATACCTATATATGTTTCTGAATTACAGTTCATAAAATTGAATAGATGGCATGTTGCTCTGGGGAGATGTGTATTTGCCTACATATAGCTAACTATAAAGAGGACAAACAATTGCAGAGATTACATTATTTTGTTTACCCGGAACATGGTGTATTACCAGCAATGTGATACATTTCTTGCAGTAAATTATGCTCACTGGCTGTGCTGCACTTTATTTGTACAGTTAGTATGCTGTCTTTTGCTATTCAATCAAATGGAAAAGTTATGTGGATAAAGAAATAGTACCCCCAAGTCAATATTAGAAAAGGGTATTCTTAGAGACTGAATTATATATATACAGATGGGTGACAAATTAAAGGAAAAACCAACATAAAGTGTCTCAGTAAGGTGTTGGGCACCACGAGCCGCCAGAACAGCTTCAATGCTCTTGGCATAGATTCTATGAGTCTCTGGAACACTACTGTAGGGATGGAACACCATTCTTCCAAAAGATATTTCCTCATTTGGTGTTTTGATGATGGTGGTAGTGGTGGAGAGTGCTGTCTAACATGTCGGTCCAAAATCTCCCATAGGTGTTCAATTGGGTTGAGATCTGGTGACTGTGAAGGCCATAGCAATCTGATTCACATAATTTTTATACTCAAACCATTCAGGGGCACTGCCATCTTGATCCAAAATCATTTGTTATGTTCATTTATTCAGGTTTTTCCTTTAATTTGTCACCTGTGTGTGTGTGCGTGTTGTATGTGTAATTGTAATGCATGCATTTTTAGTAGTATGTTTGTGAAGCATAGTGCCAAAGGAAGATGCTGAATTGTCATAAAAAAATTCTGGGGGCTGGTGTTCTGTAGGCTTCTATTATTAAGCATGATGCACTAAGCGAATGACACAATGTGATTACTCATGTTCCATTCTACCCTTGGCACTGTTCTACTGTCCTTCCCAATCATGATACTCCACAGCCAATCAAAAGACATTAGTCATTGGCCAGCCAGCTTACAAGAACACAGAAACTGAGTTTTTTTAAATAGTTTTATTGTTTTCAGTCAGATAAATGAAAAGTAATTTAGGATAATTGTCTGTTTTTTGTTAAATGTTTAACTTGGTGGTGTTTTGAGCCTGCACTTCTGATACACTTTTCAACTGTTCCAGAAAATAGTTGCTTTCAAAGAAAGTCCCTGAGGCTGAATACAAGGAGAGAGGGAAGTTTCAGTGATTGAATCAGATTCCACATGGTTGTTCACAAACTATGTGAACAATGCACTCATAAATGAGATCAAGCTATGAGATCAAATAGTGCTAGTTAGGGGGGACACAGGGAGGGCCCGGCTTTCTGTCATGGGGGCACTGGCCCCTGCCCCCACCTCAGAACCGCCACTGGTATAGTGGACCAGTCGCAGTAGAATTTTTTTTTTTTCTGATAACGAGCATTTGGCTGACTAGTGCAACTGCCAGCCCTGCTACTAAAATCAACGGGCCAGCCCGGCTTTCTGATTGGCTAAGGAAGGGGCTGAGCTCATGGTTTTGCAAATTAACATTCGAAGTCAAACGCGCCTGAGACTTGCTTTCACTCTCTGTCCTTGTGTCTTTGTTGATCTGGAAGAAATCCCCTGGATTGAAGAGATTCTGCAGAGATTACATGTGTAGTTGTCTTCATGTAGTTTGAGTATTACATTTGAATCATATCAGTGCTATATTTCAGCAAAATGTAAATAAAGGAGCAGACAGGGTCAATGTGAGTAGTATTGTTTCTTTAAGTCACCAAAGTATTTCATGAGACTTCCTCAAGAGCCAGATTCCTATAGGTTTTATAGGGTACTAATTACCTACTAATTAAGATATGGAATCAACAGATGATTTGACTTTCCTTAATAATAACTTAATTCAAGTAATTAAGACCTGAGATGGAATGAAAACTCGAAACCCTTCAATCCTCAAGGACAGGAATGACCTACCTGTTTTAAAGCGTGATGTACAATAAAACTGGGCAGGAGTTTCTAAGGAAACTCACAATTATTACTATATTTTGCTGTGCTAAATAACATATGGGGTTCTTTACTTTAGGAGCACAGAATGGTTTGATACTGGACATGTTTTGTTGGAAGTGATTAAACTCCAAATATGATTTAAAAGTTTGCATTGTGGGCACCATGCCACCACTAAAATCTCTAAGCCAAAGCTGGAGAGTGAAATGCCCTGCTTACCACACCTGGTGTAGCAGGGATCACTTTCTTCCCCTCTGCCATGTCATACTTTAATCCAGACACTACACTTCTTGCATCACAGGTACAACTCTTTATTGTTCAGATCTGCTAAACAGAAAATAATAAATCATGATTTCCTCCCCTCCCCTTTAGTACATTCAACTTTCCATGTGAGTTCTAGCAGAACAAGGGAAGTAATGTTAAGTCTGTACAATGCACTAGTTAGACCTCATCTGGAATACTGTGTACAGTTCTGGGCACCACACTTTAAGAAGGATATCGCTGCTCTAGAGGCAGTTCAGAGGAGAGCAACCAGACATATTCCAGGTCTGAAGGGAATGTCCTACTCGGAGAGACTGAGGGAACTGAACCTTTTCACCCTGGAACAGAGGAGACTACATGGGGACTTGATCCAAGTCTTCAAAATCATGAGAGGTATCGACCACATCAAACCAGAGGAGGTTTTCCAGATCAGCAGGGACACACGCACCCAGGGACACAAATGGAAATTGGGCTTCAAGACATTCAAAACAGAAAACAGGAGACACTTCTTCACACAGAGAGTCGTCATAATCTGGAACAAACTCCCCAGCAATGTGGTAGAAGCTGAAAGTTTGGGAACATTTAAAAATAAACTGGATAGGAACCTTGGATCACTCAGTTATTAATGGACACCAAATGAGCACGATGGGTCAAATGGCCTCCTCTCGTTTGTAAACTTTCTTGTGTTCTTTCTTGTGTTTCTTGTGTTCTTATGTTCTAGCATGGACTGAATAAAATGGCAAGGCCAGGTGCTATCTAGTAAATAAGGTAGGATTTATACCATTTATACCAGAACTGTAAAACACTAGAATTACAGATAATTACTTTATAGTAATACTTTACTTTATAGCTCATGAATGATAACTGTATATATTTGATCCCACTACTGAAATGTAATTATACAGCAAAAGCTTTTTCAATATTATTTTTCACCCCTCCACAGAATTCTTCCACAGATTGCACCATGCGAACGAATGAGGTAAACAATTTTGGTTCTGTTATGTGAAATGATTTGACCATTTAAGCATGTTAATAGCATACTTTTAAAGTTGGAAACCTTTAGCGACATGGGAGGGATTTGAATTTCACACCACAACATTTTTTGTTTGTTTAGTTTTTTCTGAGACTTCACAGAAACTGATAGTTTAAGTTCCCACAGATCCCTGCATGGCAAGTTTTACCCATGTATTTATTTTATAACATTATGCAGAATGCATACTAATAAAACATATGTGAATTATAACAAAAAAAAGTCACAAAAAACCCTGCATTTAAAACCAGGCAGGGGTGTTTTTATGGTTCCTTATGTATTTCCCCAGAGTGTTCTAAACAAAGGTAACAATGTTAAAGTGATTATATATAAAGTATAAAGTGATTATAATATACTATAATATACACCAATCAGCCATAACATTATGACCACCTGCCTAATATTGTGTAGGTCCCCCTTTTGCCGCCAAAACAGCCCTGACCCGTCGTGGCATGGACTCCACTAGGCCTCTGAAGGTGTGCTGTGGTATCTGGCACCAAGACGTTAGCAGCAGATCCTTTAAGTCCTGTAAGTTGCGAGGTGGGGCCTCCATGGATCAGACTTGTTTGGCCAGCACATCCCACAGATGCTCGATTGGATTGAGATCTGGGGAATTTGGAGGCCAAGTCAACACCTTGAACTCGTGATTCATCAGAACAGGCCACCTTCTTCCATTGCTCCATGGTCCAGTTCTGATGCTCACGTGCCCATTGTAGACGCTTTTGGCAGTGGACAGGGGTCAGCATGGGCACCCTGACTGGTCTGCGGCTACGCAGCCCCATACGCAACAAACTGCGATGCACTGTGTGTTATGACACCTTTCTATCAGAATCAGCATTAACTTTTCCAGCAATTTGAGCTACAGTAGCTTGTCTATTGGATCGGACCACACAGGCCAACCTTCGCTCCCCATGTGCATCAATGAGCCTTGGCCGCCCATGACTCTGTTACCGGTTCACCGCTTTTCCTTCCTTGGACCACTTTTGATAGGTACTGGCCACTGCAGACCGGGAACACCCCACAAGAGCTGCAGTTTTGGAGATACTCTGACCCAGTCGTCTAACCATCACAATTTGGCCCTTGTCAAAGTCGCTCAGATCCTTACGCTTGCCCATTTTTCCTGCTTCTGACAAATCAACTTTGAGGACAAAATGTTCTCTTGCTGCCTAATATATCCCACCCACTGACAGGTGCCATGATAACAAGATTATCAGTGTTATTCACTTCACCTGTCAGTGGTCATAATGTTATGGCTGATCGGTATAGATGTTCTGTGATTTTATAGCAAGGGAGTAAAAACAGCCAAAGATCTTGGACCTTATATAAAATGTTGATAAATCATAGTTTTACAGCCTTCGTTTGCATATCAAAATATAAACTATCCAATCAATTATTTAAATTATGCTATTACACAGGGGCGGACTGGCAATTGCACTGTGCACAGGGGGTGGATGTAAGAGGGTGGGTGGTTCAGATGGGGGACGTATGTGTGCGTGTTTGTGCATGTGTGTGTGTGTGGCGGGGGGGGGGGGGGGGGTAGTTGTTGTGGGGGGTTATTGTTATGTGTTGGGGTTGGGGAAGTTATGGTGTGGGAAGTTATGGTGTGGGAAGTTCTGGCGTTTCGTGGCTCCCCCCGTCTCCAGGGTTGGTTTGGCTGGGTTTAGCTGCCATTCATTTTTATTATTTTAATAATCACCCCTAACCCTGTGGGTCTTTACAATATTATTCACTATTTGAGGACTTTTTAAAGATTTTACGGATGACTGTTTTTAAAAAAGATTTTAAATAACGAATCTTAATTGTTTTTAAAGATTTAGTTGTTTTTAAATCACAATTGTTTAGGGGTTTTTTGGTATAGTTTTGTTATATTTTGTTGTCAAATACATTGACCGTTTTGGGTTTAATTTAAAATGCATTAGACTTTTTTTGTTTGTTTTTTATTTTTTCCTTTTTAATTGTTTCTTTATTTTGTTTAATGCATTTTCAGTTATTTTCAATGTATTTGACTCTTTTGTTGGTGTGCAGTTTTTGCTTTTATCACGTTTTGTTTATTTGATTTGAGCACGTTTATTTTAAAGTTAATTGTTTTAGTTTTGTTAAAAATCACAAAGATTTTAAATTTTTTTAAGTGATTTTAAGAATTGATATTTTAAATGATTTTAATCATAAGTATTAAATATTGAATTGTTTTAATTACGAAATGTATAATACTTTAACCCAATAAACAGTATTTGAGGACTGATGCCAGAAGGAGAGGACCTGTGCATGCCTCACAAAAACTCGGTGCATTTTTCATTACAATTAGGTTCTGTCATATGGTAATGCCGTCGCTTTCTACACGACACCCTAAGCATATGTGAAAAATACTTTAAAAAATGTATACATTATTATTTTGTTTAATTTTTTTTCTTGGCAGACGCCCTTATCCAGGGCGACTTACAAAATATAAGCGCAATACAAAGTGCAAGGCATCAAACATTACAAAATCAAATTTACATTATGCAAAGCATAATACATTTAACCACTTCCAATTTACACAAGTTAATACAATAAGTGAGGTCATACATCCTGGAAAGTAAAAGCTAAGTGCTGTCAAGATGTTAGGTCACAGTCAAGGGCTACGTGAAAGGGAGCAAGGGGGAAATCAAAAATACAAGTATTAGTAATGCAAGAAGCATGGTAAAATGTTGTGAAGTGCTATCTTACAGGAGAGTAAAAGGAATAATATTACAAGTACTGTCTGAAAAGATGTGTCTTGAGTAAGCGCCGGGTCAAGGACTCTGCTGTTTTGACTTCAGTAGAAAGGTAGGTCCACCATTTAAGGGCCAGGGATGAGATGGAGCGGGCTCTGTAGGAATGAGAGTGGAGAGGAGGCAGAGTTAGTCTTCTGGCACCGGAAGAGTGCAATGGTCTGGAGGGGATGTATTGGTAGGCGTGGGACTGAAGGTAGCTTGGTGCAGTGTGGTCAAGACAGCGGTATGTGAGGGACAATGTCTTGAACTGAATGCAAGCCGGTATCGGGAGCCAGTGGAGGGAGCAGAGTAGTGGGTAGCTAAAAAGAAAAAGAGGAGGTCTGATTTGGAGAGATTGAGCTTGAGGTGGTGCGAGTGCATCCAGGCGGAGATAGCAGTCAAAAAGGAAGAGATGTGAGAGGGGATGAGAGGGTCAGAAGAGGGAAAAGACAGGAAGATCTGGGCATCATCTGTGTAGAAGTGGTAGGAGAAATCATGGGATGCGATGAGGGGGCCCAGGGAGCGAGTGTAGAGAGAGAACAGGAGGGGGCCCAGGATGGACCCTTGGAGTACACCTGTGAGGAGAGGTTGGGGGATGGAGAATGAGGAACCTCGCCTCGGAACCTCGGAAATGTCACTTGGTAGGTCCGGTTGTTGAGGTAGCAGGAGAACCAGGTGAGAGTAGCTCCAGAGATTCCAAGGTCAGCGAGGCAGGAGAGGAGGATGAAGTGATCGACGGTGACAAATGCTGCAGAGAGATCAAGGAGGATGAGGACTGAGGAGAGGGAGGCCGCCCAAGCACAGCTGAGGGAGTCAGTGACTGCCAGGAGAGCCATCTCAGTGGAGTGAGCTGTGTGGAAGCTGGATTGCAGAGGATCAAGGAGTGAGTGATGGGACAGAAAGGCAGAGAGCTGACGGTGGACAGCATGCTCGAGGGTCTTAGAGAGGAAGGGGAGTAGGGAGACAGGGTGGTAGTTCTGAGGAGAAGTGGGGTCAAGGGTTGGTTTCTTGAGGAGTGGGATGACAGCAGCTTGTTTCAATGCAGAGGGGAAACAGCCAGAGAGGAGTGAGGAGTTGAGGAGGGAGGAGAACACAATGTTTGAACACTGCAAAAGTGTATTGGAACGTGCTAATTTTCCGCATTGTCATTCCATAGTTATGTAAAAATGTAAAAAATGACGCAGTTCCTCAGATACCAAGGTATTCCTTGTAGGCTTGTTCCAAAAAAAAAATGTATAAAAGAATTTTAATTGAAAAAAGTGGTGAATTTACTCAGCACTCACTTGTGACGCAGATCAAATTGCTGGTAATAATATGTAAAAACTTAATAAACAAAGTGATTGTTGTTTTACTATGTTATGTTTTAAAAACTATGTAATTATGTTTTTTTAAACAAACTGTTTGCATGGCTTAATTAAGCCCTGGTATTCAGTAATTTATTTTAGAGTTTTGCTACTTCCTCGTTGGCTTCCTCGTCAAAGCTGCCTGTCAATGAAGCTGCTGTTATTTTTGCTATTTTCATTAGGATAGCCTATTATTTGTGACATCTAGATCATGAAGTCATATACTTTGCCATACCTAAATTGCCCATAATATTTGTGAAAACCTGGTATTAGCTATAGCCTACAATTTAAGAAGTTTTGCCCAAACAATGTAATTTTTGTTTTAATCGATACTTCACCACAATGGCGCGCTCCATGCGCAGACTTCGTTATTTTATTATGTTGATTTTGGCATAAATGTGGGCCAGTCGACATGAACTTCCCGGGCCCATTTTTTCCACCCCTGCTCTTACAGGACAACTATGTAATTCTTACTTAATTTTTCACAGTGAGAATATTTTTGCATTCAGGCAATATTTCATTTTTTTTTCTCTCCTTGACATACATTTATACATCAAATATCATCACACGCTCAAACAGTTCCAGTCTTTACTCATGATGGCCTTGGATAATCATATCATTTCTAGCACATCAATAAATATGCATGACTCATGTCCTTTGATCTGTGTAAGTCTTCATTTCTGGAAGGGCATCTTACTAATCTGTGTCTTTCTGAAGGCTTCTAATGAAAATTGATAATTGTTAATAAAGCAAATTTAGACACTTTCAGCATATGCAGTAATCTGTAGCTGCATTGACAAAAAGGGACAATGTTTTTCTGTTCATTGCTGAACATGAAAAGCCCACTCTTCATGCACATCAATGTCTTAGAGTAGGCCTATGTTATGAATATATAAGTAAAACAAATACAGATTATTTAGAAACTAGTTACTTACTAATATTTAAATATTGCAATTCCAATGTTCATGTAGAACATCATTTTTGAGGGGCATTACATTTTATTTAAATCCACAAAAAGCAAGCATTCTAAATAAACCAAAGCAAGCATGTTCTTTTAATATAGTGTTTGGTGAAATGTGCATTTCCGTTTCCACAAAACCTGCATACAAATCATGTATTTGTAAAGATATTCAACAGCAAAATGCCAAGTGCCCCCTCGTGTAATGCATGACTAAGGTGGCAACCTTGTAGGGTAATGTACAGCCTTCTTGCTTGATTGCTTCTGTCAGGTTGTTTTTAAAATATAGTTTTCTGCTTGGACAATGTTTAAACATTTTTTTAATGGTTGCAACAAGCTTGTCTGCTTTGGGAAAAAATGTGTTAAGATGTTGCTGGCAAATGCACTTGCTCCAAAATAAGACAACAAACAAACACAACAATAATACATTAAAATATCAAGATAACTTTCATTCAATCCTGTAAATAAAATTAATCTTAGTCAGCTGCCTTAAATTATTAGCTAAGGACATAATTAATTCCTGTTTTGAAAGCACAATGAATCAGTTGAACAAATCTTAGTATATCTGTCATTGTAAACAAGACTTCATTAGCACATCCTCCAACATATGTGAGATGCTATATCCTGCACAACAGTCACATACAGTCACAGTACATATCAGGGTACTGAATTGCAAGGGTCTCCAGATTCCTGTCTAAAGGTTCACTGACCTTCTACCAATGCCTAAAAGATCTGTATCAACCTCAAGAAAAACTCACTCCCATCTCATGACTTCTTTCACAATTAACGAACTGCCTGGAGAGAGTTAAACCATTAAGGCTTGGACACTCAGAGTTTTATTTTACTCATCGAGATTTTTGTCTTGTTTTTCTGTTCTTACCTAATAGATATTTAGATTTTTAAGGTTATGGTGCCTTTGTAGTAGTACTTGTTCTGTCTGAAATTAGCCATTAGTTGTGAAGGGTATTATACCAAAAAACAAACACACATATATACAAATACATTAATTGATTGATTCTAATTGTAAGTAATAAAACAGCCATGATTACCAATTGTATTTTGTAATTGTATATTATAGACTGAATTGTACAATGGCACATTTAACCCATCAATACATAAACAACAAGTTTATGTATTGGGGCTCTGCACACCTTCCCAGATTAACTGTGCCACATGTGTTTGTTTGAAGTCTGCCATTATGGAGTCCTATCTAAATATGTTACAAATAATATGTTTATAGGATGATAGTACTCAGCAAGTATTGTATTATTCTATATATAAAAAAATGTAGAAATAATACATGGTCATTACCTTGTATTACATGGATGGTAGTTGAAAGACTTGCGATTTCCCAGATTGTCTTTTCCCAATAAAATGGGAAAGTTAACATTCCAAGTTAACAATTGGTGCTCAATCTCTACAGTAACCAACCTCTACTAGTATTTTTGTTTAGCCCCAGGTGTATAGAGAGCAGCAAAGTGTTGAATAAAGACATAAATGTAAGCTGAATATGTATAGTATTATATAGGGAAGGTTGTTTCACCACTTAGAGGTAGGGTTTATCTTGTGACTTGGGACCATGGTTTCATTGTAGTTTTGTAAGTCATGTCTCAAAAGTAAGGCTTTTTACTAGCACACTTGGGAGTTTAAATCTGAGAAAGCAATAACTTCATAAACTGATGAATATGATGCATTTGAATTGTGACACATCTTGGTATATCTAGGTAAACTGAGAGAAGATCCATATGACATGACTGCATTACATTATCGTCATTTAGCAGACACCCTTATTCAGGGCGACTATACATTTGTACCCATTTATACAGCTGGGTATGTTTACTGGAGCAATCAAGGTTACAACAGCACAAGTCCAGAGCCCTAACCACTACTCCACAGTGATGCCTTTTTGGCATTACATCCTTACTTTTGTCAAACCTGTAACACATTCACTAATATAGTTTCATAGTACTATGATTACATCTTAAGCCAAACTGAAAACTAATTAAACCTTTGTCTTTCAATAGCATTTGATAACTTAATTATCTTTGCAAGACTACAGAGATCGTAAATTGAAATTATTTAAACTATTACATTTGATGAGTTAAAAGTACTAATGATATTATAAGCAATAACTACAGCCACATTTTGTTTATAGTAGATATAATTGTTAACCAACTGGACTTCATTTTTTTAAATGTGCACCTTTTTTATAAGAACATACAGTGAGGGAAAAAAGTATTTGATCCCCTGCTGATTTTGTACGTTTGCCCACTGACAAAGAAATGATCAGTCTATAATTTTAATGGTAGGTGTATTTTAACACTGAGAGACAGAATAACAGCAAAAAAATCCGCATTTCAAAAAAGTTATACATTGATTTGCATGTTAATGAGGGAAATAAGTATTTGATCCCCTATCAATCAGCAAGATTTCTGGCTCCCAGGTGACTCTTAAAGGGAGTGCTCCTAATCTCAGCTCGTTACCTGTATAAAAGACACCTGTCCAAAGAAGGAATCAAACAATCAGATTCCAAACTCTCCACCATGGCCAAGACCAAAGAGCTGTCCAAGGATGTCAGGGACAAGACTGTAGACCTACACAAGGCTGGAATGGGCTACAAGACCATCGCCAAGCAGCTTGGTGAGAAGGTGACAACAGTTGGTGCGATTATTTGCAAATGGAAGAAACACAAAATAACTGTCAGTCTCCCTCGGTCTGGGTTTCCATGCAAGATCTCACCTCGTGGAGTTTCAATGATCATGAAAACGGTGAGGAATCAGCCCAGAACTACACGGGAGGATCTTGTTAATGATCTCAAGGCAGCTGGGACCATAGTCACCAAGAAAACAATTGGTAACACACTACGCCGTGAAGGACTGAAATCCTGCAGCGCCCGCAAGGTCCCTCTGCTCAAGAAAGCACATGTACAGGCCCGTCTGAAGTTTGCCAACATCTGAATGATTCAGAGGAGAAATAGGTGAAAGTGTTGTGGTCAGATGAGACCAAAATCGAGCTCTTTGGCATCAACTCAACTCGCCATGTTTGGTGGAGGAGGAATGACCCCAAGAACACCATCCCCACCGTCAAATATGGAGGTGGAAACATAATGCTTTGGGGGTGTTTTTCTGCTAAGGGGACAGGACAACTGCACCGCATCAAAGGGACGATGGACGGGGCCATGAATCGTCAAATCTTGGGTGAGAACCTCCTTCCCTCAGCCAGGGCATTGAAAATGGGTCGTGGATGGTATTCCAGCATGACAATGACCCAAAACACACAGCCAAGGCAACAAAGGAGTGGTTCAAGAAGAAGCACATTAAGGTCCTGGAGTGGCCTAGCCAGTCTCCAGACCTTAATCCCATAGAAAATCTGTGAATGAGCTGAAGATTCGAGTTGCCAAACTTCAGCCTCGAAACCTTAATGACTTGGAGAGGATCTGCAAAGAGGAGTGGGACAAAATCCCTCCTGAGATGTGTGCAAACCTGGTGGCCAACTACAAGAAACGTCTGACCTCTGTGATTGCCAACAAGGGTTTTGCCACCAAGTACTAAGTCGAAGGGGTCAAATACTTATTTCCCTCATTAACATGCAAATCAATGTATAACTTTTTTGAAATTCATTTTTCTGGATTTTGTTGTTGTTATTCTGTCTCTCACTGTTAAAATACACCTACCATTAAAATTATAGACTGATCATTTCTTTGTCAGTGGGCAAACATACAAAATCAGCAGGGGATCAAATACTTTTTTCCCCCACTGTATGCACCTTCATTGTCAGCTTCCTTTGAACTTTTTGTGTGGTTGGTCTTATTTATTTTTTTAATACTTTCTTTATGACTGTAGTACTCTGCACATGCATGATAATACACTAGTGTAGCCTGACTTTTTCAAATGCTTTACCATGATGCTCACAATGGCCTTATGTGAAATAAATACTGAATCTGAAGTGCCCACCAACATTGAGGTTCCGAAAAGTTCCAGATACTTATTTTATAAATATGGAATGAAACAGCACCACATTTATTTAATCTTCCACTAACGACTACACTCTTAAAAGCAATGTATTTAAGTTATACGCAAAATACATGATAATTTTACTGACGTTATGTAGTTTTGAGTATGTTCTGTGTTCTCTCCTAAATATTTTAATACACTCCCTGTGTTAAAATTAACCCAATCTGTCATGTCCTTTTAAAAAGAACAACAATGCAATATGAAATATATTTTACAAATATTTTATAAGAGTATGATATGGTACATTGTCCATTTGTACACAAACAAAAATGGTCTATTGTTTATAGCCCCTCCTTCCATGACGCAGGGGTAACTTTGAGGTAACTTTACCTGTAAAATAATGTCATCTGTCACTGAAAATTATCTTCTATAAAAAACAAAAACATAATCTATGGTTACCATAATATAACCATAATGTTACCTGACATTACTTTTTAATATTAATCTAGTACTTAAAGGGCTGGTTTCAGAAGCTAATTTTCGATTAGATAGATTAGTGCTAATCGTGGTTTGTGAAACCAGTTAAAAATGTTTAGTTATGCAAAACATTTCCTAATATTGCATTTACTTTTTTAATAATTCAAATAGTGTGGCATTGTTGCCCATTTGAAGTTCAATTAATCACAAATAGTTGAGGAATAAATACGGTAGGGAATATGTCATTCTTACTGCACATAAGCACAAATAATGACTTTTCTGTGCGTGTCCTCAATAATAAGTCGTAGTAGTAGTACTTAAGTTACGTAGTTAATGAATATCTATTTTACGCAGCAGTTTTTAAAGAAAGTTCTAAAGTCTCAAATCAACTGTAAACCTTTCCTGTGTATTGTGTCGGGTTATATTTTTGAGTTAAGTGTTGCGTGTGACTTTGTGGGTAACCGTTTCCTCCGTTTGCTAATTTCAAAATATATTTATTTCATTTTATGAATGTTACACTGCACGTATGTTACTGTTCTGCAAAATAATGCAGAACTTACGATTTAAAAAAGGAAGGAAGAAGTACAATGTTATTGTATTACCTAGATGCAAACACACATACCAAATTAATATAGTCTGAACTACAACTGAAAAGAAGGGAAAAAACTACAATATCCGTGATACACTGCAAAGAAAGGGGCGGGAACACTTTGAGGATGTACAGTCCAATCAAAAGCGCATCTGTCTCTGTGCAGTTACAGTCTTGTGTAATTTGGAAATTGACAATTCGTGTAAGGGCATTAATCATCAAGCGCTCGCCTGGAGTTGCCGGCGGTCTGAACGTTATGGAAGAAAGAATATAAGAAAAAAGGACGTGGTGGTAAATAATTATAATAACAATCCACAGTGTTTATAGAAAGGTTTCTTTGAAATGGGTAAGTTCTTTTTTCCTGTCTTGAAAATATGATGAAGAAGTTTATAATGAGTTGCTTTTCTAATTGTGATATAATTCTTTGGAAGTATAAAACTGACAATGAGTCATGTCAGGATTTTCATCACTATTTTTATTACTGCATATGACCGCATGTTGAGCAATTTCCTGGATTTGTTTGCCTTCTTCATTTTTTGTTGTTGCAGCTTTATTTCCTAATATAGATTTGGAAGTGCAATAGTTTAAAAATGTAGTGGTACAGTCCCAGAAACTAGATTTCAAGTTCATTGAAGGATACTAGAATTTCCTACCTCAGCGTTTCTGTGTGTCGCAAGATTGTGTGTATGGTTTACCTTCGATCATATTATAAGGTTAAAACACTGATTATTGGTATCTACCACGTAAAGTTGCAACTGACGTGTTTTTCATATTGATAATAATTATTAATTCAATGTATTGTAAAGAACACTGCTTCCCCAAACCTATACATGTATGGAAGGCGCCATCAATTTAAATAATATTACTAATTATGTTTAGTTAATGTTTAGCAACTACAGTATGTGGGAGGTATGATACGATACAGTTCTGTGAAAGTTTCATATCTCCTTTATGAAGTAAGCTTTGTGGTTGAGCAAATCACAAATTCATTAGGGTGATATAGTTAATGCAATGTTTACAGCGGGAGTCAGACCCATTTATCAGAAGCGGAATTACTGTGGAATCGCTGTTTTCAGAGAGAGAGGAAGTGGTAAAAGCGGTACAGTACAGCATGTTCGGTCAGACTCATTAAGCGCAGGAAGACTGACATCTGATTCTCGCTTTGCTCAATTGCAGTTGAGGTAAATTTGAAAGGATACACAGGTAAGAGACCAACCGATAAGTATTTTATGTCACAAAAGTATAGCTGAAAAACAGTTATCAGCGTAATACAAATGTTATCATTTTGAAATAGCCTACACATTCGGTATTCTGTAAGTGCTATGCTAATATGACCAATTTTGTCATTCAGATACGTCATTATGTTCGAGTGTAACCTGTCAGATTTATAAATCATTTACTCATCATTTCCTAAGTAATGTAACATATTGAGTTTGTGAGTTTGGTTCACTGGTGTAGTGGCGAATATTTTTTAATGTGATTGATTTTGATTGATTGATTGTAATAGCGTTTCTAAATTGCTTAATTTCCAAGCTAATATTATTGATGTGTAAAGCACTTAATTTCATCATAGGACTATTACAACATATTGTGTACTGACGTCTGCAAATTCTTTCCTGTGGACCTTTAGTTTTACAGTTCTAACTGAACTTGCAAGTATTGCATTGACTAATACCTTTTAAAATTGTTTGAGATTTCAAGTAATCTAAGGAATTTAAAAAACGCTAGTCTTCTGATTGAAATATATGTCAGATTTCCCTCCGTGTTTCACATGTGTTCATTTTTGCTGTTTAAATACCAAAAGAATGTCAAAAGTCAACCTCTGTAAATTCCAATCTTAATTAAATAGGCAACTTAATATAGAGAGCTTCTAGTCTAGTACTAGAGACATTTTGAAAAGCCAATTTTCTTGCTCAGCTTGCGTGACACTGATTGTTTTATGAGATGATTCTCAAGGCTATTCATTCACAAACGTGAATGTACAGTGATTCCACTTGATATTGAAAGTGCGCTGTTGTTGGTTTGCTGTACACCCGTTGCTTCCAAGTCTATTGAGTTATTATGCCCAGCTGTGTGCTTCTCAGGTATGTATAGTTTGGTAAATGCAAAATAGTTATTTTAAGGAGATATCATAGCATTATGCTAGCGTTTTCTTACTAAGTAATTCCTAGTAAAATCATTAATTAGTGATGCTAATAATGATATGCTGTTACCTTGTCAATGCTTATTCGTTGTGATTAGTTCATAATATCAGATATTGGATACCTTGTTAAAAACTGCCTGGTGCGTTTTATATTTCAAAGTGAGATGACATAAAAAGGCTATCATCTTGGTGAAGTTGACTGTAGAAGTTTTTTATGTTCATATAAAAGTATTAAAAAATAGTTAATTATAAAAAATCTTGGGAACATGTGAAAACGTGTTTCTCTAAAAGGTCTAAAGTTAAACCATATTTGTTGCCTGTCAGCTTTATGGTATTACACTTAAATTGGCAATTTCAGTTGACAATCAATCAATCAATCAATGGTTTTCTCTTACTGTATGCTTCTACTTTGAGTCCTTGTATTAAGAACAAATGGGAATGTTTGGTACAACTTGCACAACTCTTTTAGGCAATTTAAATACCTGAACTGAATGCCCTGTTGGACTGTGCATTATCATAAAAAGCATATACAAATGAAGTATACAGAGTAAAATGGAGGCTACTTTTTTTATATGAGGAATGAGTCTTAAATCAATTAACCTGTTATATCATATAGACTAGACTTAATGTCTATTTACAATAATCCCCTCTTCACCATAATCATAGATTATTTGATGGGTTGGAGGGAATGCAATAGTAATTTAAATATACATTTTAAATTAAAAGTAATATAGAAAGCAGCAATCTGCCACAGCACAGGAAATGTGTGATCTCGAAAAAGAAGCAGTTCTGTCAAGTGATTTGATTGTTGTTGATTGAGTGGAAGTGAAAATGAGATTGGAGAGAAAACTGGGGGAGGAGTGTCAGTCACAACAGATGTGGTTTCAGAGGTAAGAGGTTTGTACACAAGCTGATTGATAAACAAATAAACATACAGGTGGCCCTGTTGATATGAAAGAAATAGGAACATTTAACAGTTTTAATCATCAGAACATCACAATGATCATAGAGATATTGATATTGAAATAATAGACGCTTCTATAGCTTTTATGTTTTTAGAGCAAGGATTAAACATTCACATACATACACGTATGTGTACATAAAAGAAGACAAACAAAGTCCAGTTCTGAATTTCCAAGTACATAAATCCAGATTCACTATAACCCTTTCATTATTCATATCAGAATAGAGCAGCGTTTATTGTGGTTCAGCTCACAGTCAGGAAGTGGTCATGTTGTAACTGTGGTTTTTGTATCTAGAGCTTCCTGTTCTAGGGGTAAGGGGTTTGTGCAAGGGGGGTATATTTCTTAGAAACATTGTCAGCTGTTAGAATTTTTTTTCAAACCACCATGTTGTTTAATGTCCTTTCTCACGCCACATTTAGGAGATTGTCATAATGAGCATGGTTACGCCTTGCTCTGTGAACACCAAAAACCCCACTCCCACTTCAGATTCTCGGAGACATTGTACATCAACTGGAACTGTCAAATGTTTATTGTCGTCATCACAGAAGCAATGATGCATTTTGGATTATCCACTCATATTTATATGTACAATATTAGAAGGACATATGTGAAAGGGTAATTGATTCTGTGGTCAGTGAGACATTTTTGTGTGGATTTGTAGGAATGCTTTGGATTATTGTCCTACTGGAAGATCAAATGACTACCCAGTTTTAGCCTCCTGGCAGAGGCAACAGATTATGGTCTAAAATCTCCTGGTACTTGACAGAGTCCATGATACCATGTATCTAAGGGTGGGCATTGGCAAGTACCTTGCTATACAATATATATCACGATAGACATTTTACAATTCAATACATCATGATTCATCACAATATCTGAATATAATCACTATAAAAATGCTATATATTTGTGGTGAGCCCCAAATAATATTAAGCTATATACTTCAAAGGACAAACTTTAGCTAATTCTCATTACCAAAATAAAATTGAGAGCTTGAGAGAAAAGAAAGAGAGGCAATAGAAAGAAAGAAAGGGAGACAGTAAACTAGTTGTTCATGAAGAAAGGTGAGTTTACAGTCCATGTTAGGCTATGTTGTGCTTTTAGTTTAAACCAATGTACACTATACCTAGCTAGCTAGCTAGCTAATGGCAAGTATCCTATTATGGACACATTTTCCTCAGAAGCAGGAAGACGTGTTGACAGCACTGTTAGCTAGTGATTAACAAACTACTCAAATTTCATTATGGTCTCGCATTTTAGCAAAATGCCAGTGGTCAAAACGGATTAAACTACAATTATTGCTTATAGGACTATAAGCAATAATTGTAGTTTAATCCGTTTTGACCACTGGCATTTTGCTAAAATGCGAGACCATAATATTGACACAATATCAACTTATAGTGAAGTGACATGATTTGTCGCCTGCTGCATCATAGCAACTATTCATGAATGTAATAGGCTAAACGTGAACCTGTCTTGCTTGTTCATTTATTTGTGTTCATATTCTTAATTAAAATCACATTTAAATGATGATACATGGCCTAAAGGTGGGGGGTAGGGGTCCCAGGGTTTCCTGCAGCGCTATTCAAACCAGTGCTGCCTGGCCTGAATGGCTCAACAGTCGACAATCAGCGAGCACTCCCCCACCCCCACTCAACAGTTCAGGATTAGACAGCCTTGCCTATGCACATTTCTAAGGGAAACACACATTCCAGGTTTGTCAGGTAGGGAAATAATTGTTGAAACTAAGCAAGCCTAATCAAAATGCATAGTCAAAATCCATGAATTTCAAATGCAAATGCTGTTGCTTTCAAAACAAGCCTATACTTGTTAATGTGGCTTGAGTGTGAACCTTTTCATCATTAGTTCTTTTGAACTGGGATGAGTGAGGATGCCAAGTGGCTGACATTACCAGGCATTTTTCGTATATGCCTACAAAGCTGTGATTAATTGTTAAATCCCATTAATTTCTTAAATCAAGGACGTGATGATGACAAAAGCAACTAAAATATTATTCTAGTTATACATTTCCTTTTAGAAAATTGACTGATCAATTTTCAATCTAGGGAGGGATTATTAAGGCCACTTGTTTAATCTAGAGCAGCAGGACATAACTCCAGTCTTGGAGAGCCACAATCCAGGATGTTTTTTTGGTCTTTCTGAATCATCAACACTGAGAAAAATGGAAAATGTAATTCAGTTGGTCCAATAATTTATATAATTAGGTAGCCAACAGCTTAGGTGGAACTAAAACAATAAGACACTGGCTCTCAACGACCAGAGTGGTGCACCCCTGGTCTAGAGACACCTATCATGTAATACATTTGTAGCATAAAATACATGTGTGAATTAAAAAGCATGCCACTTAAATACATATATTAAATATGGTGTAGACCTGTAAAGTTATGATTTCTATCATAATGCAGTTTGTGTGTTAATTCCACTGTTAAGATGTAGAATTGACATTGAAAAATAGCACACATAAGAATCAATCAATCAATCAATGTTTCTATTTGTATATAGTGCTTTACAGATTGATAAACATACAGCAACAAAATAAATCAAATAAATAAACCATAAACAGTTTACACATTTACAAAAACTCAATGGCAGAAAGTTCTTAAATGGTGTTGCTGGCTATAGTCCTGCTGTCACTCAAAAAGTGTTTTTTGTGATCTCATTGCAGTGCATTGCAACCTGAAAGAACCTCAGAGAAAGAAGCCGGACCCAAAGGACTCCAGCAGGGACGACAGTGTCGGAGAGAGTAGGGGGACTCTTTACCAGGTAAGTCACACAGCTTCAAAGCCTGCTGATGTCTCAAGCTTTCTAACTAAGATATCAAGCCTAACTATTATATTTCATACATTGGTTGGTTATGGTGGTCTCTTATGTAACTTGAGTAGCAACAAGAAGCTAGTTACAGTACCTCAACTACTGTGCAGTGCTGGGACTTAACGGAATAAAAGTAGCAGCATTTAGTAGTCAGATTACAGAATTTGTATAATTATTTCGGTTACAGTTACTCCTGTCAAACGAGTATTCTGATTACCGATACTTATTTTAAAGAATAAGAGATTACTGAATACTTTTAGATCATTTACATGAAATTGTACAAGTGTAAGTGAATTGTCCAAATCTTAAGGGGCCGTGTGTAGTATTTTTGCAATATTTAGTTTATTTACGGTGTCTAGCCAAATTGCGGGTGATTCGGCACCATTCTGCAACAAGCAGCATAATGAAAACTGCTAGTCAGCGATATCCCAGCTAACATTCTACAACATTGTGGCAATATTGTGAGTTAGCATGGATTTAACTCGTAGAAAAACAGGCAATTGATAACTTTCAAAGAAAGCAAATGGAACAAATATTAAAGTGCAATACAAGATGTGCCTACCACGGGACAATGTACTGTCTACTTCCAAGGACTCAAAATGTAAAAAAAAAAAACATCTGGAGGTAAGATTTTATTTTTTAAATGTGTGCAGCCATAAAGTTGACAATTAAGTTTTCAAGAAAATGCTTTTTACAATAAGCCTAGCATTTCTCAAGGCCCAGAAAGATTAATCAAGGCACAGTGGTTTCATTCTTAATAAAACAGGAACAAGAATTTAATTAGTTGGAAGAAATAATGCAGAACTCAGATTCATCCAGTTTTGTCACAAATTCTGTAAACTGAATGGCATTTACAGGAAGTCCATAATATCAGTGTGGTATCATCAGAAAGAAATAAGAACATACATTTCTCAAGTCATATTATTTTTCTTTTAGCAATCTTACTGAAAACTCTTTGAATAACATTAATTAACAAAATGTAGTTTAAATTGCCTTGTTGGTATTTAAACAGAATTAAACAACTGTGCTGTATTTTTTAACAATCAGTAGCATGGTCACTTAAACAAAATGTCATTTAGGAGATGCTTTACATGTTGTGACATGACATGGTTTTAGCAACACCAATTTATAAAGTTCACATACACAGAATATTAAAACTTTAATAGAATCACCATTGACAGATTACAGTCAGGACATTTAAGGTAATATTAGGGTTTGTGTGAAGGGGACTTTTTGACTTTCTTGAAAAATAATCTATTACTTTTTTAGTCTTGCAGGTCTGTGTCTCCAGGTTTTTGCATTGGTAGTTAAACTGTGTGTGTCCAAGAGACTGTAATAATGTAGACTAGTTCAGAATGACATGTACATTATAATAAGAAGAAACAGTTGAGTTCCAGTCTTTAGAGACTTCTGGTAATTGAAGCTGAGAAAAAAGAACACCCAAATAGCAATGCATCATATTTCCAAGACAAAGTTGCAAGATTAAAGCACAGTGGTTTGTGTGGTTAAAGTTGGCCTGGTGATAACATCTAAACCCAATGCGCCACGAAACAATCATAGCAGAATGGCCTTATCACCCCATTGACATCAACAGCTCCCACGCACTTTTCCGAAATTCGATTGCTGTGGAAATTTAGAATAAGATGTTTACTGGCTATGTTTCAAAACAGATTTAAATTTTCAATGTAAAAACGTAACATAAGAAGAAGTGGAAATATTTGTTAAGGTAAATGTCAAGTGGCTACTAACCTGTCTTGTGTAGAACATCCCTTCTGGGATCTCTTCAGCTATTCAGATACTGTATTTTCAATTTATTTTCACAATTCCACTTTTATTTTTGTCTTGACTGTATAGTCACATAGTTAAGCAAATTGGAAAACTATTTATTCTCCTATTGATTTGAAAATAAATAGGCTACAGCCTCTTGTAACACCCAGTTACCAGACTAGTGATGTCACATTCAAATTCAAAAGCTGTATTTATTTTATGTTTGTTACAGCTTTTTTTTCTATATATATATATATATATATATATATATATATATATATATTTTAATATCTATTGTGTCTTTGATCCAGATTCTGTTATAGAGGACAGTGGTTAACTACCACTTTTTTTTTCCACTGATGCTCTTTATACAAGCCTTCTGCAAACATTCTGGTTAGTAGAGAGTTGAATTTTTTGTCAAGTTAAAATTGATAGTGTGTCTCATTTCCTGCATTGTCATTTAACATTTTTGGAATTGTATCAGACCCTGCTGCTACTCCCTGTTCTATAATATCAGGTCACTTTCTACTTTCAGATGGTTGGCTTTAACCATTAGAAACAGTAGTGAATTAGATTTAGAATTAGAAATTCCCATTAATTCGTTTTTGAGGGGTAACAGATTACAGCATCTGGGTGACAGGAATATTGTTACATTGATTAAATATTTTTAAATAATGTTAGATTGGTCTTTTTTGTGCTCAATATTCATCATATTTTCTTCATAACTTAAAATGAACATACTAGGAGTCTTAGTTCTGTTCTTTAAGATCACACATTAATAGATTGTTATTTATGTAAGTTAGAAAGATAGGAATCTTACCTACCTTACCTGGTTTGTATGACAGTGATTCTGTTTTACAGCAATGAGTAATACATGACATTAATATATCAATCAAATGGGAATGTGAAGTAGTGTTTACTGAATATGCAATATAATCATATATCAAATTAGAAAAAAGCTATGATACCAAATACCAGGGCTAAAATGAATCAATGTCTTAGATTTGAACATTTGGTTTCCAGAGCAAATTCCACAGATGTGTGTAACTATTCTGTATATGAATCAAATGAAAGCAGCAATCAAGTTTCAGGTGGAAGAAGTCAAAAACATGGAAACACTAAAAATGTTTTGCAGCATTTATTGGATCTCTACCCCTAATGTTTATACATTTTTTGGAACTGGCTTTCATGCTGCAAGAGGCTCACTGACTGCTTAGGGTCAGCACAAGAGCAGTACAAAAATATACATTATAGACTATATTTTCTGTTTTACGCTGTTTAAAATGTCTCTGAAGCCCTTCGCGCACCAGCAAGACAAGTGCTGAATAAATCATATACACATATATATATATATATATATATATATATATTATATAACGATCAGCCATAACATTATGACCACCTGCCTAATATTGTGTAGGTCCCCCTTTTGCTGCCAAAACAGCCCTGACCCATCGAGGCATGGACTCCACTAGACCTCTGAAGGTGTGCTGTGGTATCTGACACCAAGACGTTAGCAGCAGATCCTTTAAGTCCTGTACGTTGCGAGGTGGGGCCTCCATGGATCGGACTTGTTTGTCCAGCACATCACACAGATTCTCAATTGGATTGAGATCTGGGGAATTTGGAGGCCAAGTCAACACCTTTAACTCGTGATTCATCAGACCAGGCCACCTTCTTCCATTGCTCCGAGGTCCAGTTCTGATGATCACGTGCCTATTGTAGGCGCTTTCGGCAGTGGACAGGGATCAGCATGGGCACCCTGACTGGTCTGCGGCTACGCAGCCCCATACGCAACAAACTGCGATGCACTGTGTGTTCTGACAACTTTCTATCAGAACCAGCATTAACTTTTCCAGCAATTTGAGCTACAGTAGCTCGTCTGTTGGATTGGACCACACAGGCCAGCCTTCGCTCCCCACGTGCATCAATGAGCCTTGGCCACCCATGACCCTGTCGACGGTTCACCGCTTTTCCTTCCTTGGACCACTTTTGATAGGTACTGACCACTGCAGACTGGGAACACCCCACAAGAGCTGCAATTTTGGAGATGCTCTGACCCAGTTGTCTAGTCATCACAATTTGGCCCTTGTCAAAGTCGCTCAGATCCTTACGCTTGCCCATTTTTCCTGCTTCTAACACATCAACTTTGAGGACAAAATGTTCACTTGCTGCCTAATATATCCCACCCACTGACAGGTGCCATGATAACGAGATTATCAGTGTTATTGACTTCACCTGTCAGTGGTCATAATGTTATGGCTGATCGGTGTACATATATATATACACTCACCTAAAGGATTATTAGGAACACCTGTTCAATTTCTCATTAATGCAATTATCTAACCAACTAATCACATGGCAGTTGCTTCAATGCATTTAGGGGTGTGGTCCTGGTCAAGACAATCTCCTGAACTCCAAACTGAATGTCTGAATGGGAAAGAAAGGTGATTTAAGCAATTTTGAGCGTGGCATGGTTGTTGGTGCCAGACGGGCCGGTCTGAGTATTTCACAATCTGCTCAGTTACTGGGATTTTCACGCACAACCATTTCTAGGGTTTACAAAGAATGGTGTGAAAAGGGAAAAACATCCAGTATGCGGCAGTCCTGTGGGCGAAAATGCCTTGTTGATGCTAGAGGTCAGAGGAGAATGGGCCAACTGATTCAAGCTGATAGAAGAGCAACTTTGACTGAAATAACCACTCGTTACAACCGAGGTATGCAGCAAAGCATTTGTGAAGCCACAACACGTACAACCTTGAGGCGGATGGGCTACAACAGCAGAAGACCCCACCGGGTACCACTCATCTCCACTACAAATAGGAAAAAGAGGCTACAATTTGCACAAGCTCACCAAAATTGGACAGTTGAAGACTGGAAAAATGTTGCCTGGTCTGATGAGTCTCGATTTCTGTTGAGACATTCAGAGTCAGAATTTGGCATAAACAGAATGAGAACATGGATCCATCATGCCTTGTTACCACTGTGCAGGCTGGTGGTGGTGGTGTAATGGTGTGGGGGATGTTTTCTTGGCACACTTTAGGCCCCTTAGTGCCAATTGGGCATCATTTAAATGCCACGGCCTACCTGAGCATTGTTTCTGACCATGTCCATCCCTTTATGACCACCATGTACCCATCCTCTGATGGCTACTTCCAGCAGGATAATGCACCATGTCACAAAGGTCGAATCATTTCAAATTGGTTTCTTGAACATGACAATGAGTTCACTGTACTAAACTGGCCCCCACAGTCACCAGATCTCAACCCAATAGAGCATCTTTGGGATGTGGTGGAATGGGAGCTTCGTGCCCTGGATGTGCATCCCACAAATCTCCATCAACTGCAAGATGCTATCCTATCAATATGGGCCAACATTTCTAAAGAATGCTTTCAGCACCTTGTTGAATCAATGCCACGAAGAATTAAGGCAGTTCTGAAGGCGAAAGGGGGTCAAACACAGTATTAGTATGGTGTTCCTAATAATCCTTTAGGTGAGTGTATTTCAGCTCATGTATGCACATTTAAGAAGGTAAATAATATACTGTGTAATTCTTGCCAAAATTATTGTATTTTGTGTAGTTTGTCTTTGTAAAATATATTAAATCCAGGCCTGTATGTTATGTTAATATGTGGGCTACAAATGTATTTTGTGGGACACATTTGGCTTCAATAAACTGAAACTGATTATGTTCTAATAGCACGTCAGAGGAACTTAGTAGCCTGTTCATTTTAGAAATTTAGTTAAGCAACATTTTATTGTACTACACAATATTATGAGCAGTTGAACTTATTATATAGTTCAAAATAATGACTTTCTCCATATACTGAGGACAAAATTATAAATTGTTTGCAAATTTTACAAATTTTAAAATGTTGCACACAAACTGTATTCTTTAATGAACGCATTACGGTGTTCAGGTTGTTTTTACACTGGAGAAGCAACAGTTTTTTTTTGTTATCACATGTTAGTCAACCCTGTATTTAATGTATTTGAACTTTGATTAAACTAGAACTTGTATTTAACTGAAAATTAACTAATAATGTCCAGGAGAGGTTGGCTGAGGTATTATAGGTATGGGTGGTGCCGAGGATAAGTGTGCTCCGGGGGGGTGTGTTGACCAAGACTTCTGTCTTCACCACAAAAAGAAATATATGCATTAGTAGGCATTGAGCTTTCCTTATAACTTTTTAAAATTTAAACATGCCTCAGATAGGCAAGGGGCTATCATCCCTCGTGATCCTTTTGTTTATTTTGCCTTAAACAAATTACTTAGCCTCTTCACCTCACAACTTCAAGCAAATGACTAAACCCTGGCCCTATGACTAAACTCAAAACCCTGCCCTCCAAATGCTGCAACATTTATGATGCAAATCGTATCTAAATTGCTTGTCTCACTGTGGTATTTTAATTAATCTTTTCCTTGTTCCTGTGTATGCTAAATGGCTTACAGCAATTTCAGTCATCAAGTGGAGAGTCACACTGTCACTTGAGGTATTCACACTTTCAATACTAACGTCAGCAGGAAGGGGGGGATATATATGTGTATATATATATATATATATATATATATACACACACACACACACACACACACACATACATGTGTGTATATCAGAGAGAGACAAAACAAATTCACAGGAAATTACTGACAAGTCAGCATACAACAGTTTGTGGTCAAGATGTAAATCAGTTTGAGGAGAAATAAAAGCAAACGTTATGTTTGTCAGAGGGTGAGATGAGAGGGGAGGGGAGCAGCTGTACTTTGCTGTGACTCAGTCAGGGCTATCCCACGACAGAGCTGAAAGCTTCGCTATGATTCACAAGAGGCCAGGCTTCTCGTAACTGCTGCTGAGGAAAGGAACTCGATTCACTGTGAAACTGTCTTGCTGCTGTCTTTTAACACTTACAATCGAGATCTCACTGATCTTGGCTTCTATAGTAATTCAGAGTTTTTATTTGATTAAAAGAGTCAAATTAAGTGGCACAGGTGTTTTCTGCGATGTAAAGAGTTAAAAACGTTGCAAAGATCTTAGCATTTCTTAGGGAATATAGATAATAAAATAAACCTACTGACTATTCTGGTTTTGTAATATCAAAGTCTTAACTAATTGACTATTTAAAGGGTTCATATGAATCTATTAATATAATTTTAGTCCCTGTCTGTACTATGCATTTAAACAGTATTAGTGGGCTTTTAATAAAACTAAAAGTGTTCCATATGGTTGCGTCTACACTACACATAATTTAATATCAGACTTCAGACGACCTCGAGGGGTAGTCTATAGTCCGATTCTAAATTAGAATGCATCAGGTAGTGTGGTTAATAAGAATGTGCATGGTGTGATACTGATCTAATTTTGGTGTCCTCTACAATCCCAAAATGCTGGGTTATGTTTGGCACTCCAGATAAAATTAAAAAGTAGTAGTAGTTGTAGTTGTGTAGCCACTGTTTTGCCTGTTGCTGCTTTCCTATGGTTTTGAAAACAAAATATATGAGAGGCATGTGTTCTTCACCCTACATAAGTGCATGGTGGGATACTACCATAAAGCATTGCATTGTGAGGAGTTGTATCTGAAGTACATATGGATGCAGTAATCCCAAATTGTACAATCGTTCTTCTGTGTGGAAGCTTTGAGACTAATTATTTAGACTAGATAATATTCAAGTACGGTTCTCAAGATTGGTTATGTAATTTAGACAAGGCTGTAAAAGCCAGACACAAGAAGGTGGGAGAGGGTCTCAGGTTGTGCCGGTGTCCGGGCTTTATTGAGGTTAGTCCAGCAGGGAAACACAAAAACGGGAAAAATAAAACAAACTAAAACAAGCACACAAACGTCCACACAAACAGGGTGCTCCGGGCAGTCAAGGGTAATAGTGGTCAGGGGTAATAGTCCTTCCCATCGGGTTAGCTGCCTCCGTCGGGGAAGGAGAGGGGTTAAATAGACAGGGCACAGCTGCCGCTGACGTCACAGTCACCTCGGTGCTCATTGCCCGGTGCTCATTGTGAGTCCACAGCCTGTTTGTGAGGGAGCGGACAACACAGCTGCGGCACATGAGCACCTAATCAGCGGGCGTCAGCAGCAGCTGTGCCGTGACAGTCAGCAGCCTGTCATAAAGGCCTTAAATACCTTTACTTATCTTTCTGTTTCTCTGAATGATTGAAAAATGTCATTCTGGAATATATAATAGATAAATGTACACATGAATCTGTGGGAATGTTGCATGTACACATTGAAGTGGTATAGGTACACTAACTTAATTTGATTGCGCTTGTATGTACGAGACAGACTAGTTTTATCACACACTCACAAATCACAATTGTTCAAAAATAGGCCTGGACATTTTCTGTTATCTGACTTGTTAGATGTTACAATGGTGCAGGGCACCTAAGATCAGGAAACACCTATACATTTGTGAGTTTATATTACATTATATTGCCTTTGAAATGGTTTACTTTATGGTATGTGTCTATTTATTGACTGCATAACCCATTTTGTGCGTTTGTCCAACCTGGCTGTTGTTTCTGCTTAGATTGCCATTTTCCCATACTAAGTAAGTTCAGCAAAATAGCTTCTAAAAAAAGCAAACAAAAAATGAAAGCTGAATAATTTGTTGTACTCCACAAATAGCAATCTCATCAGAAGCAATGACAAAGGATCTCTAAGAACCCCCGGAATGATGCAATACGTTGTGGAATTAGAGGAAACCGCTGATGATGTGAAATAATGAGTTACAATGACACTTAGATAAAGCAAGCAAGCAAATACACAGAGCACTTTCTGTAGTCATCCAAATGGCAGAGGTCCCCGGTGTATATTACATGACAGGAAAAAGCTACTAAATTTCTTGTATTGCATGTTTTTTTTGTTTTTTTTTATCTTTTATTGAAATTCTGCATGTATATCATCTTAGAAAATATATATTGGTCCAAAGTGATGTTTAAAGCCTGCTCTATGCATCTGTGTATTTATATTTTTATAGGTACATTGTGATTATAATTATCACAACCCTTTGAAAGGAGTTTAAGTGATTTGAATGAGGTTTTAAAAATGACTATGCAACCAATTTATTTTGAATATAATGCTGAATGTTTCTCATTGCACGGTTATGAAGACAATAAGCACATAAATCAGTAAAATAAGACTGCAAGCTGAATAACTTTTCACTGTAAACGTCCACTAACCAGGCCAATAATATTGAAAGAAAGATGCAAATATGCTACAAAAAACTAAAATGTAATTGGGACTAACTTTACATCTATAACATCATGTGGAAGGAGCTGTATGGTTTATCTTAATGTCTGACTTTTTAAACTAGGGATGCTATTAGTTTACAGTTTACATTTTTTTTTTTTTAAGAAAATAACATAAGTCAAATAACAGTAGAAATTGGTGGGTAAAGGGGATTTATTGCAGTGTTTGGACATTATTAATCATTGTAGTTGCACACTTTTTTCACAGTTTCCTGTAAGATTTGTTTTGGTTGTGTTGATAAAAAAAATGTTTCAAAGTAAAATATAACAAATAAAAACCCAGCCCTGGTGAATCGCACCTTACTACACTGTTGTGTATTTGCTTTCCTGCCTGGATAAGGGTGTCTGCTAATAATGCTGCTAAGCAGTTCCACCACTTTTTCTTCTTCAGGTATGATAGGGCAGTCTTCCTATAAACACCTAGCAGATAGAGCTGTCCTGCAGGAAATATCTCCCTAATACTACTTGATTCTCTATAATTTCCTTTATTGAAAGACTGAATGGAAGCCTTTCCAGAAGAATAGGAACAAAGTATTTATCAATTATTTATTTTCAGAGTTTGCTGAACATTGATTCAGTCTAGAGAGGACTAATAATTCCAGCTGTAACTTGTGTGTAAAACTTAAGAAATTTAACAAACGAGAGGAAGCCATTCAACCCATCTGCTTGTTTGATGTCCATTAGTATCTAAGTGATCCAAGGATCCTATCTAGTCTATTTTTAAATGTTCCAAATTTTCAGCTTCAGCCACATCGTTGGGGAGTTTGTTTCAGATTGTGTCACCTGTTTTCTGTCTTGAATGCCTTGAAGCCCAATTTACATTTGTGTCCCTGTGTCCGTGTGTCCCTGTTGATCTGGAAAAGTTCCTCTGGTTTGATGTGGTCGATGCCTTTCATGATTTATTATTATTATTATTATTATTATTATTATTTTTATTTCTTGGCAGACGCCCTTATCCAGGGCGACTTACAACATAAGTGCAAAATAAAGTGCAAAAATACAGTTCAATTAAGGCATTAATCATTACAAATTCAATTGACATAAAACATAGCAATTCAAAATATAATACATTTTACAACTTCCAATTTACAATTTATACAGGCAAGTACAGTGAGGTCCTATATCCTGGACGGTAAAAAGCGCTGTCAAGATGTAGGGTCATAGTCAAGGGCTACAGGAAAGGGATCAAGGAGGAAACAAATAAAAAACGCAAGAAGCATAATAACAATCTGTGAAGTCCTATCTGACGGGGGTTAAAAGGACTAATATTATAAGTACTGTCTGAAAAGATGTGTCTTGAGTAAGCGCCGGAATGAGGTCAAGGACTTTGCTGTTTTGACTTCGGTGGGAAGGTCGTTCCACCATTTAGGAGCCAGGGATGAGAAGGAGCGGGCTCTGGAGGAAGGAGAGTGGAGAGGAGGTAGAGTTAGTCTTCTGGCACAGGAAGATCGCAGTGGTCTGGAGGGAATGTATGGAGAGACGAGTGTCTGAAGGTAACTTGGTGCAGTGTGGTTGAGACAGCGGTAGGTGAGGGTCAATGTCTTGAACTGAATGCGTGCCGGTATTGGGAGCCAGTGGAGGGAGCGGAGCAGTGAAGTAGCGTGTGCGAATCGGGGCAGAGAGAATACCAGACGAGCCGCAGAGTTCTGGATGAGTAGGCAGGCAGGCCAGGAGGGAGTTGCAGTAGTCCAGGCGGGAGAGGACCAGTGACTGGACGAGCAGCTGAGTCGAGTAGTCGGTGAGGAAGGGATGGATTCGGCGTATGTTGCTCAGGAAGAATCTGCAGGTGTGTGTCAGCGTGGTGATGTGCTAAGTGTAGGAGAGCGCAGGATCGAGGGTGACTCCTACATTTTTAGCGGAAGAAGAAGGAGAGAGTGTGGTGGATTCCAAGGGAATCGAGATGGGGAGGTCAGCAGAAGGTGAGGAAGAGTGGGAGAAAAACAGGAGATCCGATTTGGAGAGGTTGAGCTTGAGGTGGTGTGAGTGCATCCAGGCGGACAAGCAGGAAGAGATGCGAGAGGGGATGAGAGGGTCAGAAGAGGGAAAGACGGGAAGATCTGGGCATCATCAACATAGAAGTGGTAGGAGAAACCATGGGATGTGATGAGGGGGCCCAGGGAGCGAGTGTAGAGAGAGAACTGGAGCGGGCCCAGGACAGAGCTTTGGGGTACGCCTGTGAGGAGAGGTTGGGGGGTGGATGAGGAACCTCGCCATGTCACTTGGTAGGACCGGTCACTGAGGAAGACTTGAAGACTTGAATCAAGTCTCCACATAGTCTTCTCTGTTCCAGGGTGAAAAGGTTCAGTTCCCTCAGTCTCTCAGTAGGACATTCCCTTCAGACCTGGAATAAGTCTGGTTGCTCTCCTCTGAACTGCCTCTACAGCAATGATATCTTTCTTGAAGTGTGGTGCCCAGAACTGTACACAGTATTGCAGATGAGCTCTAACTAGTGCATTGTACACTACAATACAATTGTACACTAGCGTAACAATATACCCTAACATTTGGACTGCCACTCCATATAAATAAACCCATGAGCAAATTATGGTTGTTAGCAAATGTCTGCTGTGGACAGGGTTATTGTATAAATGTTTCATAGTTTCTTTTTGTGCTTTTGTATTTATGACCTGTCTGTGTATGTTGAAAAACCAAACGAAACACTGAAATTCTCATCTCATTTGTGAATCCCCCTAGGACAGTAGTGAGATGGAAGTTTGTGATTCTACGGAAGGAGGTGATGAACAGAGCACAGCCAGTCTCTTAGAGGTGGAGGAGAAGAACTTTATGACCACTTTGTATAAATTTATGAAGGAGAGGAACACACCCATCGAAAGGATACCACACCTGGGCTTCAAGCAGAGTATGTCAGTCTTCGACCTTTTTATCACTGAAGTTAACACCATAGTATTTAAGTGGCATCTTGGACTGCTATTGTGTAAATATGCAACAGATTGCACTTTCTTTTGTTGTCCCACAGAAAGATAGTTCTTACTATGTAATAAAACATGGGATTTAAAACTAATCTCATGTGAGGGGATGCAATTACTTAACAGTTTGAAGTAAGGCCTTGAAATTTGCCTAAACACCAATATTAGTAGAAAATAAAAATCAAGAAATATTCTGTCCCTCGGGTCCTTTTATACATTTATCTTTTAAAAACACTATACTGCATGCATACAATATATGTTTAAATAAAATGTTATTTATGGTTTTAACAAAAAATAGAGGTTATTTATGGTTTAAGTACTGGACTATTTGTTTATTTTGACTGTCCTGAATAAAGAACACCAATTTCAAGATACTAAAATAAAATGATTTTCAGTGATCTATCTTGCAAGGGAGTCAAATCAGTCAAAAACTACCACTAATGGTGGACCATTCCCTTGAAAAAGTATTGGTTCTTAAATTTATGTAACAGAGACTGTGAGCATGAATGCTGTAGGAAAACCCTTGCCAATCAAAAAAGGACAAGAACTTGACTGAGAGCTTTCAACCAGTAATGGTATAGATCAGGGGAGTCAGACTCCAGTCCTGGAGGTCTGCAGGGTTTGCTGTTTTTTCTTCCAACAGGATCTCTCAGTTATTCAATAATGTAATTATTTTCTCAGGTAGGCTTATCTAAAATTAACATTCTAGTTGTAAAACAAAATATGTTGTTTATTCAAAAGATAGCCCCTACAGAACATTTCAAAGTCTGGAAGTGTTAACCTAATTTAGTTTAATTAGATCAATTAAGGAGCCAAAAGCTGGTCTGGAACAAAAACCAGAACAAAACAGCACGGCTCTCTAGGACTGGAGTCTGACTCAACTGATATAGATCCTTTAAACCTAGCAGCCACTGTCTCCGGGTGCTTGTCTACTAAAACTGAAAAATCACATCTGAGAGTGATGAATACCAGCAGACCACATGGGTCAGCCAGATGCAACCAGTAGTAAAACCCACTATATAGACTCTTGCTGGAATTATCTGTGCTGTTTTCAACTGGCCTCTATTGTGAAACATCTAGTGTGTACATTTCTAAAAAATAGATAATAGTAAGAATTTTTAATTCCTTAATTGCCACAGATTAGCATAAATATACAGCAACAACAACAACAACAAAATATTTCTGGTGAAAACATAGATTTAGGCTGGGATTAAATCAAAACTTTGACCCACCCGCTAATAGAAAACTAAAGAACTGTACTCAGTTGCAGCTACATTTCTTGTAAGATGCCACTTTCTTCTAATCATAGATGTAACCGCTATGATGAACAAATGTGTAGTTTTTATTTAATCTGGCCCTTAGTATGGTATGTATTTATTCCTATGATTTATACTCCTGGTATCAATTACTGTATACACAGAATTAACAACAGAGATAATGAATTACATGTTTGAAGTAAAGGCTCTATTTCATTACAATGGATAACCATAATGAACCTTTTGTAGATTAACTTGCCATGGGTGACCAATAAATGGGGACACATATGCTAACACAGTGCTTTCCCTCTCATCTGTGGCAATTAAACAATAATGCAATTCCATTAGGAGGTGAATAATCTCTTTTCAGTCACTCATCATTGTGGTCCTGTTTGCTATCAGTGTCAACACATCATATTGTAAATTCATAATAACCTATTGTCTATCTCCTTTCTGTAGTTAACCTCTGGAAAATATACAAAGCTGTGGAAAAGCTGGGAGGATATGACTCCGTAAGTAGAGCTTATGCAATTGTGCAATTGCTTTTTTAAATATTTTAAAAAGGTGCAACATTCTCCCCCTGATACATATTGCTTATAACTTATAACTTTCCTGCATATATATATATATATATATATATATTTTTTTTTTATTATTTATAGAAAAGTAGATAAATCAATCTTCAAGTCCCCCAGGATATTTTCCAAAATAGAAGTAAGGGGTTTATTATGTATTTACATTCAGATTATGTATATGACATTTTTAGATTTATACTTTGATCTTAAAATATATACATATATATATATATATACACAGCTCTGAGACCACTCCAAGTTCAGAAATCAATGTTAAGTGGTCTCTTAATTATTTCCAGAGCTGTGTATATGTATATATATATATATATATATATATATATATACACACAGTGAGGGAAAAAAGTATTTGATCCCCTGCTGATTTTGTACGTTTGCCCACTGACAAAGAAATGATCAGTCTATAATTTTAATGGTAGGTGTATTTTAACAGTGAGAGACAGAATAACAACAAAAAAATCCAGAAAAACGCATTTCAAAAAAGTTATAAATTGATTTGCATGTTAATGAGGGAAATAAGTATTTGATCCCCTATCAATCAGCAAGATTTCTGGCTCCCAGGTGTCTTTTATACAGGTAACGAGCTGAGATTAGGAGCACTCTCTTAAAGGGAGTGCTCCTAATCTCAGCTCGTTACCTATATAAAAGACACCTGTCCACAGAAGCAATCAATCAATCAGATTCCAAACTCTCCACCATGGCCAAGACCAAAGAGCTGTCCAAGGATGTCAGGGACAAGATTGTAGACCTACACAAGGCTGGAATGGGCTACAAGACCATTGCCAAGCAGCTTGGTGAGAAGGTGACAACAGTTTGTGCGATTATTCGCAAATGGAAGAAACACAAAATAACTGTCAGTCTCCCTCGGTCTGGGGCTCCATGCATGATCTCACCTCATGGAGTTTCAATGATCATGAGAACAGTGAGGAATCAGCCCAGAACTACACAGGAGGATCTTGTTAATGATCTCAAGGCAGCTGGGACCATAGTCACCAAGAAAACAATTGGTAACACACTACGCCGTGAAGGACTGAAACCCTGCAGCGCCCGCAAGGTCCCCCTGCTCATGAAAGCACATGTACAGGCCCGTCTGAAGTTTGCCAATGAACATATGAATGATTCAGAAGAGAACTGGGTGAAAGTGTTGTGGTCAGATGAGACCAAAATCGAGCTCTTTGGCATCAACTCAACTCGCCGTGTTTGGAGGAGGAGGAATGACCACAAGAACACCATCCCCACCGTCAAACATGGAGGTGGAAACATTATGCTTTGGGGGTGTTTTTCTGCTAAGGGGACAGGACAACTGCACCGCATCAAAGGGACGATGGACGGGGCCATGTACCGTTAAATCTTGGGTGGGAACCTCCTTCCCTCAGCCAGGGCATTGAAAATGGTTTGTAGATGGGTATTCCAGCATGACAATGACCCAAAACACACAGCCAAGGCAACAAAGGAGTGGCTCAAGAAGAAGCACATTAAGGTCCTGGAGTGGCCTAGCCAGTCTCCAGACCTTAATCCCATAGAAAATCTGTGGAGTGAGCTGAAGGTTCGAGTTGCCAAACGTCAGCCTCGAAATCTTAATGACTTGGAGAGGATCTGCAAAGAGGAGTGGGACAAAATCCCTCCTGAGATGTGTGTAAACCTGGTGGCCAACTACAAGAAACGTCTGACCTCTGTGATTGCCTACAAGGGTTTTGCCACCAAGTACTAAGTCGAAGGGGTCAAATACTGATTTCACTCATTAACATGCAAATCAATTTATAACTTTTTTGAAATGCGTTTTTCTGGATTTTTTTGTTGTTATTCTGTCTCTCACTGTTAAAATACACCTACCATTAAAATTATAGACTGATCATTTCTTTGTCAGTGGGCAAACGTACAAAATCAGCAGGGGATCAAATACTTTTTTCCTTCACTGTATACACCGATCAGCCATAACATTATGACCACCTGCCTAATATTGTGTAGGTCCCCCTTTTGCCGCCAAAACAGCCCAGGCCCGTAGAGGCATGGACTCCACTAGACCTCTGAAGGTGTGCTGTAGTATCTGGCACCAAGACGTTAGCAGCAGATCCTTTAAGTCCTGTAAGTTGTGAGGTGGGGCCTTCATGGATCGGACTTGTTTGTCCAGCACATCCCACAGATGCTCGATTGGATTGAGATCTGGGGAATTTGGAGGCCAAGTCAATACCTTGAACTTGTGATTCATCAGACCAGGCCACCTTCTTCCATTGCTCCATGGTCCAGTTCTGATGCTCACGTGCCCATTGTAGACGCTTCTGGCAGTGGACAGGGGTCAGCATGGGCACCCTGACTGGTCTGCGGCTACGCAGCCCCATACGCAACAAATTGCAATGCACTGTGTGTTCTGACACCTTTCTATCAGAACCAGCATTCACTTTTTCAGCAATTTGAGCTACAGTAGCTCGTCTGTTGGATCGTACCACATGGGCCAGCCTTCGCTCCCCACGTGCATCAGTGAGCCTTGGCCGCCCATGACCCTGTTGCCGGTTCACCGCTTTTCCTTCCTTGGACCACTTTTGATAGGTACTGACCACTGCAGACCGGGAACACCCCACAAGAGCTGCAGTTTTGGAGATGCTCTGACCCAGTTGTCTAGTCATCACAATTTGGCCCTTGTCAAAGTCGCTCAGATCCTTACGCTTGCCCATTTTTCCTGCTTCTAACAAATCAACTTTGAGGACAAAATGTTCACTTGCTGCCTAATATATCACACCCACTGACAGGTGCCATGATAACGAGATTATCAGTGTTATTCACTTCACCTGTCAGTGGTCATAATGTTATGGCTGATCGGTGTACGTCTGTGTGTGTATATATAAATATGTATGTATGTGTATATACATAGATAGATCATATATATAACAAGAAAAGGAGAAACTATACACTACACATTTTCTTGTAATACATTTCCAATTAAACAAATAATATTGTTTTGTAGATATGCTCTAAGGAATGCTCCAGATAGCTGTTTCCAGTTTATTTAAAATGCATATTATTAACGAACACTGCAATTCAGGGTTTCTAGTTTCTATATGTATGTGTGCAGTGTTCCTGTAGCAATCCACTGTACCTTCCACCCACAGCCAAAAATCCTGCTACCGTTTGCAGTAATTATGTGCTAGTGTGTGGGAGATTGTTTGCATGTAATCTGATTCTAGATACAGTATATTTATAACTATACTGTATGTAGATTAATAAATATCATGGATATGCCATTGAGGATTAAAAGTAAAATGTTGAGTATTGTTATTTTCTTTTTGAACTATGTACAATAATCTACATTAAATGCTTTACGAAGATAGCTTCCTTATCTCTTCCTGTTGCATTTTGTTGTGAAACATTAAAACCACCCCACCACCACAACCCCCCACCTCCAAATGTAACTAACTTTTGTGTGTAATCTCAATTTCTCCATTACTCCCACATATAAACACTTACATAGATCAAGTTCAACAAGTTTGTAAAACAGCCTTACACAACATATGCACTGAAAAAGGTGACATGGGAGTTGTTGTGATCTTATTAGAAGTGTAATACACTTTTCTAAGCTAAAGTTCAGTTTTTTTAGATACAGACTTATCTATTATTCCTACCATAGTAATAGACAAAACGTTACCTTTTAGTGTAGAAGTAACCACTTGAGAACAAGACTGTTGACATTTGGAAAAGAACAAGGACTGACTCAACACATCCATAAATGTGTCTAATATACATAAAATAATCCCCCTCCACCCCAGTTCATGGGATACATTGCTTTCCTTTTTGTTGGGACAACATTGTGTAAAAGTAACATTTAGACTCAATTCATGAAAATGTATTTCACTGACAGTGTTTATAATAACTGAAGGTTTGCTGGTGCATATTATTACACAAGACCATGTGGAACATACTTAGAATGTATCCACATCAATGAGACTGATACAAACATTTGCACATAGAGGAACTTATGACAGATGGAAACAAGAGATGTGGCAGCCAAGGGCATTTGTTGTCAAAGTTTGTTTTGAACTCAGTGGAAATAATTGTTTGTGACAAAATGTGCAGTGTACATAGGTGGTGTTTATTGGTTTGATGACCGTTGAGTTTTAGATCACAACAGTGTGGGCAGCGTCCATTATAGGCTGAATGAAAGATCAAGCTGACCAAAGCTGGCTTTGTTCTATATCGTAACCTTGTTTATTTCTGTACCAAGTTTCCATTCTAGAACCTGCTTTGGTTTCTCAGTGCATCTTCTGAGTGGTGTTGTAGGCACATTTTATTTACAATAGTGCACACATCCAGAGCTGCAGAATCTTCAGTATTTTCCAGGTACATTGTTTGGTGGGTTGTTTATAGATTAATATTTGAAGGACCAGTGTTGTGGAGTTATGGAGTTATTTGGCCAGGACGCATTAAAGGAACATTTATATTTTCCTTACTAGCTTAATTTGTTTGCAGAATAGTACATTACCTAAAATACATTTTCCTACAAATTGAGTGTTGAATGTATATTAAGTATTAGGAATTGTTCTGGCCTCTGGCATGGTGTTGCACAAGTATGATGCCTTGATGATATGGAAGAATGTGTAGATAGGGGGCTGTTTATGAAGTGTTGATCAGATGTGGACTATAGTATGAAGAGAATTAGGTCCTGACTGCAACCCTAAAGACACTTGAGACACTAAAGTGTCTCTTGAGACACTAAAGGCACACTTATAAATGTTTTCAAAGTTTCATTATACAGACTTATGAATCTGTTTGTCGTCTGGATCTTTCTCAAATTGTTTAACCATCCAGGATTTGTTTTCTTCTAAACTTAGATTTGTATTATCTCATGCATTGTTATGATGTAGCACTGTATAAATCAAACTGCAGCATATATTCTAAATTGAAAAAACATATTGATAATAAAAGACAAAGACCCCCCAAAAAACTGCCTTGAAGTAGTTTTTTAAACGTACTACAAACTTTTTTCATTTTGCTTTTTTAAAAAACATAAATAGAATGATGTTGTTTTGCAATACCTCAGTTTTACATCCTTTTAAGAATGGGTTGATTAGACATGTATTTTTTAAAAGGATTTTGAATTGGTGGAAATAACTTTTGTGTGAAGTTCAGTGAAGCAGATGCTGAGGCACAGAGTGAATTAAAATTGGCAATTGTGCAGATAGCAGGTGTGAGTTCCCTGAATCTGCGGAAAGACTAATTGTGTGCCAGAGATGGAATGTTCAAATGCTGACAGTAGAGAAATATAGGGTGCTGGCCCGTTCATCTCTGTCTCAGTTTGGACCCCTGGAGGCCTGGGCTCCACCTAACCAGCTGACTGAGAGAAAAAGGGTGTGTGTGTCGAGACGGGGTAGGGGCCTGATCTGGATTTTTACTTTACTCTGAGGATTCTGTTTTATAAGGCCTCAAAATTCCCCTGAGGGACAGCTCACTTTCCAAATGGCTCAACATCTACTCCTAAATATTCCCATGGTGAAAAAGATAAATTAATCTATAACCTCAAATAAAATATATGAACTGTCGAAACAATAAGAGGGGAGTAGTTAAAGTCTATTTTGTGTGTAATAAGTACATGTTAAAAGGAATAGTATATACATAAGAACAAGAAAAAGGATGTATTTTATTGACATCTTTACCTTATAGCTAAGGTAAGAATTCAGAAATGAACTATAATCTACAGTCTATCTAGAATGGAATGCACATTAAACACTTAATTTTTAAGTAGGAGGGCTACATTTTTGCAATTGTTATTCTTTGCTGAAAAACAAAAGGTTAACTTGTTCTTTCTCCTAAAATATGCAGAATCCTGCAAGAAATTACTTTGTGACCAAACAAATACGACAGGCAGTATTTTCACTTATAATAATTTTCTTATCTAGGAAATTAGTAAAGTAAAGCATTACAGATCATAACATTCTCAATATCAATACTAAATACTCTATGAACTTATTAGTGCTGTTTGTTTGCTGAAACTTGTTATGGAGCTTTTAATGATTATGGGTTATAGACATTTCAAGCGGTCTCTTGTTCATACATCACTCGCAAACATTTGACTGCCTTTCAACTGGTTTTGCAACTGTTTGAAGTACTGCAGGGCTTCACGATGTAATTCTAAAATTTGTGTTTCTTCTGCCACCAGGTGACGGCTCGGCGACTGTGGAAAAATGTGTATGATGAACTAGGGGGCAGCCCGGGGAGCACAAGTGCTGCCACTTGCACTCGCCGCCACTATGAAAGGTGAACCTTACAAATTGTGCCAGTGTCTAATAAACTCAGATCCCCCCCATCAACCCAGCCACCTGGCATTCGAATCTCCTAATAACATAAAGCTCATTCTTTCCTTTTTCTTCCTTCTTTTTGTTTATAGTTATTTTTTTCCTTAATTCTGTTTTCCTTTGCTTCACAATAAAATAGTGTTGGAAGGGACACAAAATATAGAACTGAAACAAACTACATGCCCATCACAATGTAATAATGCTCACCACAATTGTTTTAGAAGGGAAAACCCCATTAGATGGTCTCCTAAGTTTACCTCATGAAAAAACTTTTATTTACAGTTTCCACCTTGCTTCAGGAAACTTTGAGTCAAAACTAAATGTTTTGTGTGAAATTTAAAGTAATGATTTTGGTGAATTAAAACCCTCTGTGTCTTGTATTATACATACCACTGCAAATATGAAAAGGGATATATGTACCAGTGCAAGTGTGAAAAGGGATATATTTTTGTGGTGGCCTACAGGCTGGTACTGCCCTTTGAGAGACACCTCAGAGGAGAGGAAGACAAACCCCTGCCCCCTGCCAAACCACGCAAACAGTACAAAACAGGCAAGGATTGCAAGGGCAAAAAGGCTGAGTGCAAAAGGAAGAAGAATGAAATGGACAAGGAAGGGGAAGTAGGCAGTGGCCTAGAGGTATTACTTTTATTTCCTATTGTTGACCACTGAGAAACTGAAGACCCTCAATACTTGCACCTTTCACAAAATCAGGATTCAATATTATAGTCTGAACCTAGAGAGTCTAAATGACAGATATTTTAAAAATATATATGTGGGGTTCTCCCCATTTACCAGTACACTAGTGTTATATACAGGGTCATCGAAAAATAACTCTGTGGTTTCAAACTTTAATAACTTTGACATAAAGGAACAAGCAAAATGTGCACCGAGATACAAATTGTGTTCAGTTTCAGAGATGGTGCAGAACTACACATGACAGATAACTGACTTTCTGGCATCCTGTTTTGTATTACAATTTTACATATTTTTATTTAAGGAGAAAAAAAATGCACACTTGCATTTCTTCTGTTAAAGCGTGTTTTTCTTATTTATGAGACGAAAACCAATCTTTTTAAACTGTCAGATATTAAAAAACATATAAATAAATGGTAAAATATATTTTTGGAACTCCTGCCCTATTTTAATACCTTTGAAATCACTATAGTGATGCTTAGTATACAGTACTTACTATAAGCATGTGCTCACATCGGTAGTATGCAGTACCAACACTGAAAATACAACCCATTTTGAGAGTTGAGTGTGCATAATTTCTGGACCTCTGTAAATCTGTATTTGGAGATATGCATTTTAACAAGATGGAGCAATACTTTTAATACTGTTGTTGTTGTCAAAAAACAAATGCTCTTTTAAGTCCCTCAAACTCAAGACTCTGCTCTGGTGTAGGAATTATCCAGACTAATTCCAGATTTACTAATTCCTGGTGACAGATGCTAACCCATGCTGTATGGCTTTACAGGACAAGAAGCAGGTTGGTAGCAGGTATGAAACTGGAACATGCTTACATACTGGCCATAGGTTGACACCATCTGACAACCCCAAACCAGATCTCCCTTGTCATGATGTATCGGAACAAGAGAGGGATGCCTGCCCTGCAAAGGAATGTGCTGTAAGAGTATTGGCCCCTGGGAACCATTCTGCTACCATCTGCCCAGCCTCCCACCAGATAAAAAACCTGCTTTCCAGTTATCACTCCACAGGGAGGGGAGTTATTTCTCCATTAGTAAAGAAGAAGCTGATTGCCCAGGCCAGTGAGGCAGGGAGTTTGAGTTTCTCTGCAATAGTTGCAGCTTCATGCCCTGAGCCCTGCCCCAGCCCAGATGAGGATTCCAAAGACAGGCCCTCTGTCATCCACTGTGCTCAGGTCCCAGAACTCCAGGCCGTGCTGCCTTCCCGCAGTGACTCATCTGAGGGGTCCCCTGAGCCCCCTTCCACTTCCTCCTCCTCTCCAAGCCCCTCTGCCTGCTCCATCACCTCTGAGGACTGCCTGTCACAACCAGAAGACTATGTGATCACTTCAGAACTTGAGAGATCTGGTTTCTCATCCATCCCCTCCATGAAGCCCCTCAACTGCTACCCAACTGCTAAGGAATCGAACAGCTACTCCCGTGGACCCAGGGGGCTTCTTCAAGTCAGCCCACTTCGGAGCGACACCACCAGGGCCAAGGGGCAGCAGCCTGACCTGTCATGGAGCCCAGGCTGCAAAATGGAGGAAGGACAGTCCACTCTCAAATCTCAGCATCCACTGTCCTCTGCCTCAACCACTTTAGGACCAAAAGCTTGCTGGGTTCCACCAATTCCTTCAAGTTTCAATAAGGTGCTGCCAAAAACCTCCTTTCTACAGAGCTACAAGCTTCCCCATGCCCTGAAGCGGCCAGCCCCAGAGGATGCTGCATATGGGAAGAAATTTCAAATGGTGCCCCCACTCCCCCAAGGAGAACCGAAGGAGAAAAACAAACCTGGGTTGCCCAAGCCTGTGGCCACTCACTCACTAATGCACCACCAAGGCAACTTTCCTGTTTCCTACTTTCTCCCAGCCTATGACAGAACTCGAACACCCTCTGCCAATCAGTTGAAAGGCCTTCACTCTCACTTCCTCAACTCCCTGCCAGCCCAACTGGCATTGCCTACCTCCCATGCACATCCTGACCTGATGTACCGCCAGCTCTCTGCAGGAGGTGCCTATCCTGTCCTATATGACTCTACCACCCGCACCCGGCATTATCCCTTCCCCATCTGGCACCCCCAAGCTGGGTATGCATTTGCTCGCTTGCAGCCCTTATACCCCAACACTAAACTGTGACACCCTGTGCCACCTTCATGAGCAATACAGCCCCACCCTGCAACTAAGAATGGTATTTTGTTTTTAAATCCACCTTAACTGTACGAAATGGGGAAAATTGTCATATCTAATGGCCAAGAAAAAAATATTTTAATGTGCTGGAAATCTAATTGTCTAAATGAATTAAATAGACTTAACTACAAAGAAGATCAGAAACATTCTGTTGTTCCTGTGGTGGATTGCAGGAATCTGTCTGAACGTGCATGGACTGAAAAAGAAGCAATAAGTTGCCTAATAATAATAGGATAGCAGAATTGGACAGAACCAAATACCTCATTAAACCACTCAGTATTAAATATTCAGGAACCTTATGTTTTATGTTATTTGCTGTTTGTTGGTATGATTTGGTATAATATGATGTAATTTTCTGGTGGCATAATATACCAAAGTACAGCTCCCCTGTTAACTGTTCTGTCCTAATAATATTAAATGCAGTATATTTACCATGTATGTATTCTGTGGATAAGGCGCAATATTGAGAAATAATTTGAGAAAAATTACTATGGTCAGCAAGTAAACAAAGTGTTTTATTTTTTTTCTAAAGGAGTTGAATATACTATTTTTAATTATGGAGATATTTGTATTGACTGGACTTATCAAACATGTACTGTTTAATGTTAAATGTTTATACTAGGTAATCACAATATGATCAAGATTATTTGTCCATTTAGCACTGTACATACCCTGACTCTTGAATACATAAATTGTAAAAAGCAATTCTTCGTTTTCCACTCTGTAATATCAATTTAGTTACGACACTGTAAACGGTTAATTTTCCAATATGGTCAGTACATTGTGCACTCCCCACTGTTACACTACATCAGACATTTCGTCCACAATTCACTTTGGGCAATGAAATGTATGTTTTTCTGAGTTGTTTTCTTACACTTTAATTATATTGTTTCATATATTGGGATATGTGTTACTTGTGTATTGGCTACAGCATGCAAAATTGTTCTGGTTAGGCAAGCAAACCCAACTGATTACTTAGCTCTGATCTTTCCTCAAGACAATCTTCAAGGAAATGGGACAGAATAACTCCTCGAATAACTGGAGTTGGGGTTTTCTAGGGGGTCAAATAAGGAACCCTTTTAAATCCACATTCAATAACAGAGCAATAAATTATGACAAAAATATTATGTTAATATATCAATAACACTTTCAACCCAAACATGACCAGGAATTGTCAGCCTGTGTGTTAATTAATTTTGCTTATTGTGCTATCCCTACCTAAGAAAGTTTACAAACGAGAGGAGGCCATTCGACCCATCGTGCTCATTTGGTGTCCATTAATAACTAAGTGATCCAAGGATTCTATCCAGTCTAATTTTAAATGTTCCCAAATTTTCAGCATCTACCACATCGCTGGGGAGTTTGTTCCAGATTGTTACTACTCTCTGTGTAAAGAAGCATCTTGAATGCCTTGTAGCCCAATTTCCATTTGTGTCCCTGGGTGCATGTGTCCCTGCTGACCAGCTCCTCTGGTTTGATATGGTCGACAGTGTACCATAGTGTAATTATAGTGGACATCTGCATGTAATACCTTGCACTTCTCCACATAGAATTTTATCTGCCAGGTGTCGGCCCACAACTTAATATTATCTAAGTCCCTTTGAATAACCTGTGCTGCCGAGATTGTATCTGCTGAGCTACCTGTTTTAGTATCATCTGCAAATTTGACAAGTTTGTTAACTATCCCAGAGTCCAGATCATTAATATAGATTAGTAAAAGCACAGGCCCTTATACTGATCCCTGAGGAACTCCACTAACAACCTCACTCCAGTTAGAAGCAACTCCTCTTATCGACACCCTCTGACCCCATTCACATTTGAGATTTAGGCTGGCCCAGGGCTGCCTTAACTCAAATGTGAATGGGGTCATAGATTTAAGGCGGCCCTGTGCTGTGTCAAAACTAGTCCCTCTTTTTGACCCGGCTGAAAGGCGGCTTAACTGTGAATGTGAACGCGCCGGGCCCTGGGCCGGGTGGAACGCATCAGTGTGTGGCGCAACTCAAGCCCCGCCCCCAGAGACTGTGTGTCTGAGTCAAAGAGACGCTGAAGGATATACAGGCACCAAGAAAGCTTTCATTATTTTACAAGACAAACAGTATTTTCTCTATATTGTTTGAATGTCATATCGATCTAAAGCCGTAAATGTAAAGATACATTTCGCTAGCTCACATTTTTATATAGATTATAAAAGTATAGGCTAAGAGTTATAATGATGTAAACAGTTCAAACTACTCAGTCAATTAAAATAAAAGTGTGTAGCTGGTAAACTTGTTATTGTTTTTTCTTGAACTAAGGCAATACAAATGCATACGATTTCTTGTGATTTAATGTAGATGTCCTACTAAATGTGCTTTGCTTTCGGGTGAATTGTAAAACAGCACTTTTAGACTTGCAGACATTTGAAAAGGGAAATAAATTAATTCAATTCCCCATTGAACCTGCACATATTTTAATTATATTAGAAAGCTTCGGCTGGAAAGGGTTAAGATTACTTTCAAAGAAAATATAGAACCGAACAATAGCCTATATATCAATATTAATACGTTTTGATTATAAATACATCGCATACACTTGTAAGCAGACCTAATGTCATGCATAACTGGTTTGTTTGAGCAGATTTGTATAATTCCCGGCATGTATTTCGTTTAGGCCCCCTTTTCACCCGCTTATGTGAACGCACTTAGGCCTCCTAAAACCGCAAATGTGAATGGGGTCTCTAAAAAAGCCGGACTAAATTTGAGGCGGCCCAGGGCCGGCCTAATAAGTGTGAACAGGGTCTCTGTTTTCTATACAGTTCATAATCCATCTACTTACATTACCTTGAATGCCTCCAATTTGAGGATCTGTCTTTGGTGTCGAACCTTATCAAAAGCTTTTTAAAAATCTAAGTACTGTATATCATATCATATGCTTTCATGTGATCTACAGCTGCAGTTGCATGTTTTAAAAAAAAAAAAAAGTAAATTATCTGCCTCATCTAAACCCATGTTGACTATCTCCAAGAATATGGCTTTCATTAAGATGCTCCTCTGTTTTCTGTCTATTAATTTTTTCCAACATTTTACAAGTGATGCAGGTGAGACTGATTGGTCTGTAATTTCCTGTCTCAGTTTTGTCCCCTTTCTTGTGGATAGGCCACTCAGTTGGCAAATCCACTGTTCTCATTTGAAATTGTGATTTGGAATATTTTAGTTAGCGGCAAGGGTCACAGGGAAACCAGAGCCAATCCCAGGAGGCATAGAGCGCAAGGCAGGAATACACCCAGGACAGGATGCCAGTCCATCGCTGCCACACACACGCACACACACATGTCTTTGGAAAGTAGGAGGAAACCAGAGTGCCCAGAGAAAACTTCAAAATTGTAATTTGCATTTCTTATCCATGTTTCGAAGTAAAGTTACAGAGATTTAGTTGTGGATCATACAGTTATAACTAATTCCATTAAAACAGGCACTTTAAAAGCAATCAGGCTATATATAGCAATGCACTTGTTAAAGTATTGTACTAGTCAATCGGTGTGCCTTTGCTTAATTTGAGGGAAGAGGTGTGTATTTTTCCAGGCTGCTTCTAATCAAGTACTTTGTGTAGTTCATCCAGGTCCATTTTGAGTAACTGATGATGATACTTACTTCTCAGATGATGTTAAGATTCCAAATTAGTTATTTCATCAAACAAAGGATGACAGAATAGTTCATTTACAACCAATGAACAAATGGTAAAAAAACTATTTAGTCAGAAATGTACATAAACATCTATGTAAAACTGTGGTTTATAAAGACATAGCACTCTCGAGTTTTCTCACAGCAAATTCTATGATTATTAAAACAACAACAATATAATCTTAAATAGTGTATTTTACAGAGTCTCTTTATATGGCTTTTGCATTTAACAACATTGTTACAAAAAAAAAAAATCTCTACAGATAACTGTTCAGGTAAACAAGTTCAGGTAAACAGCAGTGAGATTTAGTATAGTGAAACTACATCTTACACCCACATTGTTACTTAAATGTCAAGATTCACCATGATACCAAATCTTACTGCTGTTTACTTAACAGTTGTCTTTTGTGTGCAGATACCTTACAATATAGATACTTGGAAAGGTTTATTGACTGTGCATGTAGAAAAAGGAACATTTTTGTTTGTTAATGCTGCAGCAGGCCTCTTTGTAAAGGGGTCCCTCGTATTATGCGATTAAGTGGTTCCCAGAAATCGCTGCAAAATAGGGATGCATTCCAAAATTTAAAAAAATTATGAAAAGAAAAAAAAATGCATTTGTTCAATAATGTTCTCGTTCCCTTGAAGGCCCTGGGTCAGTGCACTGATGATTTTTATCTCTGCTGAGGAAATGATCCAAGAGACAGTTGACAGGCAGCATTTTTTCTCTGCCTATAGAGTTTTGTGACAAGCCAAACAGCTCTGAATTTCTCTAGCAACTTTAGAACATTACTCCCGTTTTGCCATTTATTTTAGACACATATTATACTTATTCACTACACTACATTAATACATTGCGCAAATTAAAGAAGATTAAATACCGTTTGTGATGTTTCTGGCTCTTCAGCTGCAGAGGAGAGTTGTGTTCTTCTAGCGTACATCTGCGCAGAATTGAGGAAATCTGCAATACAAGAACATGACCTCGCTTCCTCCTGCATAATCGAGGATGCGCTTGTAATGTGATTGCGCAATGAGCCGTTTTTATTAAATTGTGTGAGATTGTGTATAATGAGGGACACCTGTACACTGAAACTCAAGTAGGAAGAATTAAAAGTTTATAGGCTGCCCCCTTGTAGTCACTTGCAATATAACATTTCACTGATCCCGAATTCATATGCTTGGTTTGATAAACATTTGTGTTTTGATTTGCTGTGCCCGTCTTAACCTTTCTTCAAATGCTCACAAACTAATTAGAATAGTACTTTTTCTCATGTATAGAATAGCAATCCAAGTAATTAGATAAGGTGTAACTATTGTGTATGTGGTTTAAAAAAGGAAACTTTAGTTCAGACCAGGTGGGCAGGGAGCTCTAGGCAATGGGAGATGTTCTACTAATTAAACAAAACAAAAGGAAACTAGTAGGCAAGTCCTGAAATGTTTGTACCTTAATATCAGGAGTATAAGGAATAAGATTAATTATACCTTGAAGCCCTGAAGACCTTTGATGTTGTAGGAGTGACAGAAACATGGCTTACAGAAAATGATGGGGATGAATACAAATTGAAATGATACACACAGAGACAGGCATAATTGAAGAGGGTGTGGCGTAGCATAATATATCAGAAATTACAATGAGGCAGAATAACTCAAATTACTCAAAGTAATCAGGACTGCATGTAGCAAGGATGTGGCTGTTATAATTTAAAATTCCCATCATAGACTGGGAAAGCCCAGTTGGTACTACAGAAGCAGAAATAGAAATGGTTGAGATGGTAAAATGACTGCTTTCTATTTCAATTTGTCAGGGAACCAACCAGAGAGAGCGCATGCATTGATTTGATATTTTCAAATGACCAAGATAGAATCAGAGGGACATTAGAGAACCAATGGCAAACTGCGATCACATTATGGTTCGCTTTGAGGCATACTTTCAAAAAACAAGAATTAAGTCTAAAATAATGGTCTACAATTTTAGAAAAGCAAACATTGAAGGTATGAGGGAGTACTTACAAGAGTTAGACTGGAGCACACTGGATACAGATTCAGTGGATGGTTATATTTCAAGAATATACTACTCAGGAGAAATTTGTACCAAAAAAACATTGGCCAAAATGGTTTAATAGAAGTATGCAAGAATATATAGAACTGCAAAGTGATGTTAAGAGAGGGATTAGGAAAGCAAAGAGGGAAATGGAAAGAAACTAATGCAGAGAGCTTTTTTTCAATACTATAACAGCAAGAGGTCAATAAAGGAGGAACTGAAATGGGTAAAGGCTAAAAATTGAAGTATCTTATAAACAACAAGATGTGGAAAATGTTCTAAATTAGTATTTTACAGGTGTTTACAAAATAAAAAAACAGATAGAGTTTGACTGGACTGAGTGTTAACCTGTGGCATGCTAAGAGATACCAGAGTAAATGAAGATGAGGTACTAAAGGGATTAGCAGAATTAATGAGGGAATGAATTAATTTATTAAAGAAATTAGGGAAATAAAATTATACTGTGTCAACTGATTGAAAAACTGCTGTCATACTTATCCATAAGAAAGGGGACAAAAGTGCAGGAAAGTACAGACCTGTATTACCTGTATTACTTGTAACATTTTGGAGAAAATTATTAGACCGAAAATAGAGGAGAATCTAAAGAAAAAAGAAAAAACATATTTTTGGGTTTAGATGAGGCAGATCATGTCTTACTAATTGATCAGAAGTATCTGATATCATTTATCAGTTGCATGCAACTGCAGCTGCAAGCATATGATGATATACTTAGAGTTTCAGAATGCTTTTGACAAGGTTCCACACCAATGACTGATCCTAAAATTGGAAGCTGTAGGTATTCAGGGTAATATAATTAGATGGATTATGAACTGGTTGATGTATAGGAAACAGAGGGTGTCGATAAGAGGAGTTGCTTCTAACTGGAGTGAGGTTGTTAGTGGAGTTCCACAGGGATCAGTATTAGGGCCTGTTCTTTTTCTAATATATTTTAATGATCTGGACTCTGGGATAGTTAGCAAACTTGTCAAAATTGCAGAATAACCAGTAGCTAGCTACATGCAGGTAATAAAAATGTCCACTATAATTACACTATGGGAGGAATAAAACTGGAAGAAGTAATGCATGAGTAAGACCAGAAGTCTATGTGGACTCCTCACTTTCAACATCCAAACAATGTGGGGAAGCAATAAAAGAGGAAACAAAATGCTGGGGTATATTGTCAAAAGTGTTAAAAAAAGTGTTAATTAAGTGTCAATGTTAAGACTGTACAATGCACTACTTAGACCTCGTTTGGAATACTGTGTACAGTTCTGGGCTCCACACTTCAAGAAAGATATCACTGCTCTAGAGGCAGTTCAGAGGAGAGCAACCAGACTTATTCCAGGTTTGAAGGGAATGTCCTACTCAGAGAGACTGAGGGAACTGAACCTTTTCACCCTGGAATGGAGGAGACTACTTGGGGACTTGATTCCAGTCTTCAAAATCATGAAAGGCATCAACCACATCAAACCAGAGGAGCTTTTCCAGATCTGCAGGGACACAAGAACCCGGGGACACAAATGGAAATTGGGCTTCAAGACATTCAAGACATAAAACAGGAGACACTTCTTCACACATAGAGTTGTCACAATCTGGAACAAACTCCCCAGCGATGTGGTTGAAGCTGACAATTTTTGAACATTCAAAAATAGACTGGATAGGGTCCTTGGATGATTGATTTTATAGCTGTGATATCAACTTAATTACATGACATACATGATTTTTGTTTTAACACAAGTCTTTGGCGAACAACAAACATTTGCTTATTTATTTTTTTAAGCAATGGCTCTTTACTGGACGCTCTTCCATGCCCTCCTTGACTGGTCCGTGAGTTTTGGTGGGCGGCCCTCTCTGGGCAGATTTGTTGTGGTGCCATATTCTTTCAATTTTTTAATAATGGATTTAATGGTGTTCAAATGTTCAAAGTTTCTGATATTTTTTTATAACCCAATCCTGATCTGTACCTCTCCACAACTTTGTCCCTGACCTGTTTGGGGAGCTCCTTGGTCTTCATGGTGCCGCTTGCTTGGTGGTCCCCCGTGCTCAGTGGTGTTGCAGACTCTGGGGCTTTTCAGAACAGATGTATATATTACTAAGATCATGTGACACTTAGATTGCACACAGGTGGACTTTACTTAACTAATTATGACTTCTGAAGGTAATTGGTTGCACCAGATCTTATTTAGGGGCTTCATAAGTAAAGGGGCTGAAAACATATGCACGCACCACTTTTCCGTTTTTTATTTATTAGAATTTTTTTTAAACAAGTAATTTTTTTCATTTCACTTCACCAATTTTGACTATTTTGTGAATGTCCATTACATGAAATCCAAATAAATATCCATTTCAATTACAGGTTGTAATGCAACAAAATAGGAAGAATGCCAAGGGGGGTGAATACTTTCACAAGGCACTGTATTACAAAGAGTACAGCATCAGTAATTAATTCAAGCAAAACTAAAATTTAAAAGTCCTGAGCATCTTGCATCAGAGGAATTCAACTTAATTATTCAGTTTTGATAAAGATCCATTCTAAATATTAAGACCAGTTGGATAAAAGTCTCCATTGGCCCACAGGGGGCAGGGTTGTTCTTGCAGAGGATTCATAAAGTCAATCCCCAGCTAACACTGGGGATAGCTAACACTACATTTTGGCAACATTGTGTGTTAGCAGGGTCACTAAATAAATGCTAAATTTAAGTAGTTTGTACATATTGTTTATTTGTACATAGTCATACCCTAAAGTTATGTCTTAATTGGTCATTATAAATGCAATGTTAAAATAAGGAGAGTGGTTTCAGACAATCACATTTTGACCATTGATGTATTTATACAAATGTGAAATCTGACAAATGAGAATTTAAATAGGAAGAGATACTTACTCTTGAACTGTAAACTTAAAACAGAAGCATATGAATTCAAAGCCATCATGAAAACCGTAAAGAAATAGAAAGCAGAGATTATTTTGATACAAGCGCTGATTTTAGAATTAAACTCTGGGTACAAATGCACTACTAGCCCAAAATCAATCAAATTCTATCCCAAAACTAACCCAATATATATATATTTTTTTATGACAAACCCAAAGTAAATTATGTGGCATTTCCACCCTCCACATTTACATAAACCCCCTTCCATTCTTTCATGTACACTTCTGAATTACACTATTTAGCCATCATTGTATTAAAATAAATAAAATCAGTAGCCCTCATGAAGCAATTTGCTTCATCTTCTCATTACGGTTGTCTCCCAATTCCTAAATAGTTAGGAGGCCTCTCAAGGTCGAGTTAGGAGTACTTTTCATTCTAAAGAATCTTTATGAATACCTTTTACTCTTAAGAGTAAAAGTAAGAGCACATTGACGTCAATCTCAGATATTTCAGGCACTTAGGACTGATTAATCACTCTCCGACAGGCCCTGATTTAGGTTAAAAGGTTTAAGATCAGATCAATGATTCTCCCCTGAATATGATTAACTTGAGGATCTAATTTAAAAATGCAGTATCTTGGTCCCAAAGGTTGGCATGGCTCTTTTGATGGCCCAAATAATAAGTTTAATTAGAACACAAATGGAATGCCTAAAGCCACAGTAGCCCTCCCCAACCAAGATTGTATCTCACTAGAAATTTGCCAAATTATATTTAGTCAAAATTGTATAAACCAAGCAGCTTTTTAAACTACATAGTAGGTTCATGGAAGTCTTTGGGACAAGAGGGAAAACGCACAATCGGGAGTTCAAACCCAAAAATAACGTATTTATTTAAGTAATATATAGTTATTTTTGGGTTTGAACTCCCGATTGTGCGTTTTCCCTCTTGTCCTAATTGTTTTCGTTGACTGGCACCTCATTCACAGTATTGGTGTGCTTACTTCTTGTTGTACCAATTAAGTCTATAAACATAATTGAGAGAGATGAGTGTTATACCTTCATACCAAAAAATATTTTTGATCTAACAATTGGCTGTGTTCAGCATTTAAGTCAAATTTAGTATGCGAGTTCACAAACAGAAAACAAACATCTTGACCATTACAAGTAACTTTATACAACGCCATTGACTTTATTAAGAGGATGAAGACCAAATGTAACATACAGTACATTAAACCATAGTAAACTGTCACATTGGAATTATAGAAGTCTTGTGTCCCAAACCATAAAGATCATGACCCTTAGTTTTGTTTCATTTTTTAATTGCAAGTAAACATAAATGAGGTTATAATGTTTTAAAGGAATTTTGTTTTTGTAGCACGGAGCTCAGTGGGGCAGCTCGTGAGGGACCAGCTTGTAATGTGCACCACAGGATGGGCAACGCTGTGCCTCCCCCTGGTGCAACCAGAACCACACTATAGTGGTGTTGTCTTCCTCACCTGGGACACAAGAGAAAAAAGGGTCAGAGGCATCAGGAACTACCAAGACATCAATTAAACCTTCTGGAATTCTGCACTCCATTTTCAGGCCGGAAATGTTTGTTTCCACCAAAAATTATGACTACCTAATACAACAACTTAAAGACATTGTGGCAATTAAGAAATTAAATCTCTCCCTTACTAATATTATCCATTTGTTGTCAAATTAATGGTGACTGTTAGGGATGGTCATTTGAAATGTATTCAGTAGTTGGATAATATCCTTTATTTCTTCGTTTTTTGTTTTTTTTTGATGTTGCGCAAGGGGTGCTAGCAGTAGTGTGATTTAAAATGCGTCAGCCCTTTGGTACCATATTTGACTTTTTCAGAATTCACTTTTAAAAGTACTGCAGTATACATTTTAAGTGTACAAAATACACCTCTGAAAAGTCCAGCACGCTCAAAGCTGTGGCAAATTTATGCGTGACGTCACACTAGGACAAGTACACCATCTCTCAGGCTGTTTTCCTGCATTAGTGCTAACGAAAACCAGTTAGCGAACAATAGCGAACGTATGTATGCATGTATGCGTGCGTGCGTGTGTGTGTGTTGCCCAGCGTTGGACTGGCGTCCCATCCTGGGTGTATTCCTGCCTTGCGCCCTATGCCTGCCGGGGATCAGCTCCGGCTTCCCTGCTACCCTTGCCAGGATAAGCGGTTTTGAAAATGGATGGATGGAACTTCGTGAAGACTAGCTATTTCGTACAGAATTCCCGGGCTCCGAGCGCACCTCTTTCTGTGATTTGCGACTCAGTTGGGATGCCACCTGGCCCCACATCCCAGGACATTTAGAGACGGAACAGGTATAAAATTAGCTGCTAATTTTAAATAAATTAACATATTAATTATCCCTACACCTTTAGCAAACATTAACTCAGTTGCTGAATAACTGTGCCACAAACAAGTCATTCTGACGATTCAACATCCTGCCTCCGAACAGTTGAGCAATGTTACCGAATGGGAGAGTAATTGCACGTTATGGCAATTTAATACGTTATTAACAAACAGAAAGTAAACTACTTTAATGTATTAGTGCCTGCATATGACCAAAGGAAATGTTATGATTAATAATGAAAACAGAATTAGAACCATGTAAATGTACTACACTTACAGATGCATCCCACAATCCTCTTGTTGGTAACGGAAGGTACTATATGAGGGTCTTGTTTGGACCCAGCATATTGCTTTGGTTTAAACACACTAAAGGGGTCCTGAAACACAAAGAGGTAGAACTTTAGTTTGCATCATAAAGGTTTTTTGTTTGTAATTTCAATATAATATATCTTAAATTAGTAGTCTTATTTGTAAAGAGAAACCCATTTAATAAAGTGTAAATTAAAACAACCAGCCCCAACATATGGGGTTGAAAAATAATGTTTGTTCAGTACATTTAATGGTGTAAAACAATAGCCAAGATTACATGCATCTTCATGAACAGGCATCAAGATTTTTTCTGTGAAATTACTGGAGTACACTTAACCGTTGTACTTTATATAAAATGTATCATAGGAAACTGACCTGAATTTTCAAAGTTGCAAATCACTCTAGTTTTTAGAAGACGTGTGTGGTTTATAGATCGATATACACACAAATCGACTAATACACTTAATACTTTAGATCTGTAAGCATATTTAAAGAAATATGTTATCCTGTTTTCCTTAAATTAAAATTAGTTCAACTGAATTTTCCACATTGATCTAAGGTCTATGAAATATGCAGTTGATTGGTAATACTATTTCAAACTTATAGAACTGACCGTGCCCGCTTTCATCGCGTTCATGATTTTCTTCTCCAAACCCGTGGCTTGTTCTTCGTCAGTTGGGATGCCTGGAAAACATTAAAAGTAAATATACATTAACTGCACACTAATCTAACGAGTAACAAGCATCGCTCAGCTTTTACTGCACGATTGAAATTGTAATTTACAAATAAGACCGATATTAAATTCTGGATTATTATATTATGTGGATACCACCACCAATTTAAATACAAACTACTGCCCTTGACTAGTAAGCAAGAAACCGATATATTGCATGCAACTGTTGTGTGCTAACCTGCAATGCGGAGGAATCACGAAGGACATTTCTTAGCGGTTTCGCTTTGCACTTCATTCATTGTAAGCCAAGGTCACTCTCAGTTCCCAAATGTACTTGTGTAAAACACTTCGATATTTAATATTGTAAATAAAGTACTGTGTATCTAGTAATAGCACTCTTTAATAGTCATTTTTAGCAGCTTGGTTATTTTAGGGAAGATAAATGTATTTCCTGGATGGGTGTTCCTCCTGGTATATATTAAAAACTACAATTGTGCCGTTACGTCCTAATCCAACCATTTAACTGTATTGCGGTATAAAATAAAACATTAATTAAACGGAATATTACTTAAATCTTGAAAAATAATCTCTGATCCGATTGTGGCCTGTTACGGCAGTTGTCTTTGCCTGCCCTTGGCGGAGGACCAATCCTGATAGTGCCCGATATCTACACCACACCAACCAAGCCAGCATCCGTGAACCTTCTCCCAAACTCACCTCCCGCCGACATGCCACGGGTGAGGGCTAGTACCGGCGCTGCCCGGCAGCTACTCGCGGCACGAACGGCCGATCTCATAAGTAACCTTGCAGCCATCTCTTCTCCTACAAGCTCTGAAACAAGACAAGCGAAAGAGACTAACAAAGTGCGCCTCTGCCGGATGTCGCAGTTATATGATGTCACAGCAGTCCAGTCAGGTGTGAAGGGAATGGCCGCGTTCACGACACTTCTCTGCCGGCTAGATTGCATACGGGAGTCTGCGTGTGACGTCACAGTCTGTGCAGTCGTGAACGCAGCCGCATACTTTGCCGAGTCTGCGCATACTTTTTCGCATACTCTGCGACGAAACTGTCTAGGTTACCCGTTTGCATGAACTCAACCGGAAAAGACGTCACAATGCGACGCATCCACAGGCTGCAAAGTCTGCACAGCCGCGCAGCTGCTCAAAAGGTACTGCGCTGTTGCAGCGCGGCTTCAAAACAACAAACGAGCGCTGTGTGAGAAAGATATGTTTCAGAGACAGACCTCACTCCGTGTGCCAGCGCCACCTAGTCAGGGGGTGTGAATCACCCTTGAGTCATGTCATGAAGGATCTTATTAATTTCATGCTAAATATGGCTAAGTACAACAGAAATAATATATTTTAAAGATTGACAGTTCAACAATAAAATAATATGCATGTGTAGTGGTGTACGTACACATTATAACTTAATTTCCACGTATTATGTGAATTTGTAAGTTGCACACCTGGCAAGGAAATCCATAATACATACAAAATATTGTACGTGTATTTCTCTGAATGCACAGGTTTAATGTAGATTCGAAACCAGTGTATATATCATATTGTACACACACAAACAAAATCTGTTGTAATTAATTTGATCAGTATGTGATTATTTAACCCTTAAATGTCCCAACAATGAGTAGGAATAAAGATTTCTACTAATTAAAGATTATTAACGGATCGTAAAGCTACTTAATCTGATATGAACTGATTAAATGGACTATTTTCCGATTACATTGTAAAGTGTGAAGCTGGTGCAGCACGAAGGGAACTTCGATTGCATTAACTGTAAATAGGACTGACTTCTGTCAGCACCGCCTCCATGTTTGTTCTGCTGGAGTCTGCAGCTGCAGTGCCAGAGCAGTCCACGCTCCGTCTGCGCAGACCGTGACGTCACACGCACACTCCCGTCTGCAATCCAGCCGGCAGAGAAGTGTCGTGAACGCGGCCCGTGGGTTGAAAACAATAAACGAGCGCTTCATGATAAAGATGTGTGCAAGCAACCAGAGACAAACCTCATTCCATGTGATACCGCCACCTAGTCAGGGGGTGTGAATCGTTTTCGAGTAATGTCATGAATGAGCTTATGATGTTCATGCTAGATATGCCTAAGTACAACTGGAATATCATATTTTGAAGTTTGTCAGTTCACCAGTAAATGAATATTCATGTTTTAGTGGTGTGCATATACATTATAACCTAAATTCCATGTATTATGTGCATTTGTAAGTTGCATACCTGGCAAGGAAATACATAATAATACAGACAAAATGTTTTACATGTGTATTTCTCTCAAAGCACATGTTCAATGTAGATCGGAAACCAGTGTAAATATAATATTGTACACAAAAAAAGGGTCTACTAATTACCATAAAGTAACAAATGCCCCCCAAGTAACAAATTACCCCAAAGTATCACAAATCACCAAATTACCACAAATTACCACAAAGTATCACAACTTACTGTAAATTACCACGAAGTACCCAATAATTACCACAAAGATACATTTGACTTGTTAGAAATAACAAACGCAAAGCATAATTTGAAGCAATATGCTTTATTTTCTTGCAGAAGTACAGTAACAACATATTGTGAAGTATTACTAAAACATTGTTCATTAAGCTTTCTTTGTAAAAGCTGGGGAAGCGTATTGGTTTCCTAAGGATGATTATTATTCTCTTAACCAAAAGTTGCTACAGTGGTAGATGTCTATGGGCAGTTGTTGGTGATAAATTGAACAATTGTTGTAGGTTGCATTGTTTGGCAGCCATATTGGATATTGCGGACATGTATCGAAAAACACTTATATCAGGTTTATTAAACTGCTTTTCAATTCTAGTTCTTTGTTAAGGTTCGACCTGCTTTAACCCTTTTTTCTGCCTGATTTCTTTGGCAAGCTGAGGGGTTCTTGGAATTTAAAGTTGGCCATCACTAGACATCAATGCTTAACTTTTTACTGTCTCCTAGCTTTCATTAATTGTTGGTAGGTTCAACTAAGTGATCCAATGATCCTATCCAGTCTATTTCTAAATGTTCCCAAATTTTCAGCTTCAACCACATTGCTGGGTAGTTTGTTCCAGATTGTGACAACTCTCTGTGTGAAGAAGAAGTGTCTCCTGTTTTCCGTCTTGAATGCCTTGAAGCCCAATTTCCATTTGTGTCCCCGGGTCCGTTTGTCCCTGCTGATCTGGAAAACTCTAGTTTGATGTGGTTGATGCCTTTTTGAAGACTTGAATCAAGTCCCCACATACTTGTAGCAGACACAGATGATCTTGGTAGCAAGATTTTTGACCAAACACGAGATGACGACAAGCCAGCCCAGTCTGTAGAAGACAGAGTCTTTCTCAAGATTATGGATCGAGAAGTCTACCAAGATGATGCGAACAGCTGGGTAGCTCACTTACCTTTTCATTCACCTCGCCGACACCTCCCAAACAACCGAGAACAGGCAGCTAAACGTTTTATATCCCTGCGTCATACACTAGAATGAAAGCCAAAAATGAAAGAGCAGTTTATCAACTTCATGCAGAAGATGTTTGACTTAAACCAAGCTGAATCAGCTCCACCATTGAAGATCAATCAGGAGTGTTGGTATCTGCCAATGTTTGGTGTCTTCCACAACCAGAAACCAGATCAGATACGGGTTGTGTTTGACTCGAGTGCCAAACAGGAAGGTGTGTCCCTCAATGATGTCCTCCTGAGCAGCCCAGATCTTAACAACACACTCCTAGGAGTACTTATTCGCTTCCGCAAAGTACCCATTGCAGTCACTGCAGACGTGGAACAGATGTTTTACTGCTTTACTGTCTGTGAAGACCACCATGACTTCTTATGATTCTTGTGGTACGAAGACCATGACTTCAGTAAAGGAGTGAAAAATATCGCATGAGAGAACATGTGTTTGGCAGTAGCCCCTTTCCAGCCATCACTATATACTGCTTGAGACGAGCTGCCTTGGAAGCTGAGAAATACCACGGCTCAGACACCAGACAGTTTGTTATGGGAAATGTTTATGTAGATGATGGACTTACCTCATTCTCCAGCAAAGAAGAAGCTGTCAAAGTCCTAAAAATAGACAAAACACATGTTAGCTGAATCAAGTATCAAGCTACACAAGATAGCTTCCAACAGCGGTGCAGTCATGGAAGCTTTTATCCCTGAGGATTGGGCCAAAGACCTAAAGGACTTGGACCTAGGCAAAGATCCATTACCTTTTCAGCGCAGCCTAGGTCTCAGCTGGGATCTACAGACCGACAGTTTCACTTTCTGTATATCTCAAGAAGAGAAGCCAATCACTAGAAGATTCTGTCAACTGTAAACAGCTTGTATGTTTGTAGTTCCAATCACCAGGCCCAGCCTACACTGTTCCTCACTAGGAGCTGTGCGCTGCTGTCTTGGCAGTTTTGATGGCTGACTTAATTCAGGACAACATAGATGTTGACATTCACAGAGTCAAATTCTACACAGACAGCAAGATTGTGTTAGGATACATTCACAACACATCAAGAAGGTTTTACGTGCACGTCTCTAACAGAGTGATACGCATCCGAAAATCTACTCGCCAAGAACAGTGGCACTATGTCAACACAAAGGACAACCCTGCAGACCACAGAACCCAAGCTGTACCATCAGCACTCCTGAAAAACACAAACTGGTTCACAGGTCCATCTTTCCTGCTAAGATCTGCAACAGGAGAAGCTCCTCAGTCAGTAACCTACAACCACATGGAACCAGACTCCAATAGAGAGATCCTTCCATAAGTTAACACATTCACCACTAAAGTCTTTGGAGATCACCTTGGTTGCCACAGGTTCAAATGATTCTCCAGTTGGAAGTCGCTCATACGAGCTACAGCCAAACTCATTATTATTATTATTATTATTATTATTATTATTATTATTATTATTATTTTTTTTTTTTTTCTTGGTAGATGCCCTTATCCAGGGACCTTATCCATAAGTGAAATACAAAGTGCAAGAACACAGTTAAGTACAAGGCATCAAACATAACAAATTCAAATTTACATTAAACAAAGCAATTCAAGATATAATACATTTTACAACTTCCAATTTATACGGTTAACTACAGTAAGTGCGGACAACATCCTGGAAAGTAAAGCTAAGTGCCGTCAAGGTCACAGTCAAGGGTTACGGGAAAATCAATCAATAACGCAAGAAGAAGGGGGGCACTGAAGGCTGCTGGAACTGACTGCTGGTGCAGAGGGCCAGGGGGCTGTTAAATACTGTACTGTAACTAATTAGGACAGTACACACCTGCGTTGCGTTGAATGACTGTCAAGAGGGTCCTCCCTCCCACGCAGGACTGCTAATAGCAAAATTAATGGCCACTTTATATCTGAATATAGACAAAGACCGAGCCAGACACATGCAGTTACACTGAACAATAGCTCATAGTAATCCTAAATAAATGCTAAATAATAACAGCCTACAATGTAACACTTCTGATTTATAGAAAGGGCATGTCGAGTGTGCTATGTAAGTTGCTAAATTAACTAACAAACAGTCGCTACTCTTACTACAAAACAGGTGCAAGATATAAAATTCTTAGCTAAACAAGTAACCACATAAACAATCAATGTAACTCTTAATTAAACTGAGAAACATGAGAGAAAAAGCGATACTTAAAAATTAACATAGAAGATCCAGAGTTGAAAGATCACCTCCAAATTCAAGGTTGTACATGAACCTTCAACTCGCCACATTCTTCCCATATGGGTGGAGTCTAGGAGAGGATGATAGGAGTTACCCGCTGCATCCTGGACACCATGCTTCTCAAGGTGGACTCTACTCGTCTCTCACACAAGGTCCTAACCACTTGGCTGAAGTTATGGCTATTATGAATGCCAGACCCTTAATACCTGCCTCTGCGGATCCGGAGATGCCGGCAATGCTTACACCTGCAATGCTCCTCACACAGAAGATAGATTCAGTGTCTTCTCATCCAGGGGACTTTGACATCGAAAATTCTACATTAAGCAGTGGAGACAAGTCCAGACAAGTGCAGATTCATTCTGGCAATGATGGAGGTGAGAATATCTGGTGATCCTCCAGTCCAGAAGGAAATGACAATCAGACAAACCTAACATGCAAATTGGAGATGTGTTGTTAAAGGACTCTCATGTCAAGAGCAACGAATGGCTTACTGGAGTCATTGTCAAAAAGGTTCCTAGTCAAGACAACAGAGTAAGGAAAGTGGACATGAAAATCATCAGGCAGGGTATACCCAAGGTGTATTCAAGACCTGTCTCAGAAGTTGTGTTACTCCTCAGCAAAGAGACTGTATAGTGGTAAACAGCATTATACCAGGCGGGGAGTGTGCTGCCCACTATTTAGTTGTAAAGTGACACCTAGTACTGGGGACTGGGGACTGGGGACTGGAGACTGGGACTGGGACTGGGACTGGGACTGTACAGGAGCAGTTGAGCTGAGAGAAAAATGCTGGTCGCCGGCTACACAGAGTGAGAAACTGTTTGTCTGCTGCATTAAAGGAGAGCGACTATTTCATGAGACTGTTGTATATGTTTGAGAAAGTCGGGTTGGTGACTTACGTGATTAAGCACCCATCCCTGGATATTAAGTTTACACTTCTCCCACCTCAGGCGCTCTTTGGTTTTAGTATTCTGAATTGTATTGTTTTATCACACGTGCACTTGCAATCTGTCTTTTATATTGCTTTTAGAATTATTAACGCTATATTTTACTTGTAATTGGGTACCCCTGTTTTGTATTTTAAATAGTTATTATCCGAGTTGGCTTTTATCTTGTCTTGATATATTCTTAGTCTGAGAGTAACATCTGCAATTATCGGGCCCGAGTTTTTTTTTTGTAAATTTTTACTTGTGTTATTTTATTTCATTATTCACTGGTTTATAATGTATTAAGATGTGTGCAGATTGTTTGGTTTATTTATTGGTTTGGTTGTAAAGTTAATCACCTGATATTAGATTAGATTTGTATAGATTTATGGCACTTTATTTAAATTGTTCACTTATTCCCTGTTTGCTGGTCTGAACTTGCCATCTCAGACTCTTTTGTTATTTCAAGGTGAAAGGTTTTATTGGAGAACTCGAAGGACAATATTTTACCCTGTGTGTAACAAATGCATTATTTTAAATTCTGGTCTCATTGTCTTGCATACCAATCCCTGCAGTTGCCATTGGTCCACTCAGTTGAGATCTGTGCGGGAAATCATTGGAGGTTAATTATATTAATCTGACAAGTAACATGTTACATTAGTGTTAAGCAAATCAACATTCTATCACTTAAGCAAAAGCTAATGGCACTTGTTTTAGCTAGTTTAAGTTTTAACTTTATGTGCTAGTTCATATTGCACTGTTGTGTAGGCTAATTGTGTTCATAGTAATAACAAACGTGATTGTAACATGTTTTATGTTATCCTTTGTCCTTTGTAATGCCAGGGGGGTCCTAGGGGCTAGAGAACCCAGGTGCAGAGCACAGGGGACAGGTCAGCACAGGACAGATGATTAAAGCCAGTCAACAAGTAAAACGGGGGCAAGACAATACTCATGGTCACAAAAAATTAGGAGGTGGTCAAGGGATCAGGCAAACAGGATAGACTAGGAAATCGAAGAATCGTGGGTCTAAAGGGAAAGCAAAGGTCTGGAACACTGGTAAGCTAAACTCATGAAATTAGGCTCAGGACTGTCACTTCAGGAGCAAACAATGCTTCGCATGGGATACAGGGAACAAAGGGGTATAAATACCCTGTAATGAGATCTAGGGAACAGGTGTGTGTAATTGAGGAAAAGAAACCCAGGAGAAAACAAGACTAGTATTCGGGTGAGACCTAACATTAAGAAAGTTAATAAGAATTTTAATAATAGTTTTTTCACACTGTTATTGTGGTTTTACCTTAATTTCCCCATGTTTCCTATGATTATAACATGTCTTCACTGTGCATTACTCTACTGCAGTTAAGTTAAGTTAAGTTAATTATGGTGTACATAATTAGAAATGATGAATAGAAATGTCTATTATGATGTATAAAGGTATTCTCCCATAGTACAGTGTAGTGACTCACATTATGCTAAAAGAAAATTATAGCAAATATAAAGTAAAACTGTGAAAATACCATGATAATTTAAACTACGCATAATTTGAATAGGTACTCATTTGATGGGTTTGATGAAGCTTGTCACTGGCAACCAGGCCTGTATTAAGGTATTTGGAGGCCCAGGGCTACTGACATTTCTCCCCTTGGAGACCCCCCCTCCCCTCCAATAATAATGTACAATCAGCTGATAGTCCTGCGCTCTGCACTCATGCACAAGCTTATACAATACCAACACAATCATCAATCATGTCATTCGAATAAGGCAGTGTACAGCGTTACCACTCACATCACAGTAGCCATGGCATGCAAAATAGTATGGTAGTCGGCACTACCACTAGCTCTCATTACCGACCGCATCGTTTCGAATTAAATCAACGCTAGTTGTAGCCGATGGGACCACGTTATCAGGCAGCGCAGCATGATGTGACATTAGACAAAAACATAGTGTAGTCGGCAATCAATCTTCATTAACATTACAAAGTATAAAAACAAATTTGACTTACCATTGCTAGATTTTATGCTTTCTTGCCTTCAAACTTTAGAATTCCATAATAATGTCTGTGAAGTCCAGTTGGTGAAGCAGGTCATGTTCAATCGACATGAGACTTAAATGATTGAGTCTCTGTTGCCCCATAGTGGACCTAAGCTGGTGCTTAATCAGTGCCAACTTTGAAAATGACTGCTCACCCACCGTGTTTGTAAGGTGAGGAAAATCCTCAGTGCAATATTCACATTTGGAAATACAAATTGCAGCTGTTTCTTCCGCAGCATTTGGAGCAAGTTTCTTGGAGATGTCACTTGTGTCCTTTGAGAAATGAATGAACTGTATCAATTAATCAACAAATTCCACCCTGGAGGGGCGCAAGACCCTTTATGGGGGGGCGCAGGGAAAGAGCTGAACAGGTAAAAAGTCAAGATGAGACACAAGAAATCCCAGAGGAGATCTGACAACTGTTGATTGCCACCCCGCTGAATTTGCATTGGATAAACTGACATCTTCATCGTTAGACAGAGACATTAGATTTGTCAAAAAGCTGAAGTGGGTGCATGTTTCTTTGTATGCGTCATGCCTGTGTTTTAACTCAGTGTTCAATTTGTCAATCATTGCAAAAAACACCTCAACATGAAATTTGTCTCTTCCTGACAAAATGTGGTCCGGCTCCACTGACTCATGTGATTGACGTTTTCTCTTTATATGTCGACTCTTCTCACCTTTGAACTCTTGTGACACATTATCTGACATGTCCTTTGCTTTTTCCTCAAATGTGTCAAACTACATACACAGGTTCTCAACAAAATCAATGAGGGAGCTTACTAAGTTCACGGCTTTTACGAGGTCTAGATCTACAGCTTGGAGGGAAACGCTAGTGGACTGGAAGCATTGAAGTACTGTATTCCAAAATATGAAACTTGATCACAGAAACAACCCACCTGAGTACCTCACTCCAGTATGCGTGTTCCTCTTGACACTGTTTTAAGCGCAGCATCTATATCATTGATCTGAGTACGTGCAATCCATGTTAGCATTGCATTTCGGTGGGAGCTACTAGCCTCATGCTCCTCTACACGAGCGTTTGCATGTTTCCAGTCACTGAACCCCGAATCAATAAATGCTGTCTTGAAATAGACGACAAACTAAACAATACACATTGCCGGTGGAGGGTGAGTAAAGGAGCCACTCTCAGGGCACGCACTCCCCATTTTTGAGAGATTTTGAGAGGCATCTGTGGTGAGTTTTGTAAATTCTCTCTGAGGTGGAAAAATCACTGTCTTTATTCTGGCAAATTAGGGGGCCCTTGCTCACCCAATGTGATCTCACCTCCTCAGTTATCGGACCCCAACATGCCATATCAGAACTAGCAATAGCATTATCTGTTTCGTAAGTTTCTCCCACCTTAAGTTCGCTGTTCAATGGCTGGCTATCTTCTTGCTCATCTGCTGTGGCTGTGCACCTAGCGCTAACCGTCTCGCCGCTCTCTGCTTGCTCTTGCTCATGTGGCTCTTCCTCACTTTCATTCTTCTGACACTGACTTTTAAAGAATGTAGTTAGTTTTGGTGTACTATTTATAACCTCCTCGGCTTTAGCTAGTTTGAGTTTTGTGATTTTTCTTTTTTTCGCACTGCTCTCGTATTTCCGTGACATGTTTGCTGCTAGCTACTCAGCTTAGTTTATTTTAGTTAAACGCCAGTGGGTATAGATAGCATAAGATTTTTTTATTGCTTCAAATAACTACGGCATGCCAAAAAGGACACAAAATGTTTTACAAAAAGGCAAATTGTTTAGTTTTTTTTTTATTAGCCAACCGTTATCAGTTTGACTTTACAGGGATGGCGGGGCCCTGGGCTTCAGCCCATGTTGCCCATTGGCTTAACGTGGCCCTGCTGGCAACTCCCTCCTATACCCTTTTAATTCAAGGACTAAAGATGCTATGTTGTATGAAGAACAAGTCCAATCATAGACACATCTAATCTGAACTAACAACTTAAATAACACCACCTTATTTCATGTTTTAAAACAGCCAAAGTTTGCAACATCTTCCCAGGAAAAACTGAGGCTGAGGTAAAAGGTTTTATGTGGCAGAAATGAAATTCCACCAAAATCATCTGGCACCAGCAGTGAAACACCCCTGATCTGCAGATCGAGATCTGATCAGAAAATGTCAAATGCACTTGAATCTGTTTCACAATAAATTGATATGGGGATGTTACAATTGAATTGGATTAGTTTCGTTTATAAATGTTTTAATTAATATAAGTTACTATTCTTATTAACTAAGTTCCTATTATTTATGTAACTTTTATGTTGTGTGCAGAATATGTTTCTAATTGTCACAGCTACCATCTAGCCCTTACACTCCATCCCCGCTAGATGTCCCCATCACCTTGTCATTCCCAGTCACTTCTCCCAGCTCCAATCATTATATCAACATTCCTGAGACCCACGTGCACTTCCGCAATCACCCTCTGCTCCCATTTGCCCTGCACCTCCCAACCTAGTTTTCTGTTCCCCTTATAAACCCCTCACTACGCTCAGTCTGGGCGAAGGTTTGTCAGCCATGTCTCTATGGAATGCCGTTTGAGTCAATATTAAATAAATAAGTCAATATATAAGTAACAGGTTTTTTTTTTTTTTTTAATTATCTTTTTCATAATGGCACATTTCAGTATTTCATGGCACTATTTCATAATGGCACATTTCCATTTGGTATATTCAAATGAATGGGCGTGGTTTCTTACAGATTCAGACCAAAGCAGCAGCACATCGAGTCTGTATCGCTGCTGTGCGCACAATACGGAGGACAGCGGAGGAGTTTATCGGCGGATACTGTTTTTGCCCGTATTGAAGGCTTTTTTGAAATACTCGGGCGGATAAGTGCTCTGGTGGCAAAAACACTTATAATACAGGTAGACGCCTAAGACGCCAGGGCCAGTAAACACAATTAAACATGACTGACATTAAACAATCATGCAATCTGGTGTAGCAATATGATATACAAAGAGATGGGAGGATGAGTGGCATATTTTTCACCAGAAAATCGATAAGACAGGAGACCGGTGGATAGCAAAGTTGTTCGTCAGCAGTTAAAGTAGATCGAACGTTAATGTCAAAGTCTTTACACATAAACTTGATCAGTCCACAATACATAGTATATACTACTCCCTTGATAACATCCATCTAATTACGTTTTCTTAAGTGATTATTTTCATAATGTATGTTTCAGTAGTTTCACAACACCGATTAGCGTGGGGCGGGGGATGCGATTTGATTTGATTTCGGCTGATTCTCTTGGCTCCGGGAGTGACGGTGTGGAGGCACTGCGCAGGCGCGGGGCAGGATCCCTTGTGACACACATACATAAGTAGATAAATGTGAGAGAAAATTCTAAAGCCACTTTCATGTAGCTTATGAACTGAGACGCGTTAAGCAATTTTACTCGTAGCCCTTTCATCAGTACCGCCAATTGCAGATGTCAGAAAAAAACACCACAGGTGATGTGAATGGTATTGCGATGTTATATCAAATATAAAGCTTGGGTATGCACTGCTGATATGTTTGAAAATTAAACCAGATTTTGCGAGGTCCTCTGAGGTTCTGCGCACTTCGTACTGTGTATTTAACGTGCGTTTGATATTGATTATGTTCAGTTAAGTGCCTGCTCTTTTGTACAGGACTGGTAGGTGTGGGTCTAGTCATAATAAAAGTTAGGATACTATTGGTTAGTAGAGTAAACCACGTTAAGCTATTTCCACATTCACCGCATTTAACATTACGCACAATTCACCTTGGTTACAATACAATAGTAACACGTGGTTACGTTTTAAGTACAGTTAACCACCTTAAGCCCTTTCCACATTAAGCGACATTCACATATATGCAGCGCTTAACGTCATACTCGTATTGTTAATGTTACTTAAATGTCTCCATACTTTATTGATTGCATTAGGAAGTTTCCAAATGTAAACATACACAGTTAGAAAAGTAATGGTCATGTTTAAAGCACATTAAGCTTTTTTCAGCGTTAGGCCTTTTAGACTCTCTATAAATATCACAGCACTACAGCAGGATGCTCTTTCATTTCTAAGTACAGATAATGTACTAATGAATATCGTCTGTGTTATTGACGCTACCAGTGTGATGTACTAAGAACAGCAGGGCGTGTCGGAGCCTCCGCTGTCCTCCGTATTGTCTGCACAGCAGCGATACACACTCGATGTGCTGCTGCTTTGGTCTGAATCTGTGAGAAACCACGCCCATTCATTTGAATATACCAAATGGAAATGTGCCATTATGAAATAGTGCCATGAAATACTGAAATGTGCCATTATGAAATAGTGCCATGAAATTCTGAAATGTGGCATTATGAAAAACATAATTAAAAAGAATACTATTTATTTATATATTGACTCATTTATATATTTATTTTTATATTTATTTATATATTTATATATGTATTGCCCCATTTATTTATTTATTTCATAGCCATATTTATTTATTTATTTAATATTGACTCAAACGGCATTCCATATGTCTCCAATTCTTAGCATTCTCCCCATGCCTTGTCTCAGCCTTGTCTCAGCCTTGACCTCCCGACCACGACTCAGTCTCTCCCTTGCTTGCTCTGTTTGCCTGATCGCCTGACCCTCGCCTGTGACCACGGCCAGGTCTGTGCCTAGCCCTTTATTGCCCTGTTCCACCGGTATTCGACCAACGCCTGAGTGACCACCGCTACCAGCAATGCAATTGGGTCCCCTGTTCCCGAGCCCCGTGGTACGTCACACTAATTATATATTTGTATTCTGATTTTTGCATCTGTTTTATAATAACTTGGAATGTTACAATTCCTTATTTGCTTTTTACAATATAAACTATTTTAAAAGTACTTTATTTGGTTTGTATTGTTGGTTCTTCTATTAGACATGTGGTAAGTACAAGGAGACAAAACTTTTGACTTGTAATCATAACACTAGCAAAATTAAGTTATATTGTTAGCCCTTCACTTGGGATTAATGGTATAACGAACATTGTAAGGTTCATTATGATAAGATGTATTGTACCAAACCTGATGGTATGTAACCATTCAGTTTGTTTTAATAATTTATCTCTGCACATGCATGTAAAATATATTTTGTTACAAAGCTCTGAATGATTGTAATACTTATAATGCAGCTAATGTACCATTCAATGGAACAGTAAAAGACACGATCAGTACAATCACTACTATCATACAGTCCCACTCTAGCCTACATCATCTTCTAAAATACAGCATCAGTACCATTTTAAAGTAGCACAGTCAAACTTCAGTACCATGGTACAAGAAAATCTCAAGTACCATGGTATGGTACCAGGGTACATGTACCATAGTACATGTTCCATGGTTCACCATCTTACACCTGACCAAGCTCAGGACGAGATCACCAGGTCAGGTCTCCTGAGAGAGGAAACCATGAATTTTCTCACCAGAGAAACAAGTATTAGCTGATGACATGGGCCAATCATCAGCTTCTACATCTTCTAACCAGGCCCTCAGCTCATGTAACACAGAGGCACCTCCTGAAGCATATATAAAATAAATAGTGGAAGACACTGAAGTTAATATTTTTATTGATACTGGCTCTGATATTTCCCTTATCAGTGAGGAAGTGTGAATGTCCATTGATGCACCAAAAAAACGACCAATACAGAAATTATACTGTCTGAATTTCAATTACTGGAGAAACGCTGGATACTATTGGAGCAATTACAATTTCTGTTCGCATTGGATCTGAAGTCTTCCAGCATGATGTTCAAGTAATGCGCACCACTACTCATTGTTGCCTACATGGATGGGATTTCCTTAAATGGAACCACACCCTCATTGACATCCATAATGGAATATTTCACATCTAGAATCTGTTCCTCTGGTCTGGGGAAAACACCATGCTCCCATATGTTGCAATGCCCTTATGTTTTGTAATGTTACAATTGCTACAATGACAGAGCAGAATGTCACAGCTTCAGTCTTACCACTGAACAGATTTGGTCCAGTACCAGATGATTTTATTGTTATGTTAGAGCCTCATGCTCATGACAGTGGACTTATTGTACACTAGTACACAAGACAACCATTACCTAATGGGAAGAGCCTTCTGACCTGTCAATCGGTGAAAGTGTGTACCAAAGTTGCCCAATAGGGGCCCTGCTGGCAGGAGAGAGACCCGCCCCCCGCGTCTGTGAAAAGTCTCCTCCTGACTGCAGCTCCCTGCCATTTCTACTATCACCTGTCAGTGAATGTGCTTTACTGCTATTTGCTTGTGATTGCCTTAAAGCTTGAGAAGTGTGCTCACCTACTCTTCGGAGTGTGGTTTGAATTCTTGCTTCCTCTTCGGAGTGTATTATAATATTCCTGTCTCTTCGGAGCTTGGACTATGGTCCTCCTTATTATTATTGTATTATTATTATTGTATTATTATTATTATTATTATTATTATTATTATTATTATTATTATTATTATTATTAATTGCTTCTCTTGGGAGGTAAGTGTGCGGTAGGAGTCTCGATTGGTGACGGCCTCTGTCCCTCCACGGAGATCTATCGCACAGAGTTTACCTTCTTGTACCATTTTTCTTTCTTACAGATTCGAGTGGTGTAGGAGAGGACAGAGACAGAGACTACTCCTCCGGATTCTCTCGACCTCTGTCCGCGGATTTTAAACCGCTCGATACGTCCAGAGTAAGGCTCGACAAACACCTTGTCGACAACGAACTGTTGATCCCTCAACTCCCTTGTCAATGTAGACTACCCTGTCAATCCCTCAACCTTTCTGTCGATATCGACCGTGGAATTCCTCCCCGTGTCCATCCCGTGTCGACCTCGACCGAACTTCGTGCTCCATCGACCTCTCAACAACACGACCTGCTCTAAACCTCTGGACGCCCGTGTCGACCTCTCGGACCTCGACGTCGACAACCTCAACTTAAACATCGAGGGGGGGGCAGTATCAGAGCTGAGGAGTTTGGCGAAGTCCATCTGCCAGAAGAGCTGTCAACCTACTTAGAGAGTCTGAACAAAGGAGACACAGACTCTGTTAACCGTGAGTCAAATTAATGCAAAGGGGGGAGCATGCACAGAGCGCACTGACGGGAGAAGGAGGCTGCGTGCACTGCGCGGCATTTATGGAGGCCATGCGCCATAAGAGGTCCAGGAACTCCCCTTCGGCTAGCCGCCACAGCGTAAGCTCTGCCCGCCGCTCTTCTGTGTGCTCGGCTTAGCACAGACCCCCGGCGAGTGTCTCTCCAAGGAGGAGGCGCTCGTCTTCCTCCAGAGCTTCGCCGGCGAGGGTGCAGTCTGCGTTCCTCCCTCCCCTGGGAGGAGAGCGTGATCCCCCAGATGAAGGTCCCAGAAACTGAGGTGTTCTTGCTCCAGATCTGCCAGACGCTCTGCTCCGCAAACTCCTCCAAGGCACAGGAGACAGGAAGCAGACAGGATTGCGTCTCTGATTAAAACAGTGAGGGAACTGTCACACAGGCTGGACTCCCAGCAACAGATGCTGCACTCTATGGCGGTATGCCTTCTGGCGGAAGAGAATGTTTCCCATCACCCTCAGCTGCCAACCCCACCAGAAGAAGTGCTGTCCCACGTGGTGTCGCACTAGGGCATATCAGATCCTCCATCCTTTACAGAGGAGACCGAGGTAGTGAGTTGCATGTCGGAGCACTTTTAAGGGCTGAGTTTGGAATTTAAAGCCCCAGTGAGATGTGTGGCTATGGCAGTGGACATTCCCTGGTGCCCCCAGGAAGAGGTTTTGAAAAAAAGGAAAAGAAGGGACTGGGATTTTTCCCACCAATAGGCGACTCGGTGTCCAGGCTGGTTCAGGCTAATGCCATATTAGGTTTTTTGCTCTAATAAACAACGCAGAAATATGGAAGCTATGCTGAAGAAAACGTATTCTGGAGAAACTTCCATCTTAATCCTGTACATGGATTACCTGACGGGACGCCTGAGGGAGCACCGGTCTATGATGGATGTGGAGGAGATGGGGCTAGTCAGCGCCTATATGACTGACTTGCTGCGAGAAAGGGTGAAGCCCATGGGGAGTTCCCTCGCAGCTATGGTTGCAGCCAGACGTCATCTGTGGCTGACGCAGGCGAAGCTCCAGGACAAGGAGAAGTCCATCCTCCTTGATGCTCCCATTACCCCGGGTCGGGTGTTCGGGAGACGGTGGAACTCTCTATCAAGCGGTCGGCGAAGGCAAAGGAGACAGCTTCCAAATATGCTGATCTCCAACAGGCTAGACAGCAGCCACAGCAGTGCCTATGGTTATCCCAGCAACCCGTCAGGCTGTGGCCAAGGCAGGGAAGGACTCAACCCAGGCTGCAACAGTCTAGTGGCTGGCAGCCTGAACAGCCATCTCGGCATATCACGATAAAATTGACAATGTCTCCCCAGGAGTGCATTTCCTGGCGATCCAGTTTCTGAAAGGTGTGAGACGCTTGAGACCACCAATAAAGGCCACAATTCCATCCTGGGACATCAAATTAGAGCTGAAAGGACTGAGCAGTGCTCCCTTTGAGCCCATCTCCACAACAGAACTCCGCTTCCTCTCACTCAAGGTAGCTATTCTTGTAGTGATAACATCGGCAAGGAGAAGTAATGAAATTCACGCCTTGTCTGTGGATAAAGCCTGTCTGATCTTCTCAGGAAGCAATGACAAAGTCACTCTCAGGACGAATCCGGCCTTCCTGCCCAAGGTTTTGTCGCCATTCCACATAAACCAGCCTGTTGTCCTGGTGTCTTTCCAACCCCCTCCACATGAATCGGATGAGGACTGCAGACTACACACACTCTGCCCTGTCTGGGCTTTGAGGTGCTATATGCGGAGGACTGCGCAGAGCCGCAAATCCGACCAGCTGTTTGTCTGCTACGGTTCCACCACCAGAGGACAGGTGATTTCAAAACAGCAAAAAGAAAGACAGCCATCACCCTTCAGGGGTGGCTCGGCCAGATGACCTTCCTGATGAAGAAATGGCAGGGAGCTGCAGTCAGGAGGAGACTTTTCACAGACGCCGGGGGCGGGTCTCCCTCCTGTCAGCAGGGCCCCTGTTGGGCAGCTTTGGTACATACTTTCACTGATTGACAGGTCAGAAGGCTCTTCCCATTAGGTAATGGCTGTCTTTCTTTTTCAGGGAACCGGGGTTATGATAATAACCTATTGTTTTCTGTTACTGAAGCATACGTTTCTGCCAGTATTGCTTCCTGTCCTGCTGATGCTAGCCCATCATTTGTCTTTATTAAATGTGACCTTCCAAAGACTAAAACAAACAGCTTCAGCAGCTCCTGCATTAATATCAAGACATCTTTAGCACCAACTCCAGTGATCATGAACGGACTCATTTAGTATGACATCACATCTGAACAGGAGATGCAGAACCTATTAAGCAGCGTGCTTACAGGACTTCACCACCCATGAAGAGCGAGCTTCAACAACAAATCTAGAATCTGCTGGAAAGGGGAAATATTGAGGAAAGTCAAACCCCCTGGGCATCGCCAGTGGTGCTTGTGAAGAAAAAGGATGGCACGTATCGCTTCTGCATTGATTATCGGAAACTGAACTCCATCACCATCAAAGATTCACATCCACTCCCACGCACAGATGATCTGCTGAACACCTTGGCTGGTTCCTGCCTGTTCAGTACAATGTACCTGTGTAGTGGATATCAGCAGGTTGAAATGGAGTAGAGTGATAAAGAAAAAACTGCCTTCACCACAGGATATGGGCTACATCATTGCAATGTAATGTCCATGAGCCTGTCAAATGCTCCACCCACTTTCCAGCAGCTTATGGAGTTGGTGATGAAGGGTTTACACTGGTCTACTGTGCTGATCTATTTAGATGACATCATCCTTTTAGCAAGTTACTTCCTGAGCATCTTAAGTCCTTAGAAGAGGTCTTCACTTGCTTCCGTCAGGTAGGACTAAAGCTAAAGCCTTCCAAGTGCTGTTTTGCAAGGAAGGAAGTGTCAGGACATGTCATTTCCATAGACGGGTTATGACCAGACCCCTGTAATACACAGAAAGTACTCAACTGGCCTACTCCAGTGACAGCTACTGAGGTATGTGCTTTTATAGGCCTATGTACTTACTATCACAGATTTGTGCAAAACTTTGCACATATAAGTCTCAATAGTACTAATATTCTTATTCCCACAGTATGACCAGCCATTCCTGTTGCACACCGATGCTTCTGGCAATGCTGTTGGGTCTGTATTGGCCCAAGTTCAGGATAGCACAGAACCTGCCATTGCATACGTTAGCCATGTACATTCGGCCCAAGAAAAGAGGTGGTCAACGTATGATCATGAGCATACGCAATATGCAATGAACATAGCAATTCAAAATACAATACATTTTACAATTGCTATGTTTGATGTAAATTGATATTTGTAATGATTGATGCCTTTACTAAACTGTATTTTTGCACTTTGTATTGCACTTATGTTGTAAGTCAGCCTGGATAAGGGCATCCAAGAAATCCAAAATAGTGAGCTTTATGCAATTGTGTGGTCTGTCCGCAATTTTCTACACTATTTGTCGGGGCAGCCATTTGTGATTATTACCGATCGCAAATCATTTCTCTTACCTGGTGAACTTTTGAGTAGAGGATATGACCTGCACCAGCATCAGCAGGCTGATCAGACAATACAGTAAGTGCTGCAATGGAAGAAACAGCAACGTAAACCCCCATACTGGAAGATTAGACATGGAGAACCAGCCTGTCAGCCAACATCAGCTCTGGAGAGAATATTGTCGTCTCCTGATTCACAGTGAGATCCTGGTACGCAGGATAAGGAATTACAAGGCCAAGGCAAATGTCTTTCTAGTTGTTGTTCCAGAGAGCCTTAACCTCATGTTCTTCCTTACCTACATGGGCATGTCTTAACAGGACACCTTGGAGCAGAGAAAACTCTGCAGAGAGCACTGCTGCTGGCCAGCGATGTAATGGACTTTTGTCAAAGATGTGAAGCTTGTCAATCTAGAAGGATTAAACTAAATTTAAACTTAAACTACACCCCGGTTTATAGCACCTTTACAACCTGTACTCACTGACAGGCCTTTCCAGAAGGTGGCAGCTGATATCACTGAGCTCCCAACAGCCAATAAAGGTAACAGATATATTTTAATAGTACAAGACTATTTCACTAAGTACATTAACCTTGCAAGTCCAGCTTGTAAAGCTCCTGTATTCCACAGAATCTGAGTGGGATGATCTCCTTAGCCAAATTGAACTTGCACACAATACAAGTGTGCATTGCAGTACAGGTTCACACCTTTCTATTTGGCTCATGGCCAGTGTTCCTGGGGCAAGGCGTAGCCAGAGCTGGGAGCCCCCACAGTCTCCATAAGAACACCTTATGCCTTAGAGGTAGTTGCCATAGACCATTTGTCCCTGGGCCATCCGGATGATTACTACCCTTATGTGCTCGTCATGGTGGACCTGTTCTCTCGATTTGCGTGGACAGTACCGGTGCAAGACCAGTCAGCTCCCACTAACAGTGAAGGTGTTGTGGAAGGTGGTGATGCAACCTTTTGACTGTCCTGAGCATCTCCACAGCAGCCTAGGGGCCAGCTTTGAATCAAAACTCATGGCAGATTTGGCAAATACATATGGGATAAGAAAGAGTGGGACCACAGGGCAATGGTGCTTGCGAGAGGCTGAGTCAGACCCTGCTCTCCCTGTTAGGGGCTTTGGGATAGGCCAAAAATAGTAAATGGCCTGAACGACTCCCTGAGCTTATCCATGCCTACAACAATATTGTGCATGAGACCGTGTGTTATTCCCCATTCTATTTAATGTTTGGTCAACAGGCACGGCTCCCAGTTGATGTAGCCTCTGGAGCATTGCTATCTACTATGCCCCAGACCTTGGAGATGTGGGTGGCCAGTCCTCACCAAAGGTTAAGTATTGCATATTTGAGTGTGGCAGGAGCATACAGGAGCGATATGGGAATCAATTATATCGGGGAGCCGTAAGTACCCCTTTTCTGCTGGTGTTTGTCCGCAATTTTCATCGCAGGGCCCAAGGCAAGTTGTCACCACATTGGGTCCCCGATCCCTTTGTGGTATTGGCAAGGTTGAGGGACAGGGGCCCAGTGTATCAGATTCAATCTGAGGGTAGGGAGGGTACGACATGTACTGTCCATTGGCGGCATTAGTATATAATACAGTATTAAATTATTATAATGTAGTATATGTATTATTATTTGAAGTGGAATACATATTTGTATATAAAACGGTATTAAACAAATTTAATGTAGTGTATACACCGATCAGCCATAACATTATGACCACTGACAGGTGAAGTGAATAACACTGATAATCTCGTTATCATGGCACCTGTCAGTGGGTGGGATATATTAGGCAGCAAGTGAACATTTTGTCCTCAAAGGTGATGTGTTAGAAGCAGGAAAAATGGGCAAGCGTAAGGATCTGAGCGACTTTGACAAGGGCCAAATTGTGATGGCTAGACGTCTGGGTCAGAGCATGTCCAAAACTGCAGCTCTTGTGGGGTGTTCCCAGTCTGCAGTGGTCAGTACCTATCAAAAGTGGTCCAAGGAAGGAAAAGCGGTGAACCGCCGACAGGGTCATGGGTGGCCAAGGCTCATTGATGCACGTGGGGAGCAAAGGCTGGCCCGTGTGGTCCGATCCAACAGATGAACTACTGTAGCTCAAATTGCTGGAAAAGTTAATGCTGGTTCTGATAGAAAGGTGTCAGAACACACAGTGCATCGCAGTTTGTTGCGTATGGGGCTGCGTAGCTGCAGACCAGTCAGGGTGCCCATGCTGACCCCTGTCCACTGCCAAAAGCGCCTACAATGGGCATGTGAGGACTGGACCACGGAGCAATGGAAGAAGGTGGCCTGGTCTGATGAATCACGAGTTCAAGGTGTTGAGTTGGCCTCCAAATTCTCCAGATCTCAATCCAATCAAGCATCTGTGGGATGTGCTGGACAAACAAGTCCGATACATGGAGGCCCCACCTCGCAACTTACAGGACTTAAAGGAACTGCTGCTAACGTCTTGGTGCCAGATACCACAGCACACCTTCAGAGGTCTAGTGGAGTCCATGCCTCGATGGGTCAGGGCTGTTTTGGGTGCAAAAGGGGGACCTACAAAATATTAGTCGGGTGGTCATAATGTTATGGCTGATCAGTGTATATTATTAGTAGAAGTGGAATAAGTATTTGTATATAATACAGTATAAAAATAATAAAGATTTTGTAAGAGAACAAGACTGCATGTTTTCACATGGAGACTAATACACATTGCCTTTGATGATGAAATGCAGTGGGGGGGGACAATTAACACTTTCATTAGCAAAATCATAGATTTTGATTGTGTGAGAAAGTATCAAGTTGGTGCTGAGTTGGTGGATGTCCCATCTCCAGAATTATGTTTTTATTCGGTTTTTTTTTTAGATAACACAGAGCATCTTAATACATATTATTGCCTGCTAGCACTGACCAGTCTGCTGGTTGCTACACAGCCTTGGCTTTGGTCCTAGATTCCAGCATGATCAAAAGCAGAAGTATATTATTATTATTTTGCTTGGTTTGCATTTTCCATACATGGAGTTGTTTTTCATCAAACTTTGTATATGAATCCCTGTCAGATGTTGGTCTAAATTCATACTCTTGGGAGCTTTGGTTCTCAGAAGGCCTTGGTCATGAAACCACTGATAAGTGACTCTGGACTCTAAACATTGAACAGACAGGGAAATACATTCTCATTGAACACACAGAGAAATACACTCCCTCTGTCTTACAAGTGGGAGAGTATTCCTCTGTGAGTGCAGTCATAGTGTATTTCTGTGTGTTCAGTGTGTATTTGTCTTTCAAAAATGAAGTCTAGAGTCAGATATCAGTGGTTATCTTGTAATTGAGTGATGCTTGTGTTTGGGAGCATTAGTAATATAATATCCTCTCTGAGAAGGGCAAAAGTGACATTTAAAAGCACCATAGTTTAAGTGAAGGATTTTATAGTCCTCAGTGAGAGTTTGTCTGTGTGGTCAGTGGGAGTGTATTTCTCTGTATGTTCAGAGAGAATGTATATATATTTGTCTTTAGTAGAAATATATTTCTGTATGTTCAGTAAGAGTGTACTGTTAGACTAAAACACCCTTCTCTTATATCCTGCACTTAAACTCTTATGCTTATACATGTGCCTTTTGTCCCTCTCAGTGGGGATATTGCTGACACTCCCAAAACACAAACCGACTGCATCACTTCAGTCAGACAATTACAAGTTAACCTGTATAGACTTTCCATTCTTGCTTCAGTAAAGTTTTTCATCTAGTCTAAGAAACATAGCTGCAGAGATATCAAAAAATATTTGATTTCAACATTGACCTTTGTCTTAGATTCCAGAGAATTATTGTTCCAGTGACAAACTCCAGCGTGATCAAAAGCAGAAGTATATATATATATATTGTTTTTTTCTTAAATTTTCCTTTCTTTGCATGTTCCTTGTTATATGGAGTTCTTTTTCATAAGCAAATTTTATCAGATATTGGCCTAAATTCAAAGCTATAGAGCCATACAAAAGGACTGTCCATGTGAGCAACACAAATAACTGACTTGGGATGTTTTTGAAAGAAAAATGCTCCTTTTCACTGAACACACAGAGACATATACTCTCGCTGAACACACAGAGAAATACTCTCCCACTGAACATACAGAGAAATACACACATTAACACTGACTCAGGACATGCTCATCAGCGTGTGGTATAATGGTATCCTGTTGAGAAATCACTCATGCCCACTGTGCAATATCAATCAATCAATCAATTTATATTTTAGTATAGCTCCCTTTGCAGGGTAGCCACAGAGTGCTTTACAGTTTGAAAACAGACAAACAAAAACTAATAAAATAAATAAACCTTGAATAGTTAAATAAACCATTAGGTACAGAGGAGAGAAAAACTTTAAACTCCTATGATAGTAGATTGTTATTGGAGAAAATACATCTCTGGGGATACATGGCTTAATCCAAGGCCTAATGGTTATCTCCCCTCAAGGCAGTAAATTTCTGTGTACAGCAGCAAGAAGCTCTGCCAATGGTGCTGTTGGCTGTGGTCTTTCCCTCTGGTGGGGGCCCCATTTGATTCACCAGACCTCAATCCAATAGAACATTTGTGGTTCCAAATCAAGAAGGTAGTTCACAAACTGAAACCAGAGTCTGCCTGGAGGAATGGTCAAACCCCCCCCCCCCCCAAGAAGTCCCAGAACTTCATAGAACACTACAGGAGACGTTGTGGCAATGTAATCCATTAACAAGTATAAACTATAAGGGTGTGAATAACTGTGACCCTGCTGTTTTCTGTAATAAAATAATTTCAGTAGTTTACAACACCAATTGTGATTTGGTGTGAGGTTTAAATGTAAATAGGTTTGGATTTACTCACTTGACTGAGACAAACCTCCAAAAGAGTAAAGCCGGTTGCTGTACCACCAGTGCAGAATTTATGCTCATGGTATATAAGTGCTTGTTTGATGTCCCTAAGGTATGATCTAATGTATACAGTGAGGGAAATAATATTTGATCCCCTGCTGATTTTGTACGTTTGCCCACTGACAAAGAAATGATCAGTCTATAATTTTAATGGTAGGTGTATTTTAACAGTGAGAGACAGAATAACAACAAAAAAATCCAGAAAAATGCATTTCAAAAAAGTTATAAATTGATTTGCATGTTAATGAGGGAAATAAGTATTTGATCCCCTATCAATCAGCAAGATTTCTGGCTCCCAGGTGTCTTTTATACAGGTAACGAGCTGAGATTAGGAGCACTCTCTTAAAGGGAGTGCTCCTAATCTCATCTCGTTACCTGTATAAAAGACACCTGTCCACAGAAGCAATCAATCAATCAGATTCCAAACTCTCCACCATGGCAAAGACCAAAGAGCTGTCCAAGGATGTCAGGGACAAGATTGTAGACCTACACAAGGCTGGAATGGGCTACAAGACCATCGCCAAGCAGCTTGGTGAGAAGGTGACAACAGTTGGTGCTATTATTCGCAAATGGAAGAAACACAAAATAACTGTCAGTCTGGGTTTCCATGCAAGATCTCACCTCGTGGAGTTTCAATGATCATGAGAACGGTGAGGAATCAGCCAAGAACTACACGGGAGGATCTTGTTAATGATCTCAAGGCAGCTGGGACCATAGTCACCAAGAAAACAATTGGTAACACACTACGCCATGAAGGACTGAAATCCTGCAGCGCCCGCAAGGCCCCCCTGTTCAAGAAAGCACATGTACAGGCCCGTCTGAAGTTTGCCAACATCTGAATGATTGAGAGGAGAACTAGGTGAAAGTGTTGTGGTCAGATGAGACCAAAATCCAGCTCTTTGGCATCAACTCAACTCGCCGTGTTTGGAGGAGGAGGAATGACCCCAAGAACACCATCCCCACCGTCAAACATGGAGGTGGAAACATTATGCTTTGGGGGTGTTTTTCTGCTAAGGGGACAGGACAACTGCACCGCATCAAAGGGACGATGGACGGGGCCATGTACTGTCAAATCTTGGGTGAGAACCTCCTTCCCTCAGCCAGGGCATCGAAAATGGGTCGTGGATGGTATTCCAGCATGACAATAACCCAAAACACAGCCAAGGCAACAAAGGAGTGGCTCAAGAAGAAGCACATTAAGGTCCTGGAGTGGCCTAGCCAGCCTCCAGACCTTAATCCCATAGAAAATCTGTGGAGGGAGCTGAAGGTTTGAGTTGCCAAACGTCAGCCTTGAAACCTTAATGACTTGGAGAGGATCTGCAAAGAGGAGTGGGACAAAATCCCTCCTGAGATGTAGTTGGCCACCAGGTTTGCACACAAGAAACGTCTGACCTCTGTGATTGCCAACAAGGGTTTTGCCACAAAGTACTAAGTCAAAGGGGTCAAATACTTATTTCCCTCATTAACATGCAAATCAATGTATAACTTTTTTGAAATGCATTTTTCTGGATTTTGTTGTTGTTATTCTGTCTCTCACTGTTAAAATACACCTACCATTAAAATTATAGACTGATCATTTCTTTGTCAGTGGGCAAACATACAAAATCAGCAGGGGATCAAGTACTTTTTTCCCCCACTGTATATAGTCAGCAGCTCAATTTGGAGTGGCTGGACAATTATTCAGCGATGTGAACAGCTTGGGTGAAAATTTGATGAAGATGATGGAACTAGTTATGATGTCCATTTTTATCAATGAACTGTATTTCCATGTGTGTGACTCCTGTTTATTCAGGGGTATCCATAAATCTGGACGGAACTGCATATACTACTACTGAACACACAGAGAGAAATACACACTGAGATCCTATCAGGCTATACTGAGCAGGGAGGGTGGAGACAGACTGACTGACTAAGTTAAATAAAGGGAAGTCACTCAGTCAGAGTACTTGAGAGGGACACACAGTCTATATATGAGTAGAGTGGACAGGCATCAGTCAGTGTAGCACACAAGGTCACGAAGTCAGACAGTTAGTCACTACAATGGACAGTGCGAAAGAAATGCAGTGTCTCTGTGTGTTAATATCATTCCTGCTAGGTGAGTCACATTCTAAATAGAATCAGTTTGTGTGTATTACAGTGTGTCAATACAGTACCATATTTGTTACAGGCTGTCACTACAGTACAGTAGTGTTACAAAATTTCGGAATGCTACAGTAGAGTGTATGTGTTACAATGTGGATAGTGCCTCAGTGCCTCTCTGCCTCTCTCTCTCTCTCTCAGGGACTCAGTCAGCTGCCACGCAGACTAACATCCAACAGGTGGAAGGCATTGTGGGAGGCAAAGCCACTTTTGAAGCCAGAGTATTGGCAGGACTTTTTAAACACACAGAAAGCAGAAGCACTATTGCAAGGGTGTCCAGTGGGGGGAGCCTCACTGTCTATCCAGAGAGATTCAGGGGAAGAGTGCGCTGGGACAGTGAGACTGGCTTCTTCTACATCACAGAGCTCAATACACAAGACACGGGGTATTACACAGTTCACAATACAACCGGAAGTGGCTCAATCACAACCTTTCACCTGGCTGTGTACAGTAAGTGTCATTGCTGTGGTCTGTGTGTCTGTGAGAGTTGATGTGTGTACTGTTCTGTACTCAGCTGTGCCTCTCTGTGTGGGAATGTCTGTTGTGTGCTGTACTGTCTAAATCTCTGTGTGAGAGTATCTGTGCAAATCTGTGAATCAGAGAGACATATAGAGGGTTAATACAGTGCAGTACAGACACACGGACAGACTGATGACACAACACTATTTTATGTTCTGCTGGGTGAGTCACATGTTCTAAATAGAATCAGTGTGTGTTAGTGTCAGTATAGTACAATACACTGTGTAGTAGAGCATGTCAGTTCAGTACAGTGTGTTAAAGTGTGTCAGTACAATGTAATGTGTGTATGTCAAAGTGTGTCAGTACGGCACAGTATGTGTTACAGTGTGTAAGTACAGTAAAGTGTGTGTATGTTAAAGTGTGTCAAAAATGTAGAGTCTCTCTTAGTGCAGTGATAATGTACTGCCATCTCCCATCAGTGATTGTGTCTGCACTATACTGTATCCCCCCCACCCCTCCCCTCTCTGTTTCAGCGACTCAGTCAGCTGCCACGCAGACTAACATCCAACAGGTGGAAGGCATTGTGGGAGGCAAAGCCACTTTTGAAGCCAGAGTATTGGCAGGACTTTTTAAACACACAGAAAGCAGAAGCACTATTGCAAGGGTGTCCAGTGGGGGGAGCCTCACTGTCTATCCAGAGAGATTCAGGGGAAGAGTGCGCTGGGACAGTGAGACTGGCTTCTTCTACATCACAGAGCTCAATACACAAGACACGGGGTATTACACAGTTCACAATACAACCGGAAGTGGCTCAATCACAACCTTTCACCTGGCTGTGTACAGTAAGTGTCATTGCTGTGGTCTGTGTGTCTGTGAGAGTTGATGAGTGTACTGTTCTGTACTCAGCTGTGCCTCTCTGTGTGGGAATGTCTGTTGTGTGCTGTACTGTCTAAATCTCTGTGTGAGAGTATCTGTGCAAATCTGTGAATCAGAGAGACAGAGAGACATATAGAGGGTTAATACAGTGCAGTACAGACACACTGACAGACTGATGACACAACACTATTTTATGTTCTGCTGGGTGAGTCACATGTTCTAAATAGAATCAGTGTGTGTTAGTGTCAGTATAGTACAATACACTGTGTAGTAGAGCGTGTCAGTTCAGTAGAGTGTGTTAAAGTGTGTGTTAAAGTGTGTCAGTACAATGTAATGTGTGTATGTCAAAGTGTGTCAGTACAGCACAGTATGTGTTACAGTGTGTAAGTACAGTAAAGTGTGTATATGTTAAAGTGTGTCAAAAATGTAGAGTCTCTCTTAGTGCAGTGATAAGGTACTGCCATCTCCCATCAGTGATTGTGTCTGTACTGTACTGTATCCCCCCCACCCCTCCCCTCTCTGTTTCAGCAACTCAGTCATCTGCCACCCAGAGTGACATCCAACAGGTGGAAGGCATCGTGGGAGGTGAAGCCACTTTTGAAGCCAGAGTATTAGCAGGGCTTTTTAAACACACAGAAAGCAGAAGCACTATTGCAAGGGTGTCCAGTGGGGGGAGCCTCACTGTCTATCCAGAGAGATTCAGGGGAAGAGTGCGCTGGGACAGTGAGACTGGCTTCTTCTACATCACAGAGCTCAATACACAAGACACGGGGTATTACACAGTTCACAATACAACCGGAAGTGGCTCAATCACAACCTTTCACCTGGCTGTGTACAGTAAGTGTCATTGCTGTGGTCTGTGTGAGTTGATGTGTGTACTGTTCTGTACTCAGCTGTGCCTCTGTGTGGGAATGTCTAAATCTTTGTGCAAGAGTATTGGTGTGTGTGTGAATCAGAGAGATAGAGGGATAATACAGTACAGCAAAGTATGTGTTACAGTGTGTCATTACAGTATAGTGTTAGTGTGTCACAAAAAGTAGAGTCTCTATAAGTGAAATGATAATGTACTGCCATCTCTCTGTTTCAGCGACTCAGTCATCTGCCAGCCAGACTGACATCCAAGAGGTGAAAGGCATTGTGGGAGGCACGGCCACTTTTGAAACCAGAGTATCCATAGGGCTTATTAAACACACAGAAAGCAGAAGCACTATTGCAAGGGTGTCCAGTGGAGGGAGTGTCACTGTGTATTCAGAGAGGTTCAGAGGGAGAGTGCGCTGGGACAGTGAGACTGGCTTATTCTACATCACAGAGCTCCAAACACAAGACTCTGGGGAATACACAGTACTAAATGTAGCAGGATATTCTCTCACCACCTTCCACCTGTCTGTGTATGGTAAGTGTCAGTGTTGTGCTGAATGTCTCTGTGAGAGTCATTTTTGTTGGTGTGTGTGTGTGTGTGCATACTCTAATGTACCAATCTGTGCATTATTTTATTTTATTTTTGTTTATCCCCCAAACTTTTTATTATTAAGTGGCAGGCTTATGCACATCTACCTGGTGCCCTAGCAAGCAAATTTACCACCACACACTGACTCTACCGTACATTTACACTGCAGGAGGGGAGATTACAGACAAAGCTTCTTTAATTTATAGTGACTTTAGGAGACAGTGGCAGTACTACAGGACACATAGGCCACTAGAGGGATTGAAGCCTCTCTTTTTCTCTCTCTCTCAGCCCAGCATGAAGTCCAGCAGGTGAAAGACATAGTGAGAAGAGTGGGCCCTGTTGAAGCCAGAGTATCACAGGGGTTTGTTAAATACAAATCTGAAGGTAGGTTCAGAGGAAGAGAGTATTGTTGTCAGTCAGTGTCAGTGTGTATGTACTACATTTTATTAACTGTTTTTATTGGAGAAGTATTTTACATTTCAAAATTAAAAACATACAAAATTTAAATACTTATTAAATAATTAAAAAACAATTCTAAAATCACTTAAAACTTTTTAAAATCTTAACGTGATTTAAATTAAACCAAAAAATACAAGAACTCATAATACTTGTGCAATAAATCATTCAGAAAAGATGCGTTTACAAGGCAAATTGCCAAAACAACAAAAAAGGTCGAATGCATTGAAATTAACTTAAAATGCACCAGATAAATCAATAAACAAATAAAACCATACAATAAAAACAAAACCAAAACAATACAATTTATTAACACTCTCTCTCTCTCTCTCTCTCTCAGGGTTAATCACTGCAGGTTGCAGTGCGACCCCAGTCCACTGGAGGGCACTGTATGTATTCTCTGTGATCAGTGTGCTGGCAGTGCTGCCTGTGGTTTAGGTCACAGTGGAACTGAAAGAGCAGCAGGAGAGGTACCTGTCCCTGTCTGTGTGTAGCCACTTGGCCCCTAACTCTGCATTTATTGAATACAGCCAATACATTAATATAGTTGTTTGTCTGTTATTAGGTTTCTGTACAGTAATTAAATAACCCCTCCTCCTCACCTTCTACCGATCTCTCCATCTCTCAATCCCCTTGGAATCTACCATAATCTCCCCCTCTTCTTCCACTAAGAATTTAGGAGTCATCCTTGAAACTGCTCTATCTTACTCTCAGCACATCTCCATGCTGACACATAGTTGCCAATTCCTCCTGAGCAACATACACTGAATCGGCCACTTCCTCAACAACAACTCAACTCAGCTCCTCGCCCAGACCTGTGTTATTTTCTGCGTGCATTACTGCAACTCCGTCCTGACTGGCCTGCCCACAACTACTACCCACCAATTCTCTATGCACTGATTTGCACATGGTACTCCATTGCTCCTTACCTTTGCCCCCGGTCTGCTTCCCATCCTCCAGAGCCCACTCCTTTTCAACCCATGCCCCTAAGTGGTGGAACAGCATTTCCAATGAGGTCAGGATAGAAGATTGTAGCAGTTTATTCTCCGGAGCTGTTCAGACTTTTTTTTTTTTACTTTATATAACTATGCTTCCTTATGCTCCTGGTTACGTATTCCTTTTGTAGAACTCCTGTTGTTTACTGTGATATCTCCTATTCCCCCTCCCTTTAGCACATATGCAGGACTTCACTGCATCATGTCTGCACTTGTTACCTCTTTGAAGTTGGATGTATGCTTTGTAGTTTTTATATACATTTTTTGTCACTTAAATTGTACTTTGTATGGATTATACTACTTCAATTGAATTTTGTACTGATTTGTATCACTGTGCTTTTGTAATGCTTGTGTTAACTAAGTCATCCTGGATAAGGGCATTTGCTAATAAAGAAATAAATACATTTATATTTCAACTGCTGTCTCTTTCTGTTTGTTCTCCTGCAGGAACGAGATTTGGTAGGAAAAGGTAGGGCAGAGGTTCTACAAGACAAATTTAAAGAGTTAGGAAAAAAACTAAAGAGCAGAACCTCCATGGTAGATTTCTCTGAAATACTTCCGGTACCACGTGCATGGCCAGGGAGACAGGCAGAGATTAGAATGTCCAACACGTGGTTGAAATCCTGGGAAGAGGGCTTTAGATTTATGGGTCATTGGTCTTTATGGACATAGCTCTTGGAGCTAAAACTAATGCAAGGAGGGGGGGCACTCTTGAGCAATGAGCGAGTAAGCTTGCGCAAATGCTTTTATAATTTAGGGGTTAGAATGTTTTTTTAATTATTATTCCTTTACTTTGAAAAACACATTTCAGTGGCTCGCTCGAAGTCTAAGTTATTAAAATGCCCAGTACAAGAGGAATGAGAGACCGTCTGAGAGACCGCACCACTCTGTACTACTGGCCGCTGCTACTCAATTGCAGACCAACGTCACTGTGCTTGAGGCCATATCCTTACTCCACACTAAAAGTGTTTAGCTTAATTCATAAATATGTGCCACTATTGATGCACGGATTGACACAGTTTATTTTTCTAAGGGGAGAGGTTGCTGCTCTACGGAAGGACACACAGACTTCGATTGCAGCTTTGCGTGCAGTTTCTGACACACACACTAACAAACTGGGAGACCTGGAGCAAACACTTTAATAAAGAGCTGTTTGGTCCGTAGCCCGGAGTCTGTGCCTACTCTGAACCCACCAACGCTCAAAAGTGTTACACTACTTTTATTAAAGCTGCACAATCTCTTCTTCTGTGTGTGTGTGTGTGTGTGATGTGACAGAGAGGGGGAGAGAGAAGAAATAGATGGTAAAAAATGAAAGGGAGAGAGTCAGGAGAAGATAAGACCAAAAGAGCTTTAAACTATTTTGAAAAGGACTATTTGATTACAACAGTTTTCATATTCTCTTATATTATATCATTGTAACAGGCACCCTGTTTAATACACCACTGGTTTTAGCCCGGCCCATGTGTATGCCCATAACTGGGATGACATTCAGTTTAATTCAAACGTTTTAGCTTTATCTAATTTGAATTCGCATTACCTCATTTTGGGTGGAGACTTTAAATTGCACTTTATCTTCTTCTTTGGATCGCTCTTCTTCAAAAACTGTAGTGCCTTCCAAATGTGCTTCTCTTATTAAGTATTTCCTTGAGAAATATGCAATATGCGAACCATGGCGTTTTATTAACCCTATGTCCCATTGATATTCAATCCATCTTGGATTCTCATGGAAGCCACCTCCTGTAAAACAGTTTAATCAGCTCTGTTGTGCTCTTCCCTCCCACTTTCTTTTACTAAGCTCAACACCAACCCTCTTGTTAGACAATGCCTTAGGATTTGGATTTAGTTCATACGGTCTTTTGGTCTAAAGTCTCATGCGTGCGCCATTATATGGTAACCACCTTTTTTCTCTGGGTGATGGAGCCTTCCATAACTTGCTCACTCAAGACGTGTCCGTAAGCGTCCGTCCCGCCCACTGAGGACATGATTCGCTATCAGCAGCGGAGGTGTGCGTTTGACTTGTACAGGGAAGCGGGAAGAGGGATACATTGTGTCGGAAGATATAATCTCAAGTGCCGTGTGCGATCATGAAGATGGAGTGAAATCCACGTACAGAAACAATGAAATGTTTTACTGCTTACAGTTAAAATCCGAGTGCATTAAACACTTGCATTTCACAGGACCGGTGCAGTGCCGTGACTAGTTAAAAAACTGAAGGATAATAATCGGATCGTAGCAGCCGATGTTATTAATATTTTATGATCAGCTGGCCGGTGTTTCAGGCTGTGTGAATGGTGTGCAGGACAATCCGCAGAGACAGAATGAAGGCGAACACGATTCAGTTAACGTGTGCCCATTTACAAGATAAATTAATGATTAAATAAATACAGCAGATCTGGGTTTCCCTCTAAAACATAAGGACTGGTTTAATAAATGCGTCCATAAACGCCATGACTGAGACGTGCACACTTTAGTTAAATTAAACCTGCTATATTGTAGCTGGATAATTAATCGTTAAACGTGTGTATTTTGTTTCAACTGTAACTTGCCCTGGTTAAGGACGTCTGATAAGTGAATTATAAAACATACGGCAAGTAGTATCGTTTGCAGTTACAAATCTGTAGCACAAAGAATAAAACGCACAAAAAAGTCCTCTCCACGTCAGGCTGTGTCGCTCGTAGTGTTTCCCGTCTCCGGTTTTAAAACGAAACACAAACCAAACCCACAGTCGCTGCTCCTCCATCAGAGGGACGGATTTCACAGCGGCCTGTTTTTGCCAAAAAAAAAAAAGCTCTGGGACGCGTCTAAGGACCAGTGCTGCCAGGGTTACGGTTTTCCCGCACAATTGGGCTATTTTGAAAATGCAGTCCCGGGAAAAAATACAAGAGCCGCGGGTTGCGTTTTTTTGGGCTACTTTCATAATGTGCCGCGGCCGCAAAAATGTTTGCTTGTGAACAAAGAAAAACGAAAATTGGATGGTTTCTTTATGGGTATTGATCCCCGGAATGAATATCTGGCAACCCAGGACCGCTGCAGCTGTGAAAGGCAGCGGTACCGTGGAAGTAGTCAGTGACAGTGTGAAGTGTTGGTTGGTCTGCGGATGAACAGTCAAGCAGCATTATAAAATGACAGGTAAATGGGTCAAATACGCAAATACGGAACGAAATATCGCAAAGAATGGGAGACAGAAAAAGGATTGATGGAATGGATTCAAAGTGTTCCAAATGATGATAAAAGAGCATTCTGCAAATGTGAAAAAAAAAAAACCACCTCCTTTCTCAAATGCCAGAACTTTATTTGACACAGGCAGTTTTTTTTTTTTTTTCTCGAAGAACTAAATGTTACACTAAAGGAGGCAGAGTTACAGCTGGCTGCTCATGCTGCCTGCCACTCAAGCACCTTAACTGTTGATCATTTAGGAAGCGTTGTGGAAGACATTTCCAAGAAAGGGATCAGTTTACACAGAACGAAATGCACAGCTCTAATTGTAGATAGTTCTGTTCAAAGCTGTAATTGAAAGGAGGCGGCACAGTTAGGCATCATAAAATGTAACAAGAAAATGTTCTGAAAAAAAGAGAAGACAAAAAAAGAACAAAAACAAAGGACAAGTGTTCAAGTTCATCCAGTAAGCATATTGTTAATAACCTTGGTAATAGCTAGTTTTTGTTAATTGAGTTTTCACGTGTAGGTTAATTTCATATTGTCACTTGTGTTTTGACAACAACAGCAAGTATGGAGAGAAGAGAAGAGAAAAAAGTAAGTACAAGTCACATATACTGTAGCTACAAGTATTTGTAATGGTCTTGACGAGGATAAGAATATTAAAAGAGAACATGTTCTTGTTTTTCCTTGACTGTATAAGGGTTGTGTAAAAAAAAAAAAAAACAATGTGATGTAAAAATTGTAGAAAGGTAAGAGAAGTCAAAACCTCTGGCTTAGAGAAATCCAAATTTATGGATGGCAATGTCAGTTGAACACATGACAGTGTTATTCATATTTATCAGATTTTAAAAGAATTTATCATGCAAAGATTGTAAAATTTAAATCAGATTGATTTTCTGAAACATGTATTGGCAAATTAGACAAACTGAACAAATTATCAAATTACTACATTTAATTAGGGCCTACTACATTTTAGCTTAGCTGAAACCATCAAAATAGGATTTTAAACAATAGCAATGGTAAACATTTATTTTAAGGCTTTTTATGTGAATCCAGCAGTTGTCTCTGATTGGACAGGAAACAATTGGGCTACTTTTCATTCCTTTTGGGTGGGTTTTGAGTTGTCATTGGGCTGGAATTTTTTCTTGGACCTGGCAACCCTGCTGAGGACGGACACATCCGGCACAGCATGTCATGGCATGGACGCTTAAGACCAGTGCCTTTGTTCCACTGGCTTAAGTCTATGAATCAGTTATACATTAGTAATTATTTTGCTTTTTTTTTTTTTTTTTTTTTACACAGCTGTCAAAAATGTGGCATTCCCCAAAATATTTGTCTTCGATACTTACAGGTTTGGAGTTTTGTCCAGACCAGAACGACACAATTTCCATGCATGCCTCCTAAATCTGCTGTTGATTCCATATTAAATGTATAAGGTGAACCCAAAGGTGCTAGATCTAGAATATATGCTATTATTTCTTCATGCGACATCCTTCTCTCTCCATTAAAAACAGTGAGCATGACCTTGATGTAGAGCTACCTCAAACTTGTCCCTTTTAGAACAATATTTTTGACTCTCTAAAATATTTTAATTACCCATTGACCCATCCCCACTGTTAGCACTTTTTGGAGTAGTGTCTTAAAACACCCCTTTTAACAGACTCCAATTGGATAGTTTGGCATTTACCACATTGTTAGACACCTTATTTGACTCAATTGGAAACAATCTACCCCTCCCTCATACATAGGATTAGGGATGTTATGCAGTTAGAAATTAGAGAATTTAATTTACTTTGAGTGGGGCAACTAAAACATTCTATACTACATGGCGCCCTTTCTTGTCCTATGTTGAACAACTCCAGTACCTCTCAGAGGACTAAATGTGTTTTCTGTCCCAACCACTCCTGTGGCTCTGTACGAGTAATTGTTGCGATTTCGTATTATTAATATTCGTGGGATTGATCATGGAGTGTATAGTTATTTTGTATTTACCTTAAGTGCTGCATCAAGTGCTGCTCTAATAAATCACTTGGTCATTGATCATTGTTTTATGCATGCGTCACACCCTAGTGGGTGCTTAGGGGCGACTACGCTACCCGACCACGCCACCTCCTTTGTTATACGAGGGAGGAGCTCGTCTACCCACTCCAATACTCTCCCCGGCAGGCGCGACAGAACCCCAAGACACTCACACAGGCAGGTAAAATATATTTAACAAGTTCTAGATAGGGCACGAAGACTGTCCTGGATAAAATGTACAGAATTATATAAAAAGTAACCATGTACAACCTAACTAAAACCGCCTTTAATTAGTAGGGGCAATAAAACGCTAAAAACCCTATCCAAACAAAACCAAAAATTAGAAAAAGGAAACCAATAAAATCCTATAAAACTACCATTTCTTATAATTATATCTTCTGTACAAAAGACACTAATAATTCTTCCTCTCGCAGATATGATCAACACTACAATCACACAGGCAAGTCGGTTCCAACTTCTCATTCTCGCAGCCTGACAGCACCCCGCTGGCCAGACGGACAGCCGCAGACTGGAAATGGAAGACCTCAAGGAAGGAGAACAATTAATGCTCACAGGCCATTCCTTGCCACGACTCTGCAATATGATCGACAATAATATTCTCTTTTCTCTAGATATAGCTAAACGTGGCGAATACCAAGGGAGAGGGGATGCACCCAGTTCCAAATAAAGCCGAGTTCAACAGTACTAATGCGTATGGCTCTTAATTTCCGTGCTCCAAGCCGCTTCACTCGTACTCTCACTAATTACCACTCTGTTACACATACAGTCAACAAAAACCCATGGACTTCGCTGCTCGAAGCTCTCGTCGTCACTGCTCTGCTGCCAAGTCCTTAATATATCTCATCGCCGTCTCCGGATTCAGAGTCTCCGTTGTACTATTTCTAATAAACTGGAAGATAAAGAGTTCATCAGTCCTGCAAAAGTCTCCTCTGCTCCCCTCTCCAGCACCGGCTTGATTTCCGCGTCCCGCTGTTCACTACCTAGCAAGCCATTCTGTCTGTGAACCACTGTGTCCTCCCCTCACTGACCGATCCCTCTCAGTTTATATGTCCAAAGCAGAGAACCAGGGTACAGGTGAAGGTGATTGGGAGAGATTATGCAGGTAGGTCCAGGTGAGAATGTATCTGGTGGCATGTGCTGGGCCTTAGAAACAATAAAACAATTAAAAACCCAATAACCCAATTAAACACAGAAAATAATACAACAAAAATAAGAAAGTAAAAGAACATACTTCATAAATGAAAATAAACATAATCAATTTAAAGTGCACACAACAATATAAAAGTGAAAGAAACAAATACAATAATTAACTAATTAACGCCTGTGACATATGTGCTCTCTGTTGTTGTGTGTATTATTTTTTATTTTAAAAAAATATTATTATTATTATTATTTGTTTTGGGATGTATATGGAAAAAATGAATACAAATATTTGAATAAAATAAAATAATGCAAAGGGCTTTTTCAATACTTTCAAAACAGCAAGGGGTCAATGAAGAAGGAAGTGAAACAGATAATGGGCAAAAATTCAAGTATCAAGTATTGTTTACAAAAAAAAAACAGATAACATGCCACAGGTTAACAATCAGTCCAGTCAAACTCTAAGAGAGATCAGGATAAATGAGGAAGAGGTAGTAAAGGGACTAGCAGAATTAAAAACAATTTAAGACCATCGTATTGTATGTATTTTTATGATGTTTAATTGTATTTTAATGGATATACGTGTTCGATTGGCTAGGGCAAGGTGTTTATAGTGTGTTTATTTGGCTTTAGTATGTATTGTTTAATTTATTTTCGTGTACACATATTTAAAAGAAATGCAGTACATTATCCGACTTAAAGTAATATTGCAATGATTTGCAATGGGTAAAGTTTAAAACCAAAATCTTTCTGTATGAACACATGTAGTGCGTACAGTTAAATAAATAAATACATATGTGTGCCAACAAGGTGTAAAGAGAAGCCCGCCCAATATAATGTCAAGACTCAGCCCCCCATTGAGAAGAGGCTGGCGCAGACCCTGCGATCAAGGATCCAGTCTATAAATAATAAATATAATCCACTGATGCTTGGCCTTCTATCTCACGGAGTAAAGACTGCAGGTGCGATTTTACAGCCGGGCGGGTTTCTGATAGACGACTTGATTCATAGCGCAGATTTTCTAATCAAGTAAAAAAATATATATATGTTAGAGATAGAAACGCCCTTTCTAGTAAACTGCAATATTATTGTCTGAAGCCGTTTTGTGTGAGCCTGGATTTGTATTGGTTAAAATAGGCGAGTCTGCTCCGATTGGCTAGAAGGACTGAAGTGGGTTTGGCACAGAGCATGATTGACACTTGGTCTGTTCATCTGGAAGTTTGTCTGTTCGTCTGGAAGTTCATCGGGCCGTCTGAAAGTTTGCATGGAAGTTGGTCTGTTTGTCTATTTGTCTATTACTACTGTATGGCCAAATTGATTAATTTCCAAATGAATTTCTGAGCGAACTACCAAATTGACGGGTGAACACTTTTGGCACAAACGGCGTTCCATAGGGATCGACGTCTGCCAACCAAAGACAGGAGTGGAGTTAAAAGAACTGGGCAAAGCGCAATTTGACTAATTAATGAGCTGTGTGAGTGGACATTCTTTTTAACCTTACCCGTTCCCCAGACTGTTTGTTGCAATTGTTTGTATGGCCTTTACTTGTATTGTTTTTACCTGAGTATTAATTGCTAATCTCATTTGGGGTGGGGGTTTGAGTTACTGGCCTCTTGGGAGGGTAGTTTGTAGGGTTTATTATTGTGGAGGTTGGTTTGGATGTGTGTATTCCATTTGGTATTTTGGTAATGGTTTATCTTTAAAGTGATTTGGTTTTGGAGTTGGTTTGTTTTCATTTATCTTAATTTTAGAGGACCTCTCTGAGGTCCAGTTATTTTGACCTCCATCCAAAGTTTGTAGAGGTGTATAGGCAGGGAAGTAAAAGGGTAGAAGGGATTTTAAAGTAAGTGGCTATTTATGTGTGATTAATAAAGGCCGTTTTTATTTACTTATGTCTCCCTGATTACTCCTCATCGACTGTACTGTGTATTGCTCACCTTTGCGGACCTCTCCTGTATACTAAAGGTAGTGGCAGCGATTACGTTACCCAGGGTGGGTGTAAATAGATTTCCCCCCCCCCCCCATAATAAATAGGCTGACGCTACAAACCTTAACCCTTAGTACGGTACTAAAGCTGGGGATCTGCTGGTCTCCAACTTTGCTCCACCTCTTTTTTTCGTTGCAATGGGTACTAACTTTGGTAAGCAGCTGGGGATGATCCCGAGATAGTACCGTACTAGCTAGTACGCACTTCGTACAGAGCTCCGTACTAACTCTACGAGTTCTTTGCAATTGACCCTGTCTGCTATGGTATTTTTTACCCCGTTTCCACTGGCCACGTTCAGCTGCACCTCAGCATGGCCGTGCTGTATCTGTGCACCTAAATTATGCCCGGCAGCGTTTCTAATCAACTGCAGTGAGGTACAGCTGTATGGAGTGAATTCACTGTCAAAATTATCGAGCACAGAAATACAACTTGTACGTTCAAAACTACACTTACGGTTTTTATTTTAAGATTACAATTCAATACTGCGCTCGTTCCATATTATGGAGTGAATTCACTGTCAAAATTAGCGAGCACAGAAGTTTGGAAAGTGTCAGTCTTGTCATTTATAGATGGGATGTAAATGGCTATGTTTTAGTACAGTAAGTCACGTTAAGCGTTTTCTAAGTGATATTCACCTAAGTGAATTATTATATACAGAGTAAGGTCATAATCATATTGTCTATGTTAGTAAAAACATATCCATCCTTTATTCATAGTAGGACGTGCCTAACTTTAAACGTACAAACTCTGCAAAGTAATGGTTATGCTTAAAGCACATTAAACCACGTTAAGTTTGTTTAGACTGTCCCTCTGCTGCGGTGTGGTCAGCCATGTGTGTTGATAATGGAGATCGATAGTGCGATGATCATCTAGGATGCCTGCTCTACGCGTTGTTTTTTGAGTAGGTGTGAAAACAGTCAAAAAGAACTGCGAGCGTGTAAAGAGAAGCGTGAGCGCGCAGCGAGAACTGCAAATGTGAAAACGAGATTGAACGAGCGCAGACAGAACTGCAAATGTTTAAACGAAACTGCAAATATGTAAACTATATTGAACGAGCGCAGAATTGAATTGTAAGCGTAAAATAAAAACCGTAAGTGTAGTTTTGAACGTACAAGTTGTATTTCTGTGCTCGCTAATTTTGACAGTGAATTCACTCCATATCCATAATTGGAACAGTTTTTCCACAAATTCAGTGTTTGTATGTTTTCTCCGTATACCTGCAGCTTTATCAATGTGCAAAATAAGTCACATCAATAACATCGCGGGGCATCAGCTTTAATTAAAAAAAACAAAAAAACACCTTTGACACTGTAATGAATGGATTATTGTATTAATCGTTAAGTTTTGTAAGGTTGTAGGGTTTGTATTTCTGCAGTCGGTAAAGCGTCTATATTTGGATTAACATAGTTATAGCAATAACGAGGAATTACAAATATAATTAAAATATAGATTCTTCATGCGATTGATCACATAAAAATTAGCCTCTGTTTTAAACATTTTAATAGTTTTAAGAGGTGCTGCTGACCCCTAGCGGAGGTGCAGCTAAATGTGGCCAGTGAAAAGTGTATTTTTGTCTTATTAGTAGAACTGTCCGATTTTTGCTTCTGCTTATTTTCCATTTTGCTTGCCAACTGAATGTGAGCGCCATTGATTTGCTCTTTGCTGTCATGCCAGCAACCACAGTGTTCTTTGGTTGTTGTTAAACTGAATATGCTACATTGTCCTTCAACAAATCACAAACTATTATTCTGCCCACCCTGTTCCTTGCCATTTCATATACATATACATACACACATATATATATATATATATATATATATATATATATATATATATATATATATATATATATACTCACCTAAAAGATTATTAGGAACACCTGTTCAATTTCTCATTAATGCAATTATCTAACCAACCAATCACATGGCAGTTGCTTCAATGCATTTAGGGGTGTGGTCCTGGTCAAGACAATCTCCTGAACTCCAAACTGAATGTCTGAATGGGAAAGAAAGGTGATTTAAGCAATTTTGAGCGTGGCATGGTTGTTGGTGCCAGACAGGCCGGTCTGAGTATTTCACAATCTGCTCAGTTACTGGGATTTTCACGCACAACCATTTCTAGGGTTTACAAAGAATGGTGTGAAAAGGGAAAAACATCCAGTATGCGGCAGTCCTGTGGGCGAAAATGCCTTGTTGATGCTAGAGGTCAGAGGAGAATGGGCCGACTGATTCAAGCTGATAGAAGAGCAACTTTGACTGAAATAACCACTCGTTACAACCGAGGTATGCAGCAAAGCATTTGTGAAGCCACAACACGTACAACCTTGAGGCGGATGGGCTACAACAGCAGAAGACCCCACCGGGTACCACTCATCTCCACTACAAATAGGAAAAAGAGGCTACAATTTGCACAAGCTCACCAAAATTGGACAGTTGAAAACTGGAAAAATGTTGCCTGGTCTGATGAGTCTCGATTTCTGTTGAGACACTCAGATGGTAGAGTCAGAATTTGGAGTAAACAGAATGAGAACATGGATCCATCATGCCTTGTTACCACTGTGCAGGCTGGTGGTGGTGGTGTAATGGTGTGGGGGATGTTTTCTTGGCACACTTTAGGCCCATTAGTGCCAATTGGGCATCGTTTAAATGCCACGGCCTACCTGAGCATTGTTTCTGACCATGTCCATCCCTTTATGACCACCATGTACCCATCCTCTGATGGCTACTTCCGGCAGGATAATGCACCATGTCACAAAGGTCGAATCATTTCAAATTGGTTTCTTGAACATGACAATGAGTTCACTGTACTAAACTGGCCCCCACAGTCACCAGATCTCAACCCAATAGAGCATCTTTGGTGGAACGGGAGCTTCGTGCCCTGGATGTGCATCCCACAAATCTCCATCAACTGCAAGATGCTATCCTATCAATATGGGCCAGCATTTCTAAAGAATGCTTTCAGCACCTTGTTGAATCAATGCCACGTAGAATTAAGGCAGTTCTGAAGGCGAAAGGGGGTCAAACACAGTATTAGTATGGTGTTCCTAATAATCCATTAGGTGAGTGTATATATATATATATATATATATATATATATATATATATATATATATATATACACTCACCTAATGGATTATTATATATATATATATATATATATATATATATATATATATATATATATATATATATACACATACAGAGGTATGTATAGGTATGTGTTTGGGTAAAATAAAAAAAAATGTTTTATTAAGTAAACTACTGACAACATTTCTCCCAAATTCCAAATAAAAATATTTAGAGCATTTATTTGCAGAAAATGACAACTGGTCAAAATAACAAAAAATATGCTGTTTTGTCAGACCTCGAATAATGCAAAGAAAAGAAATAGATATTCATTTTTAAACAACACAATACTAATGTTTTAATTTAGGAGGAGTTCAGAAATCAATATTTGATGGAATAACCCTGATTTTCAATCACAGCATTCATGTGTCTTGGCATGCTCTCCACCAGTCTTTCACATTGATGTTGGGTGACTTTATGCCACTCCTGGTGCAAAGATTCAAGCAGCTCGGGTTTGTTTGATGGTTTGCGACCATCCATCTTCCTCTTGATCACATTCCAGAGGTTTGCAATGGGATTCAGGTCTGGAGATTGGGCTGGCTATGACAGGATCTTGATCTGATGGTCCTCCATCCACACGTTGATTGACCTGGCTGTGTGGCATGGAGCATTGTCCTGCTGGAAAAAAATCAATCCTCAGAGTTGGGGAACATTATCAGAGCAGAAGGAAGAAAGTTTTCTTCCAGGACAACCTTGTACGTGGCTTGATTCATGCGTCATTCACAAAGACAAATCTGCCCGATTCCAGCCTTGCTGAAGCACCCCCAGATGATTACTGATACATAATACATAAGAAAACTGCAGATGGTGGAGTTATAGGGCCCTGAAACTATTGAACGATCTTCCATAGCTGCCCCCTCTGTCTCAGCCTTTACATAACAGCTGAAGACTCATCTTTTAGTCTATGTTTTTCTAGTCACTATAACCCATAGTGCTGCTGGTGTGCCATGGACATATGGAGATGCTATGCACCTTGTCCCCCACCCTGGAAGCCTGATTAGGTATTACCCACTCCAGAGGACTGATAAAGCACCCCATCACGGAGGACTAACAGTGAACCCACACCCAGTGGTCTGACAAGGGCTGTTGATGTTTCACTACCCCCCCCCCAAGCCCCCCAAGAGAGCCGGCAAGGGAAGACCACAACTAGCAGCACTGTTTTAAGAGCTTTCTGATATTCTTAGGGCTGGCCTTAATCCATTGACACCCAGAGATTTTTCTCCTATAACATACTGCCATCCATAAGACTTTTTGTTTTTCTCTCCTCCGTGCCAAATGGTTTTTCATTTTATTGTTAATTGTATTAATTTATGTTTTTTATTTTGGTGTATTTGTTGTCTTTTTATCAATCTGTAACACTCTGTGGCTGCCCTGCGAAGAGTGCTATACAAAATAATAAATACCTGTGAAATCCAATACAAATAAATTGGTCGTAGTAAGGCCAGAACACTGCTTGCAGGTTTTCATTTTGATAGATAAAACGCTTTTGTTTTGTTAAAGAGCATCTTGTCTCTTTAAGAGAACCCTCTAATGCTTGTTTGATGGCTGCCAACCCCTTTTAAAAGTACCTGCGTCTCAAGGCTGCAACAGAAGACGTGTTCGGAGAGTCGGAGATCAAGACGCTAGACTGCAGGCGATGCGGGTCTCCGTGCCGATTGAAATCAACACCTGAACGGACAGCCCAGCCACAGGACTCGAACAGATATTTGAGACTAATTTCTGTATTGACTACGGTAAACAACTCGTTTCTTAAACTACCTCTTTGTGCGTGTTAATGTGTTGTTTGGTCTTTATAGTATGTGTTATTTCTGTATTTCTCCGTAATTGTTACCGTGAGAACGCACTCAATTTAAAGAGATTTCTTAATCGTACAGGTGGTCTGCCATTCACAGGTAGAATTTGATTAATAAAATGCTTCATTGGGTATATATATATATATATATATATATATATATATATATATATATATATATATTGTGTGTGTGTGTGTGTGTGTGTGTGTGTGTGTGTGGATTAAAATAAGTTTGGCGTGTTACAAGGTCTTAGATTTACTACAAAAATAAGACTTTTCTAGCTTGAGAACATATTTAAATGGAATATATATTTTTTCTGCTTTTACATGTTTGGACATCGTATATATTAATTTATATGATTTAATATTTGTCCCACATAAAGACACATACTGACGTCATTAATCTCAAGATACTAAAATGTACGGTTAGCTTTCTTTGGGTTAGTTACATTTTACATAACTTCTCAGTTTTGCCTCATTCCAAATGATAACTGAATTCTGATGTGATACAATATAAGCTTTTTTTTATGTAGTACAAATTCCAGTAGAGAATCGGTTATATTCTTAATTGTTGATGTTAAAGCTTTTTATGTCTTTATCGTCATACTTTTAACGTTTCAATCCTGTATTATATTATGTTTACGCGCTGGTAAACAGTTACTTTCCTGTGTTGAATAAAAAGTAGCCGTGGTCTTTCAGCTGAGAAAAATAATAAAGCCTAATTATCTTAATGACGTTTGATACTTAATGCGTACTCAGTGCTTCCTTTAAATCATCAGAAAAAATATCCAAACATTGCATTTAGATAACTTTCTTAAATGAGCAGACAAATACCTTTTATTCGTGGCTGGGATTAGATAACTTTACAAGAAAGAAAAAAAGGTTAAAATGTATGGCAGATCCACTAACAATCGACTATTAAATGATGTGGAGCTTGATGTTCAGCAAGACTGAATTTTCAGCAAGGAATCTTTCAAAGAAGAGCTGTGTGATGAAAGCCTGGAAGATCTAGTATTCAGCTAAATGAAGCTCCATATTCAAGCAGCAATTCTTGAAGATAGACCATGACAAGACTTTAAAACATAGCCTACATTACATTATTGTCTTATTTATTTTTTTGTTCAGTTAAATTGACATGTCTCTGTGTGTCTTTCTGAGACATAAATGATGATCAGTTATTCAATTACCAATATCAACATTTCAGTTAGTAATACTCAATACATTTGTTGATACCAGTAATTGTTGCATTTTGATATCAGAAATACAATTGTTGATATCAACAATTGAATTGCTGTTATCAAAAATGTAACAGTTGATATAAAAAAATGCATACCAATGTAATTGCAATAGGAATTATAGCCTATGACCTGAGCAACATGTGTGAATGTGTAAAATATATATTCATATATATATATATATATATATATATATATATATATATATATATATATATATATACACTCACCTAAAGGATTATTAGGAACACCATACTAATACTGTGTTTGACCCCCTTTCGCCTTCAGAACTGCCTTAATTCTACGTGGCATTGATTCAACAAGGTGCTGAAAGCATTCTTTAGAAATGTTGGCCCATATTGATAGGATAGCATCTTGTAGTTGATGGAGATTTGTGGGATGCACATCCAGGGCACGAAGCTCCCATTCCACCACATCCCAAAGATGCTCTATTGGGTTGAGATCTGGTGACTGTGGGGGCCAGTTTAGTACAGTGAACTCATTGTCATGTTCAAGAAACCAATTTGAAATGATTCGACCTTTGTGACATGGTGCATTATCCTGCTGGAAGTAGCCATCAGAGGATGGGTACATGGTGGTCATAAAGGGATGGACATGGTCAGAAACAATGCTCAGGTACGCCGTGGCATTTAAACGATGCCCAATTGGCACTAAGGGGCCTAAAGTGTGCCAAGAAAACATCCCCCACACCATTACACCACCACCACCAGCCTGCACAGTGGTAACAAGGCATGATGGATCCATGTTCTCATTCTGTTTACGCCAAATTCTGACTCTACCATCTGAATGTCTCAACAGAAATCGAGACTCATCAGACCAGGCAACATTTTTCCAGTCTTCAACTGTCCAATTTTGGGGAGCTTGTGCAAATTGTAGCCTCTTTTTCCTATTTGTAGTGTAGATGAGTGGTACCCGGTGGGGTCTTCTGCAGTTGTAGCCCATCCGCCTCAAGGTTGTACGTGTTGTGGCTTCACAAATGCTTTGCTGCATACCTCGGTTGTAACGAGTGGTTATTTCAGTCAAAGTTGCTCTTCTATCAGCTTGAATCAGTCGGCCCATTCTCCTCTGACCTCTAGCATCAACAAGGCATTTTCGCCCACAGGACTGCCGCATACTGGATGTTTTTCCCTTTTCACACCATTCTTTGTAAACCCTAGAAATGGTTGTGCGTGAAAATCCCAGTAACTGAGCAGATTGTGAAATACTCAGACCGGCCCGTCTGGCACCAACAACCATGCCACGCTCAAAATTGCTTAAATCACCTTTCTTTCCCATTCAGACATTCAGTTTGGAGTTCAGGAGATTGTCTTGACCAGGACCACACCCCTAAATGCATTGAAGCAACTGCCATGTGATTGGTTGGTTAGATAATTGCATTAATGAGAAATTGAACAGGTGTTCCTAATAATCCTTTAGGTGAGTGTATATATATTGTGTGTGTGTGTGTGTGTGTGTGGATTAAAATAAGTTTGGCGTGTTACAAGGTCTTAGATTTACTACAAAAATAAGACTTTTCTAGCTTGAGAACATATTTAAATGGAATATATTTTTTTTCTGCTTTTACATGTTTGGACATCGTATATATTAATTTATATGATTTAATATTTGTCCCACATAAAGACACATACTGACGTCATTAATCTCAAGATACTAAAATGTACGGTTAGCTTTCTTTGGGTTAGTTACAATTTACATACATTCTCAGTTTTGCCTCATTCCAAATGATAACTGAATTCTGATGTGATACAATATAAGCTTTTTTTATGTAGTACAAATTCCAGTAGAGAATCGGTTATATTCTTAATTGTTGATGTTAAAGCTTTTTATGTCTTTATCGTCATACTTTTAACGTTTCAATCCTGTATTATATTATGTTTATGCGCTGGTAAACAGTTACTTTCCTGTGTTGAATAAAAAGTAGCCGTGGTCTTTCAGCTGAGAAAAATAATAAAGCCTAATTATCTTAATGACGTTTGATACTTAATGCGTACTCAGTGCTTCCTTTAAATCATCAGAAAAAATATCCAAACATTGCATTTAGATAACTTTCTTAAATGAGCAGACAAATACCTTTTCATTAGTGGCTGGGATTAGATAACTTTACAAGAAGGAAAAAAAGGTTAAAATGTATGGCAGATCCACTAACAATCGACTATTAAATGATGTGGAGCTTGATGTTCAGCAAGACTGAATTTTCAGCAAGGAATCTTTCAATGAAGAGCTGTGTGATGAAAGCCTGGAAGATCTAGTATTCAGCTAAATGAAGCTCCATATTCAAGCAGCAATTCTTGAAGATAGACCATGACAAGACTTTAAAACATAGCCTACATTACATTATTGTCTTATTTATTTTTTTGTTCAGTTAAATTGACATGTCTCTGTGTGTCTTTCTGAGACATAAATGATGATCAGTTATTCAATTACCAATATCAACATTTCAGTTAGTAATACTCAATACATTTGTTGATACCAGTAATTGTTGCATTTTGATATCAGAAATACAATTGTTGATATCAACAATTGAATTGCTGTTATCAAAAATGTAACAGTTGATATAAAAAAATGCATACCAATGTAATTGCAATAGGAATTATAGCCTATGACCTGAGCAACATGTGTGAATGTGTAAAATATATATTCATATATATGCATACACTCACCTAAAGGATTATTAGGAACACCTGTTCAATTTCTCATTAATGCAATTATCTAACCAACCAATCACATGGCAGTTGCATCAATGCATTTAGGGGTGTGGTCCTGGTCAAGACAATCTCCTGAACTCCAAACTGAATGTCTGAATGGGAAAGAAAGGTGATTTAAGCAATTTTGAGCGTGGCATGGTTGTTGGTGCCAGACGGGCCGGTCTGAGTATTTCACAATCTGCTCAGTTACTGGGATTTTCACGCACAACCATTTCTAGGGTTTACAAAGAATGGTGTGAAAAGGGAAAAACATCCAGTATGCGGCAGTCCTGTGGGCGAAAATGCCTTGTTGATGCTAGAGGTCAGAGGAGAATGGGCCGACTGATTCAAGCTGATAGAAGAGCAACTTTGACTGAAATAACCACTCGTTACAACCGAGGTATGTAGCAAAGCATTTGTGAAGCCACAACACGTACAACCTTGAGGCGGATGGGCTACAACAGCAGAAGACCCCACCGGGTACCACTCATCTCCACTACAAATAGGAAAAAGAGGCTACAATTTGCACAAGCTCACCAAAATTGGACAGTTGAAGACTGGAAAAATGTTGCCTGGTCTGATGAGTCTCGATTTCTGTTGAGACATTCAGATGGTAGAGTCAGAATTTGGAGTAAACAGAATGAGAACATGGATCCATCATGCCTTGTTACCACTGTGCAGGCTGGTGGTGGTGGTGTAATGGTGTGGGGGATGTTTTCTTGGCACACGTTAGGCCCCTTAGTGCCAATTGGGCATCGTTTAAATGCCACGGCCTACCTGAGCATTGTTTCTGACCATGTCCATCCCTTTATGACCACCATGTACCCATCCTCTGATGGCTACTTCCAGCAGAATAATGCACCATGTCACAAAGGTCGAATCATTTCAAATTGGTTTCTTGAACATGACAATGAGTTCACTGTACTAAACTGGCCCCCACAGTCACCAGATCTCAACCCAATAGAGCATCTTTGGGATGTGGTGGAACGGGAGCTTCGTGCCCTGGATGTGCATCCCACAAATCTCCATCAACTGCAAGATGCTATCCTATCAATATGGGCCAGCATTTCTAAAGAATGCTTTCAGCACCTTGTTGAATCAATGCCACGTAGAATTAAGGCAGTTCTGAAGGCGAAAGGGGGTCAAACACAGTATTAGTATGGTGTTCCTAATAATCCTTTAGGTGAGTGTATATATACATATATTCATAATTATTCTTAATTATTTTTTGAGGCACAATAAATGTTTATATCAATATTTAAAAACACCAAGTGGAACAATTACCATAATTAATAAGCAGTGGAGCCTACAAGAGAATTACACAAAACCATTATTTTTATTTTTTTTATTAAACAGGAGGTTAATGCAATGCAATGTGTTAATTGAGATGTACCTACATAACAAATATATAAACAACAAAACCATAAACAATGTTTTTATATGCAATATTCTGGCTTTATCATAGGAGAAAATATGCAGAACATGAAAATCCTTATTTTTTAAACGAGAGTTCAACGGTTATGCCCTAGATGTCCCTGCAGCTTCCTCATTTATAGTAATTGCATTCACCATTAATGAATGACAGCAATCATGGAGTGAAAAACATTGCAGTCAAACAGCATTTCATTGAGTTAAAACCCGTTACAATATATATATACAGTGAGGGAAAAAAGTGTATGATCCCCTGCTGATTTTATACGTTTGCACACTGACAAAGAAATTATCAGTCTATAATTAAATGGTATGTGTATTTTAACAGTGAGAGACAGAATAACAACAAAAAAAATCCAGAAAAACACATTTCAAAAAAGTTATACATTGATTTGCATGTTAATGAGGGAAATAAGTATTTGACCCCTTCGATTTAGTACTTTGTGGCAAAACCCTTGTTGGCAATCACAGAGGTCAGACGTTTCTTTTAGATGGCCACCAGGTTTGCACACATCTCAGGAGGGATTTTGTCCCACTCCTCTTTGCAGATCCTCTCCAAGTCATTAAGGTTTCGAGGCTGACGTTTGGCAACTTGAACCTTCAGCACCCTCCACAGATTTTCTATGGGATTAAGGTCTGGAGACTGGCTAGGCCACTCCAGGACCTTAATGTGCTTCTTCTTGAGCCACTCCTTTGTTGCCTTGGCTGTGTGTTTTGGGTCATTGTCATGCTGGAATACCCATCCACGACCCATTGTCAATGCCTTGGCTGAGTGAAGGAGGTTCTCACCCAAGATTTGATGGTACATGGCCCCGTCCATCGTCCCTTTGATGCGGTGCAGTTGTCCTGTCCCCTTAGCAGAAAAACACCCCCAAAGCATAATGTTTCCACCTCCATGTTTGACGGTGGGGATGGTGTTCTTGGGGTCATTCCTCTTCTTCCAAACAGGGCGAGTTGAATTGATGCCAAAGAGCTTGATTTTGGTCTCATCTGACCACAACACTTTCACCCAGTTCTCTGAATCATTCAGATGTTCATTGGCAAACTTCAGACGGGCCTGTACATGTGCTTTCTTGAGCAGGGGGACCTTGCGGGCACTGCAGGATTTCAGTCCTTCATGGCGTAGTGTGTTACCAATTGTTTTCTTGGTGACTATGGTCCCAGCTGTCTTGAGATCATTAACAAGATCCTCCTGTGTAGTTCTGGGCTTATTCCTCACCGTTCTCATGATCATTGAAACTCCACGAGGTGAGATCTTGCATGGAGCCCCAGACCGAAGGAGACTGACAGTTATTATGTGTTTCTTCCATTTGCGAATAATCGCACCAACTGTTGTCACCTTCTCACCAAGCTGCTTGGCGATGGTCTTGTAGCCCATTCCATCCTTGTATAGATCTACAATCTTGTCCCTGACATCCTTGGACAGCTCTTTGGTCTTGGCCATGGTGGAGAGTTTGGAATCTGATTGATTGATTGCTTCTGTGGACAGGTGTCTTTTATACAGGTAACGAGCTGAGATTAGGAGCACTCCCTTTAAGAGAGTGCTCCTAATCTCAGCTCGTTACCTGTATGAAAGACACCTGGGAGCCAGAAATCTTGCTGATTGATAGGGGATCAAATACTTATTTCCCTCATTAACATGCAAATCAATGTATAACTTTTTTGAAATGCGTTTTTCTGGATTTTTTTGTTGTTATTCTGTCTCTCACTTTTAAAATACACCTACCATTAAAATTATAGACTGCTCATTTCTTTGTCAGTCCTGCCCCCCCCCCCCCCCCCCCCCGGCCAGGAGAAGGTTATTGTGAAGCTGGAATGTGTAGAACTGTATTGAACTGAAATGTAGGTATAAAAGGGAGTTATTGATGTCTAAATTACTGAAAAGTATGCCTCGGAAAGACCTTATTAATTGACCAAATGGACAAATAGTGAAAACTATTTTGGGTGCATGTTTCCAGTTCCAGAAATAGGAAAGAACAGCACCTCCTCCTGTTATGAAGGCTTGTTGAACAGTGTCGAACAGCTTCTTTGTGATGTGTTTTTTCTTTGGAAGCGAAAGTTGTTTTGTTTGGAGTAATTCATTTTTGCGAGAAGACTTTCAATACAGAGCCCCCCACAGAATACCAGGGACCCAGCTGAGGGCATACTTCTTAATGTGTTGGGATTTAGCAACATCAGTTGTTTTCAATGTAAGAAGCAATTGAATCTGTGGAATTCTACAGTACTGAAAAATATTATTATTTTATGCCACATTAACTTTAGAACTTGTGTCTGTACAATAAATGTACTGCATTCTCTGGAAACACTTATTTGAGCCAGATTACAGTTTTTATGGATTCATAGCTAGTGAATCAGGGATCATATGGTATATGAGCACATTACAAATGACTTAACCACTCATCACAATAGTCAGTAGAGTGTTAATTCATGTTATGAAACCAGGTTTTTAGGTGTAGTGGGCTTAACACTCTAACTGTGCTGGAATGGCTGTGGTTCCTGTGGTGCATGGTTCGAATCCCGAGTGGGGAACACCAGCTACAATTGCTATTAGCATTTTGTCTGGTACATGTTTCTAATTAGTATATTTTGTGGCAGCATTTTGTTTTGGTTTCATGACAACACATCACAATTTTTAGAATGATTCGCAGGAGCCACATAGTTTCAGTTCCTACCCAGTTCTGTCATATCTGTCATAAGAACTACAAATGGTCTTGGACTACATTTTTTTTTTACAAAATACGAAATATGATATGGTAAACATATATATATATATATATATATATATATATATATATATATATATATATACACTCACCTAAAGGATTATTAGGAACACCATACTAATACTGTGTTTGACCCCCTTTCGCCTTCAGAACTGCCTTAATTCTATGTGGCATTGATTCAACAAGGTGCTGAAAGCATTCTTTAGAAATGTTGGCCCATATTGATAGGATAGCATCTTGCAGTTGATGGAGATTTGTGGGATGCACATCCAGGGCACGAAGCTCCCGTTCCACCACATCCCAAAGATGCTCTATTGGGTTGAGATCTGGTGACTGTGGGGGCCAGTTTAGTACAGTGAACTCATTGTCATGTTCAAGAAACCAATTTGAAATGATTCGACCTTTGTGACATGGTGCATTATCCTGCTGGAAGTAGCCATTAGAGGATGGGTACATGGTGGTCATAAAGGGATGGACATGGTGAGAAACAATACTCAGGTAGGCCGTGGCATTTAAACAATGCCCAATTGGCACTAAGGGGCCTAAAGTGTGCCAAGAAAACATCCCCCACACCATTACAGCACCACCACCAGCCTGCACAGTGGTAACAAGGCATGATGGATCCATGTTCTCATTCTGTTTACTCCAAATTCTGACTCTACCATCTGAATGTCTCAACAGAAATCGAGACTCATCAGACCAGGCAACATTTTTCCAGTCTTCAACTGTCCAATTTTGGTGAGCTTGTGCAAATTGTAGCCTCTTTTTCCTATTTGTAGTGGAGATGAGTGGTACCCGGTGGGGTCTTCTGCTGTTGTAGCCCTTCCGCCTCAAGGTTGTACGTGTTGTGGCTTCACAAATGCTTTGCTGCATACCTCGGTTGTAACAAGTGGTTATTTCAGTCAAAGTTGCATCTTCTATCAGCTTGAATCAGTCGGCCCATTCTCCTCTGACCTCTAGCATCAACAAGGAATTTTCGCCCACAGGACTGCCGCATACTGGATGTTTTTCCCTTTTCACACCATTCTTTGTAAACCCTAGAAATGGTTGTGCGTGAAAATCCCAGTAACTGAGCAGATTGTGAAATACTCAGACTGGCCCGTCTGGCACCAACAACCATGCCACGCTCAAAATTGCTTAAATCATCTTTCTTTCCCATTCAGACATTCAGTTTGGAGTTCAGGAGATTGTCTTGACCAGGACCACACCCCTAAATGCATTGAAGCAACTGCCATGTGATTGGTTGGTTAGATAATTGCATTAAAGAGAAATTGAACAGGTGTTCCTAATAATCCTTTAGGTGAGTGTATATATATATATATATATATATATTTTTTTTTTTTTTTCGTAGGCAGCAATACTCTTCCGTAGTACGGTGCATATGTAACCCAGATACAATTCTTACACAGGAAGCTGATAAGCTTTAATTAGGGGTTAACTGGAAGTTCCACCTTGATTGGTTCTCGCAGTCACTGAAAAGACGAGAGCATCCATTTTGAAAAAGCCGCGAGTCCTAGACTTTTGAGTGCTTAAAATGTAGTAATTACATTGTATCTACACTGAAAAACTGCGTTTGGTCCTGAAGAAATCTTCAAACCGAAGAGACAAAGATTCCTTTCATTAAAAAAAAAAAACTGGTGAGTTTCTATATCTGTGTTTTATTTTGAAATGAGCAAATGTAAAATGGTGTATTTATTGCTAAAATGCAGGAATGTTGAGTATTGAAAGTACTAAAGCAAACAGATAATACTGATAACAGTATTTAAAGTTATGAGAATATTTGTTTTCCTTCTATGAAAAAATAAGAAAAAAAAAACAATTTATGTTTAAAATGTTGATATTTGCAAGGGCATTGCATATTTGTGTTTATGAAAAATGAAAGGATGTATTTGCTTTATATAGCAATTTGATTTATATTGTTTTTTTAAAGCAAATTATCTTAAGCAGGTTAATTTTGTAAACGGGATAAAAAGAAAATATCTAATAACTGCAGTGCGCATGGTAAGGGGAAACTGCATGTATTTTAAACACAGCATTGGAAGTTAAGTTGTTGAGAGACTGAGGGAACTTAACCTTTTCACCCTGGAACAGGGAAGACTATGTGGGGACTTGATTCAAGTCTTCAAATTCATGAAAGGCATCAACCACATCAAACCAGAGGAGCTTTTCCAGATCTGCAGGGACACATGGACCTGGGGACACTAAATTTGGGAACATTCAAAAATAGACTGGATAGGAACCTTGGATCACTTAGTTATTAATGGACACTTAACGAGTATGATGGGTTGAATGGCCTTCTCTCGTTAGTAAACTTTCTTATGTTCCTATATGGGAGGATGTTTATTTTCTAAAATGCTTTAAGATTTCCTTCTTTTAAAATAACAATAAAATGTAAGGTTATTTTTTTATTTGGTAAAATATAACTTTGATCATTAATTACTGTATAAACACTGCTTTCTGCTACACTGGTACACTAGGACCACAAATCTGTGGAAGCTATTGCAAATTAAAAACTCATTATTCAAATGTGATTCGCAGAATTCACTTTAAAGAAACAGGCATAGTGGAATTCTAATTTGCAATTACTTTTGAATGTGGTCCAGGCATACAAATATTTGACAGTTTTAAAATTGCATCAACAGTTTTTAACACAGCTTATGAAAATAAATTATTCTACAAAGACAAAAACAAGTGATACACTGCAATAAATACTTACACCGGCCAATATTTTCAATATTTTCAATAAAGGAGATTCAGCCATGCAATTAACTTGGCAATAGCACTGATATTAGATTCTCACGGCTGTTCAGTTTTTAGTTTGAGAATTGCAAACTAGGGAATTCAACTTAATGAAAAAAAGGAGCAATAGAAAATTAACATTTACCCTCTAAATTAATGTATCTTTATTTGTAATCTGAAATTATCTTTCTCTTTCAGGCAAGGTTTGAAGCCAGGGTTACAATGAAAGATCTTTCTGACTGAGGAGACAAATAGAAAATTAAATCCACGATCCTGAAGTCCTAATCTCAGAACAGCCTTAAAGGGGATCAATAATTCCCATGGAGGAGTCCCAGAAGCTGGTCTATCTGAACAGCAGCAGCAAGGCCTGGTGGAGCGACCTGTCGTGGGATGAGTCCAGACGGTGTAATAACTCAGTGGGTGGCATGACTTTCCTTATTGTAGCCTACAGCATGGTGATTGCCGTGGGGCTAATTGGAAACACCTGCTTGGTGTTCATCATCTCACGACAGAAGGAGATGAGGAATGTCACCAATATCCTTATTGCTAACCTCTCCTGCTCCGACATCCTCATGTGCATTGTGTGCCTGCCTGTGACAGTCATCTACACCCTGATGGACCGTTGGATCCTGGGAGAGGCTCTGTGTAAGGTCACACCATTTGTTCAGTGCATGTCAGTTACCGTCTCTATCTTCTCCTTGGTCCTAATTGCCTTGGAACGCTATCAACTCATCATCCATCCCACAGGCTGGAAGCCGGTAGTGGGGCATTCATATTTAGTGGTGGCCATCACCTGGATGGTGGCCTGCTTTATTTCTCTGCCATTCCTCTCCTTCAACATCCTTACTGACACCCCCTTCCAGAATCTCAGCCTGCCCTTTGACCCCTTTCCCGACCACTTCGCCTGCTTAGAGCACTGGCCCTCAGAGCACCACCGCCTGGCCTATACCACCTCCCTACTGCTCTTCCAGTATTGCATTCCACTCTTCCTGATCCTGCTCTGCTACCTATGCATTTTCCTTCGACTATGGCGGAGGAAGGATATAGTGGAACGAGCCAGGGATGCCCGGCATAGGCAGGACAGGGGAAGCCAGAGGGTCAACGCTATGCTGGCCGCCATCATGACTGCTTTTACCCTCTGCTGGCTGCCGCTCAATGTCTTCAACATGCTGTTTGACTGGAACCACCAGGCTATCCCCACCTGCCAACACGATGTCATCTTCTCTGCCTGCCACCTAACTGCCATGGTTTCCACCTGCGTCAACCCCATCATCTATGGCTTCCTCAACAGCAACTTCCAAAAGGAGTTGAAGGCCACCCTGTACCGCTGTCGCTGTGGGGGACCACCGGAGAGTTACGAGAGCTTCCCACTCTCCACCGTCAGCACAGAGGTTTCCAAAGTGTCCTCCCTCCGTAACGGCTCACTCAGTATTACAGCCTAACAGAGAATGAGAAATAAACCAGGGCTTCATAAGAGATTAACTATCATCCAGGATTAGCCTTTCTCTTGTGGTGTCTAACTTCTAGGTCACAAAAGTGAGGCAGACTTACGTTTTAAGCAGTCTAGAATGTGTTATTGGCTTGAAACCAAGCAAACCGCAAACAAAGAAAAACAAATATTAACTTTGGCAATCCACATTGGAAAGAGATCCAGAAGACCCTGTAACCTTAAGAGGACTGCAGCAGAGCAACCATTTGCAAGTTATCAACAATTCTTTAGTAAGACTTAATTGCCAACTCCTTTAGCACACTAATAAATGTTCTGTAAAATAACTTTTATCATAGTAACTAATTCATGCTCTGTACACCACCACAATGGATTTGAAAGGAAACAATTCAGATGTGTTTTAAGTGTTTTAAGACTTTCATCTTTAATTTGAGGGTTGTTACATCCAAATTGGGTGAAGAGAAGACTTCACCAGAGTAAAAACAGAGGGTTTACCACAAGATGTAAACCATTGGAATTGCCAATTGGTCCCCCCAATTTTAGCGGCTCAAAAGTAATTGGACGAACTAACATAATCATGAATTAAATTGAGTTTCAATTGCTAATCCTTTGCAGTCAATGACTGCCTTAAGTCTGGAACTTTAGAGAGAGAAATTGACTTTGACATTTGCATTTGGAATCTGTTGCTGTTAACCCTCAATATGAAGTCCAAAGAGCTGCCACTGCAAGTGAAGCAAGCCATCATTAGGCTGAGAGATCAAAACAAACCAATCAGAGAGATAGCAAAAACATTAGGTGTGGCCAAATCAACTATTTGGTACATTCGTAAAAAGAAAGAACACACAGGTGAGCTCCGGAACACCAAAAGGCCCGGAAGACCATGGAAAACAAAGAAAAACCCCTTCATAACAGTTGGACAGATCAAGAATACCCTCCAGGAGGTAGGCGTATCTGTGTCAAAGTCAACAATCAAGAGAAGACTTCACCAGAGTAAATACAGAGGGTTTACCACGAGATGTAAACAGGAAACAGGAAGACCAGATTTGCCAAAAAACATCTAAAGAACCCTGTACAGTTCTGGAACAAAATCCTATGGACAGATGAGACAAAGATCAACTTGTACCTTGTATTTATTGATGATGTGACTGCTGACCAAAGCAGCAGATTGAATTCTGAAGTGTTTAGGGCCATAGTATCTGATCAGATTCAGCAAAATGCTTGCACGGTGCTTCACAGTGACCTGAAGCATATTGTGAAAGCAACCCGAGGCGAAGAAGTGGAATGTTCTCACCTGACCTGACTCCAATTGAGCATGCATTTCACCTGCTGAAGGCAGAACTGAAGCCAAAACGCCCCAAGAACAAGTAGGAACTAAAGCAGTACAGGCCTGGCAGAGCATCACCAGGGAAGAAACCCAGCATCTGGTGATCTCTATGGGTTCCAGACTTCAGGCAGTCATTGACTGAAAAGGATTTGCAACCAAGTATTGAAACTCACAATTTAATTAATGATTATGTTAGTTTGTCCAAATACTTTTGAGCCCCTAAAATGGGGGGGACCACATATATAAATGGGTGTAATTCCTACACCGTTCACCCAGTCCAAGTTCACCCTCAAATTAAAGATGAAAGTCTACACTTAAAGCACATCTTGATTGTTTTAAATCCATTGTAGTGGCGTACAGAGCCAAAATTATGACAATTGTGTCGCTGTCCAAATAATTAACTATATGTGTATATATTTGTAAATATATATATATATATATCTATATATATATACAGTGAGGGAAAAAAGTATTTGATCCCCTACTGATTTTGTACGTTTGCCCACTGACAAAGAAATGATCAGTCTATCATTTTAATGGTAGGTGTATTTTAACAGTGAGAGACAGAATAACAGCAACAGTCAAACATGGAGGTGGAAACATTATGCTTTGGGGGTGTTTTTCTGCTAAGGGGACAGGACAACTGCACCGCATCAAAGGGACGATGGACGGGGCCATGTACCATCAAATCTTGGGTGAGAACCTCCTTCCCTCAGCCAGGGCATTGAAAATGGGTCGTGGATGGGTATTCCAGCATGACAATGACCCAAAACACACAGCCAAGGCAACAAAGGAGTGGCTCAAGAAGAAGCACATTAAGGTCCTGGAGTGGCCTAGCCAGTCTCCAGACCTTAATCGCATAGAAAATCTGTGGAGGGTGCTGAAGGTTCAAGTTGCCAAACGTCAGCCTCGAAACCTTAATGACTTGGAGAGGATCTGCAAAGAGGAGTGGGACAAAATCCCTCCTGAGATGTGTGCAAACCTGGTGGCCAACTACAAGAAACGTCTGACCTCTGTGATTGCCAACAAGGGTTTTGCCACAAAGTACTAAGTCGAAGGGGTCAAATACTTATTTCCCTCATTAACATGCAAATCAATGTATACGTTTTTTTAAATGCATTTTTCTGGATTTTTTTGTTGTTATTCTATCTCTCACTGCTAAAATACACCTACCATTAAAATTATAGACTGATAATTTCTTTGTCAGTGGGCAAACGTACAAAATCAGCAGGGGATCAAATACTTTTTTCCCCCACTGTATATATACATACACATACATACACACACACACTCTTGCATCAGTGAAATATTTATTTTCTTGAACATGGTCTACTGTTTCCATAGATTACGTAGAATTTTTAGGTTACATTTGAGGTTAAATAAATTACACTGAAATGTAAAAATAGACCAATGTAGACAACAATGGCTGAGTTCCCGTGTGTGGTTTGAATTTACTTGAGACATTTAGCTTGAGACTTCGAGCAAAATAATAAATTACTCTCTCAGTTTTGTGTGTCCATTGTATCACTACCTGTCGCTGGGAAAGTGTTTCTTTCTACCTGGTGGGTATAAATTGGGAAAGGTGTCTAATATGCAAATAAGGAATGCGGGTGTCAAGGGTTTTTGCTGAAATGTCTGACAATATGGGTTTCCATGCACAAACATGACTGCATGAGAGAGGCACACATGAAAGTATTGATTATTAGCATATCTTGTGTTATAGTACACCACCCCCTCATTATATCACCCCTCACTATAGTGCTGATTTGGATATATTGTGGTTGTGGGCTTGGCTGCCTTTTTTAAAATGAAGATGCATATAATATAAAAAAATGATAGGTTGCAAATGGAACCCTGGTTATCTGAAAAAGGAAGCACTGCCCAAGGGGAAGGGGATTCTGCACACTTCCATAGGAACCCGATCGAAACGTCACCCTATCGAAGCTGGCACATGCGCTCGTCACTTAGAACAGGTCCCTTCCCACTTCCTGTTCTATAAAATGCAGGTTTTTCCTTTTTTGCTGGGAGCTAGGACTCCTGCGCGACCTTGCAACCCTTGGGCAGTGCTTCCTTTGTCAGATAACCAGGGTTGCATTCGCAATCTATCGTTATCTTTCAAGTCGGAAACACTGCCCAAGGGGGCGTCTGCCAAGAAATAAAAATAATAACAAAAAATAATAACAAAATCGCCACAAGGGAGGAGGCTGCGAGCTGATAAGGGAGCCTGCCCCGAGGTGTACCGCTAGGGGCCTCGGCAACAGAACTCCAGACAGTAACCTCAGGGGCCCCATAGGGCCGCACCTGAGCTGCCCAGGAGTGAGGACCGTAGTCACGCTCTTACCGGAAACTGTCTAGAATCAGCATATACAAAGCAAGGCTACAGAGGTTAACTCTTACACCCTCCGCTTACAATAGTAAGGCCAGCTGCTCTACTAGTGCAGCTAGGAGCAAGTTTTATTGCACAATATTGCAATATTGCACAATATCTGGCGCAGGCAATCAAGCAACTTGTGCGGCCTCCGCGCATTATCATGGCAGTGGACCCCTGATCCCATAGGAATGGGGCCACAGACCCAATGAAAAACAACAGAATACATAGCCGGCTAGTCAATAGAGTAGCCAAGCTGAACAACAATATACAATATGTACATATCGCGTGACAGCAAGACCTTCATGCTGTCAGCGTGTAGCACAGGAGGATTCACGTCAACTGAATAGTACATTACAGTAGTACAGCTCCATTGTGCTGACAATTAGATTTTGTACAAACAATCTATATACACCATGGGGCGCAGGAACGAACTCATGCACTACCCATGGAACACAGGAGCCTGCTCACATGCTTCCCGCTGAGGCAGCAGCAGCGGACTCTTACTCTATGGCACATAGCCAGAGCGGGCCACAGACCTGCTGACCAAGTAACTATGTGCACAGCGAGGCATCAAAACTCGAGCACCAGCAGCTGGGAACAGTGGCAGTGAGCTCCATTCTAACCTTTCCAGAACAGAGATACAGTCCTGCTGTTTAACACATTATATACAGAGCGGGGTATAGGCCAGATGCATGAACCACCACAAGAGAATGTATAACGAACGAACTATATACAGGGTGGCCTCGTAAGTCAACGTACCTGGAGGCCACATGACAGAACCTGGGAACACATCGACAGGGCTGTCAGCAAGTCCAGGAGCAGCTCGCTTGGGTGCTCGACTGGAAGGCATAGTCACGGGAAGGGAAGACACGGTTCATCAGGATGCGCTTAACAGGGACAGACTGGGAGAGGAAAGGCAGGAGCCAGAGCCCGTAGGCTACTGGGGCTCGACTGCAGCCAACACCGGGTTTCCAATGGAAGGGACCGGTCCCGTCATGTCCAACCTGTAGAACGTAAATGTAAGTGGCGAGGCCCAAGCTGCAGCCGCACAAATGTCTGCCAAGGGGCGCCTTGAAAAAGGGCCCACGATGTGGCAACGTCTCGAGTTGAGTGGGCCACCAGGTGTTCAGGCACCGGGGTCCCTGTGGACTCGTAGGCCATGGTAATGGTGTCTAATGGTAATGGCCCTGTGTCCATGCTCCATAAGACACAAACAATTGAGACGCTGGTGGAGATCAGCAGGTGGGCAGGGCTGTGGCCTGGGCTGTGGCCTGGGCTGTGGCCTGGGAGCCACGGTTGGGGGTCTCCCCGCCGGTGAGCTGCCGCAGACTGCCTGTGCTGCTGGGCGTGGGGTGCAACGGGGTAAACCCAGGCCAGCTGCAGGGACTGCTCCCTCTCTTGAAGGGTGCGTGACAGCATCTCCTCCACAGAGGGGCCAAAGGTGAAGCCCGGCTAGATAGGGGGTTCCATGAGGCAGGTCCTGTCCGCCTCAGGAACCCATCGTGCCTGGGACAGCCAGAGCTGGTGGAGCGCCGCCACAATGGCTACCAGGGACCGCCCAGTTGCCCTTGCCCCTTGGCGCATCACCGTGAATAGCTGGTCAGCCGCCGCTGCTATCTCAGAGATAGGGGAGGGGTTGATGATGTGCCATCATGCTCCGAGGGCTCTGCCAGCTGAGCTAAATACAGCAGGCCACTTGGGCTCCTGCCTCATAAGCCCTTCGGAGTAGCGTCTCCATCACGTGACACTGCCTATTGGGGCAGACCAGGTCGCATGGCTCCGTAGACAGTAAAGGTAGGGAGACAAGCACAGCTATGCTGAAATTCAACTGAGGAAATTCCACCAAGCTCGCTTCTGCCACACCCTGGGTCCTGGCATAAGCCTCCCCTCTCCTGGCTAGGGTGGGGGCTGTTCCTGGATGGTCCCAGGTAGCCCTCAGTTCCTCGAGGAGGTCAGGCAGCAGCGGGAGGGCCCGTGTGGGCTGCTGCAAACACTGACCCCTCTCGAACCTGGAGTGCGGCAGACAGGATCAGAGGGCCTGTAGAGAATCCACAGTCCTCTGGATCACCGCCCAGAACTCCCGGTCTTGTCCCGTAGGAGCATGAGGGATGTCCATGCTCAACGGAGGAGGAGGGGTGGGTGAGTCCAGCTCCTCCTCCATGAGCTCCACCTCAAGCTCTGAGTCCCAGGCTCGCCGTAGCGGACCTGGAAGTCTCGGCCAAATCACGCCCGCTGTCGGTGCCCAGACACACGGGGCACAGGACCTCCCCACTCCAGGCAGGCAAGGTGCATTGGCCGCAAGTGGTACAGTGGCGGAGGCGAGAGGAGCTCATTGCTGAGCGCACACGGGTGTTTACAGGGAAACATGAAGCGGAGGTGCCGGTCAGTATTTGCACCAGGGGCACACAACAACTGAAATGCCTTCGCGACAAAGTGGAGCGCCTAGCGGTCTCGCCGCTGTAATCTCCTACAGCCACAGTCGCGGGCTGTAGTGCGGGCACAAGCCGGCGGAGGAGCACCTCACACAGGCGAGATCTCTTATGACACACTGAGGCTCAGTCCGGGCAGTCAGTCTGGGAATGGACCTGTTCTGAGTGACGAGCGCAGGGGCCAATGGCAGCTTTGATAGAGTGACGTTTTGATCGGGTTCCTATGGAAGTGCGCAGAAACCCCACCCCCTCCCCCTTGGGCAGTGCTTCCGACTTGAAAGATAAGAAATTATTTTAAAACAAAAATTTTGTTGTATTATACTGTACATAGGCTACTGTTACTTGTAGTGTATGAGGGCTGTGCACATTGTCACTTTAACAGTTTGCAACTACTGTAATGAAGTGATTACATATTCTCTTCTGTAAAGCATATAAAGCATAGTGCATATATTAAAAACACAGTACAGTATAATGGTTACTCTGTGCACTGTATTAGCCTCATATTTATTTCTGTGTTTCTAGATATATGTTGGCCTAAAGATAATGTACTTTATTTATATATATATAATGAGGGGGTGGTGTATTTGAGCATACTGGTGATTTAATCATTTATATAATTTGTCCGAAGTGTCTTTCAAATATTATTAGTCTGGATACATATAATTAGAAGCAAAACATATTTCAGTTAATCCTTGCCCTGTCATTTCAATTAAAAACAATTAATTAATAAAAAGATGATAGTAAAGCATTACAGTAATATACACCATTGCTAAACATAAGACCATGTTCCAGGTATTAACTGTTTTGTTGTATTCTGGTACACAACACCCAATGCATTTCCTTGCTGTTTTTGTAGTACAATCTATGAAGGGCATAGCTTGTACTTATCAACTTTTGCACAAGGAAAAGGAAAATGGGTTTCAACATGGAATGGTTATAAACTGTTTCTGTCTTCTGCACCATTTCTTGGTTTTTATCATATCCATGAAAATGCATTGTCAAAATACAGAACAAGAAGAAAATCACACATGGAAACTCGGACAATGATAAGGTTTCCATACAAAATATCTATATTTAGAAATGCTCACTATATCTGTGGTTAAAAAATGCTTTTACAAACAGTGTAGTTGAAATCACCTTTCAATTATGTCCCAGTGTTTGTAAGGCAAAGGAGTTACTGTACACCATTTGCCAAATATCTAATCTAAACATGACAAGGATGTATTTGGAATAATTTAAACATAATTTCAATCCATTTACAGTTTTTTTAATTTTTATTTAAAATAATGCATATAGTGCTTATGGGTGGCATGGTGGTAAGTGCTGCTGCCTCACAGCTCCAGGGGTCCTGGGTTTGAGTCCTGGTACAGGGTGCCTGTTTGTGTGGAATTAATAAATAATTCTGAATAAAGTTTAATATGAGGAATTTTACCAAAACATTTTTTTACTTCTCCCAAAATTGGCAGCCATACATGCTCATGCCATAACACTACCTCCTCCATGCTTCACAGGTGGTATGATTCGGATCATTAGTAGTTCCTTCCCATCTCCATACTCTTCTCTTCCCATCAGTCTGGTACAAGTTGATCTTTGTCACATCTGTCCATAGGATGTTGAAGACCTCAGTAGAGTAAATACAGAGGGTTTACCACAAGATGTAAACCATTGGTAAGCCCCAAAAACAGATTAGAGTTCGCCAAAAAACATCTAAAGAACCCTGTACAGTTCTGGAACAACATCCTATGGACAGATGAGACAAAGATCAACTTGTACCTTGTATTTATTGATGATGACTGCTGACAAAAGCAGCAGGATGAATTCTGAAGTGTTTAGGGCTATATTATCTGATCAGATTCAGCCAAATGCTTCAAATCTCATTACACGGTGCTTCACAGTGCAGATGGACAATGACCAGCTCCAGGGGTCCCAGGCTCAAGTCCTAACACAGGGTGCCTGTCTGTGTGAAGTTTGCATGTTCTCCCCATGTCTGTGTGGGTTTCCTCTAGGCACTCTGGTTTCCTCCCACCATCCAAAGACATGCAGGTTAGGTTAATTGGCCATACTAAATTGCCATGTGTGTGTGTTGCCGAGTGATGGCCTGGTGTTCCTGCCTTGTGCCCTATGCCTGCCAGGATTGGCTCCAGCTTCCCTGAAACCCTCACCAGGATAAGTGTTTTCAAAGATGGATGGATGGATTATTATTATGTTAATGATAATTAAAATGGTTTATAAAATGCACATTTGTTGAAAACAATAGAATCAGATTTAATCTTATTCAGGATCCTGTCAAATAAGCAAAGGTTATATTGACATATTTAGAAATGATGTGATCCATTGGGTTTAAATATGTATATGTGATGTAGCAAACTAGAGTAATTAATGCCTATAATGATTTACTGTTTTTGGTTAGGAAACCAAGGGGAGTAAAACAAACAGTCTTGCTTCCAGGGGCTATTCAACAAACATATACAACACTGTCACATTATTTCAGAATGTTAATAACATTTAAGATTATTTTAATTGTTATAGAATTACATTATATGTTATGTTATAGAAACATTGGGGTTATGTTGCAACATTGATGAATACAACAGGTGAAATAGGTGATATACATAAATATGCACTGACATATCTGAGAGATTACAAATTGATGTAGTACGATATCCATTTAAGGACATCCTCAGGCATCAGTCGTCAATGTTTGTCCAAATGTAAATTCACAGAAGCTGACGTTGTGACAATGTAGTCACAGTGTAATTTATGTAGAGAAGCAAATGCAACACTTACCCAGTAATGTCACTGAATATTCAGCCTCAACCTGAACCCAAGATAATTTGCTATAAATAAAACATCAGTTGATTGATTTTACTGACTAAGGATCTGCCTTCAATCTCCTTTACTCACAAAGATGAGGTGAATTGAATTAGGTATTCCAAATGGGCAATAAAAAAGTACATTACAGACAAATTGCTTGGCATATAGCCATGTATTACTTGAAGTATTCCTATTCACTGTAATGAAGTTGTTTGTTGTTCTTTGTCTTATCACAGCTGTCATAAATTACTAATACAGAATTTGGTGTAAACAGAATGAGAACATGGATCCATCATGCCTTGTTACCACTGTGCAGGCTGGTGGTGGTGGTGTAATGGTGTGGGGGATGTTTTCTTGGCACACTTTAGGCCCCTTAGTGCCAATTGGGCATCGTTTAAATGCCACGGCCTACCTGAGCATTGTTTCTGACCATGTCCATCCCTTTATGACCACCATGTACCCATCCTCTGATGGCTACTTCCAGCAGGATAATGCACCATGTCACAAAGGTCGAATCATTTCAAATTGGTTTCTTGAACATGACAATGAGTTCACTGTACTAAACTGGCCCCCACAGTCACCAGATCTCAACCCAATAGAGCATCTTTGGTGGAACGGGAGCTTCGTGCCCTGGATGTGCATCCCACAAATCTCCATCAACTGCAAGATGCTATCCTATCAATATGGGCCAACATTTCTAAAGAATGCTTTCAGCACCTTGTTGAATCAATGCCACGTAGAATTAAGGCAGTTCTGAAGGTGAAAGGGGGTCAAACACAGTATTAGTATGGTGTTCCTAATAATCCTTTAGGTGAGTGTATGTATGTATATATATATATATATATATATATATATATATATATATATCTAAGGAAGCCAATACATCAGCATGCCTACTGTGTTGGCACTGATTTAACATAGCCCCTTTATAGCCATAAAACATAATCTCATTCTGTAGCCCTGAAACATATTATTCCTGTCAGGGCAGATGTAGTAAAACGTTCTCTGAATCCAGCTTGAGCATCCTATCCTCTTTATTATGCTTTTAAAGAGACAAGGCTGAAATTTAAACAAGCTCAGAGGTTAAGAGGACACAGCTGCTCTCTCAGTCAGTACTGGCCTTATGCTACTCCCCCATAGGTGCAAATTATGGTTTTATGCATTTTTATGTGTACCTATAGTGTATAAGCAATATGTATAGCACATTTCCAGTTTGATTCAATCATAAGTTACTTTTAACATTTAAAACTCACTACTTAATGGTATATGTCATAAGCTGTTTCCACACCAAAGACTGATCCTCAAATTGGAGGCTGTAGGCATTCAGGTTAATGTAAGTAGATGGATTATGAACTGGCTGATGTATAGGAAACAGAGGGTGTCGATTAGAGGAGTTGCTTCTAACTGGAGCGAGGTTGTTAGTGGAGTTCCACAGGGATCAGTACTAGGGCCTTTGCTTTTTCTAATCTATATTAATGATCTGGACTCTGGGATAGTTAGCAAACTTGTCAAATTTGTAGATGATACTAAAATAGGTGGCTCAGCAGATACAATCTCGGCAGCACAGGTTATTCAAAGGGACTTAGATAATGTTCAGTTGTGGGCCGACACCTGGCAGATGAAATTCAATGTGGACAAGTGCAAGGTAATACATGCAGGTAACAAAAATGTCCACTATAATTACACTATGGGAGGAATAGAACTAAATGAAGTATCACATGAGAAAGACCTAGGAGTCTATGTGGACTCCTCACTTTCCCAATCCAAACAATGTGGGGAAGCAATAAAATAGGCAAACAGAATGTTAGGGTATATTGTCAAAAGTGTAGAATTTAAAACAAGGCGAGTAATGTTAAGACTGCACTAGTGCACTAGTTAGACCTCATCTGGAATACTGTGTACAGTTCTGGGCACCACACTTCAAGAAGGATATCGCTGCTGTAGAGGCAGTTCAGAGCAGAGCAACCAGATATATTCCAGGTCTGAAGGGGATGTCCTACTCGGAGAGACTGAGGGAACTGAACCTTTTCACCCACAGAGGAGACTACATGGGGACTTGATCCAAGTCTTCAAAATCATGAAGGGCATCGACCACATCAAACCAGAGGAGCTTTTCCAGATCAGCAGGCACACACGCACCCGGGGACACAAATGGAAATTGGGCTTCAAGGCATTCAAGACAGAAAACAGGAGACACTTCTTCACACAGAGAGTAGTCACAATCTGGAATAAACTAACCAACAATGTGGTAGATGCTGAAAATTTGGGAATATTTAAAAATAGGCTGGATAGGATCCTTGGATGACTCAGTTATTAATGGACACCAAACGAGCACGATGGGTCGAATGGCCTCCTCTCGTTTGTAAAATGTCTTATATTCATATACCATATACAGTGCCTATAGGAAGTATTCACCCCCTTGAACTTTATCAAATTTTGTCATGTTACAGCCTGAAATGCATTTAAATGGAATGTTTTGTTCTGATCTACACAACTTACTCCACACATTCAATGTGGGGAAGAAAATAGGGGGGGTAAAAATAACAAATCAATGAAAAATAAAAAGTAATCATTGGATTTGTCATGACACTCCTAAATAAGCTCTGGATCAACCAATTGCCTTCTGAATTCACACAGTAAGTGTAAAACAAATATAAAACTAATCTTCCCGTACTGTAGACGTACACATAAAGCAGCAGCATATTCAGAGTCGTCTCTCTCCTGGAAATGTTCAAATACGGAGATCAGGATTTAGCAACAGGGATATTATTTATCTTCTCATCAGGTAGCAGCCACCCCTCAAACCGCAATTTCTCTTTGGTGCCTCCTGCCGTATTGGGCCAGGCAGAAGCTCGGACCAGCTGGGCACCGATTCCCTGGATTCTAGGATAGATACAGGTCAGTAGTATTCGTCAAAGTCTGTGCAAAGAAGCAAATGTGAATGTCTCTTTCCTTTTCGATTACAGATTGTAAGTCCCAGACCAGCCACCAGAGGAGAGTGAGGGAAGACCGCAGCAATCGAACGATGCAATTGCAGTTTCCATCCTAGTTCCAGAAGGACCCCAACCATCCTTTACCACTGTCCGTGGTGTTTGGAATAAAGTGCGCTAAGTGGTTTCAATCTCTTATTGTCTCACTCACTTTTCCATACACAGGGAAACTAAAGTACTTATCCATGCAGGGCAGGTCTGTCTTTCTCCTACAGCCTCAGAACGTCACGTCTCTGGTTCACTAACACTCTGTTAGTTGGCTCTCATGGCTCTTCCACCAATCCAAGTCCCCTGTGTCTGTTACTTCACTATCAGATCCCTTACTCCTTTCTCCAGTGTCGTGTCAGCAGAGCTCCCTGCTTTTATAGGCAGAACAATGGGGTCAGGGGTGCAGGTGGTGGAAATTAGAGAGGTGATGTGGGGAAGTCCATGTGGAAATGCGACCGGGCAGTGTGTGGTTGGCTGTTGACTTACATAACACACATGAAGCAATAAACTAATTCAAAAACAATTAAGGAATAAAGAATAAAAGAAACATGGTTATCAATAAGTGAAAATAACAAAGACACACATTGAAATGTAATAATTTACTGCACACATTACTCAATGGTGAAAAAGAACCCAACAAGCAATAATTAAATAATAAGGTAATTACTGCCAGTCACGCCCACTCGTGACACTAATATCACTACCCCTCTGGCTTTTGTGTTAAAAGAGGAAGGATATAGCTGTGCCACATAATCTCTGCAAAGCTTCTTTTGTGCTCTACTGGTAAGATGAGCGTCTTACAAGAATACAATATTGTGTTTTTGCTTTTTTGTTTTAAGATAAGGAAGAACCCTCTTCCTCTGCACAGGACCATTCAAACCTTTCACATTCCAAGTAACCCATTTAATATGACTAGACATACTGCAATAGTCAATAGAAAAAAAAAGGGCTGTAATTTGTGGAAGTCCCATAGTTATAATAATAGTAATACAAATAATAATTCCTCTCAGAGTTTCCTGCGTGAAAGCAATGCATTTTGATAACGCAGCTTTCAAAAAAGAATGAATAAAAATAATAAAAACTAGAAGTTGCATGCAACTTTTAAGGCTTCCATGTTGTATCAGCAGGTTTCAGATTAGAGCAGGCATTTGTAGTTTAAATGCATGTGTTATTAAATTTGTAATTTTTATTTTCAATCCACTGTAGTATAGATTTGCAGTTTTCATTTTTTCATTTGAAGTCTGTATTCTAAGTCAGTGGACTTTAATTTCAATTTCCTCATTGCTTGCTTCAATGATGTAAGGTACCATTGTATTTTTCACATAATTCTAGCATATATTGTGTCATTCAAGATGCAGAATGCAATTCCCAAGTTTGGCCATATGATGGAGGTAGATGTCTACATAAGGAATGTCATGATGTGGCTGACATGTGAAGCTTTCACTGACAATTTAAGTTCATTAGGCTATAGTTCTGAAGATATTTGCTGTCATAAGTGACATATTGTAACACAATTTGGTGAGTTTTTGAATTTTGATTATAGGTTTTTCTGGAGTCAATTTCATGCTTTTATAAATACGTGTATTTTGCATTCGGGCACAGTCATTTTCTTCTGGCTGCCATGTTCTTGCACACAGTCATTTGTCTCTTGCAGACATGATAGATAGCAGTGTCTATGTAATACATGCAAAGTTTCAGGGCACTAGGCTTTAGAGTTCCGGAGCAGTAGCTGTTTTCAATTTTGCATGCGGACACATGTTAAATCCAACATTGCAGCTGAACCATGTACCTTACAAACTTAATTTTCAGGTTTTATGTTCAATGCACAGATATAGACATAGGTGCTGAGTTTCATGTGCGTACTGCATTCCAGTGTAGAGGTAATGTGATACTTGTCTGAAGCGACGCATACGTTTTTTTCATTGGCCCACAGCACCCATGGTTTTCACTGGGGCAACGCGCCTTTAACAACCTTGGTAGTACTCTACAGTACTGTCATGCATACCAATTTGTGGCACAGTGGGTATAAGTGTCTTGGAGTAGAAGGGACCAAAACTTGAATCAGAAAACGCAGGCTGGCGGACAAAGCGTGAGACCGAGCAACTTCTGATGAACAAGCGTAGCAGTAGGGCATAAGGTATGCATGTGTATGAAGTGGCATATGCATGTGTCCGTTGGTTTTGGAGAAGAAGATTTTTGTAGCATTTCACAATTTCGACACTCATCGCAACATGGCGGCGGCACCATGTGACCAACATGTGTAGTTTTCACTGCATTTGTAGGTATAAGTTGTATCTACAACAATTGCGAGTTTCGTGAGTTTTCATGCATGTATGAGCGTTTTAGAGGCATTAGAAGTTTTGGCTGAAGGAAACATAATAATAATAATAATAATAATAATAATAATAATAATAATAATAACAATAAAAATCCTAACAAAAACCATAGACTTCCAGCACTTCGTGCATGGAAGCCTAATAAAAATCCTAACAGAAACAATAGGCTTCCAGCACTTTGATTTGTGTATTCATGATTTGAGTATCTGGTAATACATGTAGACCGTGACAGTCACAATAAAGTCATGACAACATGAATTGGAATTCAGTTTGATCTGCAAGAAAGCAGTCTTTGCTCCTCCTAGCTTCTGTGTGGATCTTCCTGACTAACTGTCAGCATTGCTGTGGGGAAGACAGAGCAGAGCAGGCAATACTTTTCCAGCTTTTTTGCTGGAAGTTTCGATGCCATTTTCACGTCTAGTTTTCTCTACTGAATCTGTGAAATTAAAAGGTTGATCCACACTAAGGATATGCGCATGCGTGCAGCCCTCTACTTCCGCCCGATCAGTTACCACGAGATTAATTTTCTGCCAGTTTGTTCTCAAATGAACCTTTGCGATGTATTTATTTTTCATTTACTTTTTTTTTTTTTACGTAAGACCTTTGGCATACGCCGTGAGACTTGAAAATCGGCATAATTAATTTAATAGAGCCCCGGATACAACTAATATTAGTTTTTTAATAGAGAAGGGTTTTTGTCTATATGAGCCCTATATGGAATAACAACTATGGCCGTGTGTCCACCAAAGCGTTTTCCGCAGCTGAAAACGCCAGGCGCTCATCTGAAAGCGCCCGATTGCGAGCGCTTGACAGCGCTTTGGAGGCGCAGTGCTGTTTCAGTGCTTTGATATGGAATATCCGAGGAAGTCATGTGTTTGAAGTGCCTAATGTCGCAGATAGTTTGTGTTGCTAACAAAGACTGACTGTACAATGTCGGCACAAGGTAGAGAGAAGGCTGAAGCACATAGAGAGGAAGGACGGACGGTCGGTGTGGTGTTTGTCCCGCCCTTCCTCCACTGTGATTGGACGGCTGGGTAAAAAGTGACAGTGACATTTTTCATCTCTCGGCGACCAGAAAAAAAACGCCCAGCGCTCAGCTCTCAGCATGAAAAAGACGCTCAGTGCCGCGTCACATTGCCGGCGTTTTAAAAACGCGGCGCTCCCTTTGCAAGCAATTGTGAAAACACACCGACCTCAGGAAAAAACGCTTTGGTGGACACATGGCCTAATTGCCTATGATTTTTAAAAGCAACGTTTATAAATCTTGGAATGAGAGCGGAATTACTTGCTTAAAAGATTGTTATCAGGATGATATACTTTTGTCTTTTGAAAAATGTCAACTTTCAAATAAACATTTTTTCAGTTTTTTACAACTTAGAAATGTTATTAAAACAACACTGAAGGGCCAGTTGAGGCTGCCAGAAATGACCGAGATTGAATCTCTTCTTCACGGGGACCAGTCCTCTTGTAAATTTATATCCAGAGTCTATAACCTTCTCATGCAACAACTTCCAAAACAAAACCAGCATTCATCACAGACTAGGTGGGAGACAGATTTGGGAATCTCTATTGGTGAACGGGTGTGGTCAGACCTGTGTGAACAAGCAGTAACTTCTCACAGCAAAATCTATAGTGTTAAATTTAGTGTTAAAATTGTGTTTTTTCAACACTTATTGGGTTAAATTGACACTTCAAGAGTTAAACCAACTTGAGAGTCAGTGTTAATACTGGGTGTCAAAATAAAGAGTGTTAATTTTACACTACTGGTGTAAAACCAAATTACTTATCATTCCCATAATGCATTGTGGTAGACTCCTGAATAATTGTTGTTTTATTTTTTCTTATTGATTGTATAAATGTTAATTATTGTAAAGGATTTTTTGTTTGAGGGTAAAATGTGTCTTTACCCGCCAATATATTTATCTGTATTATCCTTTTTTTTACCCTACGTTATGTCTCTGAGTCAACACCTACCATAATCTGTCTAATTCTATGCTTAATGGTGCTTGTAAAGCATTACCTCTATGTGCATGACCAGTGTGCCTGTCTGGTTGGGTCTTTTTTTATATATATAGAAATAACAAAGGACTGCTAGATTTTACTACACAGAAGCAAATCCTGTGGTAACATGTCATTTGATTGATAGAAGCAGAGTAAACAGGGTTTTAACACTTTAATGGAGTAACACAATGAGAATGTTTTAACACTGAGAGAGTTTTAAAATATTAGAGTAGACTTAACACTGTGATTTTTAAATACCCTGTAGTGTTAAATGTAATTAACACTGGTTAGAGTAGTGAGGTGTTAATTTTTTACACATAATAGAGTGACAACAACACTGGAAATGTAACACTCTGTAGGGTGGGACCAAATGTTATCTGAAATAGTGTTAAAATGTACTCTTTGAGTGAAATTAACACTGATGTTTTTACTGTGTAAAATTAACTCTAGATACAAAATAATTAAATGCTGATATATCACCTATGCGCTTTAGATGTGGAGTAGAGGAAGGGTCATTTTTCAATGCCACTTGGCAGTGTTCTAATATTAAACTGTTCTGGCAGGAGGTATATTCCTTTCCCGGTGGACCCCAGATCTGTCTGCTGGGGAACCTCTCTGGTGTTCATTTCACAAATAAATATGCAATCAAATGTATTGACCTGGCACTGGTTATAGCTAAAAAAATATATAGCTCTGAAGTGGAAGCTAGACTCACCTCTCCTGGTTTCAATGGGGTTTTCAGAAATCAATGGCTTACCCCTGGAAAAATCACTTATGCGATAAGGAATAAGAAACGTATTTTATAAAATATGGCCACCTAGACTATCTGGAGAGACTTCCTTTGAGGCATGTTGATCCTAACATATTATAAGAACGTGGAAAAAGGTATTAATTTACAATCTATTTTTGTAATGAATTTGCATAATCAACTGGAAGAAAACCAACTGTAAAGATTTTTTGTTAATAAGATGATTCCCACCTTTCACAGTACAATAAACATTGCCATATACGCGCAGTAGGTGGCAGCGCTAGGAACAACTACAAGATGGATTGTAGATAGGAACCTATAAGCCTTATATATTATAGTATAAGACATATCATAAAATGATAGGAGAATAATTTTGGGGACAAGTAAACACTTCTTGACAACAAACAAGGAAGAACATTAATGAAACGCATGACAAATATACAAATGAAAAATTGTTGTTGAAAATGTACATAAACTTAACCCATGTACCATTGATAATGATAAAATGTATGACAATTGAAATTCAACCACCAAAAGTGAATTCATGAGAACACCTAAGACTATCTGTATAGAATTCTCTGCATTTAAAAAAAAATAGAAAGTGTATTCAATTCTATGCTTTGCCTTGCGACTGTGCTCTTTTTAAGCTGTCTTTAAAGTGTAAAGTAGCAAGCCATATTGTGGATGATGATGCTGTACACATAGTGTACACACACGCACATTGTATTATAACAATAATAATAATTATAAATAGTAAATAATTTGTATTTACCATTCTCAAAAATCTTGATAAGATACATCAAATAAAGAAAGGGAAGCAAAGAGGGAGAAAACACATTTGTAATTGGATTAGGTTCAAAGGCCTAGTCCAAATCAAAACGTTAACCCACCTGCTACCCACAAATTACAGACCTCTTCCTAATAATGGCTTATTTTTCTTTTAGAATGGGCTTCTGTCCATAAACCCATTCCCAACAAGTTCTGCTGTTAATGGGTGTGTTAAAGGCTTGATTTGGTCTAGGCCTAAATTGAGAAAATGTTTCAAAGACCAATGTCCACAATTAAGACAAAATATGACACAATCAGTAGATATGGGTAAAATTATCATCGGCACAATTACATTTATTGCATGTTGGGTCTAGTTCAGGATGTAGTTTTGTCAATTTCACTGTGAATAAATGTATATAATGAAAGTCTCTGAATGGAAGCAATCCACATCATGCATAGAAATAAAAAATAAGAGCAAGGCTTTACTTTGTTTTTTAATTGCTTTGGTCCCTGAATATATATTTTACTGATTTTTGGTACCCTCCAAACCTATGTCTTTATATATATATATATATATATATATATATATATATATATATATAATCCATAATTAAAGACAGAGAAGTACTGGTATAAAAAATACTGAACACAGTAATGGAGATAACTGGAAAAACGTTTATAAAATATGATTGGGAAACCATCAGGGCATGGCAAATTACCACTCTCTCATTGCTAATTGCTTTAATCCTTTATATGATGACAATGTTTCCGAGTTTGTTCTAGATTGCGAATTGACTGAAGGTATATCAAGATCCTCAAAATATGAGTAAAAGTGATATGGGTTTATAGCAGTTTCAGATGAGTGAAGAGTAAAATAAAAAATAAAAAAAGCATTATTAATATTAAGCTGATTTGCAGTACTTGAACATGGTTTTGTATTTAGTTGCAGTTAGGTGATGAAGCAGACTAGGGGAGTTGGAATTGTTTTGAATTTGTCACTTTTTGAATAATGAAATGGTGGTTCACTTTATTCTGCAAATAATGAAAAGTTTCACTTTTATTTATTGTACTTGCTGTTAATTTATTATGGTGTTCTCCACATTTTTCAGATTCACCCTTGTGGGTCTGATTGGTATTGCATTTTATTGGTAATTACATTTTGTTTTCTATTAAAACGAGTGCATGTTTTAAATGTAATGAAATGTTGGCTGGCTAACTGTCAATTGTGAGAAACAATGCATTAATGAAGTATAATGTTGATGGTTTGGTTTAAAGTGTATTTCCAAAGTTTTGTTGAAGTGCTTTTTGTTTGTTTAGCGAGAGTACGCAGTATATCGAATCTTAGACTACTAACAGAATTACCAGCATCTTGTTTTCAATCCAGTGTCTAGTTCACCATACATTGAATGTGATTTGTTTGCATCTTTGGAAAGCAAGTTATGAAAAAATAATAATTAAAAAAATAAATACATACAAGCCTGGCCTATTAGTACTTCTACAGTGAAGCAATTTTTCCAGGGACTTTTTACCCTGTATAAGTCCGCAATGTCTTTTTATTTATGAATAAACGCTGGTCTCCTACAATCACTGGTCTCCAATTGATGCCGGGGCTTCTTGCAGTTATTTGGAATAAACACCAGGGGCATTTAATTGAAGTTTTATGATTATATTTATGTATTTATATATTTATATTGTATACAAATTTATATAATCTCTCGCACACACACACAAATATCAATATTTCATTAGTGAATATTTCAGCATCTGAGGAAGGATATGCACTCTACTGTCTATAGTTTATAACAATTTTAAAAGCATGGCTAATGTAATAAATGTAGTCAATTTAAAGAAGAAAATGTATACACACCCTGTTGAACTTGAGGATGTTATTGAGAAATGTATGTAACATTTTGCAACCTGATTTTCAATTCTGGAACACCTTAAGCAGACAAATTTAAATTGTATATATCCCTCATTTCTTATTTTGCGGTTTGATGCAGGGTAGAATTAAAAAAAGTGAAAAAAACAAACAAACAATCAAAACTTTTAATAAATACTGTTATTCTATAGGACACACTGTCTACATGACAGACTGCATGACAATCAGCTGGTGTCAGTCTGGTAGTAAAAGGAGAAAGATGTGCAGGATATTTGGGGGGGTTGAAGGGTTGGGGCAGTTCTCTCTACTCATTCCCGCTATCCTCATTGTCCTCCTCCCCACGTCCTTCAGCCACCTCTTCTCGCTCTGGGTAGTTAAGGATTCGCCGGTTGGCTTGGATGAGGTACTGCTGCTGCTTGAAGTAGACTTTCAGAATTCCTTTGATGACAATGAAGGCAATCCCCCCCTGAAACAGTAGACGTTTTTGTTGAAATGCCAGTCAGATTAGATCTGCACTACTGTGGTTTCCAGTGAGAGGAGGACAAACCAACCTCAGCACAACGGGGCGAAAAGGGATGATACAGACCATTATCAGGCTTTTGAAGATCTACTTCACCACAGTATGCAGAGACAAAACAAGACAGTAACAGTGGGTACAGTAGAGCTTTTCTTTTTGTTTGGATCTGGAAGCCCTCTCATTAAATTCTAGTTGGGATGTGATGCTTCTAGACCAAATCAAAGTTATCATACTGTGAAAGATGATGCAAAACCTTTCCCTGTACCAGATCAAAATAATAAAGAAAAAACGGAACTGTGAAATATTCTGACATAAACACAAGCCCCTATTGTGTTGAAAACTGAAAATTGTGCAGATTTCCCTTTGCTGGGAGGAGAAAAGGAGTGGTTTTAAGTTGCTTTACCAAATCAAACAAACTTGAGGTTTATTATGAAACCTTCACCTATAAAGCTAAAATTCATTCAACAAAGCTGTCATGAAAATAAAAAAAAATATTTCTAATACTGCAAATGTTACTATTTTCCAGTACTGATTATATTCTCCACATTTGTATGAACTAATGTAATATTCAGATAATACAGATATGTATGTCCAAATTTGCTGTAACTTATGTAACAGGGATATTATTTTTGTTGTGGTTGAAGTCAGTTTCTTGTGAAATAATTCATATGGTTCCTGTTGTTAACCATTGTTAATTTCTGTTGTCTATAATAATTCATGCTGTGCAGATGTTACAAATAATTTTGAAAAATTATATACAGTGTACTAGTGTGTGTTTAGGGTAAAATGATATACATTTTGTTCCAGGATCTATATGCTGTGTGCTTGTCCAAGATCATCTAAATATTACACATCTTAGAATATTAATTTTGTTCCAGGATCTATATACCTGGTGTTTAAGATCATATATACAGTATAACTGATTTTAGATCGTCAACAAATGTTTTCAGATCTTAAATGGGATTTGTATTTTGCGTTTCTTTGAGATATCCATATAAAGATATATACATACACACACACAAATATCAATATTTCCTTAGTGAATATTTCAGCATGTTACCGAAGAAGGATGTGCACTCTTTTAAAAGCATGTCTAATGTAATAAATTAAGTCAATTTAATTAAGAAAATGTATGCACTTATATTTTGTAAGTTTCCCTGGATAAGGACATCTGCTAATAAATAAATAATAATAATAAATACTGGTATGTAACTATATTTGTATAGTACAAAAGCACTGATTCAGTATACGGAGAATAATTATAAATATGTTCACCCATTTCTTTTAAGTATCTTGTGGTTTATATCCTGTTCAAAATTTAGACAATATATCAATGATTAATATTACAAGGAATTTGCTGCGATTACTTACAAGCTTTTTCTCTTCTTTATTGCATTTCATTGTAATTGTAATTTTTTTGTTTAAATAGCTTCGGGGGGCAGTACAGTGGTGCAGTTGTTAGTGCAGATGCCTCACAGCTCCTGGGTTCTATTGTAGGTTTTCTCTGTGTGCTGCAGTTTTCTCCCATAATCTAAAGACAGGCTGCTTAGTTTGATTAGCCTCTCTAAACTACCCTGTAGTCATACGAGTGTGGTGTGTGTGTGCTGCCCAGGATGTACCCTGCATTGAGCCTGCGCCTTCTGGTTTAGACTCACCGTGACAATGTTTGGATGAAGCAGTTAAAAACACAGCTTTGTTGACTCAATTTAGCTTTAAAAGGTTGGACACCCTAAATAAATACAAAATGAATCCATACCCATGAGAAAAATAAGGTTTATCAGTATGAAATGAAGAGACAATGTAATGTAATTGCTAATCCCTCCTGCCACACTGTCTCGCATTACTCACCAGGATGGTTCTCTGCAGACTGGATGGCACCCTGCGGAACATTAGTCTGCCAGCTAGGCTGGCAATGCTGGGGAAGACGAGGGCACCACATAGGGTGCGTGACACTGAGAGGTGATCACTTCCAAAGCCTGAGTCAATGGGCACACGGGGCACCGGGCGTCCAATCCCTGAAAAATTAAGAACAGACACCAAGACTAACATTAGAAATGGCTGCATACCATATGGCATGGCTACATACCATATGGCATGACTTACAATTTTTGGCCACACTGAATTGAACAGTGTGCTATGTTCGCTACGCCTTCCCACCTGCTCCCATTCGCTACGCACCCCTCCCCCGCTCTTGTTCAGTATGCTTCCCACCCCCCGCCATGCCTATGCAATTTTGTGGGAGAAACCCTGCTTATTATTATTATTATTATTATTATTATTATTATTAGTAGTAGTAGTAGTAATTAAAACATAATTACGTAATATTACTGTAGAACCCATCTCGGAAATAACTTGAAAAGTCATTGAGATAAAGCAAAAAGAACTTTAATCAAGCCGGCTTGGAAGTACCACGTCAGGGAATTCCTTCAGTGAGAAGTTAATCTTTACAAACATGAGTGAAGCTTTATAGGAAGATGATGTAGAATGTTGTGTCCGTTTATCCAATCAGAAGTTACAAGTCCGAGTCCGTTTACGATCTGTCTTCCCGTGAAGAGGTGATAGATCCAAAAAGCAGATGTCTGTCTTTGATGTGCACTAGGAAGATGTGATCCCACGGTCGTCATTTAACAACTGTCAATCGCTCATTAACAAAAACAGTTCCTGCCTATCCGGAGAAACGATTAAGTCCACAAACAGATTTTCAATAAACAGCTGTAGGCTATTTCGGCACTGTGTGATCTTTTATTACTGACAGGAATTTCTAACAAATTAACCTTGTTGACCTTTTGCTTAGCCTGCTAAAGCTAATCTGCTCAGTCTGTATACAAGCTATTTCTAATGCTAGTATTAATATAAAACATTATATAGTTATCACAAAACACTTTCTTCACTTTCCTATACAGAGTCTTCGATTACTATAATAATACTAACAATAAACATTCCTGTACTTGTCATTGGTTTCCAGCTCATATCTGTTTGACTTTTTGCATAAGAGCTCTTGTTTGTCTGGAGAATAAATCATGGACCACTAATAATATTAATCATTATTGATTTTATTGAAGAATCACACCTGATCTAGCTCTCATCTGCCTGTCCTCTAATCGGCTCAGCAAGTTTCTAACTTTCCTTTGGAATTTGCTCTCGATCTCATTGCAAACCCAGGTCTCTGGATCAATGCCTTGATCAGTCACTGTCTGATCATGTGCTAATTATTTTGTAGCAGGTGCAGGGCTGGCAATAGGCTGGCTGCTGTTAGCGTTTATTAGAGTGCTGATGGCACTATAATTCAGTATCTACAATACTGAAGATGCCCCTCACCCAGCGCTGCCCACGGAATAAAGACACTGCCAGGTTGCAAAATCAATGCAACATAAACAGACCTGTTGATGTTTCACATTGTTGAAATGCAGGCTGTGGTAAATGCACTTCAGTGTTGAAAAGCACAGCCTTCATTTCAACAATGTGAAACATCAACAGGTCTGTTTATGCAAGGATTTCTTATTTTTACAAAACGAGCACATATAGGTTACATAAACATGTATTATTAGTTTGTTCATGTTTATGTAACCTATATGCGCTCGTTTTGAAAAAATAAGAAATACTTACATTTTCAATGTGAATGCAGTGTTGCTCATGTGAAAATGTTGTGTGATGTTCATATGTAAAAATATTAAGTTTAATCCAACGGTTTATTTTTCATTTTCATCACACAGCTGTTTTATAAATGAGAGACACATTTTACGTGTGCGGTGGTTGTATTTAATCCGAAATCTCTGCGGTTCTAGAGCTCACCGAATGTAATCAGTCCAATCAATACCAAATTGATCAAAACTACTACAGAAAAGTGGTGCAATGTCTCCGTGAATTGTGATAATCCAGGCTTCCTCCACTGGAAATCTGTGAAATGACAGGGCTTTACACTGATCAGCCATAACATTATGACCACTGGTAGGTGAAGTGAATAACACCGATAATCTCCTTATCATGGCACCTGTCAGTGGGTGGGATATATTAGGCAGCAAGTGAACATTTTGTCCTCAAACATGATGTGTTAGAAGCAGGAAAAATGGGAAAGTGTAAGGATCTGAGCAACTTTGACAAGGGCCAAATTGTGATGGCTAGACGACTGGGTCAGAGCATCTCCAAAACTGCAGTTCTTGTGGGGTGTTCCCGGTCTGCAGTTGTCAGTACCTATCAAAAGTGGTCCAAGGAAGGAAAAGCGGTGAACTGGCGAAAGGGTCATGGGCAGCCAAGGCTCACTGATGCACGTGGGGAACGAAGGCTGGCCCGTGTGGTCCGATCCAACAGACTAGCTACTGTAGCTCAAATTGCTGAAAAAGTTAATGCTGGTTCTGATAGAAAGGTGTCAGAACACACAGTGCATCGCAATTTGGCTGCGTAGCCAAAGACCAGTCAGGGTGCCCATGCTGACCCCTGTCCACTGCCAAAAGCGCCTACAATGGGCATGTGAGCATCAGAACTGGACCATGGAGCAATGGAAGAAGGTGGCCTGATCTGATGAATCACAAGTTCAAGGTGTTGACTTGGCCTCCAAATTCCCCAGATCTCAATCCAATCGAGCATCTGTGGGATGTGCTGGACAAACAAGTCCGATCCATGGAGGCCCCACCTCGCAACTTACAGGACTTAAAGGATCTGCTGCTAATGCCTTGGTGCCAGATACCACAGCACACCTTCAGAGGTCTAGTGGAGTCCATGCCTCAACGGGTCAGGGCTGTTTTGGCGGCAAAAAGGGGACCTACACAAAATTAGGCAGTTAGTCAGTTAATGTTATGGCTGATCGTGTATATCTGTCATAAAGGGAATCACTCACACGGCTAGGAACACAAATGATACACGTCCGTTTAGTGCACTTCCGGAACTGATTCTTTCAGAGCCTCGTTTTCGCTGGGACCGTGAATAAGGTCCATTGGTTACAACATCGGCTGTCTCTTCTTTGGCTATGTCCCAAATCCCTCATTCCCTTCCCTTGTGGGGTGGAAGTACTACGGTGGCCATCTTAAGGGGTGTCTTGAAGGGAGCCTAATCGAGCTGTTTGTGCCCTTCAATGCTCCCTTCGACGGAGTGTACAAAAGAGCACACTTATGCGGATGTGTTTTAGCGCTGAAGTCCCAGAACTCTGTGCGTTAAAGGCGGAGACAAGTCAATTGGGAAAATATGGCAGCAGTGGGTGTACATAAATTAAATGTAATGCTAGCTTGACAGTTGTAGAAATTATTTATGTATCAAGGAAATTATAACACATATATAATTACATATAAAATTATTATATAATCATGATTTAAATATATGATTAGAAAGTTCAGCCAAAAAAAGTTTCGGCACCTATCAATTAATTAATTACTGAAGTAGTATCCTATAAAATTAGAAGGTGATATTATCGAACAATGTATTTCAAAAATATTACTTTTTCGGTCAAAGACAAAGACACTGAATCCTGACGCTGAAGTGTGTCCCATTGAACGCTTCACCCTACACCCTCACTCACTCAAGTGCACACTCTGTGACGTCAGCACAATGTCGAAGGGAGTAGGGAGCAAGTGTGCAATCTGGGACGCAGCCTTTGTTTCTACCTGAGGTGTATGGTGTCACTGCGTGGACAAAAAGCCTTTTTTCTTTTTTTTGTTAAGTGAAAGACGCAATCACACAATTTTCGTTATACAAGTAGAGTGCTCCGATACTTCGATATTACCGAATGCATTGGTCAGAACTGTTTCTGAAATTTGGTATCGCGGTAGCATCGAAGTATCAGTAATTTTGACAACCCTACTCCCCTCACATTTGCATCCTCCTTCTCTTCATCCTCCTCTCCAACTCACTGTCATCACTGTCTACAGTACTGTAAAGTTTTGCCCAATTCAAAGTTGAATAATTCAGAAGTTATAAAAACACTCTGAGTCAAACTCTGAATCTGCCATTTCTCACCTCTCAGCTAGGAGACCTTTTTCTTTTCCAACCAATGTTGAATTCTGTTCAATTTACAAGCATTTGTATTGGTTAATGTTAACAACAAACCTTTCTACTATTGGTCAGTATAGATTGTTGCTATGTAAAATAGACTCGGCTGTCTAGTCTTCACTCTTCATGCAGTATACCTCTGTTGGCCGATCATCTGAGGATTTATTTCAAACACAGTGATATTGTGACCTGTTAGGGCTGTGTGATATGACTTAAAAATAATATCTCTATATTTTTCGAAGTTTGGGCGATGCACGATATATATCTCGATATGCCTTGTTTTTATCCAATCAAGCTACAAAATAAGACCAAAGACATTTAAACAACAAGTCTTTATTTAATCATTAAATATGCAAAACGAACAAATACTACATGCAGGCTGTCATGGTAAATATATGCAGAATACAACATATAACAGCACAAGTGGTGTGTGATTACTATTACGTGTGTTATGTTATGGGATATATATATAGATAGATAGTAAATCATGTGTATTTATATCTATCTATATCTGTCACATAACAATAACACAAGTAATAGCAATCACGCAACACATGTGCTGTAAAATGGTACAGATTCAGTTATATTTACCACAGCCGGGTTTATAGTGGCGCATTTCACATCTGCTAGACAGGGACAGGGTCGCGTTTCGATTCTGCTTACCGGTACAGCACATGTTAATACAAAATAGTTAATAATAATAATAATAATAATAATAATAATAATAAAAGGCAGTGCTGTTTTACCCTTGAGCAAGGTACTTCACTTAGATTGTTCTAGTAAAATGCCCAGCTGTATAAATGGGTACAAATGTAAGTCGCCCTGGATAAGAGCGTCTGCTAAATGACTAATAATGTAATGTAATGAAATGTAGTAGTAGTAATAATAATAATAATAATAATAATAATAATAAAAGCTGTTGTACCACTTCACCATCTAATGAAACTTTCTGCATCTGTTTGCATTGCTTTCCAATTTATTAAAATGCAAACAAACTATTATTCTTTATTTTTATACAAATTATATCTGTCTAAATTAGCGGGGATGGGGGTGCGATCGCGTATTGTCAGGGGTGCTGCTTGCAGATAGAGTTTAGCCGTGTGATGAGAGCGGGGCGGACCGTGTGCACTTGTGCATTAAAGTGTCTTTTGGTTATTGTGGTTATTCTGTGTCAGGTCACTCTCCTCCATGTCTGTTTGTGTTTCTGATGCACATTTCTTGCTGCATCCGGCACGAGTGGAAGAACCGGGAAAAACACAAAGCGTCCAAATGATGAAAAATACTGCCATAAAGAGTGGGATTTGCGACACCACGATATAAACGATAGAGCATAATATGAAACGATAGACGTTTTTCTATCGTCATATGATATATATCGTCATATCGCACAGCCCTATGACCTGTACTGTAGACACAACCTTTCTGAATTATCATTATTATTATTTTTGAAGTTGAAGGAAATCTTAAAGATATGCTAATCTCAACCAAATCTGTGCTGGGGGTCACAGGGTCACATTGTATTATGGTTTCAGAAGTTGGAAGATCCAGCAGACATTTTTCGAAATTGAATATCACCTGGCACAATGTTGCTGAATAGTTGTAGTTTGGCTGAATGTTTCTGCCAAAGACGAAGCACATAGTCCTCCCAGCGGATCATCTTTCCCAAAACCAGCATGACAGGGATGGTGGGCAGGCCCATGAGCAGGAACAAGGGGTCAGCGCGCTCCATCACATCCAGGCCCTTCTTGTGTCCTACCACCTGGCAGGAGAAAAATAAACGGGAGACAACAGGTCTAAATCACCTGGATTACCATCACAACTGGTAGGTAGCAAAATATCTGTGTGCACTGCCCCTAATTTAATGCAGATCTCATTTTTGAAAGCTGGTAAATAATTTACAATTGAGAAAGTACAGTACTCAGAACTGGCCATGTTTTTCAAGTTACAATAATATTTTTGGAGTATGCATCTTTTATTTTGATAAGAAATTGTGTCTTTCTCCAGTTCATTTGATAAGCGTAGACTACAATTTAAAAGTAATTTATTTGAATAAGCCTGTAGAGTATGTATAAGCCCTGTAGAGGGCTTCCTCCAGAGCCCACTCCTTCTCATCCCTGGCCCCTAAATGGTGGAATGACCTGCCCACCGAAGTCAAAACAGCAGAGTCCTTGACCTCATTCCGGCGCTTACTCAAGACGCATCTTTTCCGACAGTACTTGTAATATTAGTCCTCTATCCCTGCTAGATAGCACTTCACAGTTTTTATTATGCTTCTCGCGTCCTTGATTGTTTTCCTCCTTGCTCCCTTTCCCGTAGCCCTTGTCTGTGACCCTACATCTTGACAGCACTTAGCTTTCACCGTCCAGGATGTAGGAAGTCACTTACTGTACTTGTGTAAATTGTAAATTGGAATTTGTAAAATGTATTATTTTGAATTGCTGTTTTAGCTAAATTGAATTTGTAATGATTGATGCCTTGTACTTCACTGTATTTTTGCACTTTGTTTGCACTTATGTTGTAAGTCGCCCTGGATAAGAGATAAGATAATAAAAAAATAAAAATAATAATAATAATAATGTATATATATACAGTGGCAAGAAAAACTATGTGAACCCTTTGGAATTACCTGGATTTCTGCATAACTTTGACACATAAAATTTGATCTGATCTTCATCTAAGTCACAACAATACACAAACACAGTCTGCTTAAACTAATACCATACAAACAATTATGTTTTCATGTTTTTATTGAACACACCATGTAAACAATCACTGTGGAGGGTGGAATAAGTATGTGAACCCTTAGGCTAATGACTTCTCCAAAAACTAATTGGAGTCAGGAGTCGGCTAACCTGGAGTCCAATCAATGAGACAAGATTGGAGGTGTTGGTTAGAGCTGCGCTGCCCTATAAAAAAAACACACAAATTTTGAGTTTGCTATTCTCAAGAAGCATTGCCTGATGTGAACCATGCCTCGAAGATTAAGAATTGTTGACTTGCATAAAGCTGGAAAGGGTTACAAAAGTATCTCTAAAAGCCTTGATGTTCATCAGTCCACGGTAAGACAAATTGTCTATAAATGGAGAAAGTTCAGCACTGTTGCTACTCTCCCTAGGAGTGTCCGTCCTGCAAAGATGACTGCAAGAGCACAGCGCAGAATGCTCAATGAGGTTAAGAAGAATCCTAGAGTGTCAGCTAAAGACTTACAGAAATCTCTGGGAACATGCTAACATCTCTGTTGAAGAGTCTGCGATACATAAAACACTAAACAAGAATGGAGTTCATGGGAGGACACCACTGCTGTCCAAAAAAACCATTGCTGCACGTCTGAAGTTTGCAAAAGAGCACCTGAATGTTCCACAGCACTACTGGCAAAATAGTCTGTGGACAGATAAAAAGCTGAGTTGTTTGGAAGAAACACACAACACCATTTGTGGAGAAAAAAAAAGGCACAGCACACCAACATCAAAACCTCATCCCAACTGTGAAGTATGGTGGAGGGGGCATCATGGTTATCATGGTTTGGAGCTGCTTTGCTGCCTCAGGGCCTGGACAGGTTGCTATCATCGACAGAAAAATGAATTCCCAAGTTTATCAAGACATTTTGCAGGAGAATGTAAGGCCATCTGTCTGCCAATTGAAGCTCAACAGAAGATGTGTGATGCAACAGGACAACAACCCAAAGCACAGAAGTAAATCAACAACAGAATGGCTTCAACAGAAGAAAATACGCCTTCTGGAGTGGCCCAGTCAGAGTCCTGACCTCAACCCAACTGAGATGCTGTAGCATGACCTCAAGAGAGCGATTCACACCAGACATCCCAAGAATATTGCTGAACTGACACAGTTTTGTAAAGAGGAATGGTCCAGAATTCCTCCTGACCATTGTGCAGGTCTGATCTGCAACTACAGGAAACATTTGGTTGAGGTTATTGCTGCCAAAGGAGGGTCAACCAGTTATTAAATCCAAGGGTTCACATACTTTTTCCACCCTGCACTGTGAATGTTTACACTGTGTGTTCAATAAAAACATGAAAACATATAATTTTTTGTGTGGTATTAGTTTAAGCAGACTGTGTTTGTCTATTGTTGTGACTTAGATGAAAATCAGATCACATTTTATGACCAATTTATGCAGAAATCCAGATAATTCCAAAGGGTTCACACACTTTTTCTTGCCACTGTACAGTGGGGGAAAAAAGTATTTGATCCCCTGCTGATTTTGTACGTTTGCCCAATGACAAAGAAATGAGCAGTCTATAATTTTAATGTTAGGTGTATTTGAACAGTGAGAGACAGAATAACAACAAAAAAATCCAGAAAAACGCATTTCAAAAAAGTTATACATTGATTTGCATGTTAATGAGGGAAATAAGTATTTGATCCCCTATCAATCAGCAAGATTTCTGGCTCCCAGGTGTCTTTTATACAGGTAACGAGCTGAGATTAGGAGCACTCTCTTAAAGGGAGTGCTCCTAATCTAAGCTCGTTACCTGTATAAAAGACACATGTCCACAGAAGCAATCAATCAATCAGATTCCAAACTCTCCACCATGGCCAAGCCAAAGAGCTGTCCAAGGATGTCAGGGACAAGATTGTAGACCTACACAAGGCTGGAATGGGCTACAAGACCATCGCCAAGCAGCTTGGTGAGATGGTGACAATAGTTGGTGTGATTATTCGCAAATGGAAGAAACACAAAATAACTGTCAGTCTCCCTCGGTCTGGGGCTCCATACAAGATCTCACCTCGTGGAGTTTCAATGATCATGAGAACGGTGAGGAATCAGCCCAGAACTACATGGGAGGATCTTGGTAATGATCTCAAGGCAGCTGGGACCATAGTCACCAAGAAAACAATTGGTAACACACTACGCCATGAAGGACTGAAATCCTGCAGCGCCCGCAAGGTCCCCCTGCTCAAGAAAGCACATGTACAGGCCCGTCTGAAGTTTGCCAACATCTGAATGATTCAGAGGAGAACTGGGTGAAAGTATTGTGGTCAGATGAGACCAAAATCGAGCTCTTTGGCATCAACTCAACTCGCCGTGTTTGGAGGAGGAGGAATGACCCCAAGAACACCATCCCCACCGTCAAACATGGAGGTGGAAACATTATGCTTTGGGGGTGTTTTTCTGCTAAGGGGACAGGACAACTGCACTGCATCAAAGGGACGATGGACGGGGCCATGTACCATCAAATCTTGGGTGAGAACCTCCTTCCCTCAGCCAGGGCATTGAAAATGGGTCGTGGATGGCTATTCTAGCATGACGATGACCCAAAACACACAGCCAAGGCAACAAAGGAGTGGCTCAAGAAGAAGCACATTAAGGTCCTGGAGTGGCCTAGCCAGTCTCCAGACCTTAATCCCATAGAAACTCTGTGGAGGGAGCTGAAGGTTCAAGTTGCCAAACGTCAGCCTTGAAACCTTAATGACTTGGAGAGGATCTGCAAAGAGGAGTGGGACAAAATCCCTCCTGAGATGTGTGCAAACCTGGTGGCCAACTACAAGAAACGTCTGACCTCTGTGATTGCCAACAAGGGTTTTGCCACCAAGTACTAAGTCGAAGGGGTCAAATACTTATTTCCCTCATTAACATGCAAATCAATTTATAACTTTTTTGAAATGCGTTTTTCTGGATTTTTTTGTTGTTACTCTGTCTCTCACTGTTAAAATACACCCACCATTAAAATTATAGACTGATCATTTCTTTGTCATTGGGCAAACGTACAAAATCAGCAGGGGATCAAATACTTTTTTCCCCTCACTGTATATACACTCACCTAAAGGATTATTAGGAACACCATACTAATACTGTGTTTGACCCCCTTTCGCCTTCAGAACTGCCTTAATTCTACGTGGCATTGATTCAACAAGGTGCTGAAAGCATTCTTTAGAAATGTTGGCCCATATTGATAGGATAGCATCTTGCAGTTGATGGAGATTTGTGGGATGCACATCCAGGGCACGAAGCTCCCGTTCCACCACATCCCAAAGATGCTCTATTGGGTTGAGATCTGGTGGCTGTGGGGGCCAGTTTAGTACAGTGAACTCATTGTCATGTTCAAGAAACCAATTTGAAATGATTCGACCTTTGTGACATGGTGCATTATCCTGCTGGAAGTAGCCATCAGAGGATGGGTACATGGTGGTCATAAAGGGATGGACATGGTCAGAAACAATGCTCAGGTAGGCCGTGGCATTTAAACGATGCCCAATTGGCACTAAGGGGCCTAAAGTGTGCCAAGAAAACATCCCCCACACCATTACACCACCACCACCAGCCTGCACAGTGGTAACAAGGCATGATGGATCCATGTTCTCATTCTGTTTACGCCAAATTCTGACTCTACCATCTGAATGTCTCAACAGAAATCGAGACTCATCAGACCAGGCAACATTTTTCCAGTCTTCAACTGTCCAATTTTGGTGAGCTTGTGCAAATTGTAGCCTCTTTTTCCTATTTGTAGTGGAGATGAGTGGTACCCGGTGGGGTCTTCTGCTGTTGTAGCCCATCCGCCTCAAGGTTGTACGTGTCGTGGCTTCACAAATGCTTTGCTGCATACCTCGGTTGTAACGAGTGGTTATTTCAGTCAAAGTTGCTCTTCTATCAGCTTGAATCAGTCGGCCCATTCTCCTCTGACCTCTAGCATCAACAAGGCATTTTCGCCCACAGGACTGCCGCATACTGGATGTTTTTCCCTTTTCACACCATTCTTTGTAAACCCTAGAAATGGTTGTGCGTGAAAATCCCAGTAACTGAGCAGATTGTGAAATACTCAGACCGGCCCGTCTGGCACCAACAACCATGCCACGCTCAAAATTGCTTAAATCACCTTTCTTTCCCATTCAGACATTCAGTTTGGAGTTCAGGAGATTGTCTTGACCAGGACCACACCCCTAAATGCATTGAAGCAACTGCCATGTGATTGGTTGGTTAGATAATTGCATTAATGAGAAATTGAACAGGTGTTCCTAATAATCCTTTAGGTGAGTGTATATATACACATTTACAGTGATAGAGTCTCTGACTGTATGTGTCTATTTTCCATTAAGACATAATATTTGTAGTGACTATATGTACCTGCATGACAGTGACTGCTCCATAGGTGACAGCAGACCAGTACACAGTGCCCACTACAACTCCAGCTGCAGCAAAAGGGCTAATCCTTGACAAGAGTCGGTCTACCTGCTGCAGGAAGTACACCAGGGGCCCTGGGACAGAGAGAAAGGGAAAAGGATCATTGGGTCACTCTCAGGTTGAACATTATGCCATTCACTATAACAATTTTCTATTCAATATTGGTTGTTTAAATGAGGGGAAAAGTAATTACTGATTTGTTTGCTGAAAATAACAGAAATGGTTACTGATTTTATTGATCTAAAGCTTTCAAATTAAACTGTCCCTATATTTCATAACACACATGTATTCGACAAAAGGCTGTTATGAACAGGGACAGAGAAGGAAGTACCTAATTTGGGGAAGACAATCCTGTACTGTGTGCCACATTGCGGGCAGCTCACCCCCCCAGCGCCATTGCCTTTTTGCTTCTCATCCAGCCAGCGCTGAAGGCAAGCCTGGTGGATCCACTTGGTGCAGCCCTTACAGCGGCATGGACTCACCCACTCCAGCACCCGGTCCTCACGCTCTGTTGCAAAGCACACCCAGCAGTGCCTTCCCACAGCCCAGCATGCACACAGACAAAGACAAACATGCACCAAATGCACACACAGACACACATAGAAAAGAGAGTGTCCGACGGTCACAAACATACAGGCACCAAGGGGAGGGGGAGGGGGAGAGAGAGAGAGAGACAAGATCAACAACTGCAAACAATCCAAGCACATCATTAACTAGCACTCTAATTGGAAAGTAATAAGACTATTGTGGAGTCCCAAACTATAATATAACACATCAACTACCTCTGCACGAGATTTAACTTATTATGATTTTTGAAGTTTTAAGTAAATCTAATAAGTCCTTTTGAAAAGTAACTTTATATTTTTGTGTGCTTTATGTCCTCAACATTGCTATCTATTTTATAAGTTTATAAGCAGGGCTAGGGCAGGGTCTCCACTCTCCAACCTCGGTTTTTGGAGAGCCCCTATCCAGCAGGTTTTATAAATCACTTTGAAATCATAAAGTAATTAAATCTTGTTGATAATATAAAATGTCCGCTATAATTACACTATGGGAGGAATAGAACCAGAAGAAATAAAGCATGAGAAAGACCGAGGAGTCCACGAAGACTCCTCATCCAAACAATGTGGCAAAGCAATTAAGAAGGCAAATTGCTAGGGTATATTGTCAAAAGTGTAGAATTTACAACACGGGAAGTAATGTTGAAACTGTACAATGCACTAGTTAGACCTAATCTGGAATACTGTGTACAGTTCTGGGCTCCACACTTCAAGAAAGATATTGCTGCTCTAGAGGCAGTTCAGAGGAGGGCAACCAGACTTATTCCAGGTTTGAAGGGAATGTCCTACTCGTAGAGACTGAGGGAACTGAACCTTTTCACCCTGGAACAGAAAAGACTAAGTGGGGACTTGATTCAAAATTGGAAATTGGGTTTCAAGGCATTCAAGATGGAAACCAGGAGACGCTTCTTCACACAGATAACTCCCCAGCGATGTGGTTGAAGCTGAAAATTTGGGAACATTTAAAAATAGACTAGATAGGATCCTTGGATCACTTAGTTACTAATGCACACCAAACAAGCATGATGGGTCAAATGGCCTCCTCTCGTTCTCTTATGATACTGAATTCTGAACATTTAGATTGTTTATGTGGAATCCAATACTGTAGAGACAATTTAGAACATATCTCCTTCATTTAACAAGTTGCTTGCTTAATTGATCAATAACCAGCATGTGTTCCCAGCCTTTAATTGATCAATAACCAGCATGTTTTCCTAGCCTTTTTGAAACTGGTGATTAAGGGTGAGCTATAAAATTAACTGGATCGAAGCTATCAAGAATCATAGGTAGATAACAGCTTTCTTCAAATTATTTTGTCAAAGAAAAAGTCTGTTGTTGCCAGTGCCTGTGACAGACCTCAAACAGACAGGAGCCTGAAGACATTCAGCATGAACACAATCTGGCATCTCAAAAGTGATTGTATAGGACATATAACTTAGAGCTAGACCAAATCAAAACTTTGACCTACCTGTGAATTGCAAAGTAAACATCAATACCCTATCACAGCTTAGTTATTGTTACACTTCCTACTATTTAGACACCAAAAAGCAATTGGGTACAACTTCAAAGTTCTGATTTGGTCTAGCTCTTAGTTTAACTTTTCAGGATTTAAAAACAATAAAGACAAATTACAGGACTTTAACAAGATGTGAATTATGCAACATTACAGGTATGTGTCTAAAAAGAAGAAGTGTCTGTATGTAACCAGTGTTTCCCGCAGCTATATGCAGGCCTGTATATATTAATACACAAGCACCCTTGCTCTCACTCGGCCTGCCCAATCTCATTCACTACCCTCCTCCCACACCCGTGTTTTAGAGTTCCACAGGCTTCTTGGCTTTCTGCATTCAGGGTTTAGAACAGTGGTTTACAACATTATTAACCCGATGCAGCAAACATTATAACCAAATGTGACCCACTATAACTTGGTGAAATGTTGTGGTGGTGTGTTCTGCATGATTGATAATTAGCTAATATGTAAATACTAAAGCACCACTTTTATAGTAACTTCACTTCCTCCATCACCTATAATTTCTCTAAATATGCAGTGCACAGACAAAAAAAGTAGTGTAAAAAGATTGTAATAATATTTTCTTCAAAATACTCATATTTCGGTGACCCAACTGAGCTTGTTTCTCACACAGAGTGAAACATTTACATACACACCCCACATAACACTGATTCTCATACAACTCTCCAGAACACGCTTCTTTTGAAAACTATTACATTAAATTATATTCAATTATTTGGGGATCCTGACTAGTAAGCAAATGCATTTATATGTAAATGTTTACATGAAACCTTTAAGTTATAGTTATTGGACAGTAAATGCAAAGCATTTCACCTAACTTATGTTTGTTCTCTTAAATATCTTGTAAGAAAGTCCCATTAAAATGAAATGTGTACAATTTCCTGACAGGAGTTGTAAATGCATGGTTAAGACTCACTTCTCTGGAGGCTCCTCTACTGAAGCCATGGTGAATCAGGGTGCATCCCTGTCTTCAGTCTTACCATGGGTCACTCAGGACAGGATTTGGGCTGTCCTGTCTGCACAGAGGAGAGGTACAGCAAAAAATGCACAATGCAAATGTACACACTAGCATGTCACTTTAAATCCATTCAAAATTATAGGTTTTTGTTTTAAATCATTATTTAATTCTCCACATTGCTTCACTAATTCTTCTCAAATGTTTTAGCTCCTTATATATATATATATATATATATACACACACACACACACACACACACACACACACACATCAATATACGGTTTTAAATCATCAACCATTTAAGAGCTAATAAATAAATAGTTTTTTTGAATTTAGTTGAGTGGCAACGATTTTTTATTTTTAAGATTATGTGAAGGAAGCTGGTACAATTACCACTTTCGATTTTCCAGCTGTATTTGGATGAAACAGACTATTAATGACAGCATGTCCTGGTTTAAGTGCGCCTGCGTACTGCCTGGCCCTACAGTATGGAATTTCTTACTGGCGTATTTGAAATTTTCACAGTGTTTTCAACTTAATCGATATTAAATTGTAATATTTGTACCAACACAAAACGCAGTTGATATACACATTACGTCCCCACCCCCATGCAGAAAACTTGGTTTACACGTGAGCAAAAAATCTGGCTCTGGCTGGTAGTACAAAACTATGGTTACGGCAAATATAAACTTAAGGAAAAAATGTGTAGAGGGAACAGCTACAGTAATATAGCTTTTAAATTAAATATACAGTGTAGGTATCGAGGTTGATTAACACCATTATTATTATTATTTTAGTTTTGGTTTCAAAAAGTTAAAGAGGCTACTGTAATCCATAACTCACGGATTCGATGGGTATAGTGAAAATTATCGTAGTTGCTTACCCCTGTTTTGGTTTCTTCTGTCTCAGAATATATTGCTATATACTTGCTTGTATGGCTGGACGGCTATCTTAGTATTACTTACTGTGACAGTCACTAAAACAAATACTGATTTCCCACAGCTATCAGCCAAACAAAAACTCCGTCCTGCTTCCGGTTTCCTTTTGCTGCTTAAAGGGAAAGGAGCACGTCAGAGAATCGTCGTCCAGTTCACCCTGCTAAGGCAAATAGCAATGGCCGCGTTCACAACACTTCTCTGCCGGCTGGATTGCAGACGCGAGTCTGCGTGTGACGTCAAGGTCTGTGCAGACGGAGCGTGGACAGATTTGGCTTTGGAGCTGCAGACTCCAGCAGAACAAACATGGAGTCGCTGTTGAGAGAAATCAGTCATAATCACAGAAGTTAATGCAATCGAATCTCCCACCAGGTTCACACTTTACAGTGTAATCAGAAAATGGGCCATTTAATCAGTTCATATCAGATTAAGTAGTTTTACGATCCGTTAATAATATTTAATTAGTAGAAATCTTTATTCATACTCATTGTTGGGACACTTAAGGGTTAAATATTCACATACTGATCAAATTAATTAGAAATTTTGTTTGTGTGTGTACAATATTATATAAACACTGCTTTCGAATCTACATTAAACCTGTGCATTCAGAGAAATACACATGTACAATATTTCGTATGTATTATTATGGATTTCCTTGCCAGGTGTGCAACTTACAAATTCACATAATACGTGGAAATGTGGTTATAATGTATACGTACATTACTACACATGCATATTATTTTATTGTTGAACTGTCAATCTTTAAAATAAAATATATTATTTCTGTTGTGCCATATCTAGCATGAAATTAATAAGATCCTTCATGACATGACTCAAGGGTGATTCACACCCCCTGACTAGGTGGCGCTGGCACACGGAGTGAGGTCTGTCTCTGGCTCATACACATATCTTTCTCACTCAGCGCTCGTTTGTTGTTTTGAAGCCGCGGCTGCACCAGCGCAGTACCTTTTGAGTTCATGCAGACGGGTAACCTGGACAGTTTCGTCGCAGAGTATGCGAAAAGTCTGCGCAGATTCGGCAAAGTATGCGTGTCGTGAACGCAGCCGCAGACTCACGTCTGTAATCTTAGCCGGCAGAGTAGCGTCGTGAACGCGGCCAGTATTTCCACTTACAGTAGGAAAAAACGACTCCAGTATTCGACCTCACAGACTTTGACGTACAGAGGATTTCTGTCCCGCTTCCCTCCTCACATATCTGAATAGTATGATCTAAAAAAATAATTCACACATATGTGTAAATATAAAAAGTGAAATTTAATCAATTGTCTAAATATGTAGGCCTCCCACATAAAAAAAAAGTTTTGCAACACAAAGTGATTGTACCAACAGAATTATTGTGCTTTTTTAGTAAAGTCAAATAGTATATAGTATATTTTGATGAAATGGCTAGAGTTTATAATTTTTTATAATAGCGTATGGCTGTGTAAAATATTATTTTCATCAGGAGATAATTTCAGGTAATAGTCAAATAAGCCACTAGATGTCATTAAAAAATGTATTAAGAGCTTTTGTTTTTCACTGTCATAGCTCTTCCGCCGTGCTCGTGCAAAAAGAGTGTACCGCGCACGCACATAGTGCGTCATACGCAGATATATTTTCGCTAGACGGCCACTCGTCTACCCTCACGTACGTTACACCCTCCCAGTGGCCGAGATTATGACGTAAAATATAGAGGCCCAGCTTCCCACACAAAGGGAGGGCATGCTGCTGTGGAAAACAACGCTGAAAATCGGGTAAGCAGCAGAAAAGGAACGTGAGACAATTAAAACATCAAGTTTCTGAGTAACATTCTCCTACAACCCCAACATCGAGTATTATTATTTCATATTTAAATAATGTAGCTAAAAATATTAGCAGGGATGAACGGAAACGTGTCATATGTTGGAATGGGATGTAGATTGGCAGCATTTCATTGCATATTGTTATTTTCTTCTCGCAAGAGTTATAAGTTACTTTTATTTTTTTATACCGTACTAATGCGAAATAGCTTTCCAATATTGAACTGCTTCAATTCTTTTATGGCACTGTGTGGTGATGTTATTACAGTTAAACACGTTTCTGAAGACTTAGTTTATAACAGAAAAGCGGTTCCGCTTTTGAGAGTTAACACGTTTAAAAACAATAACTTTGCAGTTATGCACCTTCCTTCATAGTCAGACGACAATATTCATATAGTCAAACAAAACAGATATTCTAAATTGTGCATCCAGCTAATATATCGGGGGTAAATGCAGTTCCATAACGTCTCAAAATAAAGCGATCTCTCTCCGATAAATTAAAGTAAGCAAACTGTTAGTGTGGAGATCTAAGTTTGCGTGGCGCCCCGTTGGTTTCGCTACAGTACCGGCTAAAGTGTAGTGAACTAGAATTAATCTATTGTACGAACGTTACTGACTGCTTTGCTTAGTGGCATTTTCTGTTTACATGAACAAATCCAATGCCAAACCAAAATTATCAAACCGTATTTACATATGTATGTATGTGTATTCCAACACTATTTGTTTTTGTTCGTTTTACACGAAGTCTTGAATAACTTTGCTCTGAGCTCTGAAAACTCTTAGGACAAATTAATTATAATCGAAAACGCTTGAACGTCTTAGGGCTAAATGGACACGGCAAGCATCCTCTTAATTCCCGTTGCACTTGTATATTATATACTGTCCTTGATAGGATGTGATGAAAGCTACTAACCATATATAGGTGGTATTGCTTTGTAAACAAAAGTGTTTCAGTTGTCTGCAAAGTACATTTTTTTTCTTACAGTTTGTTTATGCAGTTTTTTCTTAAATACTAATATGCAGATTGCTATACAATTGGTACTTTTAAAAATGCAATTTTGGATAGACTGTTAGTAATCTATGTACACTCACCTAAAGGATTATAAGGAACACCATACTAATACTGTGTTTGACCCCCTTTCGCCTTCAGAACTGCCTTAATTCTACGTGGCATTGATTCAACAAGGTGCTGAAAGCATTCTTTAGAAATGTTGGCCCATATTGATAGGATAGCATCTTGCAGTTGATGGAGATTTGTGGGATGCACATCCAGGGCACGAAGCTCCCGTTCCACCACATCCCAAAGATGCTCTATTGGGTTGAGATCTGGTGACTGTGGGGGCCAGTTTAGTACAGTGAACTCATTGTCATGTTCAAGAAACCAATTTGAAATGATTCGACCTTTGTGACATGGTGCATTATCCTGCTGGAAGTAGCCATCAGAGGATGGGTACATGGTGGTCATAAAGGGATGGACTTGGTCAGAAACAATGCTCAGGTAGGCCGTGGCATTTAAATGATGCCCAATTGGCACTAATGGGCCTAAAGTGTGCCAAGAAAACATCCCCCACACCATTACACCACCACCAGCAGCCTGCACAGTGGTAACAAGGCATGATGGATCCATGTTCTCATTCTGTTTACACCAAATTCTGACTCTACCATCTGAATGTCTCAACAGAAATCGAGACTCGTCAGACCAGGCAACATTTTTCCAGTCTTCAACTGTCCAATTTTGGTGAGCTTGTGCAAATTGTAGCCTCTTTTTCCTATTTGTAGTGGAGAAGAGTGGTACCCGGTGGGGTCTTCTGCTGTTGTAGCCCATCCGCCTCAAGGTTGTACGTGTTGTGGCTTCACAAATGCTTTGCTGCATACCTCGGTTGTAACGAGTGGTTATTTCAGTCAAAGTTGCTCTTCTATCAGCTTGAATCAGTCGGCCCATTCTCCTCTGACCTCTAGCATCAACAAGGCATTTTCGCCCACAGGACTGCCGCATACTGGATGTTTTTCCCTTTTCACACCATTCTTTGTAAACCCTAGAAATGGTTGTGTGTGAAAATCCCAGTAACTGAGCAGATTGTGAAATACTCAGACTGGCCCGTCTGGCACCAACAACCATGCCACGCTCAAAATTGCTTAAATCACCTTTCTTTCCCATTCAGACTTTCAGTTTGGAGTTCAGGAGATTGTCTTGACCAGGACCACACCCCTAAATGCATTGAAGCAACTGCCATGTGATTGGTTGGTTAGATAATTGCATTAATGAGAAATTGAACAGGTGTTCCTAATAATCCTTTAGGTGAGTGTATATTCTAAATTATAAAGTAGTTTGTTTTTGGTTGAATCATTAAAGGTCAAGTGGAAAAATTTGTGATCCTGTTTCAATTGATAATGTTTTGCTAGCAATACGACTAACAGTTAATGACTTACGTCTACTGACTCGCTGAGTAAAATTTACAAAATTATAAACTAAAAGTAGAAACTTACTTTTTTGCAGGTTGATTCAAGAGTTCTTGATTAGTGAAAATTTTAAATTCATAAATGTACACTAATGTACTGCATATATCTGTTTGCTTTATGTGTATGAAGAAAAAAAGACAGCCTCTTGGGTTTTTTATCAAGTTATGTTATGTATTTTATTGACTGTCAGCTAACACTGTAAGCAGTGTTGCTTTTTAGCAGTGCAAAAAGTGGAAATAACTTGTTTTGTAAAGACTAAATTCAGCCACTGCTGCCTCAGTTTCCCCTTTTCATTGTAAAAATGCACATCTGAAAATGTGGAATCAGTACCAACTGAATAGCCTACTTAGTGAAGCCATCACACCATAGTGCAAGGATGTACCAGAGGCAGTGTACTGTACACTCTAGCATTATTCTAATCTAGATGAGGTTCCTTTGTGGTCCTTAGCCCTGACTGAAACAATAGTGCCTTGTATTTCTAAGAATGCAGTCCTGGTGAAAGGAAGGTTCAATCTAAACTAAACTAAACTGGGAGCTGGGAGGATTTAGCTGTTATAAATGCTGCTTTCGATCCACAGTCATCTTGTTTAATTCTGTTGGACCACTATTGTTATGTATTTTGATTGTCGATATCGTTAAAGATCAATCAATCGATTAATCTTATTAAAAAGTGTGTGTGGGGCGGTTTGCCTATGACAGAAAATCTCCAATGTGTGTTTTTTCATAAATAAAATCTTTATTTTAACAAGACGTGGACATATTTGACACCATGTAGATAACCACATCAGAAAATGAGCGCAACACTCTTACCTCATTTTTGGATTAAACATGAAAACATTATATTTTAAAACGGAAATGGAGTCAAAAGATTAATCAAAAATAAGGTGTTTTAACCTATATTTAATAATAATAATAATAAAAAAAAAAAATCAGACTCACCATCTTTGGATGAGTATTACATTTAAATGAGGCCGACAATGCGCTGTGTGGATATTAGGCCTATTCTACGAACAGTTTATACAACCATATAAAATATTAACAAACGATCCGTAAAAACAAGAACCTTTTTCCGTTATTAAAAAACGACAATCGGACTCGCCATCCTTGGATGAGGAAAATCCAAATGCAAGTATAACAATTTAAAATAGTGTCTTATGACTCAGATTACTTGCCATAGCCTAGTAATCATCCTTCATTCACCTTCCACCAGTCCGTTGGATTTACATCCAGCAATGGTGGAATATCCTGCAGAAATATCCCAGTTCTGTTTCAATGGAACTGGCGCTAGTAGAGTATTGCTCTCCCAGAAGTAGTGCCATAGCGGATGCCTGACTTGAGACTTCCCGGACTGCGTGTGTGTCGTCCACATCGCTCTCAGTTTGTAGGGTGGCCATGTCCACTGTTTTCCCCAGTTCAACCAACTTTGTGTTTGTATCCGTTCTTTTTTCTTGCGAAAGAAAGCTCAGGTGCTTGTGACGAGGGTCCAGCATGGAAGCAGTCATCGGTGGGAATGATGCCAACTTGTGCAAGTGAACCTGTATAAACAAATCATTAAAAATCAATAGTCAATTTTGTTATGACTGTAAATTTAATATAGCAATTTTAATTAGGCTGTATTTAAAATATAGACTATTAGTAGGTTAGGCAGGCAGTTAAATAAATTTCATGAATATACTCTAATAAATAGCTTAACTTCATTCGATCGATGAATTAGGAGCGCACTTTGTTCTTAAACTCAATGACTCTGGGGCCGTCTCCTTCTTTTCGCATTAGTTGAGTTGATTAGGCTGAAGGTGACGGGATAGGTACTGGAGATATCATTTTTTAAATCAAAGTGATCCCAAACCACGCTTCTTTTTGTTCGCTTCATCCTTCTTTGGATTTTACTGCTCTAGCTTCTTCAGGTAGCTTTCCCTCCAACAACAATTGACCTTTCTCAAAAGCCCCGCCCACCTTAATAACCAAACTCATTTCAGGGGACCACCTGTTTACATTAATTCCAGCGAGCCGGGACTCGCAGCGCATAGCTGAGCAGCCCTTCAGTGCGTGGGGTTTACATGTGATTTTTTTTAGTTTGTTTTAAACCCAGTTACAGACGTTTTACGATTAATATGAAGAAGATTCAAATTAAGTTATTTTGCATAAATCTAAATTCACTAAATGCAAATTTGTAAAATGTATTCATCGGCCAATCGTACACATGCGGAGCAAGATAGACAAGTGTCTCTGATCTTTGATCTATACCAATATTAGGAAGAAAAAAAAATATGTAGAAAAATAAGTTGGGTAAACTCTTTTATAATAAACAACACAGAAGGTTAATGTTATTGTATTTTTTAAACCAATTGCGGTCCCTACGTGATACTAAATTGAAATGGCCTACGTCGATCAAATTAATTGTTGTAGATCAAACTCTTATCGACAATTAATCGATCTTCGATTAATCATTACCATCCCTAGTGACCACCCTTCAAAACAGCATCAATTCTTCTAGGTACACATGTACACTTTTTGAAGGAACTCAGCAGGTAGGTTGGCCCAAACATGTTGGAGAACTAACCACAGTTCTTCTGTGGATTTAGGCAGCCTCAGTTGTTTCTCTCTCTTCATGTAATTCCAGACAGACTTGATGTTGAGATCAGGGCTCTGTGAGGGCCATACCATCACTTCCAGGGCTCCTTGTTCTTCTTTACGCTGAAGATAGTTCTTAATTACTTTTGCTGTATGTTTGGGGTCGTTGTCATGCTGACCAAATCCCCAATTCCATTTACAGAAATGCAGCCCCAAACTTGCAAGGAACCTCCACCATGCTTCACTGTTGCCTGCAGACACTCATTCATGTACCACTCTTCAGCCCTTTGGCGAACAAACTGCCTTCTGCTACAGCCAAATATTTCAAATTTTTACTCATCAGTCCAGAGTAACTGCTGCCATTTTTCTGTTTTATATATATAAAATATATAACATAAAAACTGAATAACTGACAGCAGGATTGTGCTATTTTGTGGGGCAGGTGCTCAAGCCAAAGAAAGGGGCACACCTGGGGACTATCTGTGCACATGCCTGACTGACAGTATATGGACACAACTTTAAAATATGGACATAAGTACATCATTAGAAATGCAGTAATGGGTAAAAATATGCAATTTACATATCAATCTTTAATATAGCACCATTCACAATAGATTTGTGGCGGAAGCTTTGCAGGATTAATGCATATTTTTAAAGAAGGTAAACTGTTACACATGGAGAAGAGAATATCAAAACCCCCTGCAGGAAATACTAAATCTCTAGGGTTCCAAGGCCTAATAGGTGCTTCACAGTCAAGCCCCAAAAAGTTTAAACCCACTGTCCAGGCCCTATTAACCTAAGTGCAACATCTTGGCTCAGCTTCCACTATCTTGGAGAAATCCACTGTTTTGATCAACTGATTGAAAGAATCCACTCTATCAATAGGGATGTAGCTCCAGGGTTTTTCCTGGCTCAGAATGGGCCTGTCTCATGATCGGTCCGTGTACAGTAAAGGCAATGAGTTATGACAAAATCTATGCATTTTCTTGTTATTTCTGACCATTTGATAAACAAAAATGCCTATCATGCTTGAATAAATGAAACCCCATTAACAAAACTGGTAAAAAAAAAAAAAAAATGTATATATGACAACATTGGAAGGGGTGGAGGGGAGTGAGTTTGAGGGAGAGGGGTGTCGGGTTGGGACAGGGGAGGCAGTCAGTTGCAGAGGTCACATCCTGCTTCAGGGCATTTCACCCTCCTCTTTTTATTAACTAAATAAGAGGATATGACAAGGCCATGGTAGTATATTAGACTACCAACAACCAGAATAACTATATACAAGTAAAAAAGAATACTAAACAGGGAAACATATAATTCTTTTGAATATTGTCACTTTTGGGCAGGGGTCTCAAACTCAAATTACCTGGGGGCCGCTGACCCCACTGTCTTTGTATAGGGGGGCCACTTCAAGTACTAAAAATAAAAAAAACACAAAAAACCTGCATGCTGGGAAATGGGTAAGGTTTTTCTCTGTAAACTGGCTTTTCCATAATCTCAGTTTTATGGAGAATGCTTTGACATTGTCAAAAGATATGGTAACAAGCTGGCCTGGGCCCTGCAGCTTCAGATTAAGGGTGTTCAGCTCCTGTGTAATGTCAACTAGGAATGCTAGGTCCATCACCCATTTAGAGTCATCAAGCTCAGGAACTTGCAGTCTGCCCTCCTCCATGAATGTCTTCACCTCTGTTCTCAAATCAAAGAACCTCTTCAAGACACAATCCCTGCTGAGCCAGCACACAGGACATCACCATATGCTGACTCAATTTCCTCCAAAAAGGCACGAAACTGGCGGTGTTGTAAACCCTGGGATCTGATATAATTAATGCATATATAACCCTTTGCTTAGCTGTGTAGCTCGCCTCTCCCTGGTAACTTTCATACTGTGCGGCGTGTTTCGTTGAGTAATGGCGCTTAAGGTTATATTCTTTAAGAACAGCAATTTTCTCCTTACAGATTAAACAGGTGGCATTTCCATTGAACTCCACAAAAAAATAATCTGTTGTCCACTTCTCTTGAAACTGTCTGTGCTCCTGATCAACTTTCCTCTTAGCTTTAGAAAGAGACATTTTCAATAATCAAGTTTTTGCCACTTCTAAAACACTCGGCAATACAACAGTAACTATTTTTTTTTTTCTAGCGAGCTGAGCGGCTGTTCGCTGTGAGTGATTTGCATTTTACCTGTGCACTTTGCTGTCCCGTTGTATGTATTCGTGCTCATATTGTTGCATCTGTGAGAATATTATAATGAAGTGATCTATGTTTGACATGTTCTACAGAAAACTATTTAATTAGACTACTCAAGACAAATTAGTCCAATGGAGAAAAAATACATTTATTTATTTATTCGCGGGCCGGATTGCACTATAATTGGGATCATGTGGCGGGCCATACGAAATTGCTTGGCGGGCCGCATATGGCCCGCTGGCCGGGAGTTTGAGACCCCTGCTTTAGTCTTTACGTAGAAGCATGCTATTCTTTACAAGAGCTCCTGTCAATGTTGATGCAGTAACTCATCCCAGCCAGCATGCTGCCATGGTGTTTTATTCTAGCACTGTCAGTTGCTATCATAGTGCTGTAAACAGACTCAGCATCTATGATTTGTTTCTGAAGGGTAAGGTGTTTTATTTTTTGTGTCAGATTCCATTTTTCTACTTTGTATTTGGTTTTCTTGCTGTATCGCGTCTTTCTGCTTTCTGTAAATCGTGTCTGTTATTCTGTATGGCCCCGGCCTTCCCTATGTGTGGTCTGTGAGCACTCATAAAAACACACAGCTGAGCGCAGCCTAGCCTGATCGGATATGGGTGTGTCTGGTATCATTGGAAAGCTACAGCCCTGCCCTGTATGAATGACAGATCCGCTGGCCAATGAGGGACAGGATTTGGGTAACAGGGCATGGAAAACGGCCCCCCTCTCTCCTCACCAAAAAATACAAACCCATTTCTCAGCACTGCTTATATGGAAATGACCATAACTAGGCTCATTCGAAAGCTACAGACCTGTGTTTTTCGTGAGTGGCAGCGTTGAGCACCTAGGGGGAGACAGGATTAGAGTAATATGACGTAGAACGCTCGGCTCGCCCCCGGGACGATTTGCAAAGGGCAGACCTTAAACGCATTCGGAGAGGATTTGAAATGTTTTTTTTTTTTTTTTCGATTTTTATCATTTTGGTGCTAGTGATTTTCGTTTGGCGCTCGCTAAAACCTCTTTGAGGGGCGCCAAAACTTCCTCTATGCTGGAAAACCCCGATCTCAATTTGAACTTTTCACTCTAGTCTGTGTATACTATGTTTTCCTTTATGGGAACTACAGAGTAGAGCTCCTCTGGAGTTAAAATCATCCTTGTGGGAGTGGAATTTGATTACATAATGGCTGGGTCTCTTATAAATACAGAACCAATTCAGATTGCAGTAATTTACAGAATCAAACCAAATGCCACCCCCCAGTTTTTTGTTTTGTTTAGTTTTTTGGATTCAATTTAGGGTAGAAGTGGAAATTTTCTTAACGTATTCCTGATATTTGTCAGGATCAGGGGTAATGTTATTTATCATCTGATAAAGAGGTACACACTGCGGCCGATAGCCAGTCTGCTAAAGGCCACCCCACTGACTGGGCCGATTTCCCTGTAGATATATCTAATGATGACACAAAAAAGTGAATTCTTAAAAATGGGCCGTGCAAACCAGAAGGTCCATATCCAAGAGATAAGAAAGGTAGATGCTTTTCTAAAGAGTTCTACTACAAAACATCTCAAAAAGGAGTTAAGATTCCTCGTAAATGGCTCTGTTACTCACCGAAAATGGACCATGTATACTGTGAACCATGTTGGTGGTTTGGTGATAGAACCGCCACCTGCCACAACCTAGGATGGACTGTTGTAATAAATGACTGGCAGGGCCTTTCACAAAAAGCAAAAGATCACAAGACCTCTCGCTCACTCATGAAAGCTTGTGTAGTGTATGATACATGGAAACAAGACCAAACCATAGACCCGCAAATATTCACTGACTACGAAAAAGAGGTGAACTTTTGGAATAATGTATTAACAAGAATCGCAAATGTAACGTTTACACTTGCTGCATCTAAATCGCAGGATAAAATTTACTTTTTTGGCCATTAGCCACTGTGTCTGGTAGAAGGAAAAAACTTACCAGCCACTTGGTATTTTTACCAGCCAAAGGCAAACATCACCAAAAAAGGATGAGGGTGCGTTAAATGTGTGGTGAACATGTTAAAACGTGGCATGTATTCAGGTAATTAATCAATCACCATAACAAAAGCTATTTGCACACCTGTATAGAGACAGGTGTGTATGAGGGAAAAGGATCTGGATAGAAAAAACAGGTGTATAAGGTCTTTGATCAAAACATTGCATTGAATTATAACACTTGCTAGTAGAGACTGTGTCGGAGCATCTTTTTCAAATTAATCAATCACATATGCAATAACATGGCAACTAATGGGGATCTATATAAACACATTAAACTAACACATGAGAAGGGGTATTATATGGTTACACATTGTCGCTCTTCATACACCTCTTCCTCTTCACTGCTACTCCCTTCTCTGGGTTTCTGCATGTTATTAAAAGGATTTCATTGAATTGGCTAGATATTCATGGTCATGGTCTGTGGTTGGGTAAAAAATATAATCTCTAGGAATGATGACAGACGGAAAGGATGTTACAATTGGTCAATACGATGCATGCCAGCAAAGACGCAATGTAAACAAACCGCTGGTTTGAGGTGGTCGATGCCCTTAATGATTTTGAAGACTTGGATTGAGTCCCCACGTAGTCTCGTCTGTTCCAGGTTGAAAAGATTCAGTTCCCTCAGTCTCTCCGAGTAGGACATCCCTGGAATAAGCCTGGTTGCTCTTCTTTGAACTGCCTCTAGAGTGGCGATATCTTTCTTGAAGTGTGGAGCCCAGAACTGTACACAGTATTCCAGATGAGGTCTAACTAGTGCATTGTACAGTCTTAACATTACTTCCCTTGTTTTCAATTCTACACTTTTGACAATATACTCTGTATATATTCTGTTTGCCTTTCTTATTGCTTCCTCACGTTTGGATGGAGAAAGTGAGGAGTCTACATAGATTCCTAGATCTTTCTCATGTGCTACTTCATCTAGTTATTTTCCTCCCATAGTGTAATTATAGTGGACATTTCTGTTACCTGCATGTAATACCTTTCACTTGTCCACATTGAATTTCATCTGCCAGGTGTTCGCCCACAACTGAATATTATCCCTTTGAATAACCTGTGCTGCCGAGATTGTATCTGCTGAGCCACCTATTTTAGTATCATCTGCAAATGTGACAAGTTTGCTAACTATCCCAGAGTCCAGATTATTAATATAGATTAGAAAATGCAAAGGCCCTAATACTGATCCCTATGGAACTTCACTAACAACCTCACTGCAGTTAGAAGCAACTCCTCATATCGACACCCTCTGTTTCCTATACATCAACCAGTTCATAATCCATCTACTTACATTACTCTAAATGCCTACAAGTTCCAATTTGAGGATCAGTTTTTGGTGTGGAACATTATCAGAAGCTTTTTGAAAATCTAAGAATATCATATCATATATGCTTTCATGTGATCTACAGCTGCAGTTGCATGTTCAAAAAATTCTAATAAATTAGTAAGACATGATCTGCCTCGTCTAAACCCATGTTGACTATCTCCAAGAATATGGTTTTCATTGAGATGCTCCTCTATTTTCTGTCATCATTTGTTGCAACATTTTACAGGTGATGCAGGTGAGACTGATTGGTCTATAATTTCCTGGCTCAGTTTTGTTCCCTTTCTTGTGGATTGGTATGACATTTGCTATCTTCCAGTCAGTTGGCACATCCCCTGTTCTAACTGTCATTTGGAATATAGCTAGTGGCCTAAAAATAATTTCCCTAATTTATTTACATACTGTTGGAAATATACTATCTGGCCCAGGTGATTTGTTTGTTTTTAATTCTGCTAGTCCCTTTCGTACTTCCTGCACATTTATCCTGATCTCTCTTAGCGTTTGACTGGACTGATTGTTAACCTGTGGCATGTTATCTGTTTTTTTTCTTTTGTAAAAACTTCTGTGAAATACTCATTTAGGACATTTGCCACATCTTGTTTGTTTTCCAAGATACTTCAGTTTTTGCCCTTTATCTGTTTCACTTCCTCCTTTATAGACCTTGTGCTGTTGTAGTATTGAAAAAAGCTCTTGTATTTTGTATTTGTATCTCCATCCCTTTTGTATGTGCTATACAACATTTTCTTTCTCTTGATATTTGTTTGCATACTTCTGTTAAACCATTCTGGTCAATGTTTGTTGGTCCTCAATTTGCTAAGTTTTGGTACAAATTTCTCCTGAGCCTCAAGTAGTATATTCTTAAAATATAACCATCCATTTTCAACTGAATCTGTATCCAGTGTGCTCCAGTCTACCTCTTCTAAGTGCTGCCTCATACCTTCAAGGTTTGCATTTCTGAAATTATAGACCATTGTTTTAGACTTGGTCCTTGTTTTTTGAAAGAATGCCTCAAAGCTAACCATATTGTGATCACAGTTTGCCATTGGTTCTCTAACTAGTGTCCCTCTGACTCTATCTTGGTCATTTGAAAAGTTCAAGTCAGTGCATGCATTCTTCCTGGTTGGTTCCCTGACAAATTGAGTTTTAAAGCAGTGATTTTACTATCTCAACTATTTCTATTTCTGCTTCTCAATTGGTCTTTCCCAGTCTATGTTTGGGAAATTGAAGTCCCTCATTATAACAGCCACATCCTTGCTACATGCAGTCCTGATTACATTGTACAATGCAACATCTTGCTGAATATCTGAATTGTGTGGTCTGTAACGCACTAATCCTCCGGATCTTTTGTTCAAAAGTTTAACCTACAAAGATACCTTACTGGGATCTAATTTGAGTTCTTCTGCCGGAATGTCATTTTTGACATATAATGCTACCCCACCACCTCTTCAATGTTACCTGTCCCTCCTAAACTGTGCGTATCCTTTCAACTTGTATTCATCCCCATAATTTTCTGTAAGCCATGTTTCCGTCACTCCTACATCATCATAGTCACATGCAGGACTGTGACTTCTAGGTCTAACATCTTGTTCCTTATTTTCCTGGCATTGAGGTACAGACATTTCAGGACTTTCCTACAGGTGGTTTCCCTTTTTCTTTCCTTAGTGGAACATCTCCCATTGTCAGAGCTCCCTGTCCCCCTGGTCCCTAGTTTAAGATTAGCTCGAGATTCTCAATTACTCTGCACATACGCTCTCCCAATGCATTAGCCCCCCTTCTGTTTAGATGTAGACCGTCCGGTTTGTATAGGTGCCATCTATCCTAGAAGGAAAGACCAATGCTCCATAAACCTAAAACCCTCTTCCCTACAACAAGATTTCAACCACGTGTTAAACTTTCTAATCTCAGCCTCTCAGTCTCCCTGGTCTGGCACGTGGTACCGGAAGTATTTCAGAAAAAACTACCGTGGAGGTTCTGCTCTTTAAATTTGTCATTCAGAACTTTTACCCTACCTTTTCCTATGCCATTGGTTCCAATGTGGACCATGACCAGTGCATTCCCCCCAGCTTTGGCCTGTAGCCCATCTACAGTTCTGTCCACTTTTCTGATCTATGATCTCAACTCTCCTAGGTTTTGGCATGCACACTATCTCTCTCATGGGCTGATTGACCAATTCTTCTATATCCCTAATACAGTGCAGATCAACAAGCTGAGCCTCAAGATCACGAACCCTGATCTCTTGGATTTCAACCTGCCAACAACGTTCACAAATGAAACCTTCTTGGATGAGTTCATCATCCTGCAAACCTTACACTGTAGTGGCCACATGCTTCTGATTTTTTTTTATTTTTTTATTTTTTTATTTTTTCCCTTAAGTCTCTTGGTTTCAGATCCCTAGTCAACTGCTTAACTTTTTGTGACCGAGAAACAGCCCAGCTCTTTCTCAACAGCTGCTTTAAGTAGCTTTTGTCTACCTGCCCCAGATTCACACCTAACACACCTAATCTCCTTTCTACAACCCATTTACTTTCACCAGCAGCTGAAACTGAATTGACTTCAATTTAGGCAAACTACAGACAATGCTAACTTCAATTAAGGCAAACTTAAAACAAAATGTTTGTCACAATTTCAAATTAACTATAATGGTTGTGACTATTTGTTTTTAAAGGAATATTTTGCAATTACAGCTGTAAATGACCGACCAATATGTTTTCATTTATACTTTTATACATTGCCAGTTTATCAATGTGAGCTGCAAGGAAAATGCCTTACATTAGCGTCCATGTGGCAATGTTTTCCGGTCACAACAGTGAAATGCAAATTGTATAAGACCAATCTATCTAGCTAATTTATACAATCTACTTGACTAAACAATTTACTTTTCCTCTCCAAACCACACTCAGACTGCCGCTCTGTGTTCGGAAACAACTGTGCGTTAGAGTTCCAGCGAATACAAAATAAATGGCAATAGCTGGCTGTGTATATGGAGGGTGATCAGTGCCAAAATTAAGATGAACATGAAGAGGATTATGAAGATGATTATGGGCACTGGCTACCACCCATTGTCTCTGACTGACAGAGATCAATGTTTTGTCACATTGAAAAAAAAAAAAAGAAATACAAGAGACGCTACGAAATGTAGAAGTGCGCTGAGAAATGTGAATAGCAAAGAGACGAATGGAATAAATATATACATGTTGAAACTAATGAATTAATAAATAAATGTTGAAATAAACAAATAAATAAATAGATGAATAAATAAATAGATAAGCCTAAATGTATTTGTTTAATCGTGTATTTATTTTCTCTGCGTATTTATTTTAAATCTCAGTTTGGATAGTCCTCCATACTCTGAAACCGTGTAACTCCATGAAATTAAATACATATATTTTTTAAATATATATATATATACCTAAAAAACATCATCCATAGATCAAAATTCGGACTCAAAAAATACCAGTCTCACAATCGTGTGCCTTAACCACTACATAGTGTAGCGCTGTTGAGCCTGGCTAAAGGTGCTGCGGTGGATCTGGATTGTGACGCAGGAGAACGGGGTTTGAGTCCCCGCCGCAGCCAGAACTCCCGAGTCGTTACGCTATGAATATAGCCTTCCTATATCTGTATATGTATGTGTTCCACAATACATTGTATAAAGCCTAACATTAATGCAATAGAGTAAAATGTAGGACTTAATTTAACACCTCCCTTTATCTATAGATACCGTGTGAGCGAGTAGATGTGTCTCTGTAAATTTTCCTGAATAAAAACTAACAAAATACAATATGAAACACGTCTGTCCGCCATTGCTCTGCGTCTGACTTCCGACCACTTTCTATGCCAACATTGTAAAAGTCTGCATCTTCATCTTCATAATCATCACTGGAATTTTTGGGGTCCAAATTATGATGTATGGATGATGTTTTTTAGGTATCTATTTATTCATCTATTTATTTATTCATCTATTTATACATTCATTAGTTATATATAATATTATATTTATTTCCAGTTTGTCGTTGCTATTCACCTTTCTCAGTGCGCTTCTACATTTCATAGTGTCTCTTGTATTTCTTTTTTTCTTCATGTTCATCTTCATAATCATGTTCATCTTCATGTTCATAATCACATCCATCTTAATTTTGGCACTGATCACCCTCCATAGTGTATGTATTCATGTGTTTGTTGCGGTCCTCTTTCCTTTTCTGTCATATTATAATTCTGAAACACTATAATCCAGGTAATTAAAAAGTCAGTAATTATGACTATGAAAAGTAATTAAAAGTCATTATTTTTCCACATCCTTAACAACCTTACTCCTGCTTCATTGCTCTCCATGAAATATGTCCTCCTGGACCGAAGACTGTCCAGATGCCATGTTTTCAAAAAACATTATATTGTGGTTTGCCAAATTAAGTAACATACCAACACTACAACGTCAACAAATTAATTCGTACCGAATTAAAACATACCGACAAATACTCTATCAGAAATTAAAAGGTGAGTTCCGTACACTTGTTGGCTACCTGCCAAAGTGGCTGGTAAAATTGACAGATTTACCTGCCACTGACAATCTACGTGCATTTGGCGGGTTGCGGGTGTTAATTCTATTCTCTGATCTAACTCCGCATTCCGAGGCCACACAGAAAAGGAGATGGATAGAATTGGAAACTTCGTTTGAACGATCGAACTTATAGCTAGATATGACTCAGTGTTGCAAAAGCTTATGGATAGAGAAAGCAGAGTAACGTACCTAAGTCCTAGGATTCGTCCAGGTGCAAATACAGAACGAGATCCAGAACACAGAATTCTATTACCTAATTATGAACACAACTCAGGATATCCCGAATGTCGACCAGTTAAGTCAGGTGTTTAGATATGTCACCATTTCCGTAAATGAAAATGAAATAGAGTTTCCTGGGTTTTCATAATGTTACAGATCAAAGTGCAGCAGGACTGGAAAAACGCATTGTGGATTCATTGAAAGTAAGGGGATAGAAATCAATAAATGTAGGGGACATGGCTGTGATGGTGTGAGTACCATGAGTGGAGTGTACTCAAGTGTACAGAAACAAATAGCAGACAGGGAGCCCAATGCTGTATATATTCACTGTGCTGTGAATGAATTTAAACCTTGTCTTAAATGATGCCTGTCAAAATGTTCCTGAGGTGAACAACCTTTACAACTTTGTGCAAAGATTGTTTGTGTTCTTTAGTGTGAGCATTAAAAGGTGGGAACTTTTGGATTCACACCTCTCCAAAGCTGGCCAGCTAACGCTCAAGAGGCTGTGTACTATGAGATGGGCAGCCAGACACGATGCTATTCATTCGTTGCAGTTCTGTTATGCAGATATAATACAAGCCCTCACTAAAATTGCGCTGCTTTCTGATGCAGCAGTCACAATGAGCGCTCAGAGGCCATTGGACTTAAAAAGGCCATGGAGAGTTTTGAATTGCTCATCTCAGGGGGCAGTTTGAGGAGTTAAAGACTATGACACGATTTGGCATGCACATGGTGTACTGGTAACTCTTTTACAGAGAAACGCACAAGTCACACAAAAAAGCACTTTGACGAGCTATGTGAAGATGAGTGCCTTCAAAATGCGGAGGAACATTTTAGGGTGTCTGTTTTCTGTCAATACATAGACACTGCAGCTGCTCAAATGACACGCAGATTCACCGGAATGAACGAAGTCGCAAAGCAATTTGTTTTTCTGTGTCCCACTGAGCTTTTGTGTGCCACTGATGAAAACCTCTTTCTCTCAGGAAATGCTTTGGCTACACAGTATAAAGACGACCTATCACCTGAGTTCCCAGCTCAGATCCTATCCTTGAGAAATGCCCTGAGGAGCTCAATCAAGGAAATTGAATGTGGTTAGATAAGAGATCTTCCTCAAATTCTGTTTATTAAACACCACTCTATCCTACCTGGTGTTCTGCTGTGGCAACATCGGTAAAATAGTTTTTCACACTGCCCGTCATTGTTGCTCATGCCGAAAGATCTTTTTCCAAACTAAGACTCGTTAAATCTTATCTGAGGAGCACCATGTCACAAGATAGACTTTCTAGGTTATCTGTGCTAAGTATCGATCGCCAACGTGCGTGCAGTCTGGATTTTAAGGCCGTCATTGGGTAGTTTGGAAGGGACAATGTCTGGAGACGTGCTTGTTTTAACTTTTAGGTCTAACCTAAAGGCCATTGTGAGCTTTTATCATTTGATCAATTTTAATATGAATGTCATTTTGAGTAACATATGCCTATTTTCATTTCAGCACGAATCTAGCTACTGTATTTGTTTTTAAGTCTAATCAGCCCATTGAATCGCACTTATAAATGTCCTTCAAATGGAGACTTTGCGCTCAATATACGAAAGGCTAACCAAGCCTAATGTTTGGATGTGTTTTGTAGATATGTTAATACAGCAAATGTTGTTGTTGAATAAATTTGGGAAAAGCGTCAAATTCTGTGTAATCACTTACATTGAACTTCAATAGGGGGGCGGGGAAATCGTGCTTCGATCTTGCGGGGGGGCCACAATAATTTCCTGTACACCACTGGGCGAGTTCTGAAACCTACTACTTGGTAGCAGGTATTCTAATCCTAAAATATTTTACGAAGAGCTGGAATGTGTTTTATTAATTTTATAAATGATAAAATCAAAAGTTTGATTAGCCTTAACAGATCTGTTTTTGGAAAATTTATGGTTTTTCCATATGAAATTAACAATGTTACATCTGACAAACTGCCTTGACTAACCAATTTTTTTTTTTTTTTTTTTTTTTTTTTTGTACTCCAGGCACCATTGGAGATGTTACCTGCAGGTTGTCCATACAGGCTTTGCGTGACATAGTATTCACTCGCATAGACCTTCCTACCTCAACAAACTGAAGAATATAAATGAAATGACTGAAGTTGCGCTTGGAATGTAATTTTTGATTTTCAACTAACAAAGAGGACCACTTTATTAAAGTGAAAAATGTATTTTTTACATGTTTTAACTTGCCTCACTAATTACTTAAAACAGTTTCTGACACTGGTATTGCAACAGTCCCACTTCTTACTTTATTTTTAATCTATATAATTTTTATGTAGTAGGCCTACCTGTTCAGTCTTGTTACAAAAAATATTCCCCTCTTTCTTTGGCAAGCTTTTATGGAGCGCCACAGCAACGAAAAAGTTACTTAAAGTCTCTAATACGTAAGCAGTTACTTGTGCTTTTCACAGTGATTCAAGAAAACGGACAACTTAATAGTCTGATTCAGCCTGTTTTGGTAGGATGTCAGATAGTTGCAGGATAGACAACTTCTAAATGGAGATCTGTCTAATACATTCTTGAGCAAAGAGATCGGTTCCACAGATGTCTTAATGAAGCTTGTTTTCCAATGAAGGTTGAGGAATCTGAGGCGATAGTGGCCTTAGGCTGACATCTCAAAGTGGGAATTAGACTGATTCTCGGAAGCAGGAATCCTTTATTTATTAACCTCTCCCTTCTGCCGAAAGAACCCAAGAGTGACGTCAAGATGGCCTGGATTTATTTCCCCTTTGACAACCTTGTGTGCATGCTGCTCGGCATTTCCTTCACAGTGTGGTTCACCCTGCTTCTGGTCTTTATCATCGTGCCCGCCATCTTTGGGGTATCCTTCGGCATTCGTAGGCTCTACATGAAGACCCTGCTCAAGATATTTGAGGTATTTGTATTTGAATTTTTTCCCAGGAAATGGCATATGATCAAGGATATCAAATTGCGTGTCTTTTCACGTTTGCATTAGTATTTGAATAAAGTCCATCATGAACCAGTTGAAGTCTTTGAAAATGCATTATCAAATGGCTTTTGCATTAACATTTTAATTATGCAGGAATTTTCTGTGGAACCGTGGATTTCCAAGTTTTTATTTTTTATTTTTATTTTTTTATTTTAGTTGTGACAAAATATCACGTCACAATTTCATAGATTTTTGTTGTTGTTAATTGAAATTGACAATGTAGGGAGGTCAAACGTGTTTTAATATTTCCAAAAATAACACCGCTGACTTCATCAGGCAAGATTCTGTACTAGCTTAGACATGTACATTTAAAAAAAATAAAAGCAATTCAACTGAGTTTTAACCCTCACTAAGATGGCTTTTAAGCACCAAATAAGTTTTTTTTCTCATCCCTGCCACTATTTTGGATTTTCTTCACTTAGTGTCATTAGAAAGATGTTTTAAAACTTAAAGTAAATATATAATTAACCACAATATATAACATAGTACAAGACCCTTGTCTGATGTTTGGTTCGTATAGTTGATGCGTTATTGATTTGCGTGATCTAGACCCCAAAACATTGTCAAATGGTGCGAATCCAGTGTTTGGCGAAGAACAACACCGAAACGCAGCTCTGCGCAATGTGCTCTGAATGTTCGGTTTGGAATGTACAAACAGAGCGAAGTGACTTAGACCCCGTTCACGCTTATTAGGCCGGCCCTGGGCCGCCTCAAATTTAGGCCGGCTTTTTTCAGACACCCCGTTCACACTTGCAGTTTTAGGAGGCCTAAGTGCGTTCACATATGCAGGCGAAAAGCCGGCCTAAATTAAATGCATGCCGGGAATAAACAAATCTGCTCAAACAAACCAGTGACGTAGGACATTGTCTGCTTACAGGTGTATGTGATGTGTTTATAAACGCAACTTATTAACATCGATTGGCTATTGTTCGGTTCTATATTTTATTTGAAAGTAATCTTATCCCTTTGCAGCCGAAGCTTTCTAAAATAATTTAAAATGTGCTGGTTCAATGGGGAATCTAATTCATACATTTCCCTTTTCAAATGTCTATCTTCGGTTCTGCGAGTCTAAAAGTGCCGTTATACAATTCACCCGAAAGCGAAGCACCTTTATTAGGACATCTGCATTAAATCACAAGAAATCGTATGCATTAGTATGCAATCGTATGCATTGAAAGCAGCCTCTCTGATGCGTCTATAGTGATATCAGACAGCAGCACTGTGCACTTCCTGCGGTTTCTGTTTTAACTTTATCTTCATCCACATTGTAAACAGCACTTTCATTTCTGCATCGTCCCAGTTGTTACCTCTAACGCCGACATTTGTGATTTGTACTGCTCAGCTCAATATAATTGCATTTCGTATTGCATTGTAAATAGCCGGTCTCGTATTAAAATGCACTGATTTGAATGGAAACCTGCTTCGGTTTAATTTATATCGTTTTAAAGCAAAATTCGGATAATTAATAAAGTTATGGTCCCGTTCACAATTTCACAAGGCAATTTTCACGTGTAAAATGCATACTGTTAAATTTCAGACTTGAATCATACTATCAATCATACAAGAACAAACAATAGCAAGTTTACCAGCTACACACTTATTTTAATCGACCGAGTAGTTTGAACTGTTTACATCATAACTCATTACTTAGCCTAGACTTTTATAATAATATATATAAAGATGTGAGCTAGTGAAATGTTTCAGTACATTTAAGGCTATAGATCGATATGACATTCAAACAATATAGACACAATACTGTGTCCTGCAGCGGTGCAGCTGTGTTGGTGCCAGTGTTTACTCTGTTTATTTCGCGTCTCTCAGACACGCAGTCTGGGGGCGGGGCTTGAGTTGCATCACACGCTGACGCTTTTCACCCGGCCAAGGGCCCGGCGCGTTCACAGTTACATTTAGGCCGGCATTAGGCCGGGTCGAAAGATTTAGGCCGTGTCGAAAAGCGGGACTAGTTTTGACCAGGGCCGGCCTAAATCTCAAGTGTGAACAGGGTCATAGAAGTGATTTGTTCCCCCCTGTGTAAAGGTGGTGTGGTGGGGAGGAGCGTAGGGAGAGGCATAAAAGGTGAAGGGAGGCAGAAGAACAAGTCAGTGTGCGTGTGTGTTTTCAGTCAGACTTGTGTGCACTGCAGTAATAGTACATAAAACGATTCGTTGTTGCACATGCAATGATGAGTTGGGTCTACTCCTTGGATAGCCCCGCAAATGTTGCAGTACTAAACCACACTTCAGATGCCCCACATGTTTAATCTAAATTAAAACATTTGATTTGTATACTGCCCAGTACTAAATGATTTTACGAAGAGCTAGAATGCGTTTAATTAATCTTATAAATTATGCGATCAAAAGTTTTATTAGCCTTAAGTTAAGATTTAAAGAAAGTTCGATATAACAATGTTCAAAACCATCATAAAAAGCCCCTCGATTGCACTGTCGTGTGAGCAGGCATTTTACCAGATTGTATTTGAAAATATGATTACACTGATAACTTCCTATCCCCCGATATGATTACACTGATATCCCCCATTTGCCAGCATGCCCGTGTTATTCTGCTTTATTTATTTATCTGTCATCTTTACAGCAAAGTGTTGTGCAGTAGTGTTTCCCATTAATTAACTTAACTGATGTGGCCTGCAACAGTTTCAGAATGAAGAAAAAATATGTACTCTCATAATAGACATAAAAGATTGATATGTGCTTTGCACCGTCGCTTCGGCAATAAGCAGCTCTCACTCGCAGCCAGTCAGCCTCTCCTCTCCCCTTGCGCTTGAGATGAGAGTGGGGCTTCGGCACCAAATGTGATGCTCGGTCCAGAACACATTTTGAGGAGACAACATCGTTTGAAGTAATGGTTAGGGATGTGCATGACAAATATTTTGACTATCAAGAATTCCACAGTTGTTGTCCACTATTCGAATAATCGCCCCACACCCATTCAAAATGAGACATAGATTAAATGTGAAGTAATGCAATGTGTCAATTTTGAACTTTACTTTAAAATACTTCTCTAACACAACAATTGTTAAATAGCTAAACATTAGGTGATGTAAAAATACCTTCCTGTTAGAAGACTCACTAAATAATAACAGCAATAAGCAGAGCTGACAACTTGTCAGACTCTTGAATTATTGTTTGCCGATTTTTTCAATTTTTTTTGGTAGTCACGATTTCTATAAATATCTGTAAAGGTTCTGACTATTTTTGATGAAGGTATATTTTGCAATTATAGTTGTAACTGACAGACCAAAATGTTTTTTTCAATTTGTATTTGTCATTCAATAGTTTTAGCAATGTAAGCTGCAACGAAAATGCCTTAACATTAGTGTCCGTTTGGCAACATATTCCGGTCATAACAGCAAAATACAAACTTACCCTCCATATTTATAATTGAATATATATTTTGAAAAAACAATTGCAACTGTTGATCGAATATTCCTTAATGTTCTACAGACTTTTAGATCTGTATATGCAAATTGCTGATGAATATGCATATTTGTGACAACCTGACACTGGTGATGAAATGTTCGTAATGAAAAGTGTGATGAAAAGATACGATCCCGGTATAAATTGTATTACTGTACATTTTGGTAAAAATAATGCACTACAACGATAGGTTGCATATGCAACCCCAGTTATCTGAAAAAGGAAGCACTGCCCAAGGGGGAGGGGTTTCTGCGCACTTCCGTAAGAACCCGATCGAAACGTCACTCTATCAAAGCTGCCATTGGCCCCTGCGCGTGTCACTCAGAACAGATCACGTTTTATAGAACAGGAAGTGGAAGGGACGTCAATGCAGGTTCCTCTTTTGCCGGGAGCTAGGACTCCCGTGTGACCTTGCAACCCTTGGGCAGTGCTTCCTTTTTCAGATAACCGAGGTTGCGTATGCAACTTATCGTTATCTTTCAAGTTGTAAGCACTGCCGAAGGGGGAGGGTTTACTGTATAACCAAGCCGTCGCAAGGGGTGAGGCAGCGAGCTGATAAGGGAGCCTGCCCCGAGGTGTACCGCTAGGGGCCTCGGCAAAACAACTCCAGACAGGAGACACAGAGGCCCCTTGGGTCTAAACTGGGCTGTCCAGGAGCGAGGACCGTAGTTACGCTCTACTGGGGACTGTCTGCAATCAGCATTTACAAAGCGGGGCTACAGAGGACAACTATTAACGCCCTCCGCTTACAATAGCAAGGCCGGCTGCTCTACTAGAGCATCTAGGAGCGAGGCCGTATATATCTACTTGCACAAAATATGGCGCGAGCAATCAACCAACTTGTGCGCCTTCCGCGCATTAACATGGCAGTGAATCCCTGATCCTGCAGGAGCGGGGCCACAGACCCACTGAATCACACACAGCTTGCTAGCTACAGCTGGACATAACAGTATACACAGCGTGGCAGCAGGAACATTCATGCTGCCTGCGCACAGCACAGGAGCATCCAACTCAACTGAATAGTACAGAGTGGAAGAGCTCTATTGTTGTGACAATTAGATTTCGTACAAACGAACTATATACACCACGGGGCGCAGGAGCCTGCTCATGCGCCACACGTGGGACGTAATAGCTGTGGCCGCTTGCTCCATTAGCACAGCTAGAAGCAAGGCCACACCAGCTTGACCATGTCGTGACAAACGAACTATGTACACCATGGGGCGTAGGAGCCGGCTCATGCGCCACACATGGAAACACAGGAGCAGTTAACACCTGCCGAATAGCGCAGCTAGTGCAGGGCAACCACAGCTCTTACCGTGTGAATAAATGAACTATGTACACAGCGGGGCACTGGAGAAACTCAAGCGCCCTCCGCAGGAGTACAACCGCAGCGGTCCCCTTGCTCCATGGCATACACAGCCAGAGCGGGCCACAGACCTGCTGACCCAGGAACTATATACACAGGGCAGCGAAACTCGAGCACCATCAGGTGGAAACAGCGGCAGTGAGCTCCGTGCTGTACAGGTCAGACAGAGCCACAGTCCTGCTGTTTAACACATTTATATATATACAGAGCGGGGTACAGGCCAGACGCATGCACCACTGCGACACAATGCATAATGAACGAACCATATACAGGGCAGCCTCATAAGGCAACGTGCCTGCAGGCAGCATGACCGACCCTGGCAGATCCTGGAGCAGTTTGTGCGGCTGCTCAACTGGAAGGCATAGTCCGGTGGAAGGGAAGACACGGTTCACTAGCTCCCTCAGGATGCACTTAATAGGGGCAGACTGGGAGAGGAAAAGGCAGGACCCAGAGCCCGTAGGTTACTAGGGCTCGACTGCAGTCAACACTGGGTTCTCAATGGAAGGGACCGTTCCCGTCATGTCCAACCTGTAGAATTGGGCAAATGTAAGCGGCGAACACCTTGAAAAAGGTCCCAAGGTGTGGCAACGCCTCGACTCGATTGGGCCACCAGGTTTTCAGGCACCGGGGTCCCAGTGGACTCGTAGGCCATGGTAATGGTGTTCACAATCCAATGCGAGAGGCGTTGCTTTGAAAGCGCCTGGCCCTGTGTCTGCGCTCCATAAGACACGAACAGTTGGTCTGAGTGCCGATTGTCCTTAGTGCGTTCCAAATAGCACCTGAGGACCCGCACAGGGCAGAGCAAATGAAGCCGTCTCTCTTGCTGAAGCGAAGGGAGGAGGATGAAAAACCATCAGCTCAATAGGCCTGTTGACATGGAATAGAGACCGCACTTTCGTGAGGAACGCAGGGTTAGGCCGTAGCGTGACCCTGGAGCCATCTCCTGCAAAACGGACACACGATGGGTGTACGGACTGGGTGTGTAACTCGCTCAGGTGTTTTGCCAAAAACGCAGTCTTAAGTGACACCAGTTTCAGCTCAGGCTCAAATGGGGCTTGGAAAAGTGCATCCAGCACTACATCAAGATGCCATGCGGGCAGTGAAGGGGTGCGAGGAAGCCACAGCCGTTGAGCTCCCTTTGAAAACTGCAGAGCCAGGAAATGAGACCCAGGGGGCTCGCCATCAATCCGGACATGACATGCGGAGATGGCCGCCAGATGCACTTTGAGCGTGGACGGGGACTTGCCCTGGTTGAACAGCTCTTGTAAAAATTGTAATTTGACCCCAATGGTACAATGAATTGGGTCTTGACCGCCGGCTTGGCACCAGGTACTAAACGTCCGCCACCGGTAGGAATACTGCGACCTCGTAGAGGGAGCTCTCGCTGACTGAGTAGTGACTACTACAGCGTCTGACAGACCACAGGCAATCAGTCGCTCCCGCTCAGGGGCCAGGCCCAGAACTGGAGGAGGCCTGGGTTGGGGTGCCAAAGCGTGCCCTGCACCTGGGACAACAACTCTGCTCTCACTGGGATCTGCCAAAGGCTCTCCGTGGAGGAGGGCGATCAGGTCTGGGAACCAGAATCTGCGAGGCCACGGAGGGGCTATCGGCAGAACTGTTGCTCATTCTTTCCTGACCTTGTCCCGGACCACCGGGGGAAGGGGAAACGGTGGGAACGCATAAAGGAGACAGCGCGGCCACATGTGGCGCATCGATCCCTAGGGTTCCTGAGGGGTCTTGGACGGAGAACCATTGTGGGCAGCGTGTGGACTCTGCCAAGGCAAAGAGATCCACGTCCGCTCTCCCTAACCAGTGTCAGGTTGTCTCCACAGTTGCTGTACCACAGACGGGAGGAGGCGCCATTCCAAGACCAGGGTGTCTCCCCGAGAGAGGAGGTCTGCTGCCATGTTGGCTAAGCCTGGGAGGTGAACTGCTCTGTGATGCTACCGCTAGGAGTTCCAGCAGCCTCTGGCAAGGGAAGAGGGAGAGACACGTGTATAGAGACGTGGAGCCCCTGGGAACGCAAGTGGCTGAACACAACGTCCATGCACTTGGAAAAAGTGCGTGGGGCTAGTGACAGGCCGAAGGGGGGAACCGCAAACTCGAACGCTCACTGCCACAGGTCCCTCACTCACGGCCACACCACGCCTCTGAAGGGGAGTGGACAGGCCTGCAATTACGCTGTTATAGTCTGGAGTTGCTGGGAGGTGTACGGGTGGGCCAGAGAACGCTGGAATATCACAGGGTCGAAGTGCAGGGGGTGGGGGGCGGAGGTCCACCAGCCGTCCTCCTTATGCATGTCATGCTGGACCGCCGGCGGTCAGGACGTAAGGCCTGGCGCCCGGCTGCCGTGTGGGGTGCCTGCCTGCCGGTTCGAAGATCAGCAGTGGGTTGGGATTGCTGCCTGTGCCACTGCCTGGGAACCAAGGTCGAGAGACATTGAACTCCTTAAGGCTGCCTGCGAGGCTAGGCCGAGGGTGTAACCGGGTAGACCCTGGCTCGCTGCAAGGGCTGTTCCCTCTCCTGGGGAGTGTGCGTCAGCATCTCCTCCATGGAGGGACCAAAAGTAAAGCCCGGCGATATGGGCACGTCTAGAAGGCGGGTCCTGTTCGTGACAGGCACTCGTCTTGCCTTTGACAGCCAGAGCTGGCAGTGTGCCGCCACAATAGCTGCCAAGGAGCGTCCATTTGCCTTTGTGCCGTGATGCATCACGTTGACCAGCAGGTTGGCCGCCACCGCTCTCTTTGATAGGGGGCGGGGCCTGTGATGCAATGACTCGGTCTGAGGCCTCAGCCAGCTGGGCCAGGTAAGGGGCCAGGTAAGGGGCCAGCAGGCTTTCGATGTTATGCAGGTGAGCCACTTGGGCTCCAGCCTCGTAGGCCCTCGGGAACAGGGTCTCTGTCACGTGACATTGCCTGTCAGGACAGGCCAAGTCAAGTGACTCCGCGGACAGCGGGGTTAAGGAGACCAGCACAGCGAAGGTGTAGTTCACTCGGGGGAAGTCCACCAGGCCCGCTTCAGCCGCACCCTGGGTTCTGGCATAGGCCTCCCCCACCCGAGCCTGGGTTGGGGCCGTTACTGGACGGTCCCAGGTGGCTCTCAGGTCATCCAGGAGGTCCAGCAGCAGTGTGAGGGCGCACATGGGCTGCTGCGGCCGGTGCTCCCGCTTGAACCTGGAGGGGGCGGGGTCAGAGGGCCAGGGGATCTGCAAGCAGCCCTCTGGATCACCGCCCAAAACTCCCGGACCTGATTACAGGAACAGGGGAAGTGTTGTTGCTCAATGGAGTGGGGGGGGACGAGGCTGGTTCCCCCTCCTTGAGCCCGTGGGTGTCGCTCCACCGTTCTTCCCTGTCGTTCACGTGCTTGCAGCCTTAACGGCGCGCACTGCAGGCAGGAGAGGCCCAGCAACGTAAGCAGGAGGAGATGCAAGTGCTGGGGGTGTGGCTGTCTCCGTCACTGCAGCCCTGTAGGAGGAGATGGATGGGGCTCGGGGAGAGGCGGAGATCCAGCGCCCCCAAGGCCCCCCCCGTCACTCACTGGAGTCGGGGATCTTCGGGCGTGGCATTGAGTACGGCGGTGCCCTGTGGAACGGCAGACCTCCAGGCGCACCGTAGCGGACCCTGAAGTCGTGGTCAAATTGCACCCGCTGTCGGTGCCCAGACAGACTGGGCATAAGACTTCCCCACTCCAGGCGGGCAAGGTGCGCTTGTCGCAAGCGGCACAGTGGCGGGGGCGAGAGGAGCTCATCGCCAAGCGCACACACGCGTGCACAGGGAAACGTGCAGTAGAGGCGTGCCGGTCAGTGTTTGCACCGGTGCACACAACAACTGAAACGCTGCTGCTAGCGCTCCTGCTGTGGAGGAAAAGGTCCTGTGGACAAAAAACCAACACAGCAATATATATAGCACTATATAGACATGACTATTATTTTTAAAAGGCTCTTCTTGTGAACGAAACTGAAACCGAAAGCGCAGCCGGACCTCTGGTGCATGGACAGGACAGAATCAGGATTAGCTATCAATAATAACTAAACACACACAAGACAGAGACGATGTGTAGCGAAAACGGTGGTGAACAACACTATGAAGTGAGCCAGCCAGCCGAAATACGCAGTTTGAATGTTTATTACAAACACAGACACAGAGCGCTTACGTTCTGAAGTCCGGCGAAATGGCAACAGAGGGTGAACCTGCACTGATGTCACGTTTTATAGAACAGGAAGGGGAAGGCATGCACGCAGGGGCCAATGGCAGCTTAATAGTGACATTTTGATCGGGTTCCTACGGAAGTGCGCAGAAACCCCTCCCCCTTGGACAGTGCTTCCGACTTGAAAGATCACAAGATTTCAAATGAAATAGTGTTAAATATAATTGCATTGATTTTGTGTTCTACTCTATCCAACCAGACAGAAGGCTCTAGATAGCTTCAGCTTCAGCTTCAGCTTCAGAGGACAAAATGGCGTCTACATTTAAAAATGGTTCTTGGGATTTTTTTTTTTTTTTTTGAACAAATGTAATTTATGCAGAACTGACTTGTTTTGCAAATGTGCATTTTATATAATTATTTTAACCTTTTTGAGGACCATGACGAAAAATATGATGTATGCTGGGAGCTTTGAAGCTCATAGATTTCATTGATTTGGTTTAATGTTTAATATACCAATCAAAAATATGAGTAGTCGTTGTATGAAATGTTAAGCCAGTGCTGTTTGTAAAAATTTCTTATGGACAGTTAACTCATGGAATGGGTGCAACCACAGAAAAGTTTGACATTTGACAAACTCGGTTTGAGTTTACAGGTCTACTGTATACTAGAATAGCTTTGTAATCCAATTTGTATGCTGTAAATATACTGACATTTCTGTCACATAAGGGGGAAAAAAATAGATAAATCTAAGCTATAATCTTGATACTGTGGCAACCCTAGTTGGCATGGGGTATATTTATGTTTGTGTATATGGTAACTTGCACCTCTTAAAACCTGATATGGATCTAACAGCTATGTTTTTTTTCACCCCTGCTTTACACAGGAGAACATTTATGCTTGCTTATATCCTGATAATTTCTGCTCTCCATACCTTCCTTTTAATCAGTAATAGTCATTGTTAATAATCCATCTGAAATCTCACTTTTTAAGTATTTATGAATTTTCCATTTAAATGACACTCCATGTAGCTCAACCATGTAATAAAGCTATAAAAAAAGCACTTAATTTAAGTTAATATTTTGTCTGATTTTGTAATTTTTTTTTGTTTGTTTACAGTGGGCAACTCTGAGGATAGAAAGAGGTGCTAAAGAGAAGAATCACCATCTGTACAAGCCTTACACAAATGGTAAGCCTAGTATGGGTCTCAGGATCTCATTGTCAGCACAGTGCGGGGGAAGTTTTATCGTTTATACATTTTTTATTTTTTATTTAGGACTTCTGAACCTTCCCCGTTTAGTGATGCGGGAAGGTCACTGCACTGTGGCGTGGGAGAGTGGGGTTCGAGTCCCTGCCGTGGCTGCTCCTTGAGCAAGTGCTGGGAGAATAAAGTTTAATTCTAAGTTAGAATCCTCATAGCCTATTAAACCAGAAAATACAATTGGGCATTGTTTTCCTATTATAGTAATCTATTTTTTATCATAGTGGGCTGTTTTTGTTTTAATTCAGTATTTAGTATTCTCAATGTTATTATAGGAAGTGTGTGCTTGCATACATAGTTACACGCATTGGGAGTGAGTCGGACGCATTGAGGCTCCACCTCAAGCTTTGTTCAAACAAACTATGACGCGTACACCCCTCCTTGCTTGTTCAACAAATACGCGCAGTCCCCCATCACTGCTCAGGCTTTCTGTCGTCTTTTCAAATGACAAATCTCGCGCATTGACGTTTTGAAAAATTGAGAGCTATGTGGCTTTACACCCTGTTCACACTTGAGATTGGCCGGCCTAACTCATATGTGAACGGGGTCATAGATTTAGACCGGCACTGGGCCAGGTCAAAACTAGTCCCGCTTTTTGACCCGGCCTAAATCTTTCAACCTGGCCTAATGCCGGCCTAAATGTGAATGTGACGCGCCGGGCCCTGGGCCGGGTGGAAAGCGTCAGCGTGTGACGCAACTCAAGCCCCGCCCCAAAGAGACGCCGCTTTGTCCCGCAGAATAAACACAGAATAAACACGGGCACCGACACAGCTACACACAGTATTATCTCTGTATTGTTTGAATGTCATATCGATCTATAGCCTTAAATGTACTGATACATTTCACTAGCTCACATCTTTATATATATTATTATAAAAGTCTAGGCTAAGTAATGAGTTATGATGTAAACAGTTCAAACTACTCGGTTGATTAAAATAAAAGTGTGTAGCTGGTAAACTTGCTATTGTTTGTTCTTGTACTAAGTATGATTGAAGTCTGAAATTTCACAGCATGCATTTTACACATGGAAATTGCATTGTGAATCTGTGAACTGGACCATAACTTTATTAATTATCCGAATTTTGCATTAAAACGATATAAATTTAACCGAAGCGGGTTTCCATTCAAATCAGTGCATTTTAATACGAGATCAGCTGTTTATTATGCAATATGAAATGCAATTTAGCTGAGCAGCACAATCATAAATGCCGGCGTTGGAGGTGACAACTGGGACGATGCAGAAATGAAAGCGCTGTTTACAATGTGGATGAAGATAAAGTTAAAACAGAAACCGCAGGAAGTGCACAGCGCTGCTTTCTGAGGATAAAACTATAGACGCATCACAGAGGCTGCTTTTGATGCATACGATTGCATACTAATGCATACGATTTCTTATGATTTAATGCAGATGTCCTAATAAAGGTGCTTCGCTTTCGGGTGAATTGTATAACGGCACTTTTAGACTCGCAGAACCGAAGATAGACATTTAAAAATGGAAATGTATGAATTAGATTCCCCATTGTACCAGCACATTTTTAATTATTTTAGAAAGCTTCAGCTGCAAAGAGTTAATATTACATTCAAATAAAATATAGAACCGAACAATAGCCAATTGATATTAATAAGTTGTGACTATAAATACAAAACATACACCTGTAAGCAGACCTAATGTCATGCATCACTGGTTTGTTTGACTAGATTTGTATATTCCCGGCATGCATTTAGTTTAGGCCACCTTTTTGCCCGCATATGTGAATGCACTTAGGCCTCCTAAAACCGCAAGTGTGAACGGGGTGTCCGAAAAAAGCTGCCCTAAATTTGAGGCGGCCCAGGGCCAGCCTAATAACTGTGAACAAGCAGGGACATCACAGCTGCGTTTCTTATGCATAGTGTAATTTTACATTTCCTGAATCTTTGACAGTAATTATAATTCTTTAAATTTGTTTTTAATGTTCCTAGATCTCACAGTGATAAAATAAGGAAGATATGGTTTACATGACAATAACAAAAAAAAGTTGGTAAACATTTTTTGCAGAGCGCAATCAGACGACATGCAAATAGGCTGACATTAAATTAAAGATGTGTGTCTGTCTAAGCATTCTTTTCAATTATAATGAGGAGAAATTAATAACTTCATTCTCAAAACTGTGGTCCTTCACAGGGACGAATTGCCATGCTCCCCATGTGCATATGTTTAGAACGTCACTGAAGAGAAATAAAATCGGTTCTGGAACACTGTTGAAAATTGGAAGATGCCGACAAAGTCGTCTCATGTCAGGGCATTCATTTAGACAAAAACTAATATTTTTATTTAATGAAATATCGGGACCCCCCAAGTTCAAAGTTTTCCCTCTTATGGGGGGTCCTGGACCCCCCCAGCCCTCCCTCAATTCGCACACTGTTTGTAAGTGAATACAAACTGTATCCGTTTGATTTATTATAGCGCTATTTGTTTTTATCATGGGTTAAGTAGCGATTTCCAAAAGTTTAGAACAATTTGCAATGTAATTTGCACATCGTTATTTTAAATCTTTATATTGTGCATTTATTAATTTTACCTTTATTTTGTATTTGTGTAGTTCTGTTTGATTGAATAACAACAGTCCTCCTACTTCTAACCCCCCCTCACAACAGTAATACCGAGTACATTCTCAATGGTATATCGATACTAAAAATCTGTATTTGTCTGCATGTAAGTTAGGGCTGTGCCGGTGACAATGTTTGCAAGTTATTGATCAGTAATGAACATTGGGTTGTGCAATATACCAATATCATAGTTGTAGTTTTTTGTTTAAATGATACATTTTCCCTCATTAGAACTTTTTTTTATGCACCATTTCACACCGATCAAACATAATACATTGTCTAAAAGTAAGAAGGTATTGGTGTCAATTTGAACAAATGAAACCCATAATATCAGATGCATATTATGTTGTTACATAGGTTTGTTTCTCCCAGATACTTAGTTCAAGTCTCATGGTCTGACCCATTCTAACTATATAGGGAGGTCTTAGAATTAGAAATTGTAACTGCAGGGTCTCCAAACAAATGTCAACCGCAAAAAAATAAGTGCACATGCTCCTCCCCCAACTCTCGTTCACCACGGCTAACCCCTCTAGTTCGACCTTTCCCCAACACAATCCTTTCAACCCCACCCCTTCTCAACAATTCAGTGAGCGACGGCCATGCTGATGTTAGTTTCTGGAAGAACCTGTACTGTATTCTCATTTGTACGTTTTCCTTTTTAATCAAAACAAACTATTTGTATATAAAACTTTTAATTAATAATAATAATATTATTATTATTATTATTATTATTATTATTATTATTAATAATAATAATAATAATAATAATAATAATATTATTTTGGTTTCTTGGCAGACGCCCTTAATTAAACCATTTCATCAAACTGATCACATCCAGCTTGTTCAATAGGACTGACGAACCCTCCCCAAATAGCAAGTTCAGATCTTCACACTGTGATGTGTAACAATGGGCAAATTTGAATATATTGTGATCTATACCATTATATTACCTGTCACATCTAGGATACCACTATCACCCACCCCTAACTGCCTGTGCATTTGAAATGTTCCAAATGCTTTCCCATTATTGTAAATGGAAATGCAGAATATTGCAAAGACAAGTTGAAATGTAAATAGTCAAAATTTGTACTGTGTGTCCATTTGTGTGAATAGTTCTTTGGGTTTGTCCAGGGCTGCATTGTCTAGTGTGTATTAAGCTATCTGGGGACATTATTTGGCATTGTGGTGTGGATATGAATATGGGATTTTAACTGCAAATAGCACTTTTTTCTCCCTGTGTTTAACATACCTCTTTTTGTTCTTTCCATAGTTGAAAGCATTAATGTTTTACTCTTTACTGAAGATGTTACTTTTGCTTCTCAGTTCATGATAGATGGGAGAGTCTACATTTGTTTTAGAGTTTATTAAGCTTCCAAGTGCTGGAAGCCTATTGTTTTTGTTAGGATTTTTCTTCTTCTTCTTTTATTTTTTCTTCTGCCAGAAATTTAAAATGGCCCTAAAATGCTCATACATGCCTGAAAACACACGAAACTCGCAGGTGTTGTAGACACCACTAATACCTGCAAACGCTGTGAAACTGCGTGTGCTGGTCACATGTTTCTGCCGCCATAATGCCTATTGTGAAAAAAAATTAAATCATACGAAAATCTTCTTCTCCAAAACCAAATGGCAGATGCATATGCCACTTCATACACATGCATACCTTATGCCCCACTATTACACTTGTTCATCAGAAGTCGCTTGGACGCACGCTTTGTCTACCATGTTGCGTTTCTTATTCAAGCTCTTTTGCCTTACTCCAAAACTACAATTCCCATTGTGCCACAAATTGCTACGCATGACACGTAGTACAGAGGACTACCATGGTTGTTGAAGGCGAGTTGCCCCAGTGAAAGACATGGGTGCTGTGAGCCAATGAAAAAAAATTGTGCACCACTTCAGACACATTGCACATTTCCTGCACACTGGAATACAGTACACACATGAAACTGTGCACATATATTTAGGCCTGTGCCTAAACCAGAGTATTAAGTTTGTGAGATACACGGTTAAGCCACAATGATGGATTTAACACATGCCCGCATCTGAATATGAAAACTGCTACTGCTCTGGAACTATAAAGCCCAGTGCCCTGAAACTGTGCGTGTATTACATAGATACTGCAATCTATCAAATCTGCAAGAGGAAAGTGACTGCATGCAATGGCAGCCACAAGCAAATTACTGTGCATGTCTATATAAATGCATGATATTTGACCCCCCCCAAAAAAAGGAAGACAAATTCTAAAACTCGGCAAACTTGGGACATTAGAAAAGGTGAAACATCGCCTTTGTTCATGTTTCCATGAAAGCTGTACACCACCAGGGTACAAAGATTGTCTTAGAGTAATTTTTGACCAGGCAATTATAAAATCATTTACACACCACAAAGACGCACACAAATGCACACACGCACACACTGATAGTATGCCCATCAAACCTGGAAAGTATGGCATCAAGATATGGGTGGCCTATGACACACAATCCAGCTACGCTTGAAAGATGTGAGTTTACACAGGGAAGCCGAAAACGTAGGTACTGGAGGCCCGAAGAAGAACCAGGGGATGCGGGTTTTGCTTGATGTGACAGATGGACAGAACACGCACAATGTCACGTGTGACAATTTCTTCACCTCTTATGAACTCAGCCAGCAGCTCCTGAAGAGGAAGATCATCATGGTTGGCACAGTTAGAAAGAACAAGTCTGAGCTCACCCCTGCACTCCTTGGAACAAGGGGGAGAGAGGCCTTCTCATCAAAATTTGCCTTCACCCCTACCACCACTCTAGTTTCTTATCTCCCAAAGAGGAACTAGAATGTGGTCCTCCTGAGTACACTGCACAAAACAGCTGAGATCAGTGATCGTGAGGACAGAAAGCCAGCCATCATCCATATGCTACAACCAGAACAAAGGAGGCGTGGACAACCTGGACAAGGTGATTGGAACTTACAGCTGCAGGAGGATGACTGCCTGCTGGCCCCTGGTCATCTTCCATAATATCATTGATGTGTCCTCATACAATACCTTCATGATATGGAACACGATCAACCCTACCTGGGGATGTCTGATAAGCGGAACAAGAGAAGGGTGTTCCTGGAGGAGCTGGGAAAGGCACTTGTAACCCCACACATTCAAAGAAGGGAGTGCCTCCCCCACACAGCAGCCTCTGCAGTGCTTGTGAAAGCTGTTCAGGGGGCTTAATCTTGTCCTGATCCACCTGAGGCTGTAGCTGGGGCAGGCAAGAGGAGGAGATGCCAATTCTGCCCCCCAAAGAAGTACTGTAAAACAAATACTATGTGCTGCACATGTGAGAAATACATCTGCAAAGTCCATGCACACACCCTTGCATACTGTCCTACATGTGCTAATTAGAGTTGATTGATTTATGTTCTTCACGTTTTTGTTTTGTATCTATTATCTTGTTTTATTCTTATTTATTTTTGTTTGTACACCTTGTGGGTGGGGGCAATGGTTAAAAAAATGGGAGAAGACTAGTATTTTGTAGTTGAATTCCTCATTGTACAGTATATAAGAATATATCACTATGTTGCCAAAAAAATACTTTCTGCACATTTCTCCTACATTCTTAGGCTATACAAGTGCTATCTCTTGCTAAAATAAATAATGTTTACACCTGTGCAGTACCTTTAGCAATAATAATAAACCTCTACTTTTGTAAAGAAAACAATTATGGCAGGTGTGTTTTAATACAAATGAGTGGTGTCCACTGATTAAATGCAGTCTTTCTGCACTATGAAGAGGGAAAGCTCAGATATTCAGAAAGTTTGTAATGAATGACAGATTGAATGACATTCAAAATATATTTGGTGTTTAAAATTCAATTTAGCTGCTTTATTTTAGGGGTTTAGTGAAGTCGGGTCATTTTTTACCCTTAGGACAAGGGGAGTATACAGAATGTTAAGACTACACAAGGGTTAAGGCCATGTCACATCCAGCAGTGAATATCTACAGAACCCTAAAGCCTACAAACATCAGTAAAAAAATTGATGAAGCCAAGGTGATGGGACACAAAACAAGGCTGCTGTACACCAATGAAAATGACAGCTTCACATGTCAGCCACATCATGACATTCCTTACGTAGACATCTACCTCCATCACATGGCCGAACCTGTCAATTGCATTCTGCATCTTGAATGACACAATAATGAAATCTACACTTAAATGCTGGAATTAAGTGAAAAATACAGTTGAACCTTACATAATTGAAGCAAGCAATCAAGAAATTGATCTTAAAGTCCACTGACTTTGAATACATACTTCAAATGACAAGAAATGAAAACTGCAAATGTATACTACATTAGATTGAAATTGAAAATAACAAATTTAATAACGCATGCATTTAAACTACAAATGCCTGCTAAAATCTGAAACCTACTGATACAACATGGAAGCCGTAAAAGTTGCATGCAACCTCTAGTTTCTAATAAGATTATAAAATAACCTTATTATAGTACTGGGTGAAACTTTAGTGAAAGCTGTCTCTGGCTTGTTGAACCTTTCTCATAGATCCCAGAAGTGCTTGGCACTTCAGTGATTCAGATAGTACTTCTGCACAGATGCTCTGCAGCTGCTGCAGGAAACACTATCAAGTAGAGCTATAATTTGATTAATTTGAATTTGTTTTTGCACGATGTCTAAAATGCCTCAATCATGAAATCGAGATTTTGTTATAAAGTGCGCAGGCATCTTATTTTTGAAAAGGGCAAATCGGCAATCCCTGCTATCATTCTCCAGGGCAGGCAGAGAATAAGCAGATAAAAGCATGTGAGCAGTTTAAAAATGCATTTTTCCTGATTTTTCCTATGTTCTGATAGCATATAGATCAAGATTAAATATGAATCTATATTACAACCAGTTTATTATAGCCTAACCAGTATTTTGTAATTGTTGCTGTGAAAGAGGAAGATGGTGTTGCAGCTTGAGAGAGCTGTGTTTTTGATCAATGAAAAGAGTGCAGGTAGCCAACGTATATATTTTGACTGACTTAACACAGCCTTCTGTGACTGGTTTAATCTGGCTTGTTATAACAGTCAATGGGCACATTTAATGTTTAAGGCATTATTATTACATATATAATATATTGCAGGAATTGAATGCCCTTATTTAATATACAGAACATGCATATAACACACAAGTCATTACAGACCAAAACAAAAAATAATGCAGTAAATAAAACTCTCCACACTCTTGAGTCATCGTAGATGTTACACAATAATATATATATATATATATATATATATATATTACAATAATATATATTAGTACTGGGCATACAAAAATATAAAATAAAAAACGAAAACAAGCAGCTTTATTATGAATAAGAACATAAGAAAGTTTACAAATGAGAGGAGACCATTCGACCCATTGTGCTTGTTTGGTGTCCATTAATATCTAAGTGATCCACGGATCCTATCCAGTGTATTTTTAAATGTTTCCAAACTTTCAGCTTCTACCAAATTTGCTGGGGAGTTTGTTCCAGATTGTGACTACTCTCTGTGTAAACAAGCGTCTCCTGTTTTCCGTTTTGAATGCCTTGAAGCCCAATTTCCATTTGTGTCCCCGGGTGTGCGTGTCCCTGCTGATCTGGAAAAGCTCCTCTGGTTTGATGTGTTTTACTACACAAGCTACTTAAAGCAGCTGTTGAGACCAGAGGTAAACAGAAGTATTTACAAATTGCCACAGAGAGAGACCGGAGAGTACAGGTGAGAGGTAGCCATCTTGTTGTTTGACTAGTTTCAGAATAGTCTTAGCATTGCTCATTTTGTTTTAAGTTTGCCTTAAATTGACGTTAGCATTGTCTGTAGTTTGCCTAAATTGAAGTCAATTCAGTTCAGCTGCTGAGTTGGTGAAAGTAAACAGGTTTCTGTCTAGGACTAGCAGGAATTATTCTGTTGCAGGAGGAGCCAGGTGGGGCCAGTTAGGTGTGAATTGGGGGTAGGTAGACAAAAGCTACTTAAAGCAGCTGTTGAGAAAGAACTGTGCTGTTTCTCGCTGACAAAAGTTAGGCAGTTGACTAGCAGCAGGAACCAAGAGAAGTATAAAGAAACAAACAAAAAAAAGTAACATTTAGAAGCATGTGGCCACTACAGTGTCAGGTTCGCAGAATGATTGCCTTCCTGGATGAACTCATCCAAGAAGGCCTCATTTGTAAACGTTGTCGGCAGGTTGAAATCCTAGAGATCAAGGTTTGTGATCTTGAGGCTTAGCTTGTCGATCTGCGCTGTATTAGGGATATAGAAGAATTGGTCAATCAACTCATGAGAGAGATGGTGTGCACGCCAAAACCTAGGAGAGTTGAGACATTAGAGCAGGACAGCATAGAGAACTTCTGTGTTACAGTAGGTCGTAACCGCAGAAAAGGGCGTGAACAACCCCTAGAGACACACCAAGAGCTTGAATTGCCCAACAGGTTCCAACTGCTGGACACTGAGTTGGATGGTGACAGCTCAGAGGGTGATGGGGGGGCAGTTGAGCACCAGAGCACCATGGTGCCCACTCCCCCCCAGAAGAGGAAGGTTGTTATAGTAGGAGACTCAATTCTTAGAGGTGTAGATCACACAGTGTGTTCTAGTGATAAGACCAGCATGGAATCTTGCCTGCCTGGTGCTCAGGTTGCAGATCTCCCTAAACTAGTAGACGGGCTACTGACCAAAGCCGGGGGGAATCCACTGGTCATGGTCCACATTGGAACCAATGACATAGGAAAAGGTAGGACAGAGGTTCTGCAAGACAAATTTAAAGAGTTAGGAACAAAACTAAAGAGCAGAACCTCCACAGTAGTTTTCTCTGAAATACTTCCGGTACCACGTGCCAGGCCAGGGAGACAGGCAGAGATTAGAAAGTTTAACACGCAGTTGAAAGATTGGTGTAGGGAAGAGGGGTTTAGGTTTATGGGGCATTGGTCTTTCTTCTGGGATAGATGGGACCTAAACAGAAGGGGGGCTTATGCATTGGGAGAGCGTATGTGCAGTGAAATTGAGAATCATTTAAACTAGGAACCAGGGGGGCAGGGAGCTCTGACAATGGGAGATGTTCCACTAAGGAAAGAAAACCAAGGGAAACTGCTAGTAGGATAGTCCTGAAATGTTTGTACCTCAATGCCAGGAATATAAGGAACAAGATGTTAGACTTGGAAGCCACAGTGCTGGCGTGTGACTATGATGTTGTAGGAGTGACAGAAACATGGCTTACAGAAAATGATGGGGATGAATACAAGTTGGAAGGATACACACAGTTTAGGAGAGACAGGCAAAATCGAAGAGGGGTTGGGGTTTCATTATATGTGAAAAATGACATTGAGGCAGGAGAACTTGTATTAGATCCCAGTAACGGAACAGAATCTTTGTGGGTGAAACTTTTGAACAAGAGATCTGGAGGATTAGCGGTAGGACCAAAAAACACTGGCCAAAATGGTTTAATAGAGGTATGCAAAAAAATATAAAGTGGAAGAAAATGTTGTATAGCGCATACAAAAGGGATGGTGATGAAACAAATACATAGAATATGTTGAGCTGCAAAGAGATCTTAAGAAAGGGATCAGGAAAGCAAACAGGGAAATAGAAAGAAACATAGCTCTTGGAGCTAAAACCAATGCAAAGAGCTTTTTTCAATATTACAACAGCAAGCGGTCAATAAAGGAGGGGGTGAAACAGATAAAGTGCAAAAATTGAGGTATGTTGGAAAACGAACGATGTGGCAAATATTGTAAATGAGTATTTCACAGAGGTTTTTACAAAAGAAAAAACAGATGACATGCCACAGGTTAACAATCAGTCCAGTCAAACCCTAAGAGATCAGGATAAATGAGGAGGAGGTACTAAAGGAACTAGCAGAATTAAAAACAAACAAATTACCTGGGCCAGATGGGATATTTCCAACAGTACTTAAAGAAATTAGGGAAATTATTTATAGGCCGCTAACTTGATTATTCCAAATGACACTTAGAACAGGGGATGTGCCAACTGACTGGAAGACAGCAAATGTCATACCAATCCACAAGAAAGGGGACAAAACTGAGCCAGGAAATTACAGACCAATCAGTCTCACCTGCACCACCTGTAAAATGTTGGAAAAAATTATTAGTCCACAAGTAGTCTCCTCTGTTCCAGGATGAAAAGGTTCAGTTCCCTCAGTCTCTCCTAGTAGGACATTCCATGGAATCAGTCTGGTTGCTCTTCTCTAAATTGCCTCTAGAGCAGCGATATCTTTCTTGAAGTGTGGAGCCCAGAACTGTACACAGTATTCCAGATGAGCTCTAACTAGTGCATTGTACAGTCTTAACATTACTTCCCTTGTTTTAAATTCTACACTTTTGACAATCTACCCTAGGATTCTGTTTGCCTTTTTTATTGCTTCCCCACATTGTTTGGATGGAGAAAGTGAGCATGTCCACATAGACTCCTTGATCTTTCTCATGTGCTACTTCATATAGTTCTATTCCTCCCATACTGTAATTATAGTGGACATTTTTGTTTCTTGCATGTAATAGTTTGCACTTGTCCACATTGAATTTCATCTGCCAGGTGTTGGCCCACAACTGAATATTATCCAAGTCCCTTTGAATAACCTGTGCTGCCGAGATTGTATCTGCTGAGCCACCTATTTTAGTATCATCTGCAAATTTGACAAGTTTGCTAACTATCCCAGAGTCCAGATTAATATAGATTAGAAAAAGCAAAGGCCCTAGTACTGATCCCTGTGGAACTCCACTAACAACCTCACTCTAGAAGCAACTCCTCTAATCGACACCCTCTGTTTCCTATACATCAACAAGTTTATAATCCATCTACTTACATTACTCTAAATGCCTACAAGTTCCAATATGAGGATCAGTCTTTGGTGTGGAACCTTATCAGAAGCTTTTTGAAAATCTAAGTATATCATATCATGTATGCTTTCACGTGATCTACAGCTGCTGTTGCATGTTAAAAAAATTCCAATAAATTAGTAAGACATGATCTGCCTCGTCTAAACCCATGTTGACTATCTCCAAGAATGTTTATCAAGATTTTCTATTTTCTGTCTAATCATTTTTTCCATAATTTTAAAAGTAATGCAGCTGAGACTGATTGGTCTGTAATTTCCTGGCTCAAGACTGATTTATACTTCTGCGCCTGCGTCTCTGCGTACATGTGTGGGCGTCGTATGTAGACGGTCGCACAGCTGTCTGTTAAAATACTTGCACGTAAGGTTGACACAGTGTCGTGTTAACACATCGCAGTCTACAGAAAACGAAACCCGATTGCTATGGTGTGCCTACGATTGTATGAATATAAATTAACACATACTGTTAATGACATGTTACAGAAACTACATGCGCACACACACAGAAATACAAATTGCACCATGTATGTGCAGATCTATATTGTCTTGCTATCGTTGGCTAGGGAATTTCTCTTGCATATCTGTTCTTATATGTTACTAAATATTTGAGTTAAATACATATATGGCGTTTCAGCTGTTAAACTCCTCAAAATTAATGAGCTATAAATACGTTGCCAGACCTGCAGTTTATGTGATAGGCTATAGCCCACTGAATAATATAATAAATATAGCCGACAATATGGGCTTTGTAATCAAATTTAGTAGTTGTGAAAGATTTATAATGTTGATTGGTGAAATGCGATTTTCTGCACATAATATATTCATAATATATTCGTTGGTTGCTCAAGAAACCAGCCCTCAACACCACCTCTCCTCAGAACTACCACCCTGTCTCCCTACTCTCCTTCTTCTCAAAGACTCTCGAGCGGGCGGTCCACCGTCAGCTCTCTGACTTTCTGTCCCAACACTCACTCCTTGATCCTCTGCAATCCGGCTTCCGCACAGCTCACTCCACTGAGATGGCTCCTGGCAGTCACTGACTCCCTCAGCTGTGCTCGGACGGCCTCCCTCTCCTCAGTCCTCTTCCTCTTTGACCTCTCCGCAGCATTTGACACTGTTTATCACTCCATCCTCCTCTCCTGCCTCGCTGACCTCGGAATCTTTGGGACTGTTCTCACCTGGTTCTCCTCCTACCTCAGCGACCGGACCTACCAAGTGACATGGCGAGGCTCCTCATCCACCCCCCAGCCTCTCCTCACAGGCGTTCCCCAAGGCTCCGTCCTGGGCTTGCTCCTGTTCTCTCTCTACACTCGCTCCCTGGGCTCCCTCATCGCATCCCATGGTTTCTTCTACCACTTCTACGCTGATGATGCCCAGATCTTCATGTCTTTTCTCTCTTCCCGACCCTCTCATCCCCTCTCCCATCTCTTCCTGCTTGTCTGCCATTTCCACCTGGATGCACTCACACCACCTCAAGCTCAACCTCTCCAAATCGGATCTCCTGTTTCTCCCCCACTCTTCCTCACCTTCTGCTGACCTCCCCATCTTGATCCCCTTGGAATCCACCACACTCTCTCCTTCTTCTTCCGCTAAAAATCTAGGAGTCACCCTTGATCCTGCGCTCTCCTACACCCAGCACATCACCACGCTGACACGCACCTGTAGATTCTTCCTTAGCAACATACGCCGGATCTGTCCCTTCCTCACCGACTACTCGACTCAGCTGCTCGTCCAGTCACTGGTCCTCTCCCGCCTGGACTACTGCAACTCCCTCCTGGCCAGCCTGCCTGCAACTACTACCCGCCCGCTCCAGCTCATCCAGAACTCTGTGGCTCATTTGGTATTCTCTCCACCACGATTCGCCCATGCTACTCCACTGCTCTGCTCCCTCCACTGGCTCCCGATACCGGCACGCATTCAGTTCAAGACATTGACCCTCACCTACCGCTGTCGCGACCACACTGCACCAAGTTACCTTCAGACACTCGTCTCTCCATACATTCCCTCCAGACCACTGCGCTCCTCCAGCGCCAGAAGACTAACTCTACCTCCTATTCAGTCTCCTTCCTCCAGAGCCCGCTCCTTCTCATCCCTGGCCCCTAAATGGTGGAATGACCTGCCCACCGAAGTCAAAACAGCAGAGTCCTTGACCTAATTCCGGCGCTTACTCAAGACGCATCTTTTCAGACATTACTTTTATCCCCACTAGATAGCACTTCACAGTTTTGTTATGCTTCTTGTGTTTTCAATTTTGTTTTCCTCCTTGCTCCCTTTCCCCGTAGCCCTTGACTGTGACCCTAAATCTTGACAGCACTTAGCTTTTACCGTCCAGGATGTAGGACCTCACTTACTGTACTTGCCTGTGTAAATTGTAAATTAGAATTTGTAAAATGTATTATATTTTGAATTGCTATGTTTTAGTTAGATTGAACTTGTAATGATTGATGCCTTTTACTTAACTGCATTTTTGTACTTATGTTGTAAGTCGCCCTGGATAAGGGCATCTGCCAAGAAATAATAATAATAATAATAATATTATGATTATTTATTGTATTAGATTTGCGCTCATCTGATCGCCTCAGCGAGTTTCTAACTTTCCTTTGGAAATTAAACTTGATCATGTTTCAAACCCAGGTCTCTGGATCAATGCCTTGATCAGTCACCTATTTGATCATGAATGCTAATTGTTCATTCCGTGCAGGGAAAGCAAAGTACATTTTACCTTTTGTCCAAAATTGCCAAGCATGAAATACGTGGGAATTTCGTGGGATAAAATGTGAATTATGTCGAAATGTGAATTATATTAACGAAATGTGGAGTTCGAGGGACAAAATACTCATTATGTGCACAAATGTGTTTTGTGGATGAGGAGATGCATTTAAATACTTTCATACAGTGAGGGGAAAAAAGTTTTTGATCCCCTGCTGATTTTGTACGTTTGCCCACTGACAAAGAAATGATCAATCTATAATTTTAATTGTAGGTGTATTTTAACAGTGAGAGACAGAATAACAACAAAAACATCCAGAAAAACGCATTTCAAAAAAGTTATAAATTGATTTGCATGTTAATGAGGGAAATAAATATTTGATCCCCTATCAATCCGCAAGATTTCTGGCTCCCAGGTGTCTTTTATACAGGTAACGAGCTGAGATTAGGAGCACTCTCTTAAAGGGAGTGCTCCTAATCTCAGCTCGTTACCTGTATAAAAGACACCTGTCCACAGAAGCAATCAATCAATCAGATTCAAAATTCTCCACCATGGCCAAGACCAAAGAGCTGTCCCAGGATGTCAGGGAGAAGATTGTAGACCTGCACAAGGCTGGAATGGGCTACAAGACCATCGCCAAGCAGCTTGGTGAGAAGGTGAAAACAGTGGGTGCGATTATTCGCAAATGGAAGAAACACAAAATAACTGTCAGTCTCCCTCGGTCTGGGGCTCCATGCAAGATCTCACCTCGTGGAGTTTCAATGATCATTAGAAATGGTGAGGAATCAGCCCAGAACTACACGGGAGGATCTTGTTTATGGTCCCAGCTGCCTTGAGATCATTGTCACCAAGAAAACAATTGGTAACACACTACGCTGTGAAGGACTGAAATCCTGCAGCACCCGCAAGGTCCCCCTGCTCAAGAAAGCACATGTACAGGCCCGTCTGAAGTTTGCCAACATCTGAATGATTCAGAGGAGAACTGGGTGAAAGTGTTGTGGTCAGATGAGACCAAAATCAAGCTCTTTGGCATCAACTCAACTCGCCGTGTTTGGAGGAGGAGGAATGACCCCAAGAACACCATCTCCACTGTCAAACATGGAGGTGGAAACATTTTGCTTTTGGGGTGTTTTTCTGCTAAGGGGACAGGACAACCTGCACCGCATCAAAGGGACGATGGACGGGGCCATGTACCGTCAAATCTTGGGTGAGAACCTCCTTCCCTCAGCCAGGGCATTGAAAATGGGTCGTGGATGGTATTCCAGCATGACAATGACCCAAAACACACAGCCAAGGCAACAAAGGAGTGGCTCAAGAAGAAGCACATTAAGGTCCTGGAGTGGCCTAGCCAGTCTCCAGACCTTAATCCCATAGAAAATCTGTGGAGGGAGCTGAAGGTTCGAGTTCCCAAACGTTAGCCTCGAAACCTTAATGACTTGGAGAGGATCTGCAAAGAGGAGTGGGACACAATCCCTCCTGAGATGTGTGCAAACCTGGTGGCCAACTACAAGAAACGTCTGACCTCTGTGATTGCCAACAAGGGTCTTGCCACCAAGTACTAAGTCGAAGGGGTCAAATACTTATTTCCCTCATTAACATGCAAATAAATTTATAACTTTTTTTAAATGAGTTTTTCTGGATTTTGTTGTTGTTACTCTGTCTCTCACTGTTAAAATACACCTACCATTAAAATTATAGACTGATAATTTCTTTGTCAGTGGGCACTCGTACAAAATCAGCAGGGGATCAAATACTTTTTTCCCTCACTGTATTTCACCACATCGTTTCTCTGCCCTGCTCCATCGTCTACAGACACGCATCGTACAGGAGCCACCCTAGCACTGTGTGACTGGCTGCGGCTGTCAATATGTCCTGCTCAGCCAATCAGCGCTGGCTTGACGCGCAGGATGCAGAGACGCAGAGACGCGCTGTTGAGATTTCTTCGGAGTGCTCGTCGTCGCCTCTGCGGGCTACGCTTACCCAGAAATCCCTGCTCTGCATCGCTACACAGAGAAGCATACATGTACCTACGCAGAAGTAAAAATGGCCTTCAGTTTTGTCCCCTTTCTTGTGGATTGGTATGACGTTTGCCGTCTTCCAGTCAGTTGGCACATCCCCTGTGTTTTTTGGAATATTTGAGTTAGCGGCCTATAAATAAAGTACTGTTGGAAATATACCATCTGGCCCAGGTGATTTGTTTGTTTTTAATTCTGCTAGTCCCTTTAGTACCTCCTTCTCATTTATCCTGATCTCTCTTAGGGTTTGACTGGACTGATTGTAACCCTGTGGCATGTTTTCTGTTTTGTTCTTTTGTAAGAACCTCTGAGAAATACTCATTTAGAACATTTGCCACATCTTGTTTGTTTTCTTAGATGCTTCCATTTTTTAAAGTATGCCTCAAAGTTAACGATATTGTGATTGCAATTTTTTTTCAAAGCGATCAGGTAAAAACCAATTTTTTAACTACACTTGCTTTTTCTATTTATTCTCTGCCTGTCCCGGAATGATAATGGAGATTTGCCCTTTGTAGACATGGCAAAAATAAGATGCTTGCGCATGTTAAAACTTATTAATCGATTTAGACATTTTACATATTGTGTAAATACATAATTAATTTGATAAATCACTGTTGAACCCTTCTTGGAAATAACTGGAAAAGTCGTTGAAATAACACAAATAGAACTTTAATCAAGCTAGCTTGGAAGTGTTAAATCAGGCCCATTCCCTCAGTGAGACTTCACTTTTACAAACACAAGTGTAGCTTTTTATGAAAAAATGACATAGAATGTTGTGACTGTTCGTCCAATCAAAAAGCTTCAAAAGATGCAAGCTCCGCAAGGTTCGTTAGCTGCCCTTCCCAAGGGAGGAGGTCATCATGGAAGCAGATGTATGGTCCTGTTACAGCATACAAACTGTACAATCTTTTTTTATTATTTATTTCTCATGCAGATTACCATTTAATTAACATTCATATATTTATTACATGAATATAAAGTAATGAAAAGGAAAACTTCGCCATTAACTGATTTTTTTTTACTTTCTAAATATGTTGGTAGTGCAAATAGGCTAGGCTATAAACCACAGCTTGCCGGTGGTTTCAGTGCATTTCAAATAAAATAAACTGTAGGCTATAAATGCCGAACTGGTAGTAGAGTTTGAAAACAAACATAATCATAAAATATTCTGATCTTAGTCAAAAAATAAAAACTGCATAACAATAACTAGCCTACAAAAAAATGAAGCTACTTCTGTTTTTTGTGTCGGCTCTGTGCTGCCTGGAAAAGTAATTTCACAAACTTGTCCATTGATGCCTGGATCATTGTTTTGTCCAAAATCAAGTTCACTTTTTACTAACTTGCATGAGATTAGTCTAGCTATCAAATTAAGATTAATCTATGTTTAGACTTTTTTAGTACAGTGGAGACCGCTTATAGCAATCACATCCGTCATTTTATTTATTTTTCTCCATATGTTGAAATGTATGAAAAGACCCAAAATGAACACTATAAGCGAATTATTTAAACAGCATTTGTATAGGAACGATTTCTTCCCAAGCTTTTTGATCAATATAAGTGATTGATTGCTATAACTGTGATCACTATAAGTGGTCTCCCCTGTATTTAACAAACATTTGCAGCAACCATCTAACTAGGTACCATATGTGTAAAATATAGATATAGCATGTTCTCGCAACTGATTGTCTTGCCTTCTCTCATGGCTACTTTTAAGGTATCATCGCCAAGGAGCCCACCTCCCTGGAAGAGGAAATCAAGGAGATCCGGCGCAGTGGTAGCAATAAAGACCTGGACACGCCGGAGTTCGAGATGTCGGACATCTTCTACTTCTGCCGTAAGGGCATGGAGACCATCATGGACGACGAGGTGACCAAGCGCTTCTCTGGCGAGGAGCTGGAGTCCTGGAACCTGCTGACTCGCAGCAACTACAATTTCCAGCACATTAGTCTGCGCCTCACCGTGCTCTGGGGACTGGGTGTCCTCATCCGCTACGGCTTCCTACTTCCACTCAGGTTAGAAACTGAGGGCTGAGAACTAGGGATGATTATATTACTCGGGAGAGAGGGCAGTGTAGGTATACAGGTCCTGGAGAGCCATGGTCCTGCAGCTTGTTTTTTAGTAGTGGTGGACATACTTGCTCCTGGAAAGCCATAATCCTGAAAGTTTTATCGGTCTCCCTCTTTACATCCCCATCTCCTCATAGCCTAGAAACAATGCTTAGCTGGTTGTTTAACAGATACATGGTTCATTTAATTAGTTGAGAGTTAATTAGTCTAATTTAATTGTTTGAGGTCAACTGAATTTAAAAAGGGAGGAAGATCAAAATTTCCTTCTGAGATTTATATACATTTTCGTAAAATTTAAAATTCCTGTTTTATAATTTTATTTCTTATTAACAAGTTAGTTTTAGGGTCTTTAATAATAATTGGGGGCTTTAAGATTCTAAGTTTAGTATTAGAACAAAGCAGTGTTCCTGATTTTATTAGTTACATTTGTAACTGTTAGCTCTTTGTAGTAGAAAATGATCATGCTCTAATTTCAATCGAATTATTGATTTAATCAGTATTTTTCAATAGGTTTTTATGATTTTGTTTCTAGGATGAAGACATTTTCTATTTTTATTTTCTGTTGTAATTCAGTGGTTTTTTTTTTTTGGTGTATAAGATAATTATGCCTCTTAGATGTACTTTAAAAGTGTCCCATACAATATGAACATCAGGTTTGTTTACATCTTCATAATTAACATTTGTAGTATAAAACTGACATGGTTATTTATATATTTGATCAAATCAGTATCCAGGAGGTACTTTATATCCTTTGTGAGAGTTTGTCAGTAGGTGTAATAGTGCACGTCACTGGGACATGGACTGAAATTAAAATATAATTAATTTTAGAATTTAACAAGGTGCTTAAAGCAGAATTGGATATAACGTAAAGAGATAACCAAGTCTTATAAGTATTATGAGGGTGATAATAGAATGTGTTGTCTTTTGTAGTTGGGGTATTAAAGTCTCCATCAGAAACTTTTTTTTTTTTTTCCATGAAAGAACATGGGGCTCTACTGGGATTGGACATGTTAACATTTTGGCCAAATCTATCTAGTTTACCAAAAGTGTGGTTTACATCTCCTCCCAGTATAAAACCCCATTCTCACTGAAACATATGCCAACAATTTGCCGGCATTTTGTTCCCGGCAAGGTCTGTGTGAATGGGACAGGAAAATGATGCTGAATTGGCTGGCAATGAAGTCCTTGCGTGTCGATGCAGTGTGTCAGCTAACTGCCGTAACCAATCAGAATAGGGGCGTATTTTTGCGACCACAACCTGACAAGTTTAAGCCACCTTTAAACAAGAACTTGTGACTGTAACGAGAAACGGACCTGGTCATAAGAAATTGTGGAGGTTGAAAATATATATATCGCATATATATAGTTGATATAGTCGCAGCAGAGTGTTATTGATGAACCAACAGGTTGGCATATGCAATGCTAACTATTGTCACACATTATATACCAATAAGTCATACAAAATATAATATCTCTATACAGGCAATAATCAAGTGAGCTCGGTTTTGTATTAATAAAACACTGGATATTTTCATTTTACATGATTAGTGCATATAAAAAATGGCAGCATAACGCGTACAATAACAAATACATATGACTACATTGTATTGTTTACTGTATATTTCCTATACACGTCTGTAAATTTGAATTTGTAAATTGCATTATGCTTTGAACTGTACTGTATTTTGAACTTTGTATTGCTCTTATTTGTAAGTCGCCCTGGATAAGGGCATTGTGCAGAATGTGCACAGATCTGACCAGCAAAGCAATTCATTTTCAGATTCTATGACAACATAGAATAGTGACCGAATCCAACTGTCTATTTATACAAACTGTATGCAGTTATTGAACACAACAGTAGGCTACTATATTTTGTAAATATCATAATCAGCATTGCGCTGCCGAATGGTGATTGTTTTGCCTATATAAAAATATACAATAACACAGTAGTGTGACGTTTCCTAAATATCCATCTCAGAGTATTTTACTACTACTGCCATACCTTTAAGTGGGGAAATGATTGAACTTGTACAAACATGTCCAGAATATCGGTCTGTCTCTCCACAGGCTTCTGTAGCGTCTCATTCCCATGGCTACAGTGCTCTTGCCGGCAATCTGTTTTCTGTTGAATGGATCCTTGCCGGCAATTTTCCGGCATTCAAACCCAGTGTGAATGGGGGCAACACGAAAAAAGCAGGCAAACATTACCGGCAATTTGCCGACATTTCAGTGCGAATGGGGCTTAATAGTACCAGTTTCAACTGTCTATATTATTCTGCAATTTTAAAAATGACAAATTTGAATGAGGTGAAATGTAAAGACTAATTACACTATTTTTCACTGTAAGTAACAACTGAAAATGTAAGTATCTTCCTTCTACATCTGTATGTTGAGATATTAACATAAAAGGTGTGTTTCTGTTTGGGAATTCCAACTCCTAAACTATTAGTGCATATGTGGAAGCAAACGCTTCCCCCACCCATTTTTTTAAATGTTCTATTTCTCCTTTTTTAAAGTGTAATTCTTGAATAAACGTTTTTTGAAGTGATCAAGATTTTTTTTTTTTTTGTACCGTCATGCAATTAATTTACATTCCAAGTAACAAATTGGATTTTGTTGTGAAAGTATTCTGTTTAGGATTGATCAGATTGTTATAATTACTAGAATAAGTGTAAACACCCTTGTTAAGACATACCGAAACTAATGAAAAATATCTAGGTCTACATGCTTGAAAAAACTATTTACATTTACAGTATGTCTGGCCAACTCACTCTCCAGGATACTTCTTGGATCATAATATTTTTACTTATTGTCCTGGGAGGTGACGAGTGAGTGAAATTGCATCCCAAAAAATGACAAGTTATTCATATAATTTTAGGATGTTTGGATTTCAGGAATTGAGTATGCTTCTTTGCAGAGTTTTAAACTGTTTTGCATGATTTCCATCACAAATCCATACGATATGCTGGAAGCCGAATTTGAGATTTGATGCCAGTTCTTTCCAGCTGGCTTCTGGGAGGCCAAAAAGAACCCCGGTCTTTTCTTAGTCTAGTAGACCGATCGGGGACTATCTGCTCCCCAGCTGATTGCAGGGATTTTAAAATGTTGAACTTTTTGTGGAAGTGGTGTAGTTTTAACCCAGTCATATAGGGAGAATTAGCAGGTTTTGTCTTTGTGCCTAACTCTGTGAGCCCTTACGATGTCTGATTCTTTCAGTTGAATGGTGAATTTGTTGGCAATCATAGAAATCAGGTAGGTGGTCATGTTGTTTTTTTATATTGTCAGGTAGATTGATAATTCTTAGATTTTTGACGTGAGCGATTTTCAAGCTGGTCGATTTCATCAATGGCATTTTGTAGTTTTGTTTCAAGGATCGTGATTTTTAGATTCTTGGGAATCAAGTCCAGAAGCCTTGCTCGTGCAGATCAGAGTTAAGGTCTTCACATCTTTTTTAGTTTTTATTGCGTTTCTTCTTTAGGGTCTTTAGTTTTGTTTGCATTGTCAGTTAGTAGAGTGAGTTGATTGATTGGGTCTGGTTGCTTGTTCTTAAGACGTGTGTCCATTTTATTTGATCAACTCCTGACCAAATGACAAGGTTCAAAATCTCAACAAGAAAAAAATACATAAAATAACAAAGTTTTAGATGTAAATTGTACAATTTTAGTTAGCTGAATACTAGCTGAAAAAAACATGTAATTTGAAGCAAGACTCTGACCTAATGAAATTCCACCTGACTACTCCAGTCGCGCATGCACTCTCCCCTTGGGTAAGACTTTTTTTTTTTCTTTTTTTTTTTCCAAAGCGAGTGTGCTTTGGATTGTTGTCATTCTGCAAGGTGGACAGCGTCACATTTTCAGCTTTCTTGCAAGGGGCAACAAGTTTTCCTCAATGACTTATCTGTACTCTGCTCCAATTATTTTCACTTCTGTCTGAACAAGTGCCCCAGTCTGCCGATGAGAAACATCCCCATAACATGATGCTGCCCACACCATGCTTAACAGTAGGGATCGTGTTCTTTTGATGATGCACTGTGATGGGTTTGCACCAAAGAAAGCTTTGCATTTAGGCCATGAAGTTACATTTTAGTTTAATAAGAGCACATGGCTACATAATCTCAGTAATCAGAGTGTTTCTGATGGGCTTTTTTGAGTAATGGCTTCCTTCTTGCCACCCTATCATATGGTCCAGATTGGTGGAATGCTTGGGATATTGTCAAAGTGTGCATGCGAACAGTCTTGGCCACAAAAGTGTATAGCTCTTGCAAAGTTGCCATTGAGCTCTTGTGCTGCGTTATCGTGCTATCGTACCCAAGCTGTGCTGGTATGGCAAGGTGCCAGCTTGGTATTGTTTGACATGTTGGGCTTGCATTTACAATATAGAAAATGATGAGCAGAGTGATTGTCGCCACAAATTATGAACATGCAGACTTGGTGCTGAGAAGCATTATGTATGTGACCGTGAAAGAAAATGGCAATTCCTATGTAGGATCGTCAGTCTAGGTGAGAGGTTGGAAAATCATGATGATCTGGTTCTGTTACAGTCATAGGTAAACATAATACACAGAGGGGTTATTTTAGGGCTGAGCGATATATTGTTTTTTTTGTGATATACTCTGTATATTATTTTGGGCGAATTGCAAAATGCTTATCGCGTGTATCCAGTTTTTTAAGGTACTATGTAGAGCTGCAGAACCAATGGAATGTGGGAGGAGTAACTTTGCAAGAAATGCTTGTCAATATGTATGTGGTAAATCACTTGCAGAAGACACTTATCAGTAATTTTTATTCAGCTAATCATCTTAATTTATAAAAGTATCGTGCTATCGTACCCAAGCTGTGCTGGTATGGCAAGGTGCCAGCTTGGTATTGTTTGACATGTTGGGCTTGCATTTACAATATAGAAAATGATGAGCAGAGTGATTGTCGCCACAAATTATGAACATGCAGACTTGGTGCTGAGAAGCATTATGTATGTGACCGTGAAAGAAAATGGCAATTCCTATGTAGGATCGTCAGTCTAGGTGAGAGGTTGGAAAATCATGATGATCTGGTTCTGTTACAGTCATAGGTAAACATAATACACAGAGGGGTTATTTTAGGGCTGAGCGATATATTGTTTTTTTTGTGATATACTCTGTATATTATTTTGGGCGAATTGCAAAATGCTTATCGCGTGTATCCAGTTTTTTAAGGTACTATGTAGAGCTGCAGAACCAATGGAATGTGGGAGGAGTAACTTTGCAAGAAATGCTTGTCAATATGTATGTGTTAAATCACTTGCAGAAGACACTTATCAGTAATTTTTATTCAGCTAATCATCTTAATTTATAAAAGTAATGTGCAAGAAGGACTCGTGTTACTATCGAATCATTTGTGTTGACAAATATATACACACATATATAAATATAAGCGCTATTCAAGACAGGGGAAAAAAATTACCAAAATAAACTTTAAAGCACAAGCGCATATTATCATCCTATGCTCTCATTCACCACAGCTAAACCAGATCTACAAGCACCCTCACAATACGCGATCACACGATTTAGATATAATTTGTATACAAATTAAGTATAATAGTTCGCATTTTTATAAATTGGAAAGCAATGTTAAAAAATACAGAATGTTTAATTTTTATTTAGATTAAGTGGTACAACCAATGTTTATAATAATATTTTGTATTGTCACATTATACAGTGCTGTAAGCAGAACTTCAAATCGAAACTTGACCATCATAGCGACAAAATGTACCTGTCTAGCAAGGAAGCATGTTAAATACACCACTGTAAACCTGGATGTGCATCTGTACTATTTTACAGTGCATGTGTTGCGTGATTACTATTAATCTAACTATTTCTAAATATGTAGATAGATAACACATAAAGATACATATATAATACCATTGCGTGATTACTATTGCTTGTGTTACAATAACACAAGTAATTGTAATCACGCGACACATGTGCTGTACTGTGTTGCATTCTGTGGTCTTCCATGGTCTATTCTGCAGGCTTGAGTATATTCTGTGCTTTTCCGTCAAAATGTAGTTTGACATCAAGTATTTGTTGCTTTGCACATTGTTTTCACAGGAATACTAGAAGCATTTTTGTATTTATTTTATATACACAGGTATAATGCAAGTCAGGTAAAACAAACATTTAATGACAGCCTTGCATGTGGTATTTTAGTTTTGTATATTTAATGATTAAAGAAAGACTTAAACAAGAAATAGGTGTATGCATAGGTCATATCACCCAGCCCTAGGTTATTTATTTTTTATTTGTATTGTGTGATGTTGTACAGTGACAAAATGGACAATAATTGAATGCATAAGTAATCGCCCCCTTCAGTCAATATTTGGTAGAGGCACCTTTGGAAGCAATTACATCCATGAGTCTATGTGGATAAGTCTCTACCTTATCTCTAATTACACACTAATTGGACTTTACCAGCTTTGCACATCTGTACGCAGCAATTTTTGCCCATTCTTCGTGGCAAATTTGCTCAAGCTCCATCAAGTTGGATGGGGACCTTTTGGTGAACAGCAATTTTCAACTTTTTCCACATTCTCCATTGGATTGATGTCCGTGTCTTGACTGTGCCGCTCCAGGACATTGACCTTTTTGTTTTTAAGCCATTCCAGTGTGACTTTGTCTGTATGTTTGGGGTCATTGTCCTGTTGGAAAATTAATCTTCTCCCAAGTCCCAGGTCTCTTGCAAACTTCAGAGAAATCCTGGAAGAAAACCTGCTGTACTTTGCTGCATCCATTTTGCCCTCTATCTTTACAAGGTTTCCAGGCCCTGACACAGAGAAGCATCCCCATAACATGATGATGCCACCACCAGCCGTGTTAGGCTTGTGCCAAACGTTGAGGCCAAAAAGCTCAAAAAGAAAATAATCTTCCACTTGGTCTTGGTCTCCCACATGACATTCTGGCAAATCTTTTTTTTTTTTTTTTCTTTTTTCTACAAAATCTTTCGGTTTGCCATTCTCCCATGAAGGCCACTTTTGTGAAGCACCTGGGCTATTGTTGCAATATGCACAGTGTCTTCCAGCTCAGCCATGGAAAACTGTAACTCATTTAGTGTTGCCATAGGCCTTTTGGTGGCCTCCCTGACTAGGGCCCTTCTCGCACAGATACTTGTTTTTTGAGGACGGCCTGATCTAGGCAGATTCACAGTGCCATATTCTCTCCGTTAATAATGGACTTTACTGCGCTTCGGGGGATATTCAGTTTGGGGGAAATGTTCTTATACCCTGGTGCTTTTGAAGAACCTTATTCTGGATTTGCTTTGAATGTTCCTTTGTCTTCATGATGTGCTTTTTGTAAGGAATTGTACTAACCAACTGTGGGACCTTCCAGAAAGGGGTGTATTTAACCTGAAGTCATGTGGCACACCTTAATTGCACAGAGGTGGACTCCATTCAACTAATTCCATGACTTCTAAAGAAAATTTGTTTCACCACAGCTCAATCAGGTGTTTCATAGCAAAGGGGCTGGTTACTTACGCTTTCAATTAATTTAAAACAATTTACTGATTATATATTTCTCTTTGACATTATTGATCAGTGGCAAAAACTCCTGATTTAAATCCATTCTGACTTTGTTGTAACAATATGTGGAAAAGTCCAAGGGGGTCAATACATTTGAGAGCCACTGTGTATTGAAATATTTGTGTAGGTAAGTGCTTAATCAGTAATTAATAAACAAAGCAAATATTTGCATTGTAGATTCACAAGGCCATTGTTTCACAGTTTGGTTCCGGCTCAACTCAGTTCAGCTGTTTGATAGGAGAATCGCACCCATACCGTGAGGCCTCCTGCTTTAAGCAGGGTCTTGATAATGCCATACACCAGGGGTGTCGAACCCTGTTCCTGGAGATCCACAATCCTACAGGTTTTAAAAGGTCTAAATTATCAATCATTGGATACCTTGAAAATATGGATATTGTGACTAATTAAGCCAAATATTAGCTTGATTAAGCAGGTAACGATTTGGATAAAACAAAAATCAGAAGGCACTGACTCTCCAGGATTGGCCACCCCTGTCATACATCATGCTCCAAGGGATATTCAAGGCTTTGGATTTGATTTTTTTTATTTAATTTTTTTTATACCCCTCCTCTGATCTCTGCTTTTCAACAACTTTGTCCAGGAGTACTTTTGAAAGCTCCTTCGTGTTCATGGTTACTACAATTTAACAGGGGTGGCCATTGCTTACACCTGAGCCAATTATCTGCATTCTAAATCACAAATCTTGTTCTTTCTCGGTTTCTTCATTTTTCTGCTTATTATTATTCTGTGCGTTTTAAAATGGACAGTAGCTTATGGTTTCTTTGCGCACCAAAATGTAAATGTATCTCTTCCTACAGTTTTGCTCTGTTCCATACCAAACTCAGTGCAAACCGATAGCTATGTCCCGAATAATCTGCTATTGTTTCTATTGTGGTTGTGTGGTCTGCTTTTGGACCTCCATGCCACATGCTTTAAAACATGAAAGCAGTTTATAACTAAAGGTTATAGTCATAGTACTTATTGAGTGCTTATAGGAAACCTTAGGTGCTCTATTGAATCACTCTAGCCGTCATGACCTGTGACCTTCCTGGGATGAAAGACATTATCTTGACTCTGCTGCAAGGTGCCATCACATATTGAACATCTCATTACGCCTTCTAGTATGCTATTATGTTTAAACATACTATTGAACACTAATAGGAAATCCAAATGTATGTAGTTTCCAAAAATGCCATCTGTTTCCCTCTCAGAGCTATGGATCATGCGATATTGCAAATTTGTTTTACTTTTAATGCCTTTCGTGTGTCAGATACGATGATGTTATCTATATAACATATAGGAAACCACATAGCCTCTATCCATGGATATCCTTCAACTTTACCTATGACTTCTCTTTCATGGTCAAGCATGAAATTGTAGGATTTTAGTGTGAAAGCACTGTAAATGCCACAACAGGCACCATGCCACATATAAAGCAGGCCACGTGTTCTTTTGGCCTGGGGTAGGAAAGTTTAAACTTTGACCTTTCCTTTAGGGTTCTAAGATTAATTACATGTTTTTTTGCCTTATAACTGCTTACAGAGTAGAGAGAGTCACTATTGCTAGTGGATACATATAGGAAGTCATATGTGCCATCTAAGAATGTCCTTTTTGTGACATTTGACCTCTCCATCTAAGTCAAACTTGTATCCAGAGGCAGGAAAGTCAAAATTTCACATAGAAGGAAGGCACTGAAAGAGCACCGTTGGTTTACTAAAGTTTAAATATCTTTGCCCTTCACCTTTGACCTCTGTTAAAAAAACTATTTTTCATAGCTTATTGTGCTGTTAGAAATGCAGATAGGAATACTGACTCTTAAAGAACACAGATAGGAAGTCGTATATATTATAATATAGTCTATCCAATAATGTTGTTTACTGTGGCCTTTGACCTCTGCATCATGCTCAAACTGAATACTGTCTGAAAACTGATATAATGCAAATTAAGGATACAACTCATTGCAGCAATTAGTTTAAAAGCTTAAAATAGCTTAACATAAGCACTGTTTTCATTCTATACTATTTTACTGGTTGAATTCAGCAGCTATGCTTTAATACAGTGTCATAAACTCTCCATTCTAGTTATTCTTGTTACTGACATGGGCTGTATCCATGCATGACCTTCAACATGTACCCTGACCTCTCCTGTGTCGAATCGGATTTTCTTGCATTTCAGGCTTAGTTTGCAAAATCCATCAGTCATCATGAATCATGTCATATGGGCCCAAATGTGTTCTTTTGAAAAAAGTTTAAACTTTGGGCCTTCCTTTATGGTTCGAAGGTCAATTCTTTCTTGCATGATTTTACCACTTTTTGCTCTATAACACCTCACAGAGAGGAGATAGACCCAAGGTCTATATGGAACACATAAGAAACCATATATGGGCTTTTTAAAATTTGACCCTGGGTTTGACCTTTGACCTTTCCTTCTAGGTCAAATTCACTGAGTATTAAACTTTTTTTTTTTTTTTTTTTTTTTTTTTTCCTCCCTAGAAGCAAGGCTTAAAGCTGCTATCTAACTCCAGGTTTGTAATGCACATCATATCTGAACTTCTAAAATAGTCCATGTACCTTAATCTTGACCTTTATCCTCCCCTTAAAGGTCAATCAGTGCTTAAAATATTTTATATTGCACTAAAGAGTGTAGATAGGCTAATAGGTGCATTTTCACTGCCATTTCTGATCACGATCATTGGTGTTGCGTTTACACTGCCATTTGATCAGGCTCAACAGGCCACCACAGGGGTCCTCGCATGCGCACTAGCACACAAGTCCAAACTTCATGCATATCTTAAAATAGTCCTTTAGAGCACAGGGCTGTATCAAAAAATTTTACATCTCATTCCGAAAATAGCATTGAAAATAAAAAGTATAATTATATATTTTTGCTAACATTAGTGTTATTGGTAAAACTATTTATAATACAGGAAGTAGGGAAGTGTTCTCCTTTCTGCTTAACTGGAACACATTTTAGAACCCATGAATGATCTATCAGAAAATACCCTTTCTGATTACCTTTGACCTTCCTGTAAGGTCAAATGCAATATGCTCTCATGAATTCTTCCAGGGAAAAGCTATGAATCTAATAGCTTTGAAACTACAATCATTTAAAATGTATTTAACATGCTGAACTGCTTATATTTATCATATAGCTTACTCCTTTAAACAATCTTCAAATGGCTGTTTTACAACGCAGATGAAATTTCTGTTTAGGATTACTGTTGAAGGGGTGTAGACACTCATCCAACTAAGCTATTTCAGGTTTAATGTTTCATTAAAATAATACAGAAATTTATAGATTTTTTTTTCAGTTGGAAGTTCTGTGGTATAATATGTAGATAAGATGAGATTTAAAAAAAAACGGAATATTTTAATTCAATTTAATTCAGGCAATCAAGGCAACAAAGATGACAATTTCGAAAAGGTGGTGTAAACTTTTTATAGGCACTGTGTACCTTCAATGGTGTAAAAAGTTTATTAGATTTTCACTTCTCTTTCTGGAAGCTCCTGATAGCAGCTACTCGCTCAGTAAACCAGTCCAGTCCTGCACATTAAATCAGACAGATGAGTTCAGTTTTTTCCCAGCTGAGCATGGTGTCACATTCCAGTCCCTGCAGCTGATGGAGTATTCCGTCACTAACTGGAAATTTCTAAATCGGGGATCAGCTCTAGATCTCATTCCACCTGCTCGATATAATGAACCTATCCCAATTAGACTAATTTAACACTTTGCTCAGGTCATAAGACTGCAACAATTGAAAAAGATCTAGGCTATATAACTACTAGGATGACTTTCCTGACACTAAGCCTATGCTTGCGGAGACCATGGATGCTGTGGTATGGCAAAACCTAAATTCTACATCTTTCTGGGCCCTAACCCTTTGCAATACAATTATTTTGCAGCTGTCAGGCTGCTCAGGTCCAATTTATTTTTGTGAAGGAAATAACATTTTAGACCATGTGTTGTTCAATTTGAAATAACTTCACTTTTTGTTGCAAAAAACAATGCACAAAGCAGTATTATTCCAAAGGACACACTCAAATTTGAAAATAGTGCAAATATTTTGAACTGTAACATTTATATAATTTTATTTTGCTCGTGTTAAAAAATACAAAATTATAGAGCATATTTTTAATTGTACATATGTGAACTGTGAATATTAAATTAAAATAGTGAAAATCTAATTCTGGTTGTACATTTATAAAATATTTATGCAAATCCTATGTGTGGTGTGGTAACATTAGCAGTAACAACCGTACACTATAATATTAAAGCATAGTAATAATTACATTCCAAATTTGAACAGTATGGGATTTGAAAGGGGGCTTTTTATATGATAGATATGAATTTAACTCTAATTTGGCATTACAATATTTCTTAGATTAGATTAATAACAGTTCATCATTACTGTGCTCAGCAAACTGGTAACACTGTTCAGCTATTCACTTTTCCTACCACTGTTCCAACTCCATCAATCAATCAGATTGATTATCTGTAAATTTTCTTCAATTCACAATAGATTATGTAGATAATGTAGATCAGCGGTTCTCAAAATTGGGTCCGCAAGAGAGTTGTTGGGAAATGCTCCGCACTTCTGCGAAAATACGGTCAGCAACCCCCCCCCATACCCACTGCACAACCCCCCCCCACGCCTGCCCCCCCGCTGTCAATTTTTTACCGTTACCAACCCTCCACAATCCCCCCCACCCCCCCTGTCACAAAAGTTAAAACTTTGGCCAGGCTGACAGTGCAACTCCATTTCACACCCAGGGCTCAATTTAGCCACATCACTGTCACTGCTATCATCAATTGCAATTGAGAAAGCAACAAATCACTTTGTCTTTTAGTTGGCTGTTCAAATCTCCTGCAAGGTCCCTGATTTTATTCATGACAAGCTCATGTTAGCAAAAGCCTTTCTTTTGTCAGGGCACACCAGTTCCGCTGCTTTCAGCATTCACGTTTTTTTATGAACTCCCCCTCAGAGTATGGCTTTGATGCAGATTTTTTTTTTTTTAATAGTGGCTAGTTTACCTTTTCTGTTCTGAGTTATCCCATGGACCTGACATATTTGGTGGCATGCAACTCATGGTGTCATCTTCAAGTTCAAGTCTTCTTGCTAGCACTGGTGATGTAATTAAAGCAGCAACTCTCGGCCTGGTGATCGAGATGGTTCTCCTCTGATGCCACAGCACACACTCTCATCAGCCTACGACTACATGCGCCATCTCCATTCTTGTATTTTTAGAACTTTTAAAATAAACTTTTCTCAGATCACCCTTTGGGTCGAATTGGACCCATCGAAAGTTCTGTACAGGCCATATCTCTGACACCCCTGGTATTACATAATTAATGAAATACAGGTTTAACATATTAGGTTACTTTATAATAATTCTAGTGCATCTTGTTTAAACAAATTATATTAAAATTAAACGTCAAATACAACATTTTACATGTCTAATTGTCAAATAACTAGATAATTAACTGAGAGCTCAGATTTAAATTAAAACCAGTAAACACTGTGCCCCTTGCCATAACTAGGTAGTTACAGTCAGTGTATTCCACCTTTGTTTGGTTCATTCATAAACTTGCAAATTAACTCTTTTGGCAATTATCAGGTTTATGGCTAATTAGTAAAACCAGAACTGACACATTTCCTCCAGTGTAATCAAATACTCTACATCGTTACAAAGCACTTCAGATCCAATCTGTTTTATAAGACAGATACAGGGCAGGATAAAAACAAAAATGTTTGTGCTGTGAGTTGCTCTTAGTGGCTTTTCTGCAAATGGATATTGCGCTGCTAAACTTTCATGGTATTAAATCAAACATGATTTGCACCGCAGAACAACCTTCTCTTAGCTCTGGGAGAAAGGGAATAAAATGCAACTTTCACACAGCCGCTTCTAGAAAACTACACAGCTGTACTCAGTTTCTTGCAGTTTCATTTTGAGTTAAATGCTATTTTCTTCAATTTGTAATGTAAACGCCATGATGTACAGTTTTGTAGTTTGCCATTAGCGACTGGTTAAAGTTGTATTTAATCCTGCCCAACAATACAGTAGGATTGGTCACATTTTCGCTGTATTAAATTAAGAAAATATCTGTGAGAAAACAACCTGAAAATGGTCTCTCCGCTCCTCAAATTTTAGTCCACTTTGAAGTTGTCTAAAGCCTCTCGCTGTTAATGCAAAATGTAAAGAGCCTGTTCGGCACAGGTTTGCATAGGGTCTGCTCCATGGGTTATTTACACCCCTCCACTGCTCTGAGAGTACAGTGGAAATAACTGCAATACAGGTGTACACTGGATGTAACAAGTTAGATGTTGTGCCCAACATCCAAATAAACAAAATGTTGCCTATTGTTAGTGCACAGAGAAAATGTTGATATTGGATGTCATTTTATATTACGTTTTGTTCAGAAATGTGTCAGCGTTCATTTGTTATGTTTTTTACATATTTCTTCATGACTTAGCCTATGTGTTTAATTCACTCATTTGTTTATTCTACTCTTGCTTTTGTTCATTGTTCTCAACTTTAATGTCTTAAAAATGGTTTCCTTCTTATAACAGATCTTTCATGGGAGTAGTGCCTACTATAGAGTAAATGTCACTTGTACTCACAACAACGTGATGTATATTCAGCCTATATATCCTATGTAAGGGGATGTTTCCATGCATGATGCATTTGGCATTAGTTTATATGGTTTTACACGAAACAGAAGGTGGGCTGTGTTCCTTTCAATTTTAATATGAGAGAATGCACTCTCCAGTGAACAAACAGCTTATTCCAGACGGGGTATATCCAACAGAAGTGTAAATATAATGCCAGCCATTATTCGTTTATATAAGGTTAGCATACGTATTCTTGTTAAAATATATCGGCAAAACAGCAGTTCTCGAGTAAACCATTCACTGTTGTCGTAGCAAACCCTTCATCAAATGTGTCATGCTGTCAATGCAGCTGTATAGTAAACATACAGTATAAACGCTATTATGAATATTTTCACTATGATAGGTAAAGTATATGTAGACATCTTGATGATATTTATGGAATATTGTTGCAGGCATGTATGGTTGCCTAATTTCCAACAAATCCAGTGTATGAGGTTTGTGCACTGCACATTGGGTGGATGAATGCATGCATAAAAAATCCACTATATGTAAACTTGAACAACGTAGTGGATACATTTAGGATTGTAAGAAAGTTCATATTTTTCTAAGATTATATTATCTGAACAGTATTCATCCATACTTTAAAGGATGTTTTCATCCTTCAGGCCTTGAGTTGTCCTTGAATAATAAGAGTGGGTGTTATTATAAAACTGCAGATTATATGTTCTACTTTGGGCAGCTACTAAATGCATTACAGCTTAAGACCATACTAGACTTCTCTTTGGAGTTTACTACCTAATGTTTGGGGGGTATATTAATTGGACTTGATCTGTACAGTTCACCTTTCAGTTCAAAACATAGATCTATTTTAATTAAAACTAAAGTACTTTAACAGTGGGTTTAAAAGTGTCCTGATAACAAGAAATCGGTCCAGTGCCACATTATTTAAAAAAACAATACTACTTCCAATACTTTTACTGGTGCTAGGTTCCTGGGTTCCTACTGTACAAAAAGCAGTAGTGCCTTTTGCTAATTTGTTTTTCTTTTCTTTTGCAGAGTAACTCTTGCTTTCACTGGAGTAAGTCTCCTAGTGGTTTTGACAACGATGGTGGGATTTCTACCCAATGGGAGGTACGTTACTGAGCATACATCAGTTTAAATTCCAATCACAGATGGATACAGATGATCTTGTCATTAGCCATACCATCCTGAAGCTCAACCCTAGCAATCAACTGAAGCTAAGCAGGTCTGGGACTGGCCAGTACTTAGATGGGAGACCTCCTTGGAAAACTAAGGTTGCTGCTTAGAGGTGTTGGTGTGACTTGTAGGGGGCACTCTTTTTGGATCCTAATGCCCCAGTACAGTGATGGGGACACTCTGCTGTGAATAAGTGTCATCCTTAGAAAGAGACGTAAAACCAAGGTCCTGACTCTCTGTGGTCACTAAAAATCCCAGGGCATTTCTCGTAAAAGTGTAGGGGTATGACCCTGATGTCCTGGCCAAATTTCCAACTACAGGCATTAATCTCTCTGCCCACCTCCCCACTGAGTAGCTGATGTGTGGTGAGCGTACTGGCGCACTATGGCTGCCGTCGCATCATCCAGGTGGGTGCTATACATCGGTGGTGGTGAAAGTGGGACCCCCCTAACATATGAAGCGCTTTGAGTATCTTATATAAGTGTAAGGATTATTATTTTTACTTAACTATAACAGACCAGCTGTCATGCTTTATTTACCATGTAGTTTGCTCTGCTTGTCTATCCCTGCCTTTACTGGATATGTGCAGATTTCATGGGGTTGTGCTTTATTCTCTTGTATTGTAAGTTGAATTACATTTGACAAATGGGAATTTTAATTTGTTCAGTATAGTGTTCATCCACATGGCTATTTTCAGACTTTCAGACTGTTTCAGTTTTTTTTTTCTCTATTTAATTTTTGTGGGTGGGTGGACAGACACAGTTAATAACTAAACCTTAGCTATGCTGGATGCCCTGGTTTCTGAAACCTTTTACCAGATTTTACAAGACGTTGCTTGATGTTCTTTTTTTTTTTATTTCACTACCTTAAAATTATGCGTTTTTGTTTTCTGCAGGATGAAAAACTTCCTTAGTCAAAAAGTGCATCTGATGTGCTATCGGATCTGTGTACGAGCCCTGACTGCAATAATTACCTATCATGACAGGTATGGAATGAACTGTGAATGTAAAGAAAAATATGGGAAATTTATATTTTCAGCCAAAAAATGTCAGTGCCAAAAATATACTTCTTCCCTGAAGAGTTTTTCACACTTTACTCCTACTGAAATTCTGCATGTTGTTTCCAAGCCATCACCAGTTAGAAAAACAGACCTGGTGTTTGAAGTTGCCTCTAAATCAGTAACCTGTTGGTAGTAATAATAAGCAAGGCAGAGCAATATCATTGCTTTATAGTATTTTAGTGCTGCTGCTGAAAATACTTGGATATTAGAAATAGGAGAGAAAAGCAACACTTACCTTACAAATGTTAAAAAAGAGAACTATGGTGTTGATTATCTTCACAAAACAGAATCGGGCATCAGCAAGGGCACTACAGTACTTTAGGTCATCACAGATTATATGTATTTTGCTTGATTGATTACATTGTACCGGGCATCGGTGAAATAAAGCAAGTGGGATTTTGGCCCGAAAAAAAAGTGAATTTTAGATTGATTAGGCATCAACCTTATCTGTTTGTGAAAACAGATTGTAGCCTACTAGATCTAAAGTTTGATCATGCTCAGTGCAGATTTGTGTTTTGTTCACTGGAAAGTGCTTTGTTCACTTCTCCAGTAACTTCCAATGCCTCTGAAGGCCTGTCAGCGCTGTAAAAATATCTAAATCAGGACTCTGAATGTCAAGGGTATAATGCATTACAGCCAGCAATGGATCAAAGCACATGGTCACAAACACATACTAGGTCAGATATGTTTGGGTGACATTTGGTTGGATATTAGGGCTGGGGGATAGGACCTAAAAATTATATCTAGATATTTTTAAAATGTTTGGGCGATACACTATATATATTTCTATTTCTTGTTTTTCTCCAAACAAGCTACAAAATAAGACCAAAGACATTATTTCAAACAGGTCTTTCTTTAATCATTAAATATGCAAAACTAACAAATACCACTTGCCAGGCTGTCATGGTAAATATGATTTTTGTTTTACCTGCCTTTAAATTAATGCATTAAATAAAAATAACAAATATTAAATATTAAATAACGAAAAAGCATGGAATACACACTCAAGATTGTGGAATAGACATCATGAAGCCAACAGAATATACACATTCACCGATCAGCCATAACATTATGACGACTGACAGATGAAGTGAATAACACTGATAATCTCGTTATCATGGCACCTGTCAGTGGGTGGGATATATTAGGCAGCAAATGAACATTTTGTCCTCAAAGTTCATGTGGTAGAAGCAGGAAAAATGGGCAAGCATAAGGATCTGAGCAACTTTGACAAGGGCCAAATTGTGATGGCTATATGACTGGGTCAGAGCATCTCCAAAACTGCAGCTCTTGTGGGGTGTTCCCGGTCTGCAGTGGTCAGTACCTATCAAAAGTGGTCCAAGGAAGGAAAAGCGGTGAACCGGCGACAGGGTCATGGGCGGCCAAGGCTCATTGATGCACGTGGGGAGCGAAGGTTGGCCCATGTGGTCCAATCCAACAGACAAGCTACTGTAGCTCAAATTGCTGAAAAAGTTAATGCTGGTTCTGATAGAAAGGTGTCAGAACACACAGTGCATCACAGTTTGTTGCGTATGGGGCTGTGTAGCAACAGATCAGTCAGTGTGCCCATGCTGACCCCTGTCCACTGCCGAAAGCGCCTACAATGGGCATGTGAGCATCAGAACTGGACCACGGAGCAATGGAAGAAGGTAGCCTGGTCTGATGAATCACGAGTTTAAGGTGTTGACTTGGCCTCCAAATTCCCCAGATCTCAATCCAATCGAGCATCTGTGGGATGTGCTGGACAAACAAGTCCGATCCATGGAGGCCCCACCTCGCAACTTACAAGACTTAAAAGATCTGCTGCTAACGTCTTGGTGCCAGATACCACAGCACACCTTCAGAGGTCTAGTGGAGTCCATGCCACGATGGGTCAGGGCTGTTTTGGGACTTACACAATATTAGGCAGGTGGTCATAATGTTATGGCTGATTGGTGTATACATACATAAGAAACATAAGAAAGTCTGCAAACGAGAGGAGGCCATTCGACCCATCATGCTCATTTGGTGTCGATTAATATCACTGATCCAAGGATCCCATCCAGTCTGATTTTAAATGTTCCCAAATTTTCAGCTTCAACCACATCGCTGGGGAGTTTGTTCCAGATTGTGACAACTCTCTGTGTGAAGAAGTGTCTCCTGTTTTCTGTCTTGAATGCCTTATTGTCGGTGTGCTTTGTGTATAGCTGGAGCGAACGAGAGCTGTTGGAACGTGCACTTGTGCTTTAAAGTTTCTTTTTGTTCTTTTTTTCTCGCACGACCCTAATAGTGCTGTGGGAAACCCGGTATATATAAAAAAGTATTTGCTTCTGTTTTTAGTGTGTAATTCAAACATTTAATTAACACCAGGTAACTTCAGTTACTTTGTTAATTCGCTTACATTGCTTTTAAAAAGGTTAATATAGCAAGTGTGACATTCAAGATCAAGATCGAATCCATGATTGTAAAACAAACATTCAACTTTATAAGCAGTTGCATTTCCTGATTAAAAACTACTCATTTACTAACATCAACACAAATTATGCGATAGCAACAGGAGACACATTTGCTCTATCCTCTTCCGAGGTGATTGGCTGCATGAAAAAAGCTTGACAAGCATTTTCCAGCAACGTCATTGGGTGCATAAAAACATTGACAGTTACTCCTCCCACATTCCAAACACTCTACTCGTGATACAACTGTTTTGTATTTTGCCCAAAATAATATATTTGAATATATCGCATAAACTCAATATATCGCCTAGCCCTAGTGGATATATTGCGTGGACTCACGATGTCCCCTAACTAGTTAGAAGTTGGGAGATGGCAGCAATGAGAACACGACTGATATCTTAATCTTAATGTCTTATTATGAAATAAGTTTATCAAATATTTTTGGCAGGTGTCTATCCCCCTTTCTTCCATAGACTTAAGGCTTTAATTTACACAGTGTTTTTCAGGAACCTCTCCCCAACATGACATTGGCTTCAGCTGTTCTATTATGTCATCTGTATTACGTTATTGGTTTAATCTAGCCTAATATACCCCCCTATGCACATCAGTCACCACTGTTAATCATGTATGTACATGCTTATTTACACAATCTATGATGTGCCTTGCCTCTCTCCTTCATTATAATCTGACATTATGGCAAGCCAAATTATCATTTAGAGATATCTCTAAATGCATTTAAAGATATCTATAAATGATTTAGAGATATCTGCAAACGATTTTGAGATATCTAAATAAGGTGCTTTTTAAAGATATCTCTAAATGATTTGAAGATATCTCTAAATCATTTAGAGATATCTGCAAATCATTTAGAGATATCTTCAAATAACATCCTGTTCATTTAGAGATATCTGCAAATCATTTAGAGAGATCTTCAAATGACATCCTGTTCATTTAGAGATATCTGCAAATCATTTCAATATATCTTCAAATGACTTCCTGTATTTTGGCTGAGATTATCACTTCCTGTTTCCTTATTCAGTTACATAGAAATGAATTATCAAGTTAACAGGAAGTGATAATCATGGGCTACATACAGGAAGTCATTTGAAGATATCTCTACATGAACAGGAAGTCATTTGAAGATATCTCTAAATGATTTGCCGATATCTCTCAATGATTTACAGATATCTGGAAATCATTTAGAGATATCTCTAAGACCCCGTTCACACTTGAGATTTAGGCCGGCCTAGGGCACCAATAAACACGGGCACCAAGACAGCTCACACACTGCAGGACACACAGTATCGATCTATAGCCTTAAATGTACTGATACATTTCACTAGCTCACATCTTTATATATATATTATAAAAGTCTAGGCTAAGTAATTAGTTATAATGTAAATAGTTTCAAACTACTCGGTCGATTAAAATAAGTGTGTGTAGCTGGTAAACTTGCTATTGTTTGTTCTTGTACTAAGTATGATTGAAGTCTGAAATTTAACAGTATGCATTTTACATGTGGAAATTGCATTGTGAAATTGTGAACGGGACCATAACTTTATTAATTATCGGAATTTTGCATTAAAACGATATAAATTTAACTGAAGCAGGTTTCCATTCAAATCAGTGCATTTTAATACGAGACCAGCTATTTACTATGCTATCCGAAATGCGATTATATTGAGCTGAGCAGTACAATCACAAATGCCGGCGGGACGATGCAGAAATTAAAGCGCTGTTTACTATGTGGAAGATAAAGTTAAAACAGAAACCGCATGAAGTGCACAGCGCTGCTGTCTGAGGATATTACTACTATATACGCATCACAGAGGCTGCTTTCTATGCATACGATTGCATACTAATACACACAATTTCTTGTGATTTAATGCAGATGTCCTAATAAAGGTGCTTCCCTTTCGGGTGAATTGTATAACAGCACTTTTAAACTTGCAGAACCGCAGATAGACATTTGAAAAGGG